>NW_006436298.1:23107176-23130990 GCF_000325575.1 Pteropus alecto | reverse complement strand
TCCCTCCTTCCGTCTCTCTCTCTCTCTCTCTCTCTCTTTCTCTCTCTCTCTCTCACTCTCTCTCTCTCTCTCTCCAGCCAGAAAATTTCTCTACCCTTGAGAACTCATATGATTAGATTGAGGCCACCCAGAAAATCGAGGATAATCTCCCTGTCTCAAGGTCTGTATGCCCTTTATTACATCTACAACATCTCTTTACCATGCAAGATATCATATTCACAGGTTTTGGAGGGAAAAAAAGATATCTTTGACGGGGTAGGGGGAGCATTAGTCTATCTACCACATGGAATCTCTCAGAGTTCTTTCTAATGCCAATATTTGAAAATTAATAGCAGTCCCTAGCCTAGTAGTTGCCAAACTTTTAAAATCATTCAGGAAAATAGTTTTAAAATTTTGAGTATGCACCCCAATATATGTATATTGCCTTCTAAATTGTACTACTACTGTCTATATTAATATTATATATACTATTAGTAAAGATTTATTTCTTCTTAGTATATAAATAAAGACAGATCTTCTAATTTTTTTTTTGTACCCCAGTGCATCATCTCGTATGCCCCTAGGTCTATATGCACCTTATTTTGGACAAGAAAGAAAAAGGATAAAGGCCGGATTAACTTGTGTAAATGTAGCTCTTCATTCTTTCATACATATAAGGCTTCAAAGGTGAGGAAGGGAATGCAGACACTTTTTGGTAGTGTCTGATAGTTTTTGGAAGTGAAGAAGACAGTTATTTATTTGACTCACTTATACCGTAATTGGCATTTGTAGTTATAGAGTGTAATAATGTAGAATGTAACATGCCAAAAACTTTTCCTGAAAGTAGAGAGCTGCAAATTATAGAATTACAAGACAAATGCCATTTTGTAAGACTAGAAAGAGATTATTTACCAAAAGCTTTAGAATAAGGCCATATCTCATCAGAACATTTATTCATATCAGTGCACTTGAAAATCCCAAGAAGCCAATTGCTCAATGACCATTTTAAACACTAATAGAAAGGGCCCTGTGAAACTGAGCTGAAAGAAAAGGTTAAGTTCACTTTAAATCATATTTTTCAACCTTAAAAAACATCTAAATTACACCAACCACACTTGATCTCCATGGCATGTAGGCTTATTACACTGTATAAAACCCAGAAGTTTTAACAGAAGCCAACTCTGTAAGTTCCCTTGTGTTAAAATTTGAGATGTTTTCAGAGCAGTCACCCTCAAAAATGGGATCTTGCTAAGATATGCTGACATACCTCTGAAATCAGAAAGAGCTTCTACTGGCAAATAAAAGAACGTTGCCATAAAAATGTACATCAATTAGGAAACAAGTCAATGAGTGTTTGCCCGCTGCCATCAGTGTCCTGGAGGCAGTCTGGGCAGTATATTTTTATTTGATTTGCACCAGGCCACTTCCATTCTCTTCCTGAAAGGTGGACAGGTAGCCTTCTTAAATCCTTTGCTAGTAGTTTCCAGCAGTGATCTCAGAATGTAACTGGTAACATGTCAATGATTACTGTACAAAGAAGTTAAATGTTACATCTAAATTTCCCCACCGAAACCCAATCCAGGGATTAGCAACAATAGGGAATCTGTTTTATTTGCATTTAATTTGTACCTTCACACTATTATCTCCCATGTTTTACTTTCAGGAAATGTGGTCTCAGGCTATTATAACCACATTTCATGCTGCTGTTGCACTGTTATTTGATCTCTATGGTTGGAAATGACTTACTGAAAAAATAAAGCTAGCATACTTTATTTTAATTATACCAGTGCAGTGTCTAAATAAAAAATGTACTTTATATTTAATGTGGAGCACAGATTAACAGTTTTATGGGACATAAAATCTATCTATATCATTTTCTATTTACACATCAGTTATATATCTTTCTCTCAGCAAAACAAATGCCTATGGTGCGAAAACGAGGAAGGAGAGCATCAAAGTTACAATCACACAAGCAGTAAATAACATCTTAATTGGTCTGGAATGCAGGAGTTTGATTTTTTTTTTTTTCCGCTTGGTTTTTATTTATTGATCTCTATAGCTTATTTATCTTTCTAGTGATTTGTACAAGTCTATCTCCTTTCCTCAATAAGCCAATCTATGGCGGTTTTATATTGCAAATCCCATCTGGGGAAATGGTCTAGTGAGAGAAGTTACAGTTGCTCCTGGAAATGCCATAATTTAAAAGCTTTTGTAGAGGTAAGGGTAACTTCTCAGTTTTTACACTTTGTCTTCTGGAAAAAAGAAGGAAAGAAGAAGTGCAGCTATTATGAAGTTGCCACCCAATGTATGTTCCAACAATTCTTTACTCTTCACTTGTTTGGCAGCAATAAGAAAACAAAGAAGGATTTAGTGTACACTAGAAAATGTCTTTTAAATGTTCCTGTACATGATTTAACTCCCAGTGAGGGTAGCAGACAGAAATGGATTGTGCATGTCTAATACATCATATGTAAACCCTAGAGTTTCTTCTGTATGCATTTCTACAGTTCCATTCCTAATATCTTTTTAAAATAGCACTTTAGTATAAAGTACACTTCAAATGACACATTATGCTCCATAGTGCAGTTGAGAACTGGCAAATGGAACCATTCTCAGGAAAGCTGGTTGGTTAAACAACAACAAAAAAAACTAACTAACACTTTTTTCTAGTACATAGATATCCAACGCTGAAGTCAACCCTAGAAAATTAGTGACTTTTTTCCCCTCATAAATCAATGATCCCCTTGTTTGTCAAATCAGTGCTTCCAGTGTTTGTTGTGATTCTGTTTGGTTGTCTTGATCTCACTGAATATTAGAAGAGTGTTCTGAAAGATTTCCTCTGTCGATAGCTAAGAGAAAAACAAGTTTACAGATGGTGATGCTATACTTATGCTATGAAAGTGATTCTTTGCAAAGTGATTCTATAAACATTCTCCCAAGAAGAGACTCTAATATCCCATTATCACCCTAATATAACCTTAACTGCCTTAAAATGAGCTAATGAAGATTTGGGGCAGGTCTTTTAGAGAATGCATTTGCATTTGACATAATTAGTGGTAGGCAGATCTCACTACATCCAGGGGGAATCTTGAGGCAACTGCTTGGTCGACTATTAGTGCTTAATTTCTGAATGTCAAACCCTGCACATCTTAATTTCCAGAGAATAAGCTCAATTGAACTTGCTCCCCAGTTATGCAAAAACTGCTCAGATAAAACCAAGTGGACACCAATGTAATGAATGTGGTTATTAAATTGTTTCAATTGAAAGAACTCTATTCTTACACCATCATAATGGGAACAATTTATCCCCACTGATCGGCCTCTCTCTCTCTCTCTCTCTTGCTCACTCTCTTCTTTTTCTTTGAGCTCTCTTTGATCTTGAAGCGTATTTCGGTGATATGTCCTATTGAAAAGCGAATCTGGGGCAATTTTAATGCTTTTGTACCTTACCAGTGCTCTATTTTTTCGCTGTTTAAAAATAGCTGTTAATTATAAGTGCAGTTTAAATGTCTCAAGTGACCCAGAAATGCAGGTTGGAATGAGACAGATTGTGTGTCTCATATAAAACAGATGTACTTTCGCAGAGTATTCTGAATTCAGCCTTCCCTCTATATCCTCCTCTTGGGTTATTTCAATCAGGTATTGAGCTGGTCTAGCACTGTGCTATAAAATCCCACACATTTGAACAGGGAAAAAGAAAAGTGGATTTTTTTTTTTTTTTTTTTGGCACCACAAAGAAAAGCCTCTTTTGTATATCAGTCCCCCTCCTATGTGGATGAATATGGTGCTGTTGATGCTAGATAATGGAACAAGGGCCACTTTCCTGGCCAGGAAGACCATGTGATTTTTCTAGAGCTCCACTCTGCCTGTCTTTTGGGTCAGGGGGCTTTGGTTAAAAGAAACCGCAGTAGTGGTAAACATATCCCTTAAAGTCCTTCTTTAGCTTGATTCAATAGTGCCTGAGGACATATTAATCCGCTAGATTTCAAAGAACTTCGATTCTTCACCTGTTTCTTAAACTTGTGTTTTTAGCTCCTTGCTAGCACTTAGACCCTGGAGATGGTCATGCTGCTGGTGCTGGTTTCAGGGACCAAGGCCTTAATAAGCCACGTGCTACCTCAGTAAAATCACATTATTTATTTAGTCATGGACTAAACAAATCTAGTACTTACCTAATTATATGTGCTTGTGTGCAGCGGGTTGGAAGTTACTCCTGTTCAATGTAGTTCTAAAAAATGATTTCACAGTTGAGTTTAAAATGGCGTGCATTCCAATAATTTGATGATTTTTTTCCAAGTTCTTTAAGATCTTTGGGACACAACCCAAAGCCACCTGAATTTGAACATTTGGACAGGGAAAGCATTCAAGAGCCAGCCACTCCTCTACTTGATTCAGATCTCGTGGTCCAATCTTTCTTGCTCTTTGAGAAACATATCTCAAAGTAGAAAGAGGATGATTTAAATGCACTGGCTCCCTATCTACTTCTAGCTAGAAATGCCCAACAGAGGAGTTCTTTATTCCAATGACATGGAACATATCCATGGTGTGGGCTTAAGGACTGATTCTTTAAGTTCTTTCTAGAAAACTTGTAGACATTTTAGACAAGTTCTAAATGTAGGCATTGATTTGAACATTTTTTATAGTTGTTTTTCCAAATCCATAATTTTAGCTTAATGGATTGATTCCAATATAATAATTCTAATTTGTCCAATAAGATTTAGTCC
The DNA here is from genome assembly GCF_000325575.1 of Pteropus alecto. Lineage (NCBI taxonomy): Eukaryota > Metazoa > Chordata > Mammalia > Chiroptera > Pteropodidae > Pteropus > Pteropus alecto. Next base: position 23,126,287 of record NW_006436298.1, on the reverse strand, counting down.
ACTCAGACTTAGTCCACTTGTAATCTTATAAGTGACAGTCCAAAGCGCTTGGGTTATGGTCTCATGCCAAGCTGATAGTTTATTTTCAGGAAGAAGGGAAGGTATGGCCTCAGGTAAATTTAAGAGAGTCTATATCACACAGAGTTGATGCTGAAAACAAACTCTGGAAAAAAATTCTTTAAATTCATGTCTTATAAAAATATTCTACTCACTGAAACACATTTATATTGCAATTGGAAGAGGAATGATAACACATTGATAGACACAATGAAAATAATACTATTTTTAAGCAGAGTAACTCTGAAAGTAGAACTGTTGGGAAAGGCAATCTCCTGTACGCAGCCTTTCGACCCCCACTCATCCACGTAAGAATGGGTCTTGGGCCTAGAACTTTCTTTACCAAGAGATATAGAGTCTTAACAGCCTGTGCTGGACTGGTCACTTTGTGTGGGCACATCTTTCCCTGTTTCAGAATCAATGTGTGCTCCTTTATTTTGCTTAAGCATGTGTATCATATGGCACCTAGACAACCTCACTGCTATAATCTGTCACCAGTGGGGAGAGCCAAGGTCCTTTATTCTGTGGCACAAGAGATGTGTGTAAAGGCCAATGGTTCTGTGGCTGCCAGGAGTGACCACTGACCACCATGGAAGCTGATCTTGCTGTTTCTTCTCTATATGAGACATCTAGTGCCTGTGTTTTCCACTGGCAACTCAGATACCAAGATACAGTAAGCAGAAGCGTTCTGACTGCTACTTCTGGTGATAGGCAACAGAAGCCGCTTCTCAATAGGAACAAATTACTGTATAGGGTATATGGCTTTGGAAATGTCTTTGATCCTTATTCTCTAACCAGGCTCTTGATAAAAGTGGAAAACACTAGTTTCAATCTGGGGATATTTATAGTTACTGATTATGGACATTCATTGAGCATTGGGACTGTGAAATCCAAGTCTGGATGAGAATTTGGATAGATGGTTGGTGTGGGGACGAGTTAGACTGTGAGTGAAACCTAGTTTTGAGAGGTGAGCAGGTTGAATGGGAAAGTCCCAGTTCTGAAAACCAGGTGTCAGAATTATCCGTGGAAGCAACAAAAGAATGGGAATCAGAGCATGCAGTGAGCTGGAAGGCAGGTAGACATTTAAGAAAAAAGGAGCCTCTGATTCCAGATGTCCAAATGAGGAAGTAGTCCCAAATCAGACAATTGCCAGCAGCCAAGCTCCTGGGGAGCTGAAGAGGAATGACCAAACAAGCATGAGCACAGGTATGAGGCCTCGGAAGCAGAAAGGGTTATGATGGATGAGGCAGATTTCTGACTTCAGGTGCCAGAAAAAGGGAGGGACCTCAGTCAGCTATGCAGGTGGAATGGACAGGGGAGGGAATCAGATGCTGGCTTTGCTGAGGTGAGGGCTGACTTCGCTGAGGTGAGGGCTGACTTCTGGCAGACAGACATTGAGGACTGGTGTGTCACAGGTATCTGCAGTAATTCTTACTAGCTTAATTCTCCTGGCCCTGTGTCCTCCAACTCCCTCAGAAATTTCCTAGTAATAATCTGGTTCAAGCATTTTCTCAAACAGACCATTTCATATAAAGGCAAAAGGCCCTGCACCAAGACATACATAAAGGCTCTGGGTGACAATGGGTGTTCTTAATTTTCTTCTCTTATTTGTATCTCTACAGTGATCCTTTATTACCATTGTAAGAATTAAAAATATAAGTCAATTTCTTATGTGACATAAGGACAAATCCTGAATTCTCTTCTACTACCCAGCTTTATGACTTGGGCAAGTTACTTACACTTCAGAACTATAGTCGGCTTATCTGTAAAATGTGAATAACAAACCTAAATGGTTATTATTTCCCCACTCTTCCATTTAAAGGAGGGAATTTACCTTCCCTAGGAAAAATAGTAAAGGAAGAACTCTTCCTTCTGCTTCCTTTCTTACTTTTCCCATTGGAACAAGGAATCATTTATTGATTGGGTAGTTTGCATGATCTCTCTCCCTTTCTGTCTCTTCTGCAGAATGTAGGCATCTTTTTTTTTTTTTTTCCCTACTATGAACTGAGTTTACAGGAATAGGTTTTAACGCTTATGGTGGAAGCTTTCCTTTTGGGGATATACATTAAGAACCTCATTTGACAGCAAATCTGAGTCACGTTTTTCGAGTTCTGTTTTTCAGAATTAAAATTGACATTTTAATCTACATTGGTGTGATCCTTGGGTCTTATTTCTTAATTGGATCCACACTCAGAGTGCCAGTAGGCAGCAATAGATACCAAGAAATAACACCACCTACCTGTCCTTTCACCACCTCATGGCTGTGAGGTTTGGAAATCATATGTGGAATGCCTAGCCCTGGCAAATAGTGATAATTCAGTAAATGGAAGTTAATAATAATGATCATTGTCATGGTTGCTTTCTTACTATCATTGCTAGCTGTGGTCGTGAGGTATCATTATTCCTCTGGGTTGGCAAGACTTTCTTTCCTCTGTTTTCATCTGTTGTTATGGATCAGCATACTCTCCAAAATCTATCCTTCTTACTGTATTACCACCACAGCTGTTTCTTTCCCTTGTCATTAAATAGCATTGTTCATCAGTGGATGCAGAGTACTTTTTCTGGCCTTCCCAGGGCTCTATAATCGTTTTAGGACTGTTTGGGGATGTGGAAGAGGAAAATATGAAGAAACTCTACCCTTGAACTAAGAAACAGGAGAGGAGGCTTGTAATGATCCCACTCTCCACCTGCCCAGGTCCTGCCCCAGCTAGCAGAACTTATTTCAGCCCTATTTAGGAGCACAGTAAGTACTTGGCTCACTCAGCATTAATTTACCTTAGGCTGCCAGACCTGTTCTTCCCGAGAGCCCACCTATGGGCAGTAGATTCTTTCTTGTTCTACAGCCAAGTCTCTACCTTGTTCCATAGCTCCATGAGCAGTATCTCTCATTCTCTCTGCCCCATTATCCTTCTCAGGACAGGGATCCCCTACATGCCTGTGCTCTTGCCCTCCTAAATTGCCCCACTGTACACCTTGCTGGCCTCATTCTCCTTTCTGCCTGACTTCTACCTCTGGCCCACAGTCATTGCCTGACTGTCTTCCTCCTATCACCAGTAGTCAACCATGGCTCCAGTCACCTGCCCCAATCCATTACACTCCCATTTTAAGAACCATGCCTAATTCCCACACTTTTCTTCTGACCTCATTTCCCCTGTTTCTCTTTATCGCTTTGGACACTCTACCACACTGGCTTCCTCAAGCAGCACCTTCGCCACCATACCCCTCAACCTGCACCCATTTGCGCTTGTTATCCCCTCAACCTGGAATACTCTTCCTCCAGAAAGCCACAAGGCTCACTCCATCATGCCTTTCAAGCATCCATTCAAATTTTACCTGCCCAGAGAGGCTACCCTTGACTGCCCCCAACCTTTGGCCACTCTTCATGTCTTTTCTCTGCTTTATCATTATTTATTTTCATTGCACCTTTAACTACTGGATCTTAGATTATATTTTCATTTGCTTGTTTGTTTATTAATTGTTTTCCCCTGCCACCCCCTTCCCCATGTAAGCAAGCCCCATGTAAGAGCAGGATTTTCATCTATTTTGTTCCCTAGGTTCAGAGCCTAGAGTAGTACCCGGCTTATAGTAGGTGCTCAGTGAATTACCCATCCCTTTGAAAACTCAATTCCATCACTCTTAATAACCTTAGTTGACTATTAATAAAATTAAATGTGATAGGAATGAAAGAAAAAAATATTAATTTAGAAGTATAGATTTATAATCTCTTCTGCAATTTTGAAACCACTAAGGCTTTGAAAACCAAAAATTTTGTTTTTTTCTGGCAAATTCAACTAGTCAAAAGCCTGACCTGAGCTTGTATAGTCTAGGTATAATATTTATTTCACTTAATGCAAATACTCATATATTTACTGCCTAAATAATGTGCTTGATTTCAGTGTGCTTCTCCAGACCCTGAATATAATATACAGTGTAGGCATTATACTAACCTTAAAATCTGAGAAATTCTGAGTTTTGAATACATCTAGCCCCAAGGACTTCAGACAAGGTTGCTCAGACCAGTGTTTTCAATCCGTCCTCTCTCGTTCCCTTCTAAAGAGAGTAAAGGAGGAGAGAGAGAAGTAAGGAAGTGAAGAGAATTAGCACAGGGGTGAGCTGGGAAAGTAGTTTGGGGAATTTGTGGAAAAAAAGGAGGGAGAGAGGACAGCTGCCTTTATGAGTAACTTTGGAGTATGTTAAGAAGATTTTTAGGTGAGTCTTGCTGCATGTTATGCAATGCAATTCTGCTATGCTACTAACTCCAGACCTACAGTAAAAACTACCATTACTTTTTAGTGTTTTATATACTTAGATTTTTATTTTGGATGCATCATTGTGCTGAGATCGAGTTCAAGGCACCTAGTGTACTTCTGGTTCCATGAACATTTATAAGATATTGCATATCTGTTACTGGTTTTTACTGAAATGTGAAAACTTCAGTGTATTCCTGTTCTGAGAGTTTTTTTTTTTCTTTTTAGAGCATAAGAATATGGATAGGTTCTTACCAGAATATTAAAGAAACTACTTAGCTATAAGATTAATCTAATAAATTAATAGATGTAGGGTAGTGGGTGAATTTGGGTTGGTATTTAAATGTTATCTATTAAGCAGTTGTATGGGTAGGTACTATGCCAGGAACTTTCACATAGGTCAGATTCTCAATTCTAAAGGAAACTGTTTCAATATGTATTTCCCCATTGAGTTTTAATAAAATGTTAGTATACTGGGCCATCTCCCATATGGGATCTCTTGGCATGGAGTAGAACGAATTTTTTTTTTTTTTTTTGGCCATGCAATGGTTAATTTCCTATAGTAAAGCATTACGGTGATTGAATTTGCCATTTTTCTTCTGGATATTTTGGCAATATGTAAACATGGCCTTAATCATAGTTTCTCTGGGTTGATGAGAAAATGTTTCAACGTTGTGACTTAAAATTTTCTTACTGGCTAAAATGATTAGATCCTACCTTTGTATTGCTTTGTATGTTTCTAGTACATTACAGTGTGGTCACAGGAATTGCAGAGCTTTGCTCCTTTAGGGGAGTATTTCCTGCCTTGCTCTTGAGCAGAGTGTTACTGTCTGTGAGTGAGGGTAAGAAGGGAAGGATTCATGCTAGGAGAATTAGGTCCCTACATGACCAATGAGAGACCAAACCATGTGAGTAGAGGAGCTAAAATGAAAAAAGTCAGAATTCCTGAAGCTGGTGGTGTCTTGACAATATTAGATAACTATTCTAAATTAACTTTAGTTAGTACATTGGAAAATACAAAAATTTGATACACTCATGGCAGGAACAGTATTGTTAATTTATATAATGTGACAAGAAAACTAGCATTTGGAAACAAATTGGCAATTATCAAAATAATTTTTGCATCTCTTTTCACTCTGTCTTGGGGAATTAGCTTTTGGGTATTGCCTAGGTAACAATATTTCAATTTCATTCAAAATGAACACTATTATGATAGTAAAGATCAAATTTCATTAAATCTAGATACATAGTACTTTTCATTTTAAAAACTCAAAATCTTTTTCTTAGAGAATACCCAATATCACATGTACTAAAAATCATGTTAATAACAAAATCTTTTCCAAAATTTGATAATCAAAAATTACACCAAGTGCTTACTATGTGCCAGGTACTGTGCAAGGAGCTTTAAATATATTCTTTTAATTTTCACAACAGTCCTAAGAGAGAGGAATTATTAAAGCCATTGTACAGATGTGGAAACAGAGATTCAGAGAGGTTAAGGAATATGTTCAGGGTCACTCAGATAGTCAGCAGCAGATTCAGGATTTGAACACGGGTGTGTCTGACTGCCAGAGCCTTTGTAATTTTCCGTAATACTGTTGGAGACAAACAAATTTTATTCTACCCTTCTAGGTTCTTTTGGCTGGTTTAATAATTAAATCGACATGAGACAAATTAACAAGAGAAAATAACCAAATTTAATTACATATCTGTGTATGGCAACCCCACTTACGTGGGAAAGTCAGAGACCCCACTACATGAGAAGTTCAGAGACAGAGAATTAAAATGAGATATATATAGCATTCTGAGCTAAGGATGAGAAAAGACACCCCGGGCTTCAGCAGGGAGGAAGATCTTTCACAGGACAATAAGAAGAGCAGATGTTCAGTTATTAGTAGTTTGCCCTGCCCTATACATAGGTCATAAAAAGTTATTTCTGGTAATAACTCTTCTTCTGGGCAATTTAGATTCTTTAAGAGAGAAGTAAAAGTTTTTCTTAGGCCTGCAGGGTCTTGATTGCCCCCAGATCAGAATAATCTGTGTGCTGAAGTATTATATTTTGGGGGAGATTTTTTCTGAACCTCTTCAATACCATGCTGCCTTCTCACTCCATGTAAACAGATGATAGTAGCTCATAAGAGGCATTAATGTGTCGAGTGTGTTCCCGGAAAAAAACAAACCCCTAAATCCAGATGATGACAGAAATGACAACCTATAAGATGTTCAACAACTTGTAATATATGGGTAATGTTAGAAATATTTCACAAGAGTTAGAATGACTAACAGATACCTTGCAAAAGTTGCAGATGCATTTTCTAAGAATTAATTATTTTTAGACTAAAAAAGCTCACATTTTTTTCTCTTAGTACCTCTATTAGGCTTCTTATAAGACCACGGGTATTCAGTGAAAATGAACCAGATTGGAACTCTGAGGTTCAGTCAATGAGAATAGATCTTTTATGCAGAAGTCAGCAGTATTTTTGGATGAGTACGAAAGCAATGATTCTTTAAGCAGAAGTGAGTAAGGGTGCACTACACTCTTTTACTGCCGCCTCCAATAGCATAATGATATCAGGGGACCGTGTGGTTTGAAGACAAAGCATCCTTTTGTTTAATGTCTTTGATTCAATGCAAATAAGAATATTCATTTTACTTTAAATTTTATAGGATATTAAAGGAAGGCATGAGATTTTGATACATATTAAAGGAGGACATGAGTTTCAAAAATGTGAAAATGCTTCGCTAGAGAGAACTTTTCATTCCTTTTGGATTGTTTGCCTTCTACTGATTCACTAGAGCACAGTGACAGATGTTAGATTTGCTTTTAGGATGAATCACTAAGAAAAACACGGTATCTCACTTATTACAGTAACTCTTTTATAAAATAAAATGTAATTTAAAAAGCTAATACATAAATTCGTAATTTTCTCTATTACTAAGAAATTCACTTGGAAACCTCAATGAAAAAGCGATGTACCTTCTAAGATGAAATGTTATCTGAACCCACTTTAATCATTAGTCTATTTAGACCTTCCTCTGAACACTTGGATCATTTTCATGGCATTTTATCAGTGCTGTATTTTCTGTTTATAATAACTACTGGTACTAGTCCAGTAAAGTCCATGCATTCAGCGTCTTCAAATGATTTATGGTTTCTTCCAGCACAAGGCAGTTTATAATAGTCAGGCATCAAATTTCTGCATCAGCTCTCAGCTCTTTTCTGCTATTTTGTGTTGTCTTGATTTGCGCTCAAGACACCTTTCTTTTCTCTTGTGGAATTGAGCTGCCTTTTATAAAGTGGAAGCTCCTTATAGATAGCTCTGCTGCTGCCCTACCACTTCTAACTCCAATCTGTTTCCTTCACAATGAGATACTTGGCTTTTCCTGAAGGGAGCATGCCTTCTACTCTCCAATGCAGAAATAAAATAAAATATGTGAGAGTCATGTGATTAAGGAGGAGACAAAGGAAAGAATTGACATTTACTGGGTACCTCTGATATACTGTATGATGGGTAGGCCTTCCATATGTTCCCTCATTTCATCTAGGTAGATACTAGAAACATTAAATCCATTGAATTTATATTATTGTAATGATAACATCAGTTTAGTTGCAGGCTCTTCTGATGGTACCTTCTTATGAAAAATTTTGTCATTTGGTTTATATGTAATTGAGAGAAAGAGGACGTGCTTTGTTTGTTGTTCTAATTGTGCTACATGTTGACAGATCATGGTTGGTTTGCGCAGTGTAGAATGAGGGTCAGAATGTCTCCAGAACTGCTTTGTTTCTAGGTGTTGATATGGTGAGGGCCATGTGGAAGGCATATGGACACCCTGAGGCAACCTAAATCAGATTTCAGCTTGGTGACTGATGACACATTGAGCAGACAAGGAGCAAATTAGATGTTTCAATTACCTGGTTAACAGGATGTTAATGCCTTTCCCAACATTGATTGCAGTCTTCCTTTAAGTCTGTTTGCCACAGCAAACCAAATTAACACAACTTTGGGGTCTTAGTCCGGTTTGTCATGATGCACGGGTATCAGGAGGCAGTACAGTATGATAGAGTGGTTCAGTGTGCTGTCTCTGGAGGGAAGCTGCCTGGGAATGAATCCTGGTCCTACCACAGACTTCCTTTGTGACCTTGGATAAGACATTGAACCTCTCATAGACTCAGTTCTTTTCAACTGTGAAATGAGTATAGTAATTGCATGTAAAAAAAAAAAAAACCTACAAAGCATGTAAAGTACAAAGCACAGTGCCTGGTACACTGTTAGTGCTCAATTGTCATTGCTATTGCCATCATCATCATCATCATCATCATCATCGTCATAATAGTAACAACAACAATTATTGTTAAAACAAGAATCCCAATAAGAACAAATCAACACCATGACTTCAAGGAGGCAAGCTCTATAAACATTGTATCCCCTTAACTTTCCATATAATGCATACATTAGTATGTATTTAATAATTTTAATTGTCAAAAAACTTTTCTTCATTTTTAACCTAAATCCTGAATGCTATAGATAAGTTCTCATTCCTTTTGAACTACCCATGGAGATCGTGTTCCTTAGAGTTTTCATTTTTCTATAAATTTTTCTCCATCCTTCCCAGAAGGCCTAAATTTCATTAGATTTTTGGAGGACAAGGAATATAACTTTAACTCTTGCAATAGCTTCATTTTAGTCTATTTTGTCAACTCGAGTAAATTCTTTTTTTAAAAAAAAGAATTCTCCTTTATTTTTCATGGTCATTTTATATTGGAATGAATACAATGGATTTATGTAAGCATATCACAAAATCATTCTTGGGCAAGGCAGTTTGCCTGAAAGACAGAGGTAAATCTATTTAATAAGATATTTTGTAAAAGAGAAAAAGAAAAGTCATGTTTGTTCAAGATTTTGTTTTGAGCATGTTTTAGGGGACAAAATTATTTTACAGAAACTAGTTTTATTTTCCTTATTCTTTCCTTAATGTGTTTGCATAATTCATGTTCATGTTAAGTGTTATTAAAATAAATGTAACTATTTAAAATTTGATAAGCACATAAATTTTTTTCTTTCAGTGGAAGCATATATGTTATGAAAAATTTCACTGTCGGACAATTCATATCAGTAGAGACAGATCTTATAAGATGTCTTCTTATTTCAGTCACAAATCAGAAGGGCTTCGTGCTGTACTGCAGGGAAGACGTGTACATGCATTATAAATTCTCTCTCTCACATTCTAGAAATTACAATCAGAAACTTGAGGTAGTTTTGAAAGCTCTTTCAAATTATCAGTGCTATCAACCACAACTTTTCAAGTTTTAATGTGTGGAGGAATCACACAATGGATCTTGTTAGAATGCAGGGTCTGATTATCAGATCTGGGATGGAACCTGAAATTCTGCATTTCTAGCTGGTCTCAGGTAATGCTAAAGCTGCCGGTTCTGGACCACACTTTGAATAACAAGACTGTGTGGACTTCCCGTCCTTTTTGGGGCTTCTACCCTTCTCAGAAACACAACAAGATTTTCTGTATCTAAAAAGTGGGGAGTAACTGAAATCATTAAAAGGGTTAATGAAATAAATAATCAAATAGGTAAATGTGAGTCTCAGAATAAAACCTTTGGCCATTATAATTTATGATCTCATGGGACAGCAAGTCAACTCTTCTGCATTGTGGTTCCTTTCTCCATGGCTCATTATTCACTATTATTATTATTATTTTGCCTTTGCCATTTGTATGTCTTGTTTCTTTTACAAAGGATGGGAAGACAATGTAGTCTGCAAATCTCATGACCCAAGGAAGTTCTGAGCTCAAAGAAAGAGAAAGATGTGGTCTTCACAGGAAAATGGATACCAGCCTTGAAATTTGGTGGTATCACTGCAATGTTTACAAGCAAATGTTACCTTATACTATTTTACATGCACCAGAGTGCCTAAAGTAGTGTCAGGCACAGAGGAGGTGTTTAATAAGAAATTCGATAGCTGAATTCCAAATTGCTGTAAATGATCACTAGGGAACAATTCTGAATGAGGATCTGAGGTTGGTGAATTAAGAAAGACAGCATTATGTATGTCAGGAAAGAAGTAAGTTAGGATAGTGCTTTATTTCTCACCCCGCAGGGTTTGGGGTTTTTTGTAGTTCAAAAAGTTAATTAAATAATGGACTGTCCTTGATGTTGACGAGAGAAACTAAGTTGAGAGTTAATTCAATATCAGAATTAGTTACCAAAGGCAGTAAACTTGGAAAAATGTGAGAAAACCACTATATAACTTTCTTTAAAAACAAAACAAAATAAACAACTTTTGCTTATTTCGTTTAAATTTTAGAAAAAAGGTATAGCCCCTTTAAAAGTCTTAGAGATTTCTAGGAACGTTAATTAGTAATCTTTACTATTATGGGAATAATAGTAACTATTACAGCTTCAAAGAGTTCTGGAATGAATGACTGAAAACTTATTGTCCAGAGCTTGTCTTGCTTTTTGAAAGAGAGGCTGATCTGGTTTTCTCTGTGCCCTGGGCTTCTCGCAGGGGGTTGATGGAAGATCGGCTCACAATGTTCACTGGCCAGTTGAAAGGGAACTGCTGGTAGTCAAGCTATGTGAAAGAAATAAAGAAGTGTGCATGTGCAAAAAGAGGCACAGAAGGACATCTGTTCAGGAAGCTAAGACAAGCTTCAGGGACCCTCAATGCCTGCTTTTCCTTCATGTGCATGAGAACAAGTCAGAAACTGCTGTGGCAGCTCCTCCAAAATGGTTGACCAAGTTGTCACATGCCATGAATTTCTAGACGAGCAGTGTTTTCTGTTGTTGCTATTATTATTTTTGTTTGTTTTAATGTGGAGTAAAGCCCAAGTATTTTTCTTAAGGCACTGTGATATTAGATTAAGAACTGTTTGACACTGTCAGTTCAGGCTGCTATAACAAAAATATCGTAGATTGGGTAACTGAGGTATGGAAATCAAGAAGCAAACAGACCTTTGTTTAAGCTCATAATCACCATATCACACTGTATTTCTTCTCTTGCTGTGGGATACAATTTAGGAAACACATTAGCTTATGTGCTTTTTTTTCCATTTCTTTTTATCCCATGGCCCCTTTTCTATTCAAGTTGGAATCTTGTAGCATTTGCTGGTTGAGAAAGAATCCTTGTAGTAAACCCTTCATGGTAACCATGGGAAATAAATCAAATATTTGTCAAATACTTGGCTTTCAAGTTTTGGAGAGATCCAGGCATATAATAAGAATATTAAGATTTGGAAGAATATTAAGGATACTTCGTTATCAGAGCCAGGATCCCTTGCCTTTTGTAACATTTACTGGCAAGGGAGGGACCATGTATAAAAGAGAAGAGAATCAGGCTGAAGTTGGAGGGATGTTGGGTTCTGAGGAAGGGCTTCTTGGATTGAATCCTAATATATAGGTGAGAGTCGTTGATAGAATACCAGATTGGTTTGGAGAGCCAAGAAGAATCCCGTTCCCTGTCCAGGAATAGTTCAGAAAAGCAGCAAGATTTTGCCTGTTTTTTTTTTCCCCCATGACAGGGAAAGAAAACCTCATGACAGAGGAGAAAACCTGAACATGAGACTCCTAAAGAGACCTTAAGCATCCCAACCTGGCTTGGAGAGCCACAGAATGTTTTCCTAGTCAGAAAAAGCTGCTAGACCTGCACAAAGAACCAGGGCACCTGAAAAGAGCTATAAAGCCAAGATGAGGCAGGGAAGACATTATGATCTCTATAAGAGCAAAGTCTAGGCAGGAAGGCGGTATAGCTCATTATATGCTGGTGTGGAGAGAAGCTGATGACTAGAGAACAGAACTCTCCCGTACCCTACCACACCCTGAGTTTATATAATGATGCCTCTTGAATTCAGACACAAGCCCCAGATAGGTATACTTTCAGGGGAATTCTGTATTGACTGATATTAAATTTTGCCCCTTGGTGAAATAAGGATGTGAAATAGAAATTAAGCTCTATAAAAAGTAGAATAGTTCTCTCTCCCTTACAACCAAATTTTGCCTGGTATTTGTTCCCTCTATATTCCAAAGAGCTCACCAAGCCCTTTGCTTAGGAGTTTTATAAAATCCACTAAAGCAGAAAGAAAACGCCCAATGACTAAATTTAGGCCAAATCAAATCAATGGGAAAACAAATTCTCTAAATACAGGCAATCCTTGATTTGCCACAGTTACCACAGTTGAGTTAGACACCACCAGTCCCCCAGCAACATGGTTCAAATTTCAGTTTCCATGGTGTATTAACCATGAATAATTGTCTAAAAGACAAACTTCATTCCTAGCTCTTCAGTCCACAATCATGACATGAAAAAGAGATGTAAGTCATGATCAGTGACCAATCATAGCTCTTTATTCAAGGCCTGTTGGTGATTGGTCACCGTGGGTCTGTACTCAGTTCATGCACAGACAGCAAAGTGCAGAGTGGTGTTATCTCTTTATCTCCTGGTGGTAAACCCATGTGACATTTAACAAAAACGGATCATTGAAACAGGGAACTGGCAACAAAGATGAACTGGCAGCAAAGAAAGAAAAAATGGTAACGCTGAAAGTGAAACTGGAAAGTGATTGTGAAGAAAGGATGAGGATGTCCCAGATGAAGTGATATTGGCAAACAACAACAACAACAAAAAACAAACGAAAAACTCCACATTAAAAAAAAAAAAAACTCTTGGATATTATAAGATGTTTAAGAGAATAACATTAAAGAATAAAATGTTAGAAGCTGGCCCAAACTCAGAAAAGAATTTTGATATTAGCCTCAAATATCTGGACAATGCAGGAGAGTCAGTAAACTTTAAGAAGTTAATAGCAATTACTTAAACTGAAAAAACAAAAACAAAACAAAACAAAAAAAAACGGAAGAAAATCTGGGCAGAGTGAGAGCAGAATCTCAGTGATCTGTGGGAAAATATCAAGTGGTATATGACACATTGAACTATAGTTTCTGAAGGAAAAGAAGAAGAGAATGGGGCAGAAAAACTTTGAAGAAACTGAAGTTCTATTCAACATTATATTGGAGGTCCTAGCTAGTGCAATAAAGCTAAACAGAGACAAAATAAAGAAAATGAAAAGAAATTAAAAGGAATGAAAGGCATGAATATTGAAAAGAAAAATGTTCAGTCGTCTCTATTTGCAGGTGCTCTACATAGTGCGTACAGAAAAATCTTCAGAAAATAACATAAAAACTACTAGAACTAAGTGATTTTTGTAGTCACAGTATACAATGTCCAAAGATAAAGTTGTTTTTATTTCTATATTATAGCAACAAAGAACTTGAAAATAAAATTAAGAAAACAGTACAATAAATTGCTAAAGCATCAAAATCCAAAAATACATAGAAATAAATTTAGCAAAAGACTTCTGTTCTATACTAAACAAGACTTCTATACTCAAACAAGACTTCTATACTAAAAATTTCAAAACAATGCTGACAGTAATTAAATAAGACCTAAACAAAGGAGAATTATACCTTGTTCATGGATGGAAGACTCAATATTGCTGAGATGTCATTTCTGCCCAAATTGATATAGAGATGAAGTCAACACAATTTCAATCAAAATTGCAGTAGCTGCCTCACCTTTTGGAGGAAACAGCTGATTCTATAATTTCTATGGAAGCGAAAGGGGCCTAGAAGAGCCAAAACAATCTTGAAAAAAAAACCCCAAAAGTTAGAGGAATCAAACTACCTGTTTTTAAGACTTACTATAAACCTGTCATAATGAAGGCATAAGGATAGAAAAATATATCAATAGAATAGAGTCTAGAAATAGATAAACATATATATGGTCAATTGATTTTTGACTAGATGTCACTGCAGTTCAATGGGGGAATGAAAATATTTTCAGCTAATGGTGCTGAAACAGATGCATAAATGTTTGGGGGAAAAAGGAATCTTGACCTCTTCCTCACATTATATACAAACTCATTTGAGGTGGAATATAAGCTTAAAGATAAAAGTATAAAGCTTCTGTAAGAAAACCTAGAACATCACTGTGAACTTTGGGATAGGCAAAGATTTCTTAGAGTGCAAAAAGTATGAACCGCAAAATTTTAGAAATGATTAAATTGGATTTCATCAAAATGAAAACTTGATATTAAAAAAAAAAAAACCCATTAAGAAAAAAAAGGCTTGCAGTAGGCTAGAATAAATTATTTAAAAAAAATATCTTTCCAATGATTTTATTGAGACGATATAAAGAACTACATACCAATGAAAAAAGGCAAGCAATTCTATAAAAATTGGCAAAAGACTACATCAGACACTTCGAAGAGAACACAGGCAAATGGACAATAAGCACCTGAAAACAGACTCATTAAAACTAATGTAAGGTGAGATTTTGAAATCAGAACAGTGGCTGTCTTGGGGTTGGGGGGATTACTAGGAGGATGTATGAGAAAACTTTATGGGAGGATGAAAATTTTCTATATCTTTATTTAAAGGTTGTCGCTTACATGGTTGTTTACATTTACTTTCCAAACTAATCACTTAATGTCTGTGGATTTCACTGTATTAAAATTTTACCTAAATTAAACCAATTAAGAATTTCATTGATTCAAAGATTTCAGATTTCTTATAAGTGATAATTATTAAGATAATCTATTTTAAAGATTATTAATTGTTAGGTTATTAACATTTGCTTTTATCATTAAGTTTTCCTGTCAAATTTAATCTTTTGGTTTTGCTTGACAGATGAATAGAGTTCTTCCTTGGAGAATATTTTCACTCAAAATAGGACTCTGGTATCAAATTGTAAATTGAAAATTGAGATAAAATAATTTAACTTCTGGACTGCCCCCCAAAAGCATCTATTTGAAACATTTTAAAATATGTGAAAAAAACCATTTTAACTATATGAGCCTTACTACTCACAAGTACTATGTAGGGGACGAGGTGAAGTCCGTCATCCAAAAATGGTTACAAGCTCAGAGCAGCTGTCTTAAAATAAGCATCCTTTTCCCACCCTGTCTCTAATCTTCTGGTCTATTAAACTCAGAAATTTTATTCGAAGGTCCAGGGACCTTTCCTATGTCAGTAATGATTCTTTTTGTCCATGGTTCTGTTTTATTGTATATAGAAAGGGATCCAAAGAAGGTGGAATAGGTTTGTGAGCACCACAAAGTGGACTCACTCTCATTGGGTGCAAAAAACAGGATGCGCAGAGGTCGGTTGTAAAATCTGTCTGGTTGTTTGACTTAGGCTAGGGAAGAAGGCTGGGTAGGTAGTGATGCAAAGAAACTCAACCACTGTATAATATTTTCCCTACTGGGTAAAAGCCAGTGTTTAGAAGACTCTACATGACCTGGCCATCTCTTTATGACCTCTTCTTCTATACTCCTTGCTCACTCTGCTTAAGCCACATTGGCTTACTGTGATTCTTCAACGAGGCAGGCATGCTCTTAACTCAGGACCTCTGCACTTGCTCTGCATTGTGCTAATTCTCTTTCTCACTCTTTCACCTCTTAAAAATTGGCTCAAATGTCATCTTCTCAGTGAGGCCTTCCCTGATCCCTGTAGTTAAAATTGATATTTGCCCTCTTATCTGATACTCATTCCCCTTCTCTCCTTAATGTTTTTCCATAGCACTATCACCGTCTAATATTTTATATTGTTTACTTATTTATTTTGTTTATTGTTTGTCTTCTCATACCAGAATGGAGGCTCCACAAGGGTAAGCACTACTCCAGTGCCTGGCACAAAATAGGCAATCCATACTTATTGAATGATGATACAAATAAATATAGAGATGAGAGAGTCTGTAAGTAAGACTATAGAGGCTCTCGATCCAGACTGTCTGGGTTTGAAAGCTGGCTCTGATAGTTTCTGGCTGTGTGACCTTGAGCAAATCACCTAACCTCTCTGTGTCCAACTAAAATAAGTACTCTACATCATTGATTGTTGTGAGGATTAAATGAGTTAATACTGTAAGATACTTAGAACAGTGCCCATCACATTTAAGTGCTCAACAAGTGTTAGTTATTGTTGGCTTTCAGTGATCTATGGATAGCTTTTCTTTTTCAGGCATTCTTCAAGGTCCTGAGTACTGTTATAAGAGAATTAAAAACTAGAACTCAAACCCTTAAAGAATTTATAATTGCATTTTTATACAGTTTCTTTTTCACAGAAAGCCCTTTTACATTCTACCTTGCCTATTGAACTTCAACTTATTCTTTAAGACCCAGCTCAAATGTGACCTCCTTGGTGAGGCAAACCTATCTTCTCCAGTTGGAGTGAGTGTTTTTTGTTCCAAATGCAAAGCATTTATTTATTCCTTTCCTTGTTCTGCAAGCATTTATTGAACAACTAATCAAGGGTCAGATGAAGCTCTAGGAATATAGAGAAGACTGAGACGTGGGCTTTGACTTTGAGGGGAATGTAGTCTGTTAGCAAATGCAGACAGACATAGAAATAAGGGCAAAATAGCGCCATGTGTTCACTAGTAGGTAGAATGCTTTTGTGTTTATACCTCTCTCTTGTCTCCTGGATTGTGAGCTCCTGTAGCCACAATCTCCACATTTCAGTTACTCTTTGTATCACAAATCCCCCTACGGTGCTTGTCAGGCACATGGCATGTATTTGAACATGTTTATTGAAATGATTGACATAATTGGGAGAAATGAGAAATGCATAACAAAGAGATAAGTAAAAGAAATGATGACGATGTTATTAACAGTTAATACTGTGTTCTTACTGTGGGTCAGTTACCATTCTAAGTACTTTACATATTTTTAAATTTAATCTACATAATAACAGAAATAGCAAGGTATTATCATTCATATTCTATGGATGAGGAAACAGGCTCAGAGAAGTTAAGCAACTTGTCTAGAGATGTGATTATAACTTAGCACCCTTCGATTTCAAAGACTGTTTTTGCTTACTACTGTGTACATCAATCAGTAAGATGTTGCCTGGCATCAGGAAGCCTTTTGTGGTCAGCTACTTGTATCTGAGTATTTGGTATCTCCTACTATTTTTTTTTCTCTAAACTTTTCAGACACAATTATGGACATAAAAGTTGTGGACTAGTGGCTCCAGGGAGTCGTATTTCAATTAGCAAAGTTGAAGCCAGTGTGGTCAGCTCTCTGGATTTTGACATACCTACTCTCTCCTTTTTCTTTTTTCTTTTTTTTCAGTGTAGTTTAAAATGTGCTGATAGAGAATTGGACTGCTGACAGTAGCACCAACCTACCCATCAAAAAGAAAGAGGCAGTGGGGAACAGTTAGGAAGAACATAAAGATATTCCTTTCCATTTTTTAAAAGCCTTTACTGGTAGAGAGAGAGCTAGAAAGATAGGAGATGGTCCAAGGGGGCCTTGCATTTCATGACTTTAAAAGTATTTAGTGTGGAGAAAGAAGTTATTTTTCTTTTTTTGGTTTCTCTAAATAAGGATAGACAGATCATCTTAGAAAACAAAAGAGGATTCTATTTCAGTATCTGATGCAGTGTAAGGCTTGGAAATTGTTCTGTACTCTGATCTGTTTTAATAAATATCTATTTAGTTAGCACTTTTGAGGGGACATAAAATCATGTAGTTTCAACATTCACAATTAGGTAAAATCCTTAATTTTTTTCTGTCAAATGAGAGAAACTCATTTATTTTAGCAGACTTACTGCTAGAACACTTTGACTGCAAGATGCCACTACACTTTATTGGGGTGGCTATCTGTCTGAGGAGTTAGTCTATGTGCGGAACAAAATAAACATCTTCAAGGATTTTTTTGAAAAAGAATCAGCTAGTTCTGTTAAATTAGGAACAGAAACAGCAGTATATGACATTTTAAGCAACCTCAGGAATGGGTTTACTTTGAGGCAAACACACCATTATCTCAGGTCAGATGACTGGACTTCTTCAGCCCTGACACGGACAAAAAAGATCAGTCAATTTAACCATATTACAAAAGTCTGTTTTAAAATTGTGTTGTTATTGTGATTTCCCTCAAGAAAAAATCCCTATATATGTTAATATTAGCAGAATTATTGTAAAAAGACAAATTTGATAACATTAAATGAAATGGCAAAAACCTCTGATAGTAAAATTAGAGTTATGAGTGGGAGAAGATAAAGCAATTCTGATATAATGACTATTAGAACTTCAGGATTGCTGTTAACTTAGAATTGATATTATTGTATTGATGCTTTACTTTTTATAATAAATCTTAGTAAATTAAGTTCTTCCAATTTTCTGTATTCCACATTAAACAATTAATGTGACATCTACATTCAGAGAATGTTGCATTTTTACTGTTTTTATAATTTTAGATACAATGGTAATTATGTTCTTAAATATTGGATGTAAAAGTCTAATTACATAAGTTTTTATTAAATCCAGTTTGTGACATTGAGTAGTTAAACTCTGATTTTGACTCTGATTTTGAGATTCCCATGACCCTTTCTCCCAGAACTCAGTTGGTAATATTACCTTATTGCTTTCCACTTAGTTCATCATTCTTGGAACAGAACTATTTTAATTATTAATCATTATAATGGAATACAAACAGCATGATAATAGGAAAAGGAACATGATAATGTCTTTTTTAATGTCAGAATAGAACAGGCATTTAATAATATTCATCTAATAAATGAATGGTAGCTTGATAGTCCATCTTAGTATCTGGTGATCATAATCATTATACTAACATTCATTGAGTACTTACCATATCTTAAGCATGATAACTTTTTTTTTAGCTTTTTGTACATTAATTAATTTTCATAAAAACTGAAGATTAGGAAGTTTAGGTACCTTGTCCAAGTTCAGGTGGCCAGCAAGTGATAAACTCAAACCCTGCTTGTTCTCTCTGGATCTTG
>NW_006436298.1:23093611-23107165 GCF_000325575.1 Pteropus alecto | reverse complement strand
CCCTTGTTCTGCAGTATTTTTCTCACCCCTTTTCATTTAGCCTCAAACTAGAAGTGAGCTCTGCAGATTGGGCATTGTTAGTGGAGAGAGTGAATGGATTGTGCTGGGCCCTGCGCTCAGTTCCTTTGCTTGGAATCTGATCTCCTCTTAGCTCTAGGCTGTGAGATGGGTTAATGGGCACTGAGTCATCTTCCTTCAAATAAGAGCTCCCTCTGATCTACAAACATTCTCTCTTCCTCCTTCCCCTCCTGCCGCTTGTTTGTGTGCTGAGCTAATGTCTTGTAAGCAGTGTGATATTGTCTGGGCCCTCATCAGTAGTATTTTCATCATATTAAAAGAAGACCTATATTGGAGCTGGTTGGCAAATACCATTTTGAATTGCAAGTCTCTTTGACTTTGCATTTTTAATTGTTTTAACTACAGTGTACTGGAGTAACTTAGCAAATGTTTATAACTTGACCCAGTCAATGGCCTATTTAATAAACAACATTTAAAAATTAGGTTAAAATTCACACAGTCTTTTCTCTTCTGTCTCTGCCCTTTGCCTTTTGAACCAAACCAAACTAAACTACACCAATCAAACTTCACAAAAAAGACCAGGTTTGGATTTTGACTGTAGAATGTTTTGAATTGAAGGAAATAACTTATTGGGTCACTTTCAGTGTGTCTGTTTATGGGTGCCAGATTCCGATGCCATTACTCTGAATGTGTGCTTTAAAGCGTATTTATTTACTTGGTTGCCGGAACACTAGATACAGAATGCGGAGAAGACTATTTAGAGTTACATGACTCTGGACACTGTTATGGCTTCTTGTCTTTGTGTCTTAGTACATGAGAAAACACTTTATCTTAAGATAGTGCCCTCTAGCTTTTAAATATATCATAATAGTGATACAGAAATATTTAAGAGCAAATATCAAAATGTGCTATGAAACTATTCACTTCAACACACTATCAAGTAAGGAATGGTAAAGTTTTTAGTCTGTTTAATATAATCCTTACAGGCAATAACACTCCATTCCTCATTAAAGAACAAATTTATATGACTCTACCACCCTTATTTTTTAACTAAAATAGAAAACATTTAATTTTAAGTAGAATTTTTGTTTAACAAATTTACTTGTGGATTGACCTATAAAGAATAAAAAGTAATCGGATAATACACTTATTCCACAAATTGAGAAACATATCTCAGCTGGGCAAATATTGCTGACTCAGCACTCCCTTTCTTTATCTAATCGCCTTTTCATTTACAATAAAAAAAGAAATTCAAACTTTCATACCCCAAACAAACTTTTTGAAAATGATATGAAAACAAGAGCCGGTTGCTAGAGGGAGCAAGACTCACCAGTCCTGTTACAACAATTGCAGCTTGTCTGGAATGCTGGATGGCGAGGAGCATGATTGACAGAGCCAGACCTAACCTGGTGTGAAGGCCAAGGGCTCCAGGCCGATGAAACACCTCTGGAAATGTGCCCAGTGGAAACACAGAACGGCATGAGTATGGTTTCATGCCAAAGATTTTGGGAGTGGGTCCAAAAACATCTTCTCTAACAGGAAATGAAAGAGGAAATAACTTGTTATTCCAAAAGGGTGAGAGAGTTGGGGTGAGAGTTGAAAGAAGGGCTGAAAAGAGAGAAAGAGAAGTGAGCTGTGAAGGTGAGGATATGCTGAAGAGCGGAAGTGAATAGTTGAAGCTGGAAATTTTAATAAGCTCACAAAGATAAGGGGGAAGTAGGGACTGTTTGGAAGGTAAACACACCATAATGGAAAGGGCAGCCTTGCCAAGAATAACAACATCAAGATAATTAAAGGAAAGGGCTAACATAAATGCGAGGAAAACGCTGAACAGGTCTTAAATATAAGAACATTCCAAGTCAGCATTTCGTAGCTGACAACATTAACAGGAAAAGGAAAGAAAGGCATTCTGCAGCATGACACACACAGATATCCCACCCTTTGAGATATGTATTATCACTCAGTTTTCTGTTGACTCAGCTATAGTGGATTGCTTTGGGTGGGGTGACAATTATAACCTTAATTGTTTATCTCTTTTGGTTCGGAATATTTCGTATCTTTGTCAGAAGGCCATAATACCAGGGTTCTTTATTAATTTCTCTCAGTTGTGTTATTTTGCACTGTTAATATCTGTAATTTAGTAGGCTATAAGACTGAGTTATACACCTCCTTAACACATGAGATTTCCTCAAGCTCTTTTTGTGCTAACAAATGGAGTACTTGAAAAACTATTTTAAAAGATGATCGAGCTTATGAAATAGTATACTAATCCACACTCTATGTCACATTGCATAGTACTCCATCCCATTTTATTCTGTATGTCATACATTAATTCATGTTCTTTTTAAGTTCTTGAACATTCCACAACCTTCTTTCTAGAATAAAATTATTCAGAAGACTGTATATATAAACAGAGTTATAAAGATCATAGGCAAATAAAAATAACATACTTTTTAGCAAGGAGATCCAAATTAGACTTTTAATTTGGCCAGATGAAAGCAATTTTGGAGTCTCTTTCCTAAATTATTTCCAAAAATAATATTCATATATAACTTCATTTATTGAGAAAGAATATAAAGCATGACCAGTAAATATATGTATATACAGATATGTTTTCCTATGTCATAAAATTCACCAAATCCAATTTTACTTTAATGCTTCTTTTTAACAAAATTCTCCCAAAGGTTGTTTTATGTGTATCTAGATTTACAATGCTAGGTCATGTCATTCCAAAAATGTGTATAAATATGTAAAACCCTAGGAATGATACATGACTAACCAAACTAACCATTCCTTTATTTCCTCTCTTTGGGGTTAACTTTTTGTTAAGTTTAATTTCATTTGGCTCTTTAAAAACGTTTTCACAAGTTGTTATTTTACTGGTACATAGCATTGCTTACACAGCAGTTCATAAAGTCTTAAAAGCTTGACATATTTTTTCTCTTTTGCCAGAAGCAACTGGTGACAAAATAAATTAGAAACATTAACAGTGGCTTTTTCACCACCATAGGAGCATTCTTATTTAGTAATATTATCAATATGTTCTCAAAATTTAAAGAACCAAGAAAGATGACATTTGAATGGACAGGTTTTTGTTTTTTTTGTTTTTTTTTTTTAAGTCAGGAGATCTATTTGACTATCAGACAAGAAGGTGCACTGGAGCCCTGGAGATACAATCTAGATCTGGTTTTGTCACAAACTATCTATATGACAAAAGGAAGAGCCAAGTGAGAAGGGAGAGAAAGAAAGGCTGCCTTTAGCATGGCTGGTGAGATGAGCAAAAAAAGAACAAGTCCCACAAGGATACTAAGAATGGAGAAGCAGGTTATTCAGATCCACCAGAAGAAAAGAATACTAAAGAAAACCTGGAATCCAGTTAAAGCAAACAGAAAAAAATGCAGCTGCATTTCTTTGTCTAAGTGTTCAGAAAGGATAGCTTAGCTTTTTATGAAGACTCTTAACAGGATTGCTGTTGGATTTTTGGAATTGAGAATGCAGTTCTCAACCACTGGCCAGACTGATACTAATTTGATTTTCCTGGTTTGGTACCTTCCGGAAAGGGATGTTTACTCTATAGTTTTTATTTTTTTTTAGAAAAGAAGGACATATTGGTCTTAGGGTTATCCTTGTTGCAATAGAGGAGAGCATTTATATACTTGATTTTTATTTCTAGATATACATAACTTTTGAACTGTCATCTCAGGTCATTAAAACCTATTTTTCAACACGCTTCAAAAATATAGGCTAGCCCTAAATTTTTTTATTGTACTGGAATAGTTCACTTGGACCAATTAAAATATGGGAATATCTGGGAATTTTGGATCTAGGACGAGCCCCCAAACCTGAAACTCTTAAATCATTACCTCAACTCTTGCCTGAAGAAAGGGGGAGTGGAAGCCAAGGTGAAGTGAAACAACAGATGTACAGATGTACTCGTGGAAAGTTAAAGTTTGAATTGAGTTTTCTTGATTACATTCTTCCTTCTGTCTTTGTCTTAGAAAAGCTCATTCATCATTGAGCTTCATCTGCAATTTCAACAGCTAGCTTATTTTCTTGCACACAGTAGGGGTTCAGTATTTGATATATCCAACTGAAAATAGTATTTAGATGTTTTGTATGAGGCAAATATCCTTATTCATGGTAATTTTTCAAGTATAGAGAATTATGTAAGTCATATTTAAAATGAATTTTCATTAAAAGTCTATGGGATGTTGAATGAGGATACATCAAACCCAAGTTGTATCTCTCTTCCCAGTGGCATCAGAGAGGAACAGAGACAAGCATGTATCTGGGAACATGAATCACACATTGTGACAACTCAGAAAATGCCATTTACTCATTGCTTAAGAGGAAGGTGGACTGTAAAAGACAGACATCCCCAGGCCTTCGTGTTCTGGCCCCATCTTTAAGGCATTCAGAGACCCCCCTGGAAGTCGTGCATATTTCATGAGTCATACATATTTCCCTTGAAAACCACCTGACAAAATTTAAATGATTTTTTTTTCTTTCTGAGAGCAGGTTTTACTTGGTGTCAGGATCTTATTGTTTAACAAAATGTCATAAAAAAAATAATAAACTACTCATAAAACCATTTCTTCCTTTTCCTTCAGTGTGATCAGCTGCCAGGATGCATGAGGGGAAGTTTGTGGGAATGGCAATTATCTAATAACAGCATTTTAAATACATCCTTATTTTATGAGTTGTGTTTGGAAACCACTTCCTTACACTGCAAGTTTTATTAGTACTTAAAAATAAGCTTGAATTTCCCTGCTTCTTGGGCAAATAAAAAGTGGAATCTTAACTTAGTCTGATTACCTTTTTATTGTATGTAATATTTGAAACGATTATCTTAATTTCATTAGATTAAAAAACAACAACATAAAACCATTCTTCTTAGCACATGTGAATCTCCTCTTGGGCTCTTGTTTGGAGGAGAATGAACAGTCCTCCCTCGCATTCTGAGAAGCATTTCTTTGGGATGAACTATTGGCTAGTCCATTTAGAAGATCCTGTTCTGTGGCCCAGAAATAAAAGAGGATCAGTAAGTTTTATTTCTTCCTTCTTCTCTTGAAGGTAGAAGACTTGATAACTTGCCTTTTAAATATCAGAAGGAAGAAAACAATTGTATTAGTTTCCTGTTGCTGCTGTAGCAAATTACCACAAATTTAGTGACTTAAAAATAATACAAATATCTTCTCTTAAAGTTCTGGAGATCAGAAGTCTGAAACCAGTTTTACTGGGCTAAAGTTAAGGTGTCAGCAAGGCCATACTCTGGGGGAGAATCCGTTTTCCTGCCTTTTCCAGCTGCTGGAATTGCATTCCTTGGCTCATGGCTCCTTCTTCCATCTTCAAAGCCACTGACTGGTATCTTTGTTCTTGAGTCTGCTTCCTACTGCTTATCTCTGCTTGTGTCACATGGCCTTCTTCTCTTCTGTGTCCTAATATTCCCTGCTTTCTTCATATAAAGACACTTGTGATTACTTTTCAGGCTCACCTAGATAATTCAAGATAATCTCCTCTTCTCAAGATTCTTAATTTAAGGATATTTGAAAAGCCCTCCCCCCATTTTGTTTGCATATGAAATAACAGTCATAAATTCCAGAGATTAGATCTAGATATTTTAGAGGCTGCTATTCAGCCCAGTACAACAGTCTTTCAGCCTTTTCTAAGAATGGTAGGGCCTGATTTGTGGTGTATCTAGAGGAGACTCCTCACTATTTTTTTTGCTTTTGTGAAAATTTACAATATAAAAACAATGTTTCAATAGGAGAAACAGGGAATATTTGATTCACAAAACAGTTGTTTCACTTGTAGGAATTTAGTAAATAAAAGTGTTTTTATAGCTATAAGTGAATTGCCATGAAAACTAAAAAGATCCAGCTGTGAAGCATGAAGGCATTTCTGTTTTACAGATGAGGAAACTGAGGCACAGTGAGATTACATAACTTGCCTATAATCACACAAGAAGTAAGTGATGAAACTTGGATTAAAACAGCGACTATGTTTTACCTACTAGACTAGAATGAAGGTGGAGGGTGAGGCTCAGTGCTAAGGTCATATGTGATGCTAAGAGGAGATGAATTTGGTTAGAGGTGGGAATTAGTGCTGCCTTGTAAAGTCAGTCATAGTATCATAGAGTGAGAAGGCAACTAGATTTTCTAGATTTCCTGGGATAGTACCTTTCAATCTGGTACATTGGGCACCTAGGATCCAACCTAGGTTAGATTTTTGTTGTTGTTATTTTTATAAACAACAGTCATCCCAAAGAAGAACTTTGGAACACAAGGCTTGTGCCTGCTAAAAGATAGAGATAGAAGTCAAGTGAGGGCCTGACAACCTATCCATTCTTACTTGCTCCAGATCTTGTTCCATCAGTCACTGTCTTCTTATATCGTCACTCCCTCTTTATGTTCTGGTCCCCTGTGATCAGTCTGCAAACTTGTTTAAATTTTTCGCCATCATTAATCTTATTTTCTTTTGGCACAACCTCCCCCCTTCATGCTATTACTGAATTTCTCTCCTTCAATTGACCACCAAATTTTTTGAGAGCGTAATTTAGTCTTGCCAAATTTACTTCCTCCATTCCCACTCATTTCTCCTCTCATTACACTCAGGGTTCTACTCTCGTCACTCCACAGAACTTCTCTCAGAGGCCACAAGTGTCTTCCTAGTTTCCAAGTCTAGTGACCTATTTTCAGCTCTCATCAACTTCCCTGATATCTTCCTCTAGATATGCTGGATATGTCTATAGAGCTACAAACTCATTATCTCAAAACAGGACTTGGTGTCTTCTAAATTTATGTTATCTTTTCCATTATTTACCTTGTTTTATTTGGATGCCATCTACCTAATATAGCAACACAAGAACTGTGGAGTTATCTTTTCTTTCTCTTTTTTTTTCACATCTCATTAATCATTAAATTCTGTGTGTTTGGCATCTTCACTACCACCCCCTTAATCTAGGCCTTTATTTTCATCATTTTGATTATAATAGTCTTCTAACTTTCTCTATACGCCCAATCCTCTTCAGTGTCCATGTCACTCTAAAGTGATCTGTAGTCGATTCTCTGTTGGGAATACCTTTTGCACTTCACAAAGTCCTTCCAGACCCAACTGAAATGTTGAAATCTTTTCTGTGGAGGAGGAATTGGCCACCCTGCATTTGTGCCTGTGCTGTATGCAGTTCTTGTTCCTGGCCTGATCTTTCAAGAACAGGAACTGAGTCTTTAAGGCTTTGTCTTGGTATTTTCAGAGGCTGGCACAGGACCTGGCTCCCAGGAAGTGCTCATGAATGTCTGTTGGATGAATTGTGGGAGTTAATGTTGAGAAGAGTAAGGATGAATCAATGAAGCTATAGCAAGATGATTTTCAAAATGAATGAAAGATACTTTTGTACATCATATTTTCTTTCTTTTCCAGTTTCAGTTTGGACTTTGAAGCTCATTGACCAAGACCATTTCTTTCAATTCTACAGTAAGGAGAGGAACTTTTGGAGACAAAAAATGTAAAGTAATTAAATTAGGAGTTCCCCAGTTTGCATCTTTGTTTCTTGGCATGAGGTTAAACTTTTACCCATTAGTTCCCCTCAACAATTTTCAGAAAGCCTCACTCATTCTTTGTTAATTGGGAAAAAGATTTTTACTTGGCCTCTCAGTAATTGATAGGTGATTTGAGCTTTGTTTATTTCTTTTATAAGATACACATTTATAGATAGGGGACTTCCAAAGCATTTTCGAATGCCAACTGAGTTTCTCTATTAGAAATCTCATATACATTATGAGAAAAAGGAGGTAGCTATCAAGAATAAAGAAAAATAAATTTACTGAGCCCAAAATACTTGGCTAGCACTCTCCTAAGTGCTTTCAGAAACATCTTGCATCTCAAAACAACTCTGCCCAAAAGGTAAGACAAGACTGAGACGTGTATCTGGGGACTCTGCCTTCAAGTTGGTATTCTGTAAATATTCGTTCACATTTATATAAAGACTCGGCCAGGCATTGGCTGTGGGGAGAGCTGAGAAAGAGGATATTACATAGGCTCATCCTCCTTTTTATTGTTCATGGCAATTCAGTTCTGCTGCAAAAAGCAGAGCAAAACCCTGTATTACCTAGACCTTTTCTCCTTTGAAAGCAGTTTATGCTCATTCGTTCTAACTCAAGGACACCTCTTGCAATCTCACCCTAACTTCCCACCCCTAGTGGAACTGCATTAGAACATAGATAAAACTAGTGTCACAGAGACCAAAAATAGCAAGATGGAAGTTTGTCACATAATAGTACAGCATGTAAGCAGTCCAGGGTATGGTATTAGGGATTTTGTTACCTTTAGCTTGTTGCTATGCCATTCCTACAGCAAGATTTTCATATTCACGGTCCAAGATGGCTTTCTAGCATGTCCAAATTCCATCCAGTGGGAAAGAGAAAAGGGACAAGGGGAAGAAGAGGCCACTCCCTTCTCTTTATGGGCATGATTTAGGAGCTGCAGATATCACATCATTTCTACTCACACCCCATTGGCCAAAACCTAGTCAAATGACTACATTGAGAAACTGCAGCCTTCCCAGACTGGTCTCATGAAGAAAGGGGAGAATGGATATTATACATCAACTATTTATTCCCTATTAAAAGATTATCAAATAATGTATTTCGACTAAATGTCATATTCTTTATGGAATGAGTTCTACATCTATGTTTCTCCTTCAACTCTATTTTCAGAGAGTTGCAAATGTCAGGGAGATTTAGTGTCCTTTTTAGGTTGGAACCTTTGGTCACTGCCCTGGACACCCATCCCTTTGGCAGACTTGACTGTAAGCCGTGTGTCCCCATATCATTGATGAGATCAGAGAATATTAATGAGATGGGGGTGGTTTGGTTTTCTTTGGTCTTCCTTTACTTTCAAAACTTAGCAAGACAGACAATTTTAGATGTTTAAAAGAAGCATGCAGCCTCCGAGCTTAAATAATTTCCACAGTCACACGCTAATATGGCATTTATATGCAATGACTAGTTCCTGGACGGTTCTTACAGGAGAACTTTCTGGAAGGTAATAAAAATCAGAACATTCTTTCTGTTACCACTGATTAATCTTAAGTGTTTAAAAATTATTTTTTGTTAGCATTCAATCTCAGCCATTCTCTTTCCTCCTTTTCTCCATATTAATGTCTACAGAAAAAGTTCTCTGTTTGGAGGCTCTCGAGTAGTTGTAGGGTGACACAATTGAAGAATCAACTGTGTAATCACGGCAGTTGTCAGTTCCTGGAGACCCAGTCACCCTGCCTGACAGCTTCCCTTCAGAAGCAGAAGCACCAAGATCAAACTCCAGGATCAGCATGGCCAAGCATTTCAAAGGCAGGGGAACAGTGTTCATCGTTTTCTCAATTTGTCCCAATCCTTCACCTCTTTCTTTCCTCTTTTCATTTTTTCCTGAAGGACTTGCTTAAGCGTAGATTTTCTGAATCAACTGAAACAGCTTTTTATGTTCTAGTACTAGTCTAAGAGCTTTACTTCTCTTAAACTTTCAATCCTCACCTATAAGGTAAGCACTCTTAATACTCTCATTTTATAAGACAGGCTATTGAGGCACAGAGAGGTTGTATAATTGCTAAGTGGCAGACCCAGGATTCAAAACTGTTATCATCCCAATTCTATTTGTTAAGAAAATTGTGGCTACTTGAGCTTAAGTAACTTGCCGATGGCTGTACAGGTGTGGAATTGGGATTCAAGCTCAGGTCTCTTATTCTAGACCTCCAACTCTTCTTATCGACCATGTTTAGAATGAAATATGATCCTTACAAGACCGTGAGCACCTAATGGGGGTATTGGGCTCCTGGTGTGTGGCCTGTAATTCTCCCAGAAGCCTTCCCAGGCCCCACCTACACGTCGGAAACACTGATTTAATCTCAGCATAGTGTAAAAGCAGCTGTTGCACATATGCTGCAACATAAGGCACTTCAGAAGTATTACCTATATTTCATATCCTTGTTCAAATCTCCACTCGCCCATTCACCTGCCAGCATAAAGAGTATGGTTTTCTTTTGAAAGAGGATAACCTGAAATGCTACTTTTGCATCAAAAAGCTAAGGGGTTCATATATCCTGCCTGGATGAGAACATTTTTCAGCCTCAGAGCCTATAAAAATATTGTGGTATGAATAGTTCAGCTGAAACAACAGAATGCTGGTAAAATGAGTCTGCAAAATGTGCTTGAAATATTAGTCATCAACATGGTATAAAACACCTCTTCTCCCACAGAGAGAGGCCTGTGCCTGGGACCTGAGTACACTTTTGCCCACAGGATCAGGTGGGGATTTGTAGGTTTATGTTTGGCAAACTCTTAACTACTCAAACCCATCTACTAAGGTGAATATTAATATTCCTCTGGCCTTGATATTTCTTCAAAGATGATAAAAATATAGGTGTACTTGTACAGTAAAGACATTGGAATATACATATATAAAAATACATGTAAACATTATGTGAAAAATTATATGTGCACACTTATATATTATATATAAATACATAATAAAATCTTTCTCGGTATATTATAAAATTATTTATTACATATAATTATATTATATAACATATAATACATAAAATTACATATTCTATTACATATAATTATGTATAATATATTCATATACTTTATATGTAATATATTTATAAATTATATATAACATATTTATGTATAAATAGAATACATTTTATATACATTTTATATAAATATATAATGTATAATATAATGTATAATGTATATAATATATAATATATAGAATATATATGTATATACATATACAAAGGTTTGTTTTTAAATTATCCTAGAAACAAAAGGTTAGCTGACTACTCTTTGTTTCAATAAAAACATTAAACTAAAAATGTAAAAAATAGGAGAAATACAAAAAAATATTAAAATTTGCTGACAGTATTACTTTGAGTGTTTTGTGAAGAGGTAGATTCGGCAGGGGAAAGTGAATGTAGCTTTAATTAAAAATGATAATTAAAAATCTTTTCTTCTTAAAATCTACTTGAGCATTTCTGCAGAATTTCAGCCCAAATTGCCAAAGATTTTTATTATTAGGGAGACTCCTCATCCTAATCTGTTTAGGCAATAGCTTCAAATTCCACACCTTCATTTTAGCGGGAGAATTCACTTTTTATGCAGGCATTCTGACACTCGTGAACTGTCCTCCCTTGCATTTCAGGGGAGTCACTGTCTGAGTGCCTGGCTGGGCGAGGTGCAGGGCCATGAGAGTCCAGGGCACATCTCCCTGGCCGATGTAGGCTGCCCCTGCCTCAGCTCGGGGGCCCGAGTCAGCCTGTCCACAGCGCAACTTGACACATTTTTATAATCATGGATTCAGAGAGCTTGAGTAAGCTGGCAGAGCTGGTTCTCCAAATGTATTCTAAACACAGGGGATTGATGTTCTGCTTTAATTAGAAGCTTGTTGATCCTCAAACTTCCCCACATGTTCTGCCGTGGTGGATACACACCTCATTTAAGTAAAGGGCTCCTTTGCAAGAGTCACTTGTCAGCATAGTACATTTCTGGGAAGCTGATGGGTTGGCCACCCCCTCCCCACTCCCACCTCCTGGTCAAGGCACCAGAATTTGGTGACTGCTGGTAATGGATTTCCATGTTTGCTCTATGAAGATTTTCATTCAAATCCTTTGAAGAACTTTAACAGCACTTGAGTGCAGGCAGCTCAGTGTGTGACATGAACTTCAGAGCAGCTATCCAGCCCATAGTGTCTGCAGTCTGCTCCATTCCTCCAAGGCCGGTGGTTATTGAAATTTCAAGAGAACTGGTTGGTCTGGCTGAGCAAGAAGCCATCCTGTCCCATCAGGAGCAGCACTGGTTCTCGGAGATATTGTGGCTATGTGGGCTTGGCAGTATTTTAGGAGTCCTGGGCTGAGGCTTGCTAGAGTTACAGAGTGAAGGATAGTCCCACAAAGATCCCAGAGGTGCTGGGGCCAAAATTGTATCTAACACCCAGAGGCCTTTCAAGATTCTGATCTAAGACTTTATGGATAAAAGGCAGCACTGGGGCATTCTCTCTGGTGCATCTCAATGCGAGCCTGGTTGTGTGGAATGAGCACTGGGAGTCCTCTGATGTTTGTTTGGCAGCCACCAGGACATGGGACCTTGGTCATGTTCCTTCCAGAGTAGCTGTAAAACGCAGCAGACGGGGGAAAGATTCTTAGAGTGGCTGGTTTGGAGTAGTGAAAATGGAGGCCAGGGGCGAGACAGATTTGCACAAATCCAGAGCACACCAGCAGAAGCACGGTTGGTCATGTTCTCCTTCACTCCAGAGAGCGCAGTGGGGAGCTTTCACAGGCACGGCAAGCAGGAGAGACCTCATGGAGTGTGACAAATGAAAAATTTTAAAACGACATTTACTTTTACAAGTCAGACATTTAAGAGGATCCTTTTTATGGAGCATTTTCAATTTTTATATCACCTAAGAGACTTTTGCATTTCTTACAATTCTGCACATTAAAAATGAATTATAGTCTTATTCATTTTAGAAAAGAATTTTGAGAGAATTTGTAAAACAGACAAAGGCCACATGTGCCCTGAGACAGTCCAATGAACTGAATGAGTTTCTCCCCTTGATTGATATACTAGTACTGGTTACTTTGGAAAATAAATTAAATGTCAAAATTTGAGTATGAACCTAGTGTCTGGTATCATTTGTAAATATTTTTAGTGTCTCTCCCACTGTTTAATGTGTTTCTTAATGTTTGTTTGGGGAAAGTCAGCTGAACAGAAATAAGCAAACAGTGGTGGGCCAATGTTCTGAGCCCAGAGTGCCCAGACACTTGTGAGATGTGTCCTAGAATCGTAGCTACCACTTAGACACGACTTTGCACCAGGCTCAGTATACCTTGCATCCCTAACTCATTTCATTCTCGCAGTATCCCTGTGAGGAAGCACTGTTTTATCTTCCGTATTTTCAGATGGATACTCTAAAAGGTTAAGGAATGTGCCAAGGTGGAAGGTCATGAACCCAGGCATTTTTGGTCCAGAGTTCTTGTTGGGTACCACTGTGCTATCTTGCTGTTCAGTAGCACTCAGTCTGGCCTTGGCCTTTGCCTACTGATTTTTATTACATAAGGTCAAGATTTACATTTCAGCAGGCTCTGTAAACTCTCTTGTTAGGTTTACTTTTCTGGAGAAGAGGAGATCCAGGTTTGGTTAAAAGAACTAATTTTATACTTGCTGGATAATTGAATGGAATTGAATGGTATGGCCTCTCTGCAGTGTGCACTCCAGGGAAGAAGTTGAGAAGGCCAGCTTTCTCCCAGAGTGAACAGCACGAACGTGGGCTGTGCCGTGCTCCCCTCGCCAGCTGGAGAGCAACAGATTCCAGAATTCAGTCAGCATACAGCTAATCCGGACAGGGTAAGGAGAAGGATTTGTTTAAATTGAGATATAGTTGCCTGTGACTCCTGCCAGTGCTATAACCAGTGGTGAAACCAGTTCTGGAATCTTTTTCCTCTCCCCACACTGTCAGACATCATATACAGCACCCACAAGTTAG
>NW_006436298.1:23080363-23093592 GCF_000325575.1 Pteropus alecto | reverse complement strand
AATGAGATGGGAACCAGGCCTGTGAAAGTCTAGTAACCTCCAGAATAGTGGAAGGTCCTGAGAATATTTACTTCAGAAAGAGAAGGTTTAATCTGTACTAGTAATATTGTAATTTGTGTCATCTTTTATGAATGAGAAAATTAATTTATGGAATATTTTGCTTCACAAAATTCATTTTGCTGTTATGCCATGACATATTTGAAGTATGGGACAAAGCACTCCTAATACAGATACTTTAAGAAGTTAAAAAGCAAATACTATAAGTCTATACCAATTTTCTAGAACACAGGCAGGAATTTGATTCCCTTATTCACAGCTATTTTCCAAGCACATAGAGCAGCACCAGGCATTGGTACTGGGAAATATCTGTTGAATGACTGTGAATGAATAAAATGTGTAGATTGCTTAAAAACCTTGTGAGTTCCTGACAGACCTCATTGCCTTCACTCTTGATGCTTTATTTTATGGTTTTATACTTTTTTAAAAATGAAAAGTCATATAAAACTTGAATATATAAATGAAGTATTTTTAATTGCTAAGTTTAAATATGTAACTTTCCCTTATTTTGCAGCTAGTCAATGATAACAATGAAGCTGTTATGTGACAAACTAAAAATTTGAAATCCAGAAATCTGAGTGACAGCTGCAGTTACATAGCAGCCTCAAATTCAATTTATTTCTGTCTTCTATTTTTTTGGCCTAATACTGTTTCAAGAAAATATTGGTTCACACAGAAGTAGTTTGCCTTGCAATCTCAGAATACTCCTCAATGAAACCAATTTGGGAACTTGAGAGAGCTAATAGAGAATGTTTGTTCCAAAGTTGAATCATTAACAGTACAATATCTATTTGCTCATGAACCTCACCGTCAACATGTCACATCAGAAGTGCTGCAAACTTTACACAAGTCCTAAGGGTATCTATGATATGGATACATGCTTGGCATCCATTTAGCACTGACAACTAGTAAATTTGCCATGAAGGGGAGGTGCCGTGCAGGTTTGCCTGATCCTTGTTGTGGGTAGTATACTTGGGATGTCTTCCCAAACCCGAATGCTCTCCTATGCTTGCAGAACCCTGGAGTTCCAAGGAAATTGTGGGTAAGAGAGAAGGAAGTAGGCAGGTAACAACGTGTCATTAGTGAAGGAGACTGTGACTAAATGAGGCATTTATTTATTCATCCATTTTTTTCATTTATCCGTTCCCAAAAATCTATTGAGCATCTACTGTAAATAAAGGGCTTCTCTCTTTAAAGAGATTAAAATCCAACTTCTATAGGTATAAAATCTATTACAGGGAAAATGGGGAATGCAAGGAGAGCAGGGATAACAGTTCAAATCACTTTAAGGGAGTGCAAATAAGATAATTGGTACGAGGTGGAGGTGGTTGGTGAAGCTTTCTCTAGTTGCCAGTTTTTTGAATTGCTTTAAGATAATTAGCATTCATCACCTAGCTGTTCTCTCTCTCACACACACACACACACACACACACACACACACACACACACACACACACGTGCGCGTGCGCGCGCCATGCATATTCACTGTTTTTCAGGAAGGATTTAGTTTTACAAACTCAGGGAAGTCAAGAGCAACATCAAAGAAGAACATTTTTTGACTGAGGTCTTTTGGGTTGGCCTTAACTGCATGTCATCCGGTAATGAGTAACTCAACTTACTCTGGATCAAACTGGCAACATAAATTAGGTCAGTTGAGAAATTTCTCCACATTATGAGTGGTTTGAGTTATGGGGAATACTTTATTTTACCCAATAACTGCAAGTTTATTTAAATTTGAGTCAGCTTCCAAGTAAATATTTAAAGTTGAATAGCTGGAGCCAAGGAAGCTCGTAATCTCTGAATAGTAATGTTCCTTTTTTTCTCCTTCCCATGTCTTGAGAACATAGAGATTACTTGGGAAATAAGAAAGAAAAACATAATTCAAAATAGAATAAAATGTTTGTTTATATGTTGAAGACCATGAACTACAACCCATTTCATTTGTGAATGTTTTCATTTTTATACAGGAAAGGAAACACTGTAATTTCACTTCTGCCCATGTCTGTTTCCCTCTCAGGCTATGACTGGGTCATCATTGCTCAGATTATTGTGACTTCTAGGAGGCAGAAAAGAATTAACAATCACTTAATTATTAATCACCTGTAATAGGAACTGAAACCTGTAAAATGTAAAGGATGAGAAGTGAGCAAATTAGCAGAAAGGGGAGAAAGGAAGGCTGTGATAACTGTTTCGCTATTAACCCTTTAATGAAGCAACTCCTTTGACCTATTTTTTGGCTGTCTCTCTGCTATACTTCTGTAGGGAGGAGGAGAGATGTATAGGGCAAACTTGGTCCTGGGAGGGGACTGTGGTTTCTTGATCTAGTTTGAGGTCCAATTCAAACATGAGGTACAAGGTCAAGTAAGGTCAGGAACCAGCCTAGGCAAGCAGTAGTTGCTCTATTACCTTGAATGCTTTTCAATTTAGAAGAACCAAGAAGAGCAGCTTCTCTCTGAATCATTGCTCTCCCATGCTTATGAATTTCAGAACTTCCTGTACTTTTCCATTGCTTTCCAAACATGGACTTGTTTCAGGCTTCCCTGTACACAGATTGCAGTGATGTGGGCAAACAATTTTGACAAGATATGCAGCCTTGAGAAAAAGCACTTTAGGCTTATAAGAACATGCACTGTCATTGGTCTAGTGGGGTGGTGGTAGCACCTACTGTTTTAAGCACCTGAGAGGAAAACCCAGGTCTGGAGGCCCTCTGATGCAGTGGGACCCAGACAGTCAGTGAGCACACATCTGGTGTCCTTAGTAGAGCTTATCCTCAGATTTGTAACCAACAGATGGTCATTTTCTGTTTGGGCTCTAGGAAAAAGAAAAAAGAAACATAAAACATGCATCATTCGAAGTTTTTTACTCATACCTCTTACATTTGAGTTCCAAAAACATTTTTAAACTCCAGCTGCATGCAGAGTACTGTAGAGGGTGAGGAAGAAATTGTAGATTGTCACTCTGTCTTTGAGGAGCTACCTTCTAAATTGGAACTGAAAGCTTGTGAAAGTGGATATAAATGGCTATGAAACAGTAGAGAGAGGATAAATGAATACTTCAGTAAAGGAGGGGATGGACAGGATATTCTGCCTCTTTCCACTCAGACATTCAAAGAAGCTGTGGTTCTGCAGCAAACTTCTTCTTCTTCTTCTTTTTTTTTTTAAAAAAATAAAGTTTTCTGCCACCTATTAATTTTCTTTAGCCTCCTCTGGTTAATCTTGTTTTGATTTAGTTTCCTTTTGTGCAAGGATGTGGGTCTAATCATTAACTCTCAGCCTCCATGCTTATTGCCTTCAGAAAGTAACTCCTTCCATTCTGGTGATCCACTGTGGGGAAAGAAATCAAATGTCTTTAAAAGCAGCAAAAAAAAAAAGTGAAATGAATTTTAATTGAGCTCTTTGAAAATAGGAGAATAATAGAATGATTTTAATTTTAAAATTAAGATATTTACTTTATAAATGTACACAGCACTTTATTAAATGTATGTGACAAGTGATAAAATAAATTTTGAGACTATGTATTGACCAGTGTTTTTCCAGAAAGGAAAGAGAGTATAAAGAAAATGTTTAGATATGGAAATGAAGAAATCAGAAGAGGCAGATCTAACAATGATGTTTTTCAAAATCCTGAAAAACACATTCTGCAAAGCAAGGCAGTATGTGTGGCTCTGAGAGGGCACAGTGCTGTGGGAAGACCACAGGTCTGGGGCCAGAGAGATGGGGGTTTCAGTTCCAGGTGTTCTGGGTAATCCTCAGCAAGTGACTTAGCTACTTCCAGCCCCAGTTGCTTCATTTGGTATAAATAAGCAATAAGAATACTGTGCATAAAGAATTTGGCATAAGGCAGGCCCTAAATAAATGCTAAAAACTGCCTAGCTGGAGACTACATTGCCTAGCCTCCCTTGCAGCTAGGTATGTCCATGTGATTAAATTCTGAATATGAGAAGAAGTGATTAGCACAATCATGGCCTCCCTTGCTGAAAAAAATGATTCACCCTAAACTTTCTCTTTTCTCATTCCTATGAATTCTTATGAATTTCAGAACCTCCTGTACTTTCCATTGCTTTCCAAACATGGACTTGTTTCAGGCTTCCCTGTACACAGATTGTAGTGATGAGGGCAAACAATTTTGACAAGATATGCAGCCTTGAAAAAAAGTACTTTAGGCTTATAAGAACATGCACTGTCATTGGCCTAGTGGGGTGGTGGTAGCACCTACTGTTTTAAGCACCTTAGAGGAAAACCCAGGTCTGGAGGCCCTCTGATTTAGTGGGACCTAGACAGTCAGTGAGCACACATCTGTTGGCCTGATGGAGTAATCCCATGTTGGCTGTGCTGATGAGGACAATGATGGTACAGAAACTTTAGGATAGAAGGAATCTGGGCTGAAGGATGGTATTGTGGTCAGAACTACCCCATTAGCTGAGATGGGTTGCCTGTTATGTCCAAGAGATCTAAACTTCTTTCTTATTTTTAGAAAGAATCTATAACTAATATAGTGAGATTTTAGACATTTTTTTTAATTGAGATAGTCACCAGTTTCCAAGCGGCTTTTGAAAACAAGAGTTGAGGATGTCCAGAACCAGAATTCTGAGACATGAGCTACTGGGAGACACAGGTACTGACCTCTGCCTCTTC
This sequence comes from Pteropus alecto, assembly GCF_000325575.1. Classification (NCBI taxonomy): domain Eukaryota; kingdom Metazoa; phylum Chordata; class Mammalia; order Chiroptera; family Pteropodidae; genus Pteropus; species Pteropus alecto. Next base: position 23,088,901 of record NW_006436298.1, on the reverse strand, counting down.
CTAAAGATCCTCTGCCTTGGCCTTCAAGCTTTCATGGTACAGCTTCTCCCTCCCCACATCCCTCTCTTCTCAGTGAGCCAGTGCCAGCTCATGTTGCTGAGGTACTTATGGGGGCAGTTCCATCGCAAAGCTGTGAGTAGGAGAGTCTGGCTCAGTGTTGCAGTGGTGCTATGGGGCCCTCCTCAGAGTGCATATCTCTGTGGGATTGTTCATGCTTAAGAGGGGTGCTAGTGTTGGGTCTTCCTTGGGACTTATATTGCTTTTGGGGTATCATCAAAGCTCTTGTTGTCAAAATAATGCTAGCTAATAGTTTACTATCCGTGATAGGTAGAAAAATGTTTAGGTCCTAATTCAAAGAACCTATGAATGTGTGAGGTTAAATCACAAAAGGAAATTGGGGTTGCAGGTAGAATCGATGTTGCTGATTAGCTGACATTAAGGTAGAGGGATAATTCTTGGTTATCCAGGTGGGCCCAATATAATCACATATCTTTTTAAGAGAGGAATTGGGAATGGGAAGAGAGAAGCAGAGTGGTAACAGCATGAGAAGAACCCGAAGTTGCTGGCTTTGAAGATGGAAGACGGAGGCCATGAACCAAGGAAAGTGAGTGTCCTCTAGGAGCTTGCTATGGTCTGAACGTGTCCCCTCAAAATTCATATGTTGAAATCTTAATGCCCAAGGTGATGGTGTTAGGAAGTGGGGCCTTTGGGAGGTGCTTAGAGCATGAAGGTGGAGCCCCCATGAATGGAATTAGTGCCCTCATTCAAGAGATCCCACAGAGCTCCCTCAGCCCTTTCACCATGTGAGAATACGAGAAGTCTATGACCCAGAAGGGAACCCTCATCTGACCATGCTGGCACCCTGACTTTGGACTTCCAGGTTTCAGAACTTTGAGAATTAAGTTCCTATTTTTATAAGGTATCTAGTCTGTGGTAGTTTGTTATAACAGCCCAAATGGACTAAGACAGAGCTGGGAAAGGAAAATAAATTGATTTTTTTTTTTTGGCCGCCTACAGCACCCGGTCTTCCTAGGTGGTCTCCTATCCGAGTACTAACCAGGCCCGACCCCGCTTAGCTTCCGAGATCAGATGGGATAGGGCGCATTCAGGGTGGCATGGCCGTAGACATAAATGGATTTTTTACAGCCTACAGAAGGAACACAGCTCTGCTGACATCTTAATTTTAGCCCAGTGAGACTCATTTGGACTTCTGACTTCTAGAACTATGAGATAACACATTCCTGTTAAGTCAGTAATTTGTTATAATTGCCATAGAAAGCATGCAAATACATTGCCTTAATAATTAACAGAGTTGATTGTTGGTATTCGGAGACAGTTCTCAGACCCAGTCTGCTCAGAGATGGGTAATTATCCAATAGTAAATTTTGGGAAGAGATCTGAACAAGACCTCAAGAGTGGACAAGAAGTGTTAGGGACCTGAAGCAACAGCATTGCAGCTCCTATCATTTTGCTGCAAATAAAGCTCTTTTTCTGACCACCCCGTCCCCCCATCCCCAAATTTCCTCTTTATCCTTTCTCAATTGAAAGTGAACCACAAGCTTTTCATGGCAGGGTGTGATCTTTATGTATACTCATTCACAAAAGTGTGACATTTTGAGAATTACTAAAATATTATGGAAAACAAAAATCAGGGTTTAGGATTATTCCAATAAAGATTACTACATGGAATACAATTAGAATCAGTCAATAATTATGAGAATATGACAAATAAAGGGATTTTCATGTAGTAGCTTAACCTTTGAACACAACCGTTTAAGCATTGTTATGTCATTTAAAATTATACCTGGCAAAGTAGGCAAAACTATAAAACTACTGATTTGAATATCTAATTTGAATGTCCCCATCACAGGGTACAGTTTGTTCCTAATCTAGGTATCTATATCCTAACAGTATAAATACGCTGCTTGTTAATTGAAAGTGCTAAAGTAGATGTTTGAGTCAAAGGACAGCTTCCATTAGCCAAGGCCGTTATTATGCTTTTGAACCTTAAGCTTTTAGAGCAGCATAAGAAATGAAATAGCAGCACCTTGTTTCCTAAATTCTAGACCTTTTAGCAACTGGAAATTTGATATTGTTTTGGAAAGCAAATGAGAAAAGTAAAAAGAACTGATTTTTAATATCTTGGGAGTAAAGTTCAGAGTTTCTGTCAGAGATGTATGTTCAAGAAAAATAGGAAAAAAACCCAACACCTTTTACCATCATGTTCATCAGCTTAATACAGAAAGCTATTTTTATTGGATAAAAGGAAGCATAATTGTTTTGAGCATTTTTTAGACTGTAACTAAAGGAAAATAGAATCGATGTACTGTGTTTAGTGACACAGACACATATTTAGGTCCTTCTGCATTTGGAGTCTCTTCACTTCTGCATACCTTTCAGAGGAAACAGTAGAGAGAAGACAAGTGTATACTTTGAAAGGATAGAGAACTTAGGGAATTAGAAAAGACAATAGCTAATGTCAAAAGGTGCCAAGGAAATTGCCTAGGACATTTAAAAATGTTGCTATTTGGAGACAGAAAAAATCAAAGCAAGAAAACCAAAAATCCTACTATATCAGTTCTATAATTGTTTTATTTAAAAGCCCATTTTTGAAACGGGTAGTTTTCTCTGCTCTTTGTCATATTTATTGAGCTAAATCTCTTCGTGCATCTCTAGAAATATATGAACTTTTCCCGGTTGCTGAGGCAATGGTTTTTTATATGATCCTCCGAAATCTGAAAAGCTAGGGCAGCTTCCAATGTTCATTTGATCTTTGTTCCTATAGCTCATGAGGAGTTTGTGGAGAAGTCTGAAGTGCGGGCGGCAACATCGTAGGGCTGTTTAATCTGCCCTGGCATATTAGACCACACATTTCCATTAGACCTGGTGTTGCTGTTGCTATTGTTTGGCTAGTTCTGGATCTGAAGGAAGAACTTGTATACTGGGAGACCCTAGATTATTCACTCTAACAATTTGTTTTCTATGTATTCTATTTACAAATAGTGAAAAAGAGAAACATTCGTTGGAGTTGGAAAGGGTAGGCATGGTCTTTTAAATTTTAAAAGAGTATCTTTCCAAATTTGGGTTCCCACGGTCATTTAGACTTCATTATTTTAACACCAGTAGTTATTATTTGTTTTTAAATTGAGATATAATTGACATATAACATTATGTTAGTTTCAGGTGTATAATGATTTAATATTTGTATATATTGTGAAATGATCACAATAAATCTAGTTCACATCCATCACCATACATAGTTATAATTTTTTTTTCTTGTGATGAGAACTTTTAGGATTAACTCTTAGCAACTTTTTACACATGTAATACACTATTATTAACTATATATTTAATATAAGATTAATTTAAGCAGTAGTTTTTCATACTTTTTTTTCCCAGACAGCACATTTTCCCAGAAGTATCTCTGACCATCATAATTATTGACACCAAACCTTTTCTACCAATATCAGAGTGCATTCTGATTTGTTCCTTCACTATGGAAACTATTGTTTTTGTTCTTTTACTATCTCTGTTGCCTTCTATGCCTATTGAGCATCTCCACCTTGATATGACTACAGCATCCAAACTCAATTTGTTCAAAACTGAGCTTATCTTACTCCACCCCCTGGCGCCAAATTGGTTCCTCTTTCTATATATTAATTTATATCATGATCTATTTAGTTACTCATTCTGGATGGAAGCCTGAGAGACATCCTCACCTCCTATTCCTTCTCCTCCTCATATCCGAATCTAGTTCTAATGATTTCCTCAGATTATGGGGTTTTGTTTTTGTTTTTGCCTTTTGGCATTCTTGTATTTTTTTTTTTTTTTTTGTGGTAAGCTGGACATATCATATCAGGTAATAGGAACTAATTTAATAGACTTTTAAGTGTGAGGATTTATGATAATATTCCTGGGAGTTTGGCTTTTTTGTATCTATGGTTCTAGAGGCTTCGAATTCTTCTAGCATCCTTGTTTTTGTCTCATCTCTTCGTCCTGGGGCTTCTCTAAGTACTGGTCCTTAGAGAAGAGAGAGCCTTGTTCTTGCTGTTGTAATCCACTATTATTATACTGAAACTCTGTTGGTGTGGTGGTAGGGGCAGGAGATGAGGAGCATTCTGTAATATTCTGATGAACTCTTAGTCTTTCAGTGAGCCTGTGTCTAGGGCTGGGGGATTCACAAGTGTTTCTGTCCCTCCTCCAGTGGTTTGCTTTAATTCCCTCCCCACCCCCTAATCTCTTCCTAGGCTGTAGCATTTCAAATCTATTTCCTTGAAGCCCTGTCCCCTCCCAATTCACTACGGTTTTTGGTTTTTGCCCTTGAGTGAGACAGGAAGGCTGGGGGAAACTAAAACAGGGAGGAATTCCTTTCCCCTAGCTGGGATCAGGTTTCAGAAATGCCCTAAGGCCTGGAGAGTGCTTTTAATGGAGATGTCTCTGGATATACTTCACAAGGATTACTCTCCCCTTTCCCAAGCTAGAGCCACAAGGGAATCTTTCTCCAATCCTTAGCTCCTCAAGCGAGAACCTGTTGGAGAAACTGTTGGAGTCCCTGGGAAAAAAACCATGAAAATTTTGGGGCCATTATAAGACTGCAGCCCCAGGAGTTTTACTCTTCTTTTAGTCCACGTTTAGCCTTCAGCAATTGTCAAAATTACCATTTAATTGTACCTCTCAGATTGTGGCTCCAGCATTTTATGCTCTGAAGAGCCTTGGTTGCTGTATCTGGATATGCCCCTCTCTAGCTTTGGGTGGCAATTTGTCTTCACTTCAGTTATCCGATAGATCCAAGAAAAGTTTTGATTTTTCAGTTCGTCCCGCTTTTTCTTGTTGTGAGAATGGGAGTGACAACTTCCAAGATCCTTATATCTTGGAGTTGAAACCACAAATCTTAATTTTGTGCTCTTGATAGAAATGGAATAGTAATTAAGTTTACTAATATTTTGCTTGTGATTTTTGAATCAATGTAAAATTAGCCTGTAATTTTCCTTTTTCTTACTGTCTTCATTTGGTTTTAGTTTCCTGGTTTTATAAAATCACATAAAATGAGTCGTCCTCTCTCCCCTGCTTTTCCTATACTCTGGAATAGTTTGTATAAAATTAGAATTGTTTGTTCCCTGAAAGTTTTGCAGAAATTGCCCTATAAAATTATCTGGGCCCATTGTTTTCTTTGTGGAAGGTTTTCAACTCTACTCCAATATTCTTTATACTTATGGGACTACGTGGGTTACTATCTTCTTGAGTATTTTTTGGTAAGTTATTGTCTCCTAGAAATTTGTTCATTTAGTCTAAGTCTACAAATGTGTGGGCAAAAATTATTCATTACATTTTCCTAATGGTGAATCTACTGTTTTCTCTGTTGGTGTCTTAGCCCTGTAGAGAGGATCATAATTGGGCCAGAGATAATTTTCTTTAGGAAACTTCTCTGGTAGTCTAACATGAGATTATGTCAGGACTGGTTTATAGAAAATGTACTTTCTGCCACTCTCCAATCAGGGTCATCTGTTACTAACTCTAAGAGTTGCATCAGCTTCCAAATGTCTTCTGTCATTCTGTGGCACATGTTGGGCCTCGGCCCACACTTTGTCTGAGTCTATAAATTTAAGATGTCTTTAATAATTGGATCTTTTTGATATCTTAACATTTGATGAAGATCTCTGCAACCAATTTGGCTAGATTCTGTCTGAAGCAATCCAACCCAGAGGCTGCATTTAGACACAGCCTGTGAATCTAAAGTAACATGAGCAAAGTTCTAGTCACGCCACAGTTTGTGGCTGCCAAAATGTGGACACGGAAACAGTTATTTTAAAACTTGATAAGCAACACAGCATTTTGGAGAACTGTGGAATAAAATGAATACTTCTAGATGCCCAACTGGAAAAGCATTTGCATGATTATTTACATCCTTATCATTGAATGCCCTTTATCTGATCATAGGATATATATTTTGGGTAAGGATTCTCTTTAAAAGCATAATTTATATTTTAGGTAAAAAATTTTTCAAGCAAGAATTATGTTCTAGGGACTTTTCTATGTTTGGTACTTTATTCTAGTGGGATTTAGTAATCTTTCTGTTAAAAATGAGGATATTTTTAATTTTTATTTTTTTAAATATAATTTATACATAAATATAGTCTATCTATCTATTATATATTTAGATACCTACATGTCTTAATATAATATTCTTGTATTACATTTTTCTTGAGGAGGGGTATAATTTATACACAAGTTAAATTGGGAAGTTGGAAACTTCTTCAGTTTTCATGTAATGTTTCATTTAAATTATTTCCAACCACAGTCCAAGTCTCATGCTGCTATGGACAATCTGTGTTTCTTGGTATATGTTCCAACATTTTATTTAACAAAATAGAAATAGAAGAACAAATATAAAGGCACCAAATGTGAAGTATAGCTAGAAGGCTTTGACAGACATAACAGCAAAGCTACTTCATCTTTACAGCATTCGATTCAGGGACATTGTAACTCAAAAGATTTCTTCTTTGAGCATTTAATTCTGTAATTTAAAGAACAACTCAATGTAACATAAAAAGAAGAAATGTCCAGCTCAATTCTCATGCTTTTAAATTCAACAGTATGAAGTGACATCGGGTCTAGAAAATTCAATCTTGATTTGATTCTGATTATTTCAGAAGACCCTCCTTTTGACCTTCTAACTAACTTCCTTATTTAGTCAGATTCAAGAATACTAAGTCATCTTGGGAAAATAATTATCAATCATTAAAAATATGTCCTACATTGATAAAATATGATCGTATCTTGCAATCTTCGGAACATATATTTATAACTGAAGTGAACCACATAAAAAGCTAAAATCACCCTCTATTTAGTGGTTAAAAAGAGACATTAAACATTACAAAAAACTGTCAAATAATTAAAAAGTCTGACCAAGATAAATAGTTTAGTTTATACTCCCTTCACAGAGATTCCATAGAAAACCAACGATAACTGCTAATGATATATTGGCAGGTGCATTTTCAGGGAAGCAAGAGTAAGAGGAAAAATATTTGGGAGGCTGGGAAGAAAAAGAGCAAATCCAACATGGTGCATTGTAGAACTGCAGCAAAAGAAATGTATTTGGTTGTTAGGTCATGTAGAATGTCTCTAGAGAGGCTGTAGAGAACATTGAATCTTGAGTCTCCTGCAGAGATATGGGCATAGCTCTTTCCCATCTCCTGTATTTTATTGGTCTAAATCAAAGGAATTAAGTCCTGGAAACTTCTAGACAGCTGCTGGGAAAGCTAAGATTTTTCTTGTCAATTGGTGATGAACATGGATATTCCCTTGGCTTTTCACCACAGATTGGCCTACGCCCAAGCAGAAAGCAAGAGAAGTAGCAAAGGCAAGGGCTGAAGGATGGTGGCTGGAGCAAGAAGGCAGAATTTGGGGTGGTATTTAAATTGGTTTTGTTACTAGTACACTTGTGAATAGAGTGTGTGTTTGGATGTGGATATTTGCTTGTGCAAGTGATAAATTCAAGGATATACATGGATATGATTTCCCAGTGGGGGCCTATAAACTAGGACTATGAGTAAATGTGAAAGTAGATGGCAGGTTGTCTCTGTAAAAGAGGTTGTTACAGAGCTCGAAGGAAGAATCCAAATCCTTTCAGAGCTGAGAAGCCTTTAGATGTTTCAATGGGGGCAAAGGAAATTCCAGTGTAAGGGCCAAAGGTTCTGGGTGCAATGTCTTTGCATAAACCTAGAAGGAACATGTAGTTGACAGATGGCTGTACTGAGATGAGGTCCTTGGGTAAAGTTGGCCAGGAAGGTGACCTGTGGCATTAGCCTGAGAAGATGTAGCCAGGAGAATCCAAACAAATATGAGGGCAGCCCCACAGCACTTCTCAAAGTCTTAGTGGACAGCAGTATAGAGCATATTCCTACATAGTCTGTTTTCCACTCATTTCAAATGACTGGTTTCTTAGTTTGGCATGTGTTCTGCATCACCTCAACTGTAGACATTTAAATCTTCTTAGAGACTCAAAGAAAAAGAAGAACTTCTAAAGGCCCATCGATCAGAAAGAACAAAGGCTCCATCAGGACCAATACACAGAAGTGTTGGAGTGTGAGGAAATTGGGAATAGCAAATAATCAGTACAGTGTGACTAGAAAGACAATATTATTGATTGATTGACCAAATCAAGAGTTTCTCCTTCCTCATCTACCTGGTTTCTGTCATGTAGACATACTCAATGCCATAAATGTGATTCAGAAACACTTTTGTAAATAGAAGGACCCTTTGTAATCAGCACTCTATTCTTTTTTTTAGGATGATTTCGAAAAATTTCTCAGATTTTACATCTGGCTGTCTGCTTTCTACCAGGTGGATGTCGAGACTAAGTTTAGTCACAGTATGAGCAAACAATGCTTCTTAAATACCATTTTAAAATTATTCTTTAGGGGATCGTTGTATTTTCAGCATGTACTAGATAATGGTTTATAGGACAACCATCATTATCATCTAAAATGTTTATTAATTGCTTATTACAATATGTTGAAAATCTAATTTATCCTGCTG
>NW_006436298.1:23058775-23080223 GCF_000325575.1 Pteropus alecto | reverse complement strand
GTTTTGTTTCTGTGCCTACTGGTAAATTTAATGTAGACTATTAAAATAATAAAAAAATTTAAATGAGACTTTTTCAACATAGTTACATGACAAAATGTTTTAGTGAAAAAATAGTTTTGAAGGGGCATTTATTTATATTGTTGCAAAAATATTCTTTAAAATGAGGAAAAAGCTTTTGTAGATGAATATGGAGATGCTGTCATCAGTTGCCTCCATAAATGTAAGATGTAGAATTTAGAAGTAGAACCTTGGATAATGTAAGTGAATCACCATTTTTCAGAGAAAATATTTGAAGCATCCTGACATTACCAAATTACTGATGTTACCATTTTGAACTTCAAAGCATATTTTGGATTGCAATGGCAATAATTTGTGTAAATTATAGGAGCCCATAGGATGCATGGTAAAACTAAAAAGTGCTCCCTTATTTCTTTGTTCATTCAAACCTGCTTGGAATAGATCTTATCTGCCCTTCTTATAGAATATTGGCAGGTCTCATGACTTTTCCAGTCACTCCCAGAAATTCAAAAGCCTCAAGTTCATTTTGTCATAAGACCAATTCTTGTTTCAAGTCCCAAGTCATAGCAAAATTTTACATTTTGTATCTAATTAAGGCTTCTCCCCTCCCCCAGCTTAGACCTGTTCTGGCTGGACGTCTGCAGTGACAGGCAGGTATGGAGAACAACTCTACATTCTTGTATTTTATTTTTCTCTCCCTACCCACCCCATTTAGCTGCCTCTGGTTCCTAGGGGTTGCGAGGGGGAAGAAAGAGAGGGAATAGTCATGAAATAGCTTGGTCTGGCATTGAGGTTCTCTGGTATTTTTGGTTGTTAGAAACTGATTCTTTCTTAAAGTGGCATTTTTACAGGTGTCTTTGAAAAATCACCCCATTGGGCACACCAGAGTAAATTTCCTGTGATATAGGCAATGAGTCTTTTCCTCCAGCTGGCTATTTAAAATTTTTTTCTCCAGCCCAAGTGCATGTAGTAGTCTCTCCTTCACCCAGGGAGAGTCATATCAGCCCTACATGTATTCCTCTTAGACAAAATTTAAAATAGTTCCAGCCTGATCCTCTCCTTTGTGGCCAACATCTGGTTCATGAAAAATACTTACACATCTTTGCTTCTACTTTCATGTTTATTATCTCAATTTACTTCCAATAAAGCTTTCTTTCTTGGCTGTCACCAGCCACTTCAGCCAATTCTTCCCTTCTAGACTATTTTTCTGGGTGATTCAATTACCAGTTTGCTGTGTCCCAAAACTCCCAGGGAAACACTCCAAGTTTCTCTCAACTGACTTGAGGGGAGGGGAAGGGAAAGCAGCCTCCTCCCTCCCACCCCAGGTGATGGGAAGGAAATGCCATAGCACTCCAACACCTTTCTCCAAAAATTTTCTTTAATGGTCTCTTTAATCTCAAACTTGATTTTAGTCACCTCTTTTTTGCAAGTCAAAATGCATATTGCTATTCTGCATAAGTAGTACAACACAATACTTTGGAAACTGGGAATATCTGCTATCAATATTCTCTGATCCATATCTAAAACTAAGATACAAATGGTTCACTTTTAGCATCCTAGTATATAAAGTAGATCCAAGGTAAGAAATTTAAGAAACTATGGTCATATTCTTATTTTCTTCTCATATGTGGATTTAGTAAAAATTGTATTAAGAAGCATTAAAAACAATTAACAGAACAAGAAATTAAACAGAATGCCCCAAGATTGTATTTGTATCTATTACTCTATCAATAGTTTAGGTTACGTATTTTAAAATAATACCTAATAGTAAATAATGGCTAAATAAAGAAAACTGGTTTTAAATTAGTTACATTTATTTGTGCATTAGCAAATATTTATAGACCTTTACTATGGACCAGTCACATGTGAGACAAACATGAACGAGAGTCCTTATCTTTGTGGAGTGGGGACTATGCAGGGATGTAGGGGTAGAAGGAGGGATGCCTGTGGTCATCCAGACAGAGAAAGACCGTAGAGTTGAATATATGAGTTTGGGAGGCAGAAGAAAGATTTGGCCCAAAGTTATAGTGCTAGCATAACTAAATGATGATCTTTAAGAGGAAAAGCTAAAAAGCAACAGAGTAAGATGTTTCCTTGCCTTTTCTTAGAATGACCTACATAGACAGGACCCAAGTGGAAATCAGGTTGGAACTTGTAGTGCATACTCCTGGGATATAACCATGGGTAAATTCTTAGGCTAGTCACAGCATAGAAACGACTCTCTATCACTTTTTATTTGTAATTTTTAGAGTGAGAAAACTATCTCCCCTTGTCCTGGCTGCAAAACTGGGACTGCTTGTAGTTCATGAAAAGACCACGTTCCTGTAGGACTTGGGTGAATTAGATACACCTTGGAAATAGCAGCTTGGTAAGCCTCAATGTTTGTATGAGAGAAGATGTCTTTCTGGGTCAGCCTTCTCCCAGTTCTTAGTTGAGGGAAATGTAGTTGTCAGCTGGAGAGGACAGAACAGCCAGGGCAGGTATAGCTGAGTGTGCCGGTGTCCATGGGGTACTTGTATACTGTGTACTGTTCACACTGTGAGCTCATGTTCTTTTGTCTCCTCAAATCCTCTGAGAATTTTCAAAATGGATGGATTCGCTCCACAAATGAACATATACAGGTTTTGCATAAACGTATGGAGGGTTCCTGGACTTCTCGAAGCCCATCTATGGACCTCTTTTTTTTTTGTCAAACTATAAAAATAAAACATTCAATATGTTCTCATAAAAGAAAGTTTATATAACTACGTCCAAGAGAAAAGTATATGAGAATTGTAAAGGATAAAATTTCATATATATATTTGTTTAAGACATACAGATAAAAGCATGGAAAAATGAGTGGCTTCCAGAAAAAGGGCTAGAGGGAAAAGGTAGATCCATACAAGGTAAATGTATCAATTTGAGAGATACTATAGAGAAAAATAAATCCCTTTATAAATGAAAGAGACAAAATGAATGAAATAATTCCTTTAAAAAATTTGTTTCAGCAGACAGACTCATGGACATGGATAACAGCTTAGTGGTTACCAGAGGGTAAGGAGGGAGGGGGAGACAGATGAGAGTAAAGGGTCAACTATATGGTGACAGAAAATAATTTAACTTTGGATGGTGAACACACAATGCAAAATACATATGACCTATTATTGAATTGCACACTTGAAACCTATCTAATTTTATTAACCAATGTCATCCCAATAAAATTAATCAAATAAAAAAAATTGTCTCTAACAAGAAAAATAAAGAATAGGAATTTAGCCAACTAGGAAGTACTGGAGACGTTATAAGAATAGCCATTTCTCATGGGTATAGAAGGAAGTAATTTTAAAAAATTTAAGAACTCCAAATCAATAGTTCTGAATAATGGGTTATTAAGAGAATTGGCCATTATTCTTAAAGTAACACTAATAATCATTTTTAAAAACATATTTTAGAGTCCAGATGATTGAGATCTGTGCAAAATAATTATATTTTATGTTGACAAATATGTACATATCATTTTTTATGTTCTCTGAGGGCCTAATCTTTCATTTGTTAGTGCTTCCTCCCAGAAAACCCTGTTTTATATTTAATCCCTATCTGGAAATAATTTTCATTGATAATGAAAATACTTAAACTGTGGCAGTATGGTACTGTGTACATTTTTCTTTATACTGTATAGCCCAAACGAATATAGAAGGCATTAAGTAGCATTGGAAATAGGCTCTTGAGGGGTTACTGCCCAGATATAGATGTAAAGACATCAGACATATTCAGATGGAACATTAAAATGTGATCAACTTGGATGAGAAACATAACCAGTGTACCTCATGTCTCTTGAAGATAATTTCAATATTGAAATAAAGATATTTATTAAAACATAAGTGTAAAGTTACAATTTAGAGAGATCCTGGGGTGGGGGGAGCAGGATTTGACAGGCATTTCTATTGCAAGTAATTCATCACACTGGTGTGGAGGGTTTCAGGATCTGGACACCTTAGGGAGATGTTTATACACTAAACACTGGGGAGTTATCTGGAGGGGAAGTGGTAGTAGTTTCTACCAACTAAGATACCCGGGTGTAGATAGATGATACAGTCCATGGGGAAATGTATTACAAAGAAGACAACGACAAGACCGATATTAAATGGGGATAAACCTGATAGTAAACCCAATGCCTACCAATATTTTGCCTATGAAGTGGACAAAATGAACAAATGTGTTTCCAGTCCCATGCAAACTAAAAGATCTAGTCACACTTGTGAAAATTCCTACATACCAGGATTTGATGTTTAAAGTAACATATCTTGATATTTGTCAAACAAGAGGAGATAGATTACGAATGTTTATTTCTAGTGCCAACTGTCCAAACTAAAACTAGAAACATCTGTCAAATGATTTTCATTCTACTCTTTAATGCTATTTTCTTCTGTTTTAGTTTTTCTGAATACAATGTGACAGAATGTCAATAAGAAAATTCTTGATATAACACAAGGAATTTTTGGACTTTTTGAAGTTGCTAGAGGGCTTGGAATCAACTATTTTTTGGTTCAGATATGATTTGGGAGTTCCAGGTAGTAATCTTTCTCTAAACATTCTAAACTGTCTTCATAATATTTTTATGGTTGTTATAGTAAACGAAGTTTATCAAGTGGACCTTGAAATATATTTACTAAGCAAATTATATCTGACAGTACTTGGTAAATTGTAGTATCTCTTCTATTTAGTCTTAAGCGCAGCTGTCAAACTAGAAATGGTAACTAGCAACACCTTGAAAACACATGTTTGATAATCAATTTATATTTAATATAAAATGCTTACCACTTTGGATAACAATTGAACATACTGTTTTTTTTTTCATATTGTGATATGCTTAATAAACTTGTTGAGTTTAAAAAATGTAATGATTTTTAATCCATGTAATATTAAAACAGTCATTCAACTTAAGTTGAAAAACTACTTGGCAAATATAAAAAGTGAAAAAAACCCCAAATATCCTAATTGGTAAATACTTTATTTATTTATTTTTGTTTCTGCTTTAGTGAAATATAGAATCAGAACAAGACTGCACAAAATTCCAGAAAAAGCACTAAGCAAAATGTTGTTCTTCCAAGGGAACATGGTGCCCAGATTGCCCATCGCATGGTAGTAATCTCACATTTCTTTTGCTCTGGTATTTCCAGCTAGTGTTTTGTCCCAATGGAGGCTTAAAAATCTGGTATCTGTGGATACTTAAAGTTGTAGAAACAGTCAAAATATTAATAGAAGATATTGCAAGTCAGTCTTGGACTCACCGATGTAAAGTGGCAAGTCTTGAGCCCCAGGCTAACCTGTTGCTGATTCTAATCCTTCAATAATTAAAATGGGAACTTTTAAACCCTCTTGTAGTAAAGCATCTACATAGTCTCCTGCATATATTAATCAAATCTGTTATGAATGCCCCTTAAAGCAAAGAATGTTCTTTCCTTTTTAGCTATGAGTGTGTTCTTTTCTTTAAGGGGAAGAGAAAGATCACTGAACACGATTATACAAAAATTGAAAATTCTTTTCATGGAGTTATTTTTGGGCCTTAAGAGTAACAGGAGGTGGTTAATTCTGAACATTTATCTGCGGTTTTACACCAGCTTTGCCCTGGGCGAGTTTGCAAATTTTCTTTCCTGCCATTGGGTCCGATTTAGGAACTTCCATTTGCAGAACCGTATGTGCAATAACTGGTCCTTAGGGTCACCTTGGCAACCACACAGTCCCCTCTTTCCAAGCCACACTTGTGCTTTACCAATAAGAAGGACAACATAGAGGATCCTAATGTGATGCTGAGAAGGAGAAAAGAAAATGGAAGAAATTTTTGAAATCAAGTGAGCTGATTTTGCACCCCTCCAGAAAGATTTTTGTCTTGATAGGTGTCTCTGTTCTCTTTCTTTCATTTTTACTTGGTAGATAAAACAACAAATACCTGAAAGAGAGCACTTAGAATTTGAAGAGAAAAATCTTAAGACATATACAAAAATAAAAAATAATTTTGTTTTTCTTGATTGTGATAGGAACAAAGCAGAAATACATTTCGGTGCTGAGAAAATACAGTGTTCTCTCTCACTTTGGCATTTTGCCTCGTTAATACAAACCAGCACCCCTCGGAGAACCTAGTTCCTAATTCAGAGTTCCATTAGTCACTGGGCAGGAGCCATTCTTTCAGTTTAAGGATGAGATCATTGCTATTCCTGATTTTATAGAGAAGGACATTTTTTGTAGACTCTATAAGATCCCTTGAATTTCAAAGAAAAAAAAAAAACCTGTAGGAGTCTATGAGTTTAGTCAAACAGCAGTCTAAAAATTTATGTCAACATTAGAGTTTAAGGCATATATGCAATCAGAATTAGAGCTTTCAATCAAAGGTTTATTTCAAAAGAGAATAACCTAAAATACTTGTACCTACCCAGATGTAGTCTCTGCTCTTTGCATTACCAAAAAGGCCAGTAGTATTCTGTCAACAGGATATTTGAAAACACGTGGGATTTGTTGTAATGTTTAGTCATATTTAAAGCTGAATTGATATTGCTGGTAATGTTAATGATAAATTGAGTTTGAAAAAGGTTGTATTTCAGTGATTGTTCTGACTAAAATGCCAGAAAGAGGTAAATTTTTTTTCTATGTGAAATTATGATTTAAGCTTTTCAAATTAAGGTATGTGTCTCTATGTGTGTAGAAACTAAAATAGTGTCCCCAACAAGTTTAATCGAATCTTCTTGCTCTGACCTTGTCCCCTGCCTTTCAGTATCTGGGTAGAGGTGGGAGGTGGTAAAAGAAAACTAGGATAAAAGAAAGATTTGGAAAGATGAAGGGAAAAGGAGAGAAGAGGGAACAGAAAGTTTGGATAGAGGAGAGAAGGGAGTGGGATTAAGACTGTCCGTACCTCCACAACCTTCTAACCGCTGGTAAATAATACCAGTCAAATGGGAAGAGGCAGAAAAGAAAAGAAAAGAAAACAAAACAAACCAAAACCACAAAACCCAGAAAGGTCACAGAATGCTGTGTGGCTTATCTGTATTAGGAATGACCTGAATTTTGGTTCTTGTAAAAGTCAAGAAATATTCTCTGACCCACGATTCTTTACATAAAATTCCTTGGCAGTTGCCACTGCAAATCTTGTGGTCTTTTACTGTCTCTGAAAAACAATACTGTGAATACAACTGCTGTCAATCATGGAAGGTTGCCTCAAGGTTATGCCAGGTCAAATCTGCAATCCCAAGGATCAGTGAGTGAGGTGTCCATGGCAGGGTGGGTGGCAAATCTGAATGGAGAGAGCTTGAAATTTATAAACTGCTGTCGCAGGAAGATTAGGGCTAAAAGAAGGCATAGTTTGAAAGAGAAAAGTCAGAGTGAAGGAAGATCAAAAAGTAGAGGACTAAAGGAAAAGTGTTGTGATTTTGTTACAAAAAGTTTCATAAATTTAAACATTCAACTGAAAGAGGTTTAAGTTTATAGCAAACACAATTGTTTCTTATAACTTGACTAAGTAATATTCCACCTTCTTATAGTATTTTTTCTTTGTTGCATGAAAATTGCCTGTTTCATAAGACATCCCTGTGGTTTCACTGAGTTGCACAGTCTCTGGTCCACCTCAACTTTCCCATTTTGCTGCTTGGAATTGCTTACTGTTCATGACAATAGATTAGATATAATTGAAAAGGACGGCAGTTAAGTCAGCCAAAATATATACCTTTGACAGAGAAGAGTGAGTTAGGGTATAAATAATAGTAGAAGAAGAAAAGAGGTCAGCCACATCTTCTAGCTTTCCTCTGTTTTCCCACATCCCTTCTTGATTCCTGTAAAGACAGCTTGGGATGTAACAGCAAATTGCCATAAACTATTGAAAATGCTTCTCTCACAACCCATTTCCAAGTTTTCAACATATTTTGACAGATTAATAAGTTTATACTGAACTCTCTTGATATACTCTATCTGGATAAAATTATTTTTATGCTCTGTAACTTATAAAATATAAGTATTGTTTTTTTAAATAATAAAAAATCTTTCCAATAATTAAAAGATGAGGTACTTATTATCTCTCTTCCTTCTCCATGAAAATCATTAGGGTTATTCAATGGTAGTTGAGAATGAGTGTGTGTAGTTGACGGAGTTCGATATTTCTATTTTTAGTGTAGAATACACCTCAACAGAATGTCTTAATGTTCAGTAACTGAATGGCAGAATTGTCAACCAGATTCTACCGTGCCTCTGCTCCATTTTTAAAAAGATCTGAAAGCATCGAAGATTTGATGTACATAACTAAACCTAATTAGTCATCCTTTGGGACTGAAACATACAAAAACACTGATGATAAAATGAAAAAGTCTAAAATCCATATAAAACATCATTAATATTTTTTCTTTAGTCTCATATGGTTAACACTATATCTATTTGAAATATGCAACAGATCCTTTCTCTCATGTTATTGAAATTAAAAGTGACCATGAAAATAGAAAGTCTAAAACTGATTTATGATTTTTTTAGTTTAACTCCTCTGGCAACACAGAAGAGTTAAAGTTCTTATTAACAAAGACTGACATGTACACCCTAAGGAAACAGAAGATTCTTCCTAGAGCCAAATACTCTCTTAAGTTGCCCCACAAATGTAATTCACATAATAACTTAAAACATTTTAAGCCTGTGGATCCCTATGAATTCTGAGCATGAGAAAGTTTCTTTACTGAAATGGAAGGAGATTACAGCTCATTGTGATGGTTCCCACAAAAAAGTGTCTCAGATCTTTCCCCCGAGCTCTCTTCCCTGGGCTTCTGGGACTACAACGTTCTGTGACTTTTCTAGCTACCTTTCTGGCAGTGGCTTCTCAGCATTTTTTGTGAGCTCTTGTCTCTCTATTGTCTTTAAATGATGAAGCTACCTGTGTCCAGCTTTAGGTCTACTTCTCTCACCACACTCACTCTCCTTGGGTGTGCTCACTCACAACTTTGGTTTCCATGAAGAATCATGCAGATCGATAATCTCATATCAACATCTCTAGTATAGCTCTCACTCCTGAGGTTCGGATCTGAAGATCTATTGGGCTCTGCTACTCTTGGTCCTAGGGCCACTCAGAATCAGCATGCTGCTAACTGAACTCTGGAGCTGCAGTCCCTCCACTCCGCCCTGTTTATGTTCTCCTCAGAAGGCACCATCATTCATCCTGTGGCCAAGAGATAGAGCAGACTCGTCCTAATTCTGCCTTCTCTCTCAGTGCCTGCAGCCAATTAACCACCCTTTTCTATCAGTTCTCCTTCTTAAACATCTCTCCATTCTGCCCACCTCCCATCACCATCACCCCTTATTTGGGGGACTGTTATCTTTCTTATAGATTAATGCAAAAATGTCCTAATGGATCTTCCTGCCTCAGGTCTAACTTTCCTTCAATCCATTTTTCAAACCACTTAGAGTGATTTTCCAGAGTGTGAATATGGCCTTATCATTCCCCAGTGAATCTCTTTAATGGCTCCCCAGTGCCCTCAGGTTAAGTCCAGTCTCCTTAATGAGGTTTGCAAGGCCCTTCACTGTTTGACCCCTGACTGCTTCTCCAGTCTCCTCATTCCTCCTTCCTATTACATTTGTGCTCTTTGCTGAGACTTATGGAACTTCTGATTTCAAATCCTCAAATAGAACATGCTTTCTCTCCTCTCTCTGGGTCTTTGCTCCTGTGATTCCCTTTCCTCCTCTTCAGGGAGGCTTTTTTTGTGCTCTGGTTAAGAACACAGGCTCTACCTGGATCAGAATTCTGGCTTCTCACTTCCTAGTCCTTAACTTTTCTGGGCCTCAATGGTGGTGGTGGTGGTGGTGATGATGATGATGATGATGATAATGTTAGTAATAGTGTGTACTTTTCAGGGTTATTGTGAAGATTAAATGAGTAGGACTTGGAGTGATGCCTGGGTCCTATAGTAAACATCAGTATTAATGACCATGACTATTACTTCTCACCTGATTAGGCATTTTTTTTGTTGTTGTTTCTGCGAATCCTTCCCCAAACCTCTGTATCTGATTAGGTGCCACTTTTATGTTTTTCTGCAGCAACCTGCATGTACCTTTCTGGTGGTAGGTATCACACTGTATGGTCACTGCCTCTCTATTTGCCTCTCTTCCCTGAATGGTTATACATTTCTTAAAGTGAGAGTTTTATTTTGTTTACTGTTGCTTCTCCAAGAACGTTTTTATCTTACAGTTTTAAAGTAGATCTATAGCAGAAATGATCTTGCAGCCATCACATTTCAATGAATAGCCTTTAAAATTCAGTAAGAGGTTGAATATCAGACTGATAGAATGTCAGAGCTCAGGCGTTAGTCTTTAAGGAGCAAGAGAGAAATAAGGGGAATCTGATTTATATTGGAGAGGCTTTTCCTGGCTCTTTATAACTAACTCTCATCCCCCCACCCACTTTAAGCCCAGGGTCTTATAATTCTCCTGGAAAAAAGACTATGTGAAGAAACAGTGTGGAAGCAGCCATCGGCAAGCCAAGGGAGAGGCCTCAGGAGAGCCCGAATCTGCTGACTTCTTGATCTTGGACTTCCCCACCTCCACAACTGTGAGAAAATAAATTTCTGTTGTTTAAGCCACCCAGTCTATGATATTTGTTACGGCAGCCCTAGCAAACTAATACAGATGGTAAATTTTATGTTATGTGTATTTTTATCACAATTTAAAAAAATATGTGCAAAACAATGGTCTAGCCAGCTTTATCTTGGAAGGAAGTCTAGAGGAAAGTTTGTGAAGCAATAAATGACGAGATTGTAAAGAATTTGTATTTTTTATAAAAAGATTTGACTGTGTGTTTAGACACATCTTGAGAACTGAAGACATGTAGTATAGGCTTCTGAGTTTGAGGTCAGTGTAAATTATAAATTAAATGTTCGTGAGCCTTACTTGCCTTATCTAATGTGATCACTGCTTGGAAGGAAGCTCTTGGAGGGGCAATGTGGGTACCTGAAAATTATCGATAGTGCAAGTATCAAATAATCATGACAATTGTTAAATTTTTTAATAAACTTCTCTGTGCTTGGTATAGTGTTAGAAGGATAGACATTGATCATATAAGCTAAGTATTATTATTCCAGTTTTGCAGATGAAGAAATTAAGGATCAAAGATGTTAAGTTGCTTAAGTTCCTATACCTCATAACACACATAATTCACACGTAACTGGATTTGAAGCAGGGTAAAATATATATAGTTTTTAACTCTAGCTGCTGCAGTGTCTGAGAAAAGATATCTAACAGAAAACAGTTATATGGCAAAGGACTTTAAAGAAATAGGAAGAAAATATTCTCTGTAGCATGTATTGGAAGTCTTACTATTCTTACTGAAAGTAGGAAGTGAGGTGATCCCTAAAACCTTTTGAAATTTACATGTGGTAGACTTTTGGGTTTGTTCACAGAAATCTTTTTTTTTTTTTTTAAGGCAAGGCAACCCTTGTTTGATCTCACAGATTGCAAGGAATTTGTCAGCTTACAATCCCTTATTTATTTATTTATTTATTTATTTAATTTTTTTACGCCTCCAGCATCTGGTCTTCCTAGGTGGTCTCTCATTCAAGTACAAACCAGGCCCGACCTTGCTTAGCTTCCGAGATCAGATGGGATCAGTCTTGTTCAGGGTGGCATGGCCGTAGACTGTTTACAGCAATCTTTTAAATCATGTTATTGAAGTGTAATTGACATATGATAAATATACCCATTTTAAGCATAGAATTTAATGTGCTTTGATATATATACCTATAAGCCATCATCAAAATCAAGACATAGAACTTTTTCATCACCCCCAAATTTCCAAATGTATTTTATTAGTCAGACTCCCTCCTGCACTCTCCTGGCTTCCTCACCCCCAACCCCAGGCTCCAGGAAAGTTCTACTTTGTATTCTATTACTATAGATGAGTTGTTTAACCAATAGTTTTTGGCTATTATGGATAAAATAGCTATGAACTTTCAAGTACAATTGTTTACATGGGCATATGTTTTCATTGCTCTTGGATAATTACCTTAGAGTAGCACTATTGAGGTGTAGGTACATGTTTAACCTTATAAGAAACTGTCAAACTATTTTCCAAAGAGGCACCATTATGCAGTCTCATTACCAATATGTGAGTTCCAGTTTCTCCATATTGTCATCAGCATTTGGTATTGTTGGTCATTTTAATTTTAGCCATTCTAGTGGGGATATAGTGGTTTCTCACTGTGATTTTAATTTGCATTTTGCTGGTGATTAATGACGTTGAAAACATATTCACACGCTTATTAGCCATTTATATATCTTCTTTTGAGAAGTGTCTGTCAAAATTCTTTGTCCATTTTTAATTGTGACTCTAAGTAGTAAAAATTATGTATGTACTCTGGATAGAAATATTTTGTCAGATACGCGTTATTTTTTTTCCCCAGTCTGTGGCTTGCCTCTCCATTTTCTTAATGGAATCTTTTGAAGAGTCTAGTTTATTAATTTTTTCTTTTATGATTATTGATTTTTGCATCCATTAGAGAAATCATTGCTTATCCTAAAGTCACGAAGTTTCTTTCTATCTTAGAAATATTGAAGCAGGTATTTTATAATGGGCATTTACTCTGGAGCAGAGTCATGTAAACTTGAAAATTAATAAATAGCAAAATAAATTGCTAGATGTCAAATTATGGTTAATGGTTTTATGTTGAAGATAATGATTTGAACAATGTCATTATTGGAAACAGATGTTTTCCAAATTAGCATATCACCTCTATAAAACGAAATTTCTAGCCTGTTATCGAACAGTGGGGGCCATCACTGGTGCCATACTTGTGAGAGTTGCATACGTGCATGGCAGAGAACAAAATGAGAATAGAGGCAGACCAAAACTAGAATCAAGGCAGACATGACACAAATCTAAGAGTTCTGCTAATATGGGAGTGACAAAGGATAGTTAAAAGCAAGCATATATTATTAATAAGTTGCATATATTTATGCTCATGTTAACTTTAGTGAGTTAAATATATTTTATTTCAAAACACTAATCATTTATGTTTTCCTAATGAAAGTTCAATGATTTATTCACTCCAGGCTTGAAGTAGAGATACCTGAATTAAGAATACCAGTCAACATTCTAACGCAAGCCAATAGCCTGGCACAGCTCTTTACAGAGGCACATAAGGAGCTTTGTCTGATTCTAACATGGAACTTAGAGTAGATGACTTTGAAAGCAGAGGGAAAATCATGACATTTCTTTGCCATTGAGGGTTCTGATGAAGTGAATAAAAGAATAACCCGTTGTCCATTTGAGAGCTAAACTTGAACTGAACATTTCTTTACCTTCTAAAATGTTCAGTTAAGTGCTTTTGCACTTCTATTTTCCAGCCTGGACCAAGACCAGAAATGCCAAAATGATATGAGAAAGGCTGTGCTTACTGTTTTTCTGGCTGGGATTGGAAGAGAAAGTGCCAGCAATTTTGTGAGAAAGCCTGTTCTTGAAAGATCTGCAACCCAGTTTGCAGAATCAAGGGGTTTGGATAGTTCAGATGAGTTTGGCTGAGTGTCCTGGTGTGCTCATCTGAATCACACCCTGCAGAAAGCGTTTTGTCTTATCAAAGTCAACCACAGAATACTTTGTGTACTTCTTCAGACATCTTAACCATCATGTGCGCCCATCCAGATAAACCGCTAAAGGCTAGCTGAACGCTGCCAAGTTGAAATGTTTGAGTGTGATCCCTACATCTAGGTTTCAGATTTCAACCTGAAATAATGAAAATAGTAATCACAGCGATAACTTTATAAAATGTTTATAGAATTGGCTCCAAAGTACATCAGAGTCTTTAAACTACAGACGGTATTAGAGATCATTTAACCTAGCCTTTATTTTATATTTTAGACATTTAAGGTTCAGAGAGGTGAGTTTATTTGCCCAACATCACAAAGCAAGTTAAAAGCAGAGTCCAGTCTGGAAAATAGGATCCTTTCTTCTCAACAACACATCATCATACACACAGTCTGAGTGATTTGCTCTTTTTAACATATTAGCCCAAAAAAGAAAAAAATAGCTATAAAGTAACAATGTGGTCATAGTATAGCAGTACAGAGAAAATTCCTTAGGTGAACTGAAATGGAAGAACATCATTTCATATAGAGGGCTTGCATCCAAATAATATATTCGGATCTATTAAAACTCCTCATTGATGGGCTGGTTTTGATACACATAAATTTTGAGGGTAATATTTTATGCTAAAAGTTTTTCTTTATAAAACCTTTATTTTTAGAAAAATCTTGCAAGGGAGAAAGTTATTGCTTTGAGGACCTAAGGTGAGAATTCTCAGTCATACACATCTATTCAAGAATCAGCAGAGGAAGCAGCCATTCATCATGACCATCCTACGCGGAATATGGTAAGGACAAGGCAGCCTGGCTGAAGCCTGCATGGAGGTAAACACTGGGGGTGGGTGGCCCACAGAGAAGATCGGTGTTAGTATCCCTGAGTGAAACTCCTGGCCTAAGTGGGACCACGTGACCTCCGTTACAGAGGCAGCTTTACCCGTTCATCGCCTGCCTCCACGAAACAGTGCAACGGCCGTTCCATAGTTTCTCTGTTCCTGAAAATAGGTGACGTGTGCTCACTCCCAAATCTATAAAATGGTGGATATCTCCCTCTTGCCAAAACCCTTTATTCCTCCCCTCTTGTGGAATACCCATTTCTTGTTTGTTTTTTTAATTTCCCTATAGCTACGGTTTTTAAAAAATTTTTATTTTATTTTTTTAACGGGCCTTGCTTAGCTGGGTGATTTGATTAAAGATAGTGTTTTAAAGATAAATAGCATTCGTGAATATAATTATTAACTTTCCTCGTAGGCAAAAATTGGGTTTAGTCTCTATAATCTCGAGGTCCCCTCCATCTCTAACATGTTAGGAGTCTATGAATCAGAGCTCTCTGTTTTCAAACACGCCTCCTGTTTCTCAGCCAGGCAGCCAACCAGCCCCCCTGTAGTCTGTACCACATATATTTGTATAACAACAGTATTATGGGAAGCCGGCAAAAATGAATGTAAAAGCATTTCCCACATGACTGCATCATATCATCTTAACTAGTGGGAAAAGTATTTCTATATGCATAGCACATGCACTACAGAGTTTCAATAGTATAAAACACTTCAAAGTTATGATAAAATTTGTGTTGAAACAGACATGAAGAACTTTGGTGACTGCTCCAAGTGGAGCCGCAACCCTGCCAGTACTGTATATTCTTTACTACCAGGCTGAACATCCACCTGCTGGAGCAGTATAAAGGAACCTGTGCTATTCACCACAGTTGACAATTTATTCTTAAAGCATTTAGATGAAAGTTTAATCCCGCATGGCTATTGGTTTGGGTAACATAGGCACAGTGACTTTTTTAGAATATAAGGGAAAGACATGATGTTCTTAAGATGATTGTAGTATAGTTGATTTAACTCATTTTATTTACTATCATTGGTTTTATTTAGCAGATGTCGCAATGTAAGCAATTTCTATTAATGAGAGTATTGAACAGTTTGAAACTGGACTTTCAAGTGAACCAGCTGGTTCAGAAATGATGTTTATGTACACATACATCCTATGTGATAACAAACCTAACCCAAAATACATGTTTTTCACAATGTAAAAATCTCACCTAATTCTCTACTCTTTAAATAGCTATCAATTTTACTGTAGAGTTTAAGGAGGGAAAACCACAAAATAATTCTTATTCTAGCTCCTATTATGAAATATAGTATATATATTAGAAACCTATGAGCCTGCTTATATGAAGCATCCAAAATAGTCAAACTCAAAGAAGCAGAGTGTAGAATGGTGGTTGCCAGGGGCTAGATGTGGAGGAGATGCTAATCAAAGGGTACAAAGTTTCAGTTATGCAAATGAATTAGTCCTGGAGAGCTACTGTATAGTATAGTGCATGTAGTTAACAACACTGTTCTGTTTATGTAAAAATTTTCTAAGAGAGGAGATCTTATGTTAAATGTTCTTATCTAAAAAAAAAAAAAAGAAAGAAAAAAAAGAAAAAGGGTAAGACAGGAGGAAACTTTTGGAGGTGATGACTACTAAGTTTATGGCATAGATTGTGGTGATAATTTAACAAACATATACTTATCTCCAAATTCATCAAGTTATATACATTAAATATGTACAGATTTTTGTATTTAAAAAAAGGGAAAGAAAAACCCATGAAGCTAAATAGGCACTAGCTCCCTGTTGGATCAACAAAGCAAAGGTTCTGCAATGATCTTGAGCATTTGCAAAGCAGGATTTATGTATCAGAGACACCAGGAACACTGATTATCTTTGGAAACCAGGTGGTTGACACCAGCAGCAAGTTTCCAAGCAAAAGTGAAAAAAGCTTTTGATTAGTCATCCTCTCACTTCTCTTTCTCTAGGCCGTTCTCTCTCCCAGTCCTACCCTTTCTCCTCTGTCCTCTGTCTGCTGGGCTGTCTGCCCACTGCTACTTTCACACAGTCCTTCCCTTTCTACAGGCTTGGATCTTCACCCCAACTCCCTTCTCTTTCCTTTAGTTGAAAACAGCCCCCACCCAGCAGATATGGATTATTCTTTAAGAGATTATCGAATTAAATAATGCTCACCGAGTTTCAAGATACTTGTATGAAATGTCTCCTGTATTTGCATTTTGAAAAAGCAGATTATTAAATCAAATCAATACGAAATTAATATGGGAATGTTTCTAAGTAGGAAAAGACTTCCTGGTATTTTCCCTGACTCTAACCTACTGCGATGTCAATGTATTTCCAATAAATTAAAAAAATAGTGCTCAGTAGGCAATCGCTTTATTCTTAAAACTTTGTAGACTCCCTTTCCTGGCTTACAAACTTCTGGAGACGGCAGAGAGTTGCACCTCCAAATACTAGGATTTGACCAAGCCAGATAAATAAGACTGAAATAACCTCCTTTTTCTTAATAGTAATATTTTAATATTTATTTTTTGACTAAGTAATAGCTGCATTTGGTTTAAAATTTAATAAGATTAAAATTGAACATAGCAAAAGCTTCCCTCTCCCCAGTCCCCCATCTGCTGCTTTCTACCCCTACAACAGAATCGATAATTTCTGTTATTAGTTTCTTGTGTAGACATCCAAATATTTAAAAAATTGTTTATATAAGAAAATGCTAACACCCACTTCTTTCCCCACTTTTTAAACAAATGTAACATACTATACCATTTGAATCCTACCCCCGCCCTTGCTTAATGTATCTTACATATACATGTTGGTATTATGGAACTTTGCCGTATGAAATTTTGGCAGAATAGTATCCCGTTATTTAGATGTGCCATGACTTATTTAAACAGTTCTCTATTGATGAACTTTTAGATTATTCCAGTCTTTTGCTATTACAAGAACTACTGCAGTAAATAACCATGTACATTCATGATTTTGCCCATGTGTGAATTTATCTGTAGAATAAAATCCCAGAATTGGAACTGCTGAGTCAAAGAGTATATGCATTTGTAATTTCAATAAATATTGCCAAATTGCCTTCCAGAATGATTATACCTATTTACACTCCCACCAGCAATGAATCACTGTTCCCGTTTCTCTATATCTTGCCAACCCTAGGGGTTGTCAAATTTTTGGATTTTTACCAACCTGATAGTGAAATATGGTATCTTGATGTAGTTTTAATTTGCATTTTTTCTATGTAGGAGTGATTTGAACATCTTTTCATATGTTTATGAGTCACTTGTATTTCCTTTTCTGTGAACTATTACTCATTTTTCTAATAGGGTTTTTTTTCCTTCTTTTTGAATTCTATGGTTTCTATATAGATTAGAAAGTTTAGTTCTTTCCCTGTATTGTAAATACAATAAATAGCAAAAATTTCCTCCCAGTTTGTTAGTCTTTTTACTTAAGAGGGTTGTTTTAAACACTGAATAATATAAATAATTACACTGGTGTTTCATGTTATTTTGCCTGCACACACATCCATGGGTGAGGATGGATAGATTAGATAGAGAAATAGATTTTTTTAAAGGCTCTCTTTTCTTCTTAGGCTCTCTTTTCATTAATGATGGATGTGATACAAACAACTCAAGCATTTATATGCGGGGCCAGCCCTTCCTGTAGGTGGAGGAGTGCACCCATATTCTCGTGTTATTGAGTTGCCTATTATGCACTATGCATTGACACTGGCACTAGGTATAGAAACACGGCAGACATTGAATCTTTACTAAAAATTCAGTTTGGTCATAGGGTAAAGTTCGGTATTCGAATGAAGAAAAATAATAGAGTAGAAGACATAAATATGTAAATAAAGCATTAAAACACAGCAAGCGAAATGTGTATGTAGTTATAAATAATACAATAATAAGGGAGTAGGGAGGATGGAATGATTAACTGGAACCTGTATTAATCATTAACTACTGTATCAGCAGAGGTCAGTGCTGAAAAGAGAAGCTGCTCTGGATGTAAGCAGAAAGGAATTTAATACAGGGGATTATGAGTTCACAAAACCAGTGGGAGAGCTGGAAGTCAGGGAGCTGCCCTGAGTTCTGCTTTCTGGTTGTCCCACTGCCACCGCAGTCAAGCAGTTAGAGAGGCACTGAAGCCCAAGCTACCATGGCTTCCGCCCTGGCTGCCTCTCACCCCAGACCCTGATGAGCAGTGAGGAGAAATCGGACCCCAGCCACTGCCAGCATGTGTGACTATTAGAGCTTGTTTGTCAAGTGCAACTGCCACAGGAAGATAGCCTCTACTGTGTTTCAAATTTGTCACAAATACACCTTTTTGGCCAAGTCCAGAATGCACCTGGAACTCCAATTGCAAGGGAGCCTAAGAAATGTAGTTTTATTCTTTCCAGTCTGGTAATTCAGGGAGTGGCAATGGATATCAAGAGCTAATACTCATTTTCAGTCACCTTGATATGAATTTATCAGATTATCAAGTGTAAATCAGGTGACTAAAGAATGGATACCTTAAATCAATATTTTTTATCTAAGTGAGAAGAAGTCTAAGAGGATTCTAGAAAACGGGATTTAGAAAGGAGCCCACCTGGCAGGAAAACTGGTAGGTGGGAGTGGGAAGATTGAGAACATGGAGCTACAAAGCATGGATATGCCTGGGAGAGCTATCAAAAGAGTGCTTGGGGAATGTCGAGAAAAGATAAGTTGTTTTTTATTATTACATGGTCTTATACAATGATGATAGGAATAACAATAAAAAAAATAATATGATGATTTAATAACAATGTATTCAAAAACCTCTGATAAACCACAGTGCCCTGACTATAAATAATATTGGTGTTAGGCGTTACTCACATTCATACGCAAGGAAACGGGTTTTAAAAAGTTTGTGATTTGCCCAAGTTCACTTTACTGTGTCTTCAAATTTGAACTGAATCTTCCTTTCTTCATCCCTTTCATTCTCTCTCTCCCTCCTACTCTCCTCTGTTCTTTCCTGTAACTTACTGAGCACTTAGTATCTGCTAAGATATTTGCTTAGGTGGTCAAGACAAAATCCTCTCCTTCAATGAGACAGTAGCTTTCTAGTCTGTCTGATGTTCGTTTAGGATTGTTTTCATTGTATAGCATGTGCCTCCCAGATTTATATTAGGAGCGCTGGATTCTGTTAGGAAGCTAACCACTTTTATCCTATTCAGAACACACACACACACACACACACACACACACACACACACAGGGCCTAAGCCAGTTTTAACAATGGGGCAGTAGAATCTAGACCCAGATCTTAAGAATTCAGTTGTAACAGTAAGCATAGCTTCCTTGCTGATAAATGGGTCATATAGATTTTATATAGAATTGCCTACGTGTATAAGGACTGAAGGATTTGACTTCTGGGAAAAAATAAAATGAAAGACTAAAAATGGCTACAAAATAGCTCCAGGATATTAAAGTGAAGCTAACCACATAAAAGACACATGACATTTGCCTGTGAATAGATAGACTGAGCATTTTGGTTCTTATGCTGGTTTTTAGCTGCCAGTGATTCTTGTGGAAACAATCCAAGTTTTCAGGACACTATCACATTTTTAAGTTTTTCTAATGAATTATAATAAGATTTCTGTGGTTTATATCAAATTATGTTGAATGGCATTTTTAGCAAATTGTGTCACTTTGTGAATTTCCAAATTTTACAAAATTTCTTGTGCCAAAAAATAATCAGTGAAAATGATTTTGTGTGAAACTTTTTGAAAGCCAAGTTTAGCTGATTTTGCTAAACAGCACAAGCAAACAATTTATTCAGTCTTTCTCCAAGTCCTTTTTCTGTGTCTTGTTCTCTGCTTCCAGGGCCCCCTCCTTCTTCCCCCTTCTAAGCTTCTTTCACTGTTTACTGGCTTTTGTTTCTGTTCTTAGTTGGCTTTCTCTAACATTATCAGCCCTCCCCACACCCCTCCACCCTTAGCTATACCAAGCCTTGGGCTATGGCTTTGGGTTGAGGGTCACAGAGGTCATGGATTTTCCACTGAAAGAAAGAAAGGAAAAAGGAATGATCACTTTTGCTCTCTTCTGCCCTTGGTGCTGAGAAATTCATTTGAAAGTGTCCCGGTGAGCATTATTACTGTGGGATTGAGACGAACACAGGACTACTCACCACGAGAGAAGCTGTAATAGTTGCTGAGGATAAAAGAATATATTTCTATGCCTGGACACGTGTTTTGAGATCTTTGCGTGTGGGTGGTTAGACTACCTTAGTAGATTTGTGAGCATGTCCTTCTGAACTGCTCTGACTCTATTTCCCGAAGTGGGAAATAGTGAAGGGTAGTGGAAACAGCATGTGTTTTGCAGGCAGAGTTTCTGGGTTGGAATTCTGGCTTGCCAGCCACTTAATCTTCCCCAGTGTCAATATTCTCTATTACCAAATGAGGAAACTAGCTACTGAAATTGCTATAACAACATTGGTAACAATGCTGATAACATTAATCGAATAATTAATATATAACAAGCATTCTGTTAAATACGTACATGCCTCATTTCAAGCCCCTTTACAATATTAGCCATTATTATCCATGTTTTATGGATGAGGAGACTGAAGTAAGAAAATATTAAATTACTTACTCAAAGCCACTTAGCTGAGAAGTAGAGCTGTCCGATTCCAAAGCCAGTTCTTTGAACCACTACGCCAGGTAAAAATGATGATTACATAATTCAACACAGAGTTATCAGACGTACAGGAAGAAGTCATTCTTTTGTTTTGTTCTGAATTGTTTTATTTAAGGCTAGAAATTGCAGGAGGCATAAAGACAGCTCTAGTTCCTACTCTGGTTTTCTCAGAATTTCCTCTACTATCTCCCTTATGTGGGCACACACCAGACCTAAAGATGATGACTGAAATCTGTGACTCAAATCGTGGGAGATATCAAGTCACCATCAGTCCTTTCTCTTTTACCATATAGAAAATTTGGTTAACCATCTAGAAAATACTATGACAGACTATGGGGCATTGTCTAGTCTCAGATCAA
>NW_006436298.1:22990744-23058723 GCF_000325575.1 Pteropus alecto | reverse complement strand
GAGAGACCAGAAAAATCCTGCTGCCAATTACCCTTAGTGGTATTTTTAATGGAAGCCACAGAAGCTTACAGTGACTGTTGAAAAAAGCCACATAATTATAGGGCAGCACTATATTCCAGCCTCTTGTGGCTTCCATGTGTGTTTTGTGATCATAGGTTGTATCTAGCCCATGTGTTAATTTCTACCTGCTGAATATAATTTGGTTTGTAGTAAGTAAAGCTTTCAAGAACTTTCTCAGCCACTCATTTTTGGGTAAGATTCTTTTCTAAACTGTGTGAAACCAGAGAATCCGCACAAAACCCTGATTGGTATATTCTTCTTCAAGAGAACAACAAGTCTTCTGCAAAAAAAGATCATGAAGTTCCTAAACTAACTATTGTCAATGTCTGTAAATTTGGGCTTCTGTGAATTTAGTTATGCCTTCTCAGCTATGCCTAGATGACAGTTTGTCAAATCACAGTGTTATTATTGAGATTGCAGGAGGTCTTTGATTATTTCACAACCTTTTCCCTAAATAGCACCTATTACTTTGATACAAGAATTTTTGAAGTGCTTCACAATCTTTTGCTACTCCCTGGGGCCTGGGTCAACATTCCTATCCTCTCTATTTTAAGATGAAACACAAAGAGTTTAAGTGATTTTCCTAGGGGCTCCCAGCAAGTCAGTGTCTATGCTGGACACAAACTTCTTAAGCTGTTAGCTTTAGATGAGCTCGCTGAGCCACATATTTTCCCCAGTAATTATTTATACACATTATGTATCTGACCTGGATAAGCTAGTGCTTATTTCCCATTTGCATAATGAGGAATACATCAGGCATCCAAAAGGAATATTTCCTTAATACAAGTAGTGGAGTCTTAATGTGAACCTGGCTTTCTAGTCTCAGGGAAGAGGAGGATGCCCCTGGCCAGTGCTCAGGGACCTGAAGTTTGCCTTCTGGGTATAGCCTGGTCAGAGTGAGGTCTGGCCTTGATTAGTTGCTGCCTTAAGGCAGAAAGACTGGGTGGGTGGGGGGCATATTTTCTCACTGGTTTTTCTAAATGTAGAACACAGTTTAATTGTGGAATGCTGGAATCTTTTCCTGCCTGTGAGGCAACTAGAGAGAGGTCCTCAGGAAATCCTGTGTGAGGCTCACAGACAACGATAAATATGGGATGTGGGTGAGGAGAAAAACTTTTTAATTTTTTTGCCTTTTGCCTTTGGCACTCCGAGAGACAGATCGTAAAGAGTACTTTAGAAAGTACGCCTGAAGAATTAAATATCATAGTTTGGTAAGCTATTTCTATTTAAATAAATTTGTTAATAGTTTCTTTGTTACAAAACTATCTTGTCCTATTATAAGTTCATTAAATAAACTTTAGAAAATACAGATAAGAAGGGAGAAGAAAATAAAACCACTCTGAATGTCACTACTTAGGGGTAGCCTTTATTAACATTTTGGTGTATTTTTTTTCTTAAAAGTGAGCTTTTTTTTTTTTTACAATGATTATATATTTAATTATATAATTACTACATGTTTTATACACACACACACACAGAATTATACTATGCACATTGCCTTGAAATCTGCTTTTTAAATGTAAACCTATTTTGAAAACCTTCTCTGGTCATTAAATAGTCTTCCCCAGCATCATTCCTGATGGTTGCATAGCATTTCATTGGATAGATGTATCATCATGTATTTCACTCATCCCTGATTGCTAGACACTTATGCTGTTTCCAAGTTTTCTCTGTTATACACAGGATACGATAAAGATGTTAATCTTATTTATAATGGCATCAGAGCATATATTTTATTTGTGTCTTCTGGAAAACCTAAAACGTAAAATTGCTAAGCAATATCACTGCCGTATTATTCTTTTAATGGGAAAACTTGAGATGAGAGAACTTCTTTGAGTCTAGCCAGGGTGAAAGTGATAATATGTCAAACAGTAAAGTGCTCATTCTTGTTCACTAGAAAAAGAGATAAACGCAGTAAGTTAAGAGCTGTATGTGGCTAAGAAAATATACTTCTCATACAACGGGCTAGATAATGTAGAATAGCAATTAAGATACTGAATACAACACTAAAAAAGTGTTAGAAAGGAAGGAACTCATTTGTCTAAACTTTAAGTGTGCTGAAGTAGTTGCCGAGGACATAAACATACTGATCAGAGGTCTTCAATGCAGGCCTTTCTAAGGCACATTTCTAAAATAAAAGCAAACACAAAACAAATAGAAAACTCCAAACATTAATAACAACAACAGCAACAGCAACAAAACCCCAAAACCTACCTTTCGTTTCATTTGTTTCTCCATTAGCTAGATTTGATGCTGGTTTTTCAAATTCAGTAGATCTTATTAAGTGCTTTCAGAAAGACCGAGTTGCCTCATACAATTTTTCCATGTGTAGGTCTATATTGTTAAAGAAACAAGCCAGCTCTTTAAGCTAAAAAAAAAAAAAAAAAAAAAGGCAAAAAAAAAAAAAAAAAAAAGAAAAGAAAAAAGAAAAAAGAAAGAAAGAAAAAGAAAAAAGAAAGAAAAAAATTTCTGTAGAAATTAAAAGGAGCCCATTTACATTTTATTAATTCTTACTGCAACATCCCCCAAACACCGCTATTAAAAAAAAAGCACATACATTTTCTATGACTTTTGAGCCAGCACTGATGATAACTTGACAGCATGAAGGTCTAGGCTGAAGGGACATGTGATCTGAGCAAATTGAAGTAATCAAAAACATGTATTTTTGCCTACTCAGACACTTATGGTCTGTATCTTCTAT
This sequence comes from Pteropus alecto, assembly GCF_000325575.1. Classification (NCBI taxonomy): domain Eukaryota; kingdom Metazoa; phylum Chordata; class Mammalia; order Chiroptera; family Pteropodidae; genus Pteropus; species Pteropus alecto. Next base: position 23,055,962 of record NW_006436298.1, on the reverse strand, counting down.
ACCAGGACTAAGAGCGACATAATGATGTCAGCCTCTCCCCAGATAGTTTTGATGGCTCTGTGAACATGGTTAGAGAATAACATGTTTTGTTTTCCTTCTCCTTGGGGTGACCATTGTCTCCAGTTGGTCCTAGGCTCAGTGAGTCATTAATTAAACCCAGAATTTTTATAAGTGACCTGTTGCGGCATTGAGGTTTATTCTCAACTTATTCTGCTTCATTGCATAATGTTTGGCCAAGGTACCTTGTTCTTACTTTTTAAAAATCTCCCTCATTCTTCCTCACACCATGAAGATTCATTTTTGAGATGGAGAGCAAAAGGCTAGGTTAAGAAAAACACAGCCACCTCCAGAGTGCAAAAACTGCAATAAACCCATCACCTCTAACAACAGCAGAGCATGAAAAGATAAAAAACAGCCTGCCAAGAATGTAGTAACCACCCATTCACTTTTAAATGTTCTCCACACTTCAATGCACAGACCTAATTACTTTTCTGCATTCCCAAATCCACTTTGCCTGTACTGCAATCAGAAACCTGGCGTTAAAATATTTTAGACTTGGAGGATCAAGACTAATTATGGGCCTTAGCTGCACCTTTTGGTTTTTCACCCCGCAACCCCCTCCTTCTCTTCTTTGGGTTACTTTAAAGCACGCTCCACTGGAAGAAAGGCTGCCCAGTCCCGGTTGGGGGTGAAGCCATGAGAGAATAAAACAAAGAGCAACTCAACTCAATTCAGTAAGCTTCAATGAGGCTGGTATATTTAATGTGAGCCCAGGGTTAGCCCACAGAATTGTGGCAGAATGCAATATTCTCAACAAAAAAAGATGTGTTTAAGTTCTGCTAAGGCCCCATAAGGCTGTTGTTGGTGTTTAAGCAGTCCACTGAGGTATTTAGCACCATGGGTTTCTAAACATTCCAGCTGAGAATTAAACTGCAGCTTTACAGTAGCTGCTTAAAGGTTTGGGGGGCTGGGAGCGTCCCCTCCCCCTTGTATTGAAAGGTCAACAAACAGTAGGAAAGATCATGTCATAACAAAGATGAAGCCACCTATTATCGAGGATAGTGACAGCTAATAGCACTATCAGAGGGACTAATCCAAGGTATTAAATAGTGTAATTGTTAAAATAATATCATGGTTATTAGAACACCCAAGCATGAGGCATTTTTCATTTTATGTAACATGAAAGTATTACAGGTTAGCTTAGCCTTCGCATGACAGGCACTTGTTATAAATATGTAAATATTAGAAAATTGCTTCGCTACTGCAATTTTCCTGCAGCATACAGAATGCATTTTGGAGATGCAGATGTTATGTTTCATGGCGTTTACTAAACTTACTTTTGGGTAATTTTGCCGAGAGTTACACTTTTAAAAAGCTTTCATTCACACAAAACAATTTACTGTGAAAGTTGGTGATAATGTTTTACTTCGTTGAGGCATTTTTAGCTTCATGGATTTAATAAGACAAATACTAACACACAAAAAAAGCATAATTTCTCTAAGAGGAATTTGTGAAATAGCTAAGGGAGGCTAAATGCTTATAGAGTTAACTTTATGGAAACTTTAAGTTTGAATTCTGGTAAGTTTTATGAGATTGGATCTGGGCATAGGCATTTTAGGCTTACACAATTCTTATGCATAATATTAGAAACGTGGGGGTACAAATGTCACAGAACCAGGAGAACCTTCAGCATTGTAACACATGAAACTACCAAAATGTTCCTCATTTCTTTAGTTTCCAGTAGCCGACAATTTCAACCACAAGTTGTACTGGAGGAGATGGGTTAGAACAAAAAGTTGTTTCAGATGGTCAGAGTATGCAGGGCACTTAAAAAAAGAATACAAGGGGCACATACATTGGCTCACAACCACCAATTAACCCTCCTTGTTAGATAGGTAATTTATTCCACCCAGAGGCATCAAATATCAGAGAAATCATGGGCCAAAACAGTAATTATCTGCAGGGAATTCAAAAGCTTTGAAAGCCAATAATTCCAAAGAAATAAAAACAGAGTTCTTTTCACTGTATAGACTTCAACTTAAAACCTGTAATAAGAGCCAAGCCCTGGCTGTGAACCTGTACTCTTTAAGGAGAAAAAGGGAGGCTGCAGAAGGTGAAGGCAATAATCATGGGGTTTTTCTGCATAAAACTATCTGGAACTGGAGGTCAAAGACCAAACTATTCCAGGCACTCTCTATATCATACAAAGTCCTGATCCAAGGTGGAAACAAAGGGCTAGATTGGCCAAAAATGGGAATGGGGCAAAATATTAAATTACTGAGCTAAAGAGGATGGGAAGAAACTTTATTTTAAAAAGTCTAACAGTTTGATTTGAAATTTTAAAGTTTGAGTGAATGAAACAATTTTTTTCTAGGAGAAAAAGATTACAAAATTTCTCAAACTTCATGGCAAACTTCTTAAGGAAAGCGTTTATTCTTAATATCTCATCTCCTTTATGCTGCATTCATAATTTATAATTTATAAAGTCTAGTCTTGGAAATCTGTAACTAGGGGATCTGGTCATTGACTATTTAACAATGAAGCTCTCCTTTAATCGTACCCTCGCTTATTTTCCACCTTTTTTCTTGTGTTTTTACTATATCAAAAAAAAAAAAAAAAAGCCCAAGTTCAAATCTGTAATAAATCATCTAAGTTGTATCTGTATGTTCCATGCCTGAGTGTACTAGAATTGGGTGTCTCTACTCTTTTTAACATATGGCTTCTTAATATTCTATAGGGGGGGTTTGACTTTTACACATTTACTACCAATTTCATAGAAATTCATGGGAGTAACACCTACTTTTCACTTAACAAGGTCAAGGCACAAATCCACATGCCTAATTTAAATGATTCCTTTTTTTTTTGCATCATTATAAATCCATACCAGATGTGAGAGAAAGAGGACCAGTATTCCTGATAGTTCAGTTTTTCTGACTACTTCTGATGATTCTCCTGTGAACCTAGAAGCACAGATTTGCATTTTCTAGAGCAAACTTTCCCAGTGAGATAGAACTTTCCAGAATTCCGTTTTTGTCCTAGTTTAGGTTAATGTTAGAACTGGACACTGTTGTCATCTATAATAATCCAAAATACTGAATGTGGTCACTTTGCAGACTGAAAAAGGTTCTTGGGTGATGTTTGAGGACTGATGACAAGATGTATGTCTAAGTAATCATGTAGCCCAGCTGTCATCCATCAGTGGCTTAGTGAACACCTCCTAATATTGTCATCCAAGGGACTGGCCTAGGTCTCTTTGATACTCCCTGTCAGCACTTATGGTTCTGTGATACTATAATTTGTCCAATTTAGAAAAAGACATTTTATAATACTTAAGAGAGCAGTTTATTTTCTGACTTTAGGTATGAAAGAAAAAATTTTAAATTTTATTTATTTTAGTAACTAAAATTGCCTGTATCTGAGCTAGCAGGAACATTGTAATTCTTATCCAGCCAATGCTAAAGTGCCATTTTTAGCATTTCAAATTTCTTAGCACATTTAAATTCTCTCATGTGTTCCATTTCCAGGAGTTTCAACAGGTAAATAAATAGTGGCTACTCCTCCCAGAAAATGGAAAGCAAATTCATGGATAGTGAGAATGCCCCTTATGTCCTGCCTGCTCTTCAGAAGTCAGATCCTGAACATTTTGTGGTATTTACTAAGAAATAGAACAAGAGATGAATAAATAGAAATTCCTTTTGGTGCTCATGGACAAGGTAGAACATCTCAGTGGTCATTTATGCTACTTAGCCAAATTACTCACTTTCCACACTCTTTTTTGTGTGTGTTGATGACTTTTGCATTTATATTTTCATCCTAATTACTGATCAGAGTTTGAGTCCTATGCACAACTTTGCACAGCACATTGGTGTTTGTATGTCCCAGTGTCACATGGAACTCAACAGACTTAGAATTAAACTCAGTTTGGTTTCCCAGTGTCTCCTGTTTGCGGGGTTTGTTTCCTTCTAACTGAAAGGCTTTGCCCTTGTCTTTCGCAGACCTGGGTGCCTCTCCTCCTCCCTGGGTCAGTGCTCCCATTATTAACAGTATGACACTGTTGAAATTCTCCAGGTTCAGAGCCCTAAGGCATTTCTAACTTACTGCTCTCCTTCATGCTTCACAATCATTAAGTTCTTAAAATTTTTCCTCAGCTAAGTACTGTGATGTTATCTCTTTTCTATTCCATAGTCATCAGACAACTGCAGACACTTGTCACACCTTGCCTGAATTAATGCAGTAAGTAGCCTTCTAGCAGCGATCCTGGCTACTTCTTCCTTTTCTCTAATTCTGCCACTACACAAATAATTGTAACACAGCCATTCCCCTACTCAAAAGCCTGGAAAGGCTCCTGATCTCTCAATATTGTATCTCGACTCTGCCGCCTGAGTGTCTACCTGCATCTTAATTCCGGAATCATCTTTACCATCACTCCCACAGCTCCTCGTGGCTCAGTTTGGCCTGTCTTCACATTCTCAGCTTTCCACTGTGGCCCTGCCTCTTCCTATTCACCTCCCCAAATCCTAATAACTTTCAGCCTTTTCCCTGTGAGAATTTTTTTTTTTTTTTTTTGCTCATTTTTATCGACTTCAATCCCCTTTCCTTTGAACTCCTGAACATCTTGTCTTTAGATTAGATGATCATCTTGGCAGCTTTGGCAGAATGGAAACAACCTTAGATTGGAGTCAGATCAATTTGGTTCCAGAACAGGTTTCAATATGTATCAGCTTTGGACCTGGAATAAGTCATTTTACCTTGGAGTCTTTATTGCCTTTTTTAGAAAATGGGGAAATTAATAAATGAGATGGAAAATGATAGCAAATGTGAAAGTACTGGCATGGAATCAGATCCTTTTTTTTTTTTTTTTACTTATTTATTATTATTTACACCTGCAGCACCTGGTCTTCCTAGGTTGTCTCCCATCCAAGTACTAACCAGGCAGACCCTGCTTAGGCTTCCGAGATCAGACATTGGGCTTGTTCAGGGTGGCATGGCTGTAGACCATGGACTGTGACTCCACTGGGGCATGAACCCAGGATCTTCTGCGTGTAAAGCAGAAGTGCTAACCACTACTCTGTGGAACCACATCCTGAATTTGATTCTTTAAAATTGTTTTTAACTACTTTTTGTCTGTCTTCTTAATTTGGCTTCTGGAGAGCAAGTATTGCATTTTATATCCATTTCTCCGCTCCAAACCCCTGGACATTGTCATATAAAAATTTGTGGCCAATAAATAAATTGAGAATAAAACTTTCACTCTGGAAACTTGGCCTAAAGTTTTCTAACAAGGTATGATAAAGCTAGTTCAATCTCAGATTTTGAAAATACCAAGAGTAGAAACAAACAGCGTCTTGTATGGAGGAAACCTTACTCATACTAAATTGCTTGGACAAACGTTATAACTTTATATGAACTCTTGGACCTTGACATAAATAGAAGATATCATTTACTAGATAGTTTATCTCATTTTCTTATGAATTACATATGCCAGTTGTAAAGTAAGAAAATAAAGATTTGAAGAAACCCTAACTTACCTCCACGTAGAGTAGTTTCCAATAAACACAAGCTACAAGGCAGGCAGTTGGCTTCCAGAGTCTCTTACTATAAACCAACATGCTATGGTGGATCTTTTGAACCTTTTATGTTTTCATACTTTTATTCTTGTTTGGACACCTTTCATTGGCCCCTGAATGATAGCTAGCAAAACTCTAGGACACAATAAATATTAATCATAGTAGTCAAACTCCGCTCGATGCCTTGATCTGTCATATTGGAAGTTGGCTGTCAAACTCTCAGAGGAAAAAACTCCACAGGCTATGGGAGGGGAGAATTAATTTCTCTCTTATGGGAGGGTAGAGATTATTCCTTTTAGATACAGAGGGTGTTTTGCTTTGCCTGAGAGATTAAGAAAGGAGAATTGACCTAATTAAGTCATTTTTTTAGTCACCACCAAGAATTTAAAAATATGTGTAAATGCAGTGTCACAAAATAATTGCCTCTGATAATATATCTCACATTGTGAGTCAGATAATAGCAAATTATACTGAATAGGCCAGTTTACTTAATTATATTTGGCCAGTACTGATTTGTACTTTCTTGAATTGTAATTTTAGATTTGAAGTAGTTCAACAATTCCTGAGGAAAGGACTTCAAATGGCCAATGTGTTCAAATAGCCTATTTTTCTAGAGCTTTATCATGTTTAGAAGGTCATCAGCCACCATACCACTGATGGAACATGAAAGTCAGACTCTATCCCCTTTGTATGTTGGGATGTTTCTACTTGCTCTATTACACAGTAATATGGGGGTTGCAATTTTTCACACATGTTCTCAGAGAACTTCTGATTTCTTCTGATGATGTTATGGTGGAACATGTTTCTTACCCCAGCCCGGTTGGTCTGGGACTCTCATGGAGGAGGGCCTACTAATTCCTTATTAGTCTTTGTAGTCACATTCATATATCATGAGAGAACCTAGTTCGATGAGTCATTTTTGTATACAAAGAATTTTATAAGAAAAGAGAAATAATTTAATTGTAAGAAGGAATTTTAAGCCTCAGAATGTTGTTTTACAAATGTAGATTCAAACAAGGTTTGAAAAGTCACTACTTTACACTGACTAAAACCTACATCTATAAGAATTTGGTAGATTTTCTGTAGATACCCACATTGTCACCTTCCTTCCTAAGGATAAAAGAGAAATACTGGCACCCTCCCATCCTCCTGTCCATGAAAAGGCCTTTGCGTTTGTTAACTAAATAGAATATATCTGTGTAAATCTGAAGGTAAAGTGGCTATTAATAACAAACATAGCAGAGGGTGTGATCATCAGTCCACAAACTCAGATGTACTAGAAACATCACATTTAAATATTGCTTTGAGCCAACTATAGCCCATGCCCAAACCATCTTGTGGGCCTAATAGGAGGTTCAGTTAGATTTAGGATCATCTCCCCCTCCTGCCTTGTGCAAAGGCCCAGGGGACTTACAGAGAAGCACTGCATACTCTCTGCCCATCTTGGATCAGCTGAGATAATAATTACATTTGGATACTCATTCTCTTAGTCTGGATGTTTATTTCCGGTCAGGATGTTTTGCTGCTTTGCTTCTGTGCCAGGAACCTTTGTGAAGCCCAGTATTTGTAGTCCAATCCTACAAGCCTCACAGAGCCCTCCCTCCCTGATCATCTTCTGTTCCCACTGCCATGGAGCAGTGTATGGAGCCCACTCCCCACGGGAGTCCCACAGGCTCTGCCCTTCTCTCAGGACATAGGGAAATCTCAAAGCTACTCCCTTCTCTCTCCTCACCCTCAGGGACACCTGGAACAATCTCTTTGATGACAGCAACTGTCTTTTACAGCTTGAGCTTTCTGCTCCTTTGCAAACCATCCCAGAGCTAGGAGAGCACACAACCTGGCCCCTGGCTAGAACTGGCAGGAGGGAGGAGTAGGGAAAAATAAAAGGAGAACAAAACCAAAATAATTTCTTGGTTAATTATCCTACCATCTTACTATTTAAATAAAGAAATTCTCCTGTGTTGGGCTTACCTCTACATATGACGTGTCATAAAATCCCACCACAATCCCACGAGGACGGATTTATTCTTTCCATTTTACAGATGTAGAGTTGTTCAGTTTCCCTCCTACAGCCAGTCATGCTGCCGGCAAGTAGCAGGGCCAGCATTTCAATTCAGCCTGGTCAGACTCCAAAGTCGATTTTCTCTCAAAATTATGCAGCAAGTGTGAGATGTAACCAAAGTTTTCTTTCAATTCTTCTCTTTCCGAAGAGAGCATTTCCACCCTTAGAATGTTTCTGCCTTATTAATAATGCAACCTGAATTGGATGATATCTTTTGCCTGGGCTTCTGTGGGCTGCCTGCCTGCCTGCCTGCCTGCCTGAGAGGTTTGCGCTTCTCATTCTTGCAGGGCAGATTTTCCCGAAGGATGCTGCGTGGAGGAGTGCGTGGTGTTTCGACTTGTTCTAGGTCAGAGTTAAACTTCAATGTGCATCCAAAAGTCAGAAGGCTTGTTGGAACACAGATTGCTGGGCCTCATCGCAGAGTCCCTGATTCAGTAAGTCTGGAGCGATGCCTAAGGATTTGCATTTCTAAGTTCACAGAGTGTGCTAATGCTCCTGGTCTAGGAGACAAACTTGAGAACCACTGTTCTAGGTAGTCATGGCATCTCTGATTTAATTTAATTTGGGTGAGGATGTAGAGATGAGTATTCTCATGACTCAGCTAGCTACTCAGGGGATTTATCTCAGCTCGATATTGCTAACTGCTGCAGAGGTTAGACACTATCCAGTTTTATTTTCTCAGTCATACATTATTTAATTTATACCTATAATGGACTGTTGTATAAGGGTTAGAAATTCACAAGAGTGATACCGAGAGGCAATAAGTTTAAGGAGGAGCATAGATATAACAATTCTTCAAAATTTCCTCCACACTCTTCAGCAGTTGTGTATGCTGCATTCATCTGATCAGATTCTTGTATAGGAACCAAAATGAGTCTCATATTTCAAAAATTAACGTTAAAAAGAGAAAATAATAACTTTCCAGTTGACTGCATCTACAACAGGCTGTCACAGTATAGTTTAATTTACATCTACTTTTTAATATACTTAAACAAAAACATGCTACTTTTAAATTGTGTAAGACAAGAATAGCGTACGCTTTATTACATAAATTGATTTACTTAAATAACATGAATTTCTTGTTAAATATAAAACAAATTAAAATTCTTAATATAAAATATCTTTAAATAACTTATTAAATGAACTATATAACACATAACTTACATAACTTTTTATTAAATGGCACACAAAAATTATTTAAAATATCTTTAAGTGTGTTTAAGAGATTAAATAATCCTAGGAAAAGGATTGAGGATTTAGAAAATACAGGAGGATCTTACTCTAGGGAATGCCTCCATTTGCCCATTGTTTGTGTGTGTGTGTGTTGCTATTACTCTCTTTCCTCTGGCTGGTGTGATACGCAAGTTCCTATCTGTCCAGGGCAATACCTTTACCCTGAGAAGTCCTGTTCGACACAGGGCACACAGAGTGAATTCTTAATTGGAGCAGGTTCTTCACTAGGTTCATGGAAAAAGCATTCTCTCATTTTTGTGCCTCCTCTTTGAGTCAGAGGACTCACACCCTCAGAGGTTGGAGACCTAGCTCCAGGCCCAGTGGAAGGTGGTTTGGAAGGCCCGCACTAGGCCCCATAACAGGCCTTTTGGTAAGGAACAAAAGGAATCCTCCCAGTTTATATATGACTAAGCCTAGTTTACCAGGATGTGAGGTCAGATTGGAATTTGGGACCAAAACCCAATAAAGTGGACATTGATCTGTAATGTTTTTTGCTCTTAAATTTAGTTCAACATTAGGTGGCATTATGAGATTCAGGGTACAGGATTTGGGATTCTAACCCTTCTTTCTTCTTTCCTCAGCAAAAATGACTAACTGAACCTGTCCATCAGAATCCCCTGGGAGTGGATTAACTTTGGTCCTTCTTCACCCCCGTGCAAAATTCTTTATTGTCTCTCCGTTGCCTATTCAGATAATGTCCATATTTCTCAGTTGGGCATCAGGAGTGCAAATTGTAGGTAACAGAACGGGCTTCGCAAAATAGTTGTTGCTGTAAAGTAAGGAGAGGTCATTCTTAGTAACTGGGGTAGAAAACTCACTGGCTTATTAACATTTTGAGAGCATGTGCCTGTAGATGGAGATGCCATGGCTAGTGATATCTTCTGAAACCTATTAAGAACTGCCCATATTCTGAAGAACATTGCCTCACCTATAAATGGCAACAGACTCTGAACTATTATGAAGGATTGGTTATGGACATTTGCAATAGGTTTTTTTCATTAGGGTGACTAATGCTAACTCACACTAGGTAGAAGGGTCTTACCTTTTTCTGTTGGACTTACTCTTAGATTGGGCATAGGAAGTTATATACTCCATTTGACACATAGCTTGTTTCTATAGTTAGGCTTTCCTTCGACTTTCTTTGTTGGGTATTCTCTGTTTAACTGGGAACACTGAAATTGGTCCTGAAAACTGGAGGTTCCCAGTAAGGAAATTGAGTGAAGTATATGTTTTTTGTAGGAAATTTTTTTAACAATACAATTCTAAAATAAAACATTCTTTTGTAGCAGATTGAGGATGGCCACAAAAATCGTAGACATGTTTCCTATTAAGAGATAACTCTGTGTTTCCTAGTCCTGCGTCTGGGTGAGCTCTATGACTGTTTTGACCGTTGGATCATAATGGAAATGATGCTCTGCCTGTTTCTGGGTCTAGGTCTGAAGAGGCTAGAAGGGTCTACTGACTGTCTCTTGGAACACTCACTCTTAGAGCCCTGACTGACTATGTAAGCAATATGACTACCTCAGGATTGCCTTGCTGAATGGAAGCACAGCTAGCCATGTGGATAGGCAGCAGGGAGAGAGACCAATGTTGGCCAATCCTGTGTCAGCTATCCTACCCCAGGCTCTAAGTATGTGAGTGAGGAATCAACATCGGGGAAACCTTTAGCTGAATATTACCAAATCACCAGTTGATACCATGTGAAGCAGAAGAACTGCGCAGCTTGAGTCCTGCTCTAATTTCTGACTCATAAAATAATGAAAAATTATAAAATAATAAGCAAGTTTTAGAGAAAGTTTTATATAGCAGTAGACAACCAAAACTTTAATCTTAAAAGCTTATGTAAGGATGATGTAAACTTCAAAAATGCTTATTTATAATCATGTAAAGTTAATTTCTGGCAAAATCTAGAATTTTCTAACTTGACTGACTTGGACAAATTTAATCTTCTGTTGAGTATTTTTAACTATTCAAGAAACTGTATCTGTATGCTTATATCAAGAATAAATGTTGAATGGTTTTTGAAAAAGACTTTTTAAAAGCAGTTTTAGGTTCACAGCAAAACTGAGTAGAAGGTACAGAGATTTCCCATAGCCCCTCCCATCCCCACACATGCACGGCCTCCCCCATTATCAGTATCCCCCATTAAGTGGTACATTTGTTACAATTCATGAACCTACATGGACACATAACCACCCAAAGTCCATGGTTTACATTAAGGTTCTCTCTTGGTATTGTACGTTTTATGGGTTTAGATAAATGTATAACAAGTATTTATCATTATAGTATCATATAGAATATTTTCAGTGCCCTAAAAATCTTCTTTGTTTTGCCTCTTTATCTTAACCCTTCCTCAACCCCAGAGAAGCATTGATCTTTTTACTGTGTCCATAGTTTTGCCTTTTCCAGAATGTCACATAGTTGGAATCACATAGTATGAAGACTTTTAAGATTGGCTTCTTTCACTTAGTAATATGCACTTAAGTTTGCTCAATATCTTTTCATGGCTTAATAGCTTATTTCTTTTTAGTGCTGAATAATAATAGTACATTATCTGGATGTACCACAATTTATTTATTTATTCACCTACTGAAGGACATCTTTGTTACTTCTAAGTTTTGACAAGTATAAATAAAGCTTCTATGAACATCTGCTTGTAGGTTTTTGTGTAAACATAAGTTTTCAACTCCTTTGGCTAAATATCAAGAAGTGTGATTTTTTGATTGTATGTTAAGAGTATGTTTAGTTGTGTAGGAAACCACCAAACTGTCTTCCATAGTGGCTGTACCATTTTGTATTCCCACCAGCATTGAATGAGAGCTTTTGTTGCTCCATATCCTCACCAGTATTTGGTGCTGTCACTGTTCTGGATTTTGGCCATTCTAATAGGTGTGTAGTGGTACCTCATTGTTTTGATTTTCATTTCCCTGATGACATATGATGTGGAGTTTGTGGTTTTCTAAATGTATTTTTGCTCTCTTTAAAAAAATAAATTAAATTGTTTTCAGATATTACATTTTTCAGTAAAATTAAACGTAACAATGCTACAAATACAGATCTCTTCATTCTGTAATTTGTTTGAATAAAAATTATATATTATATAATATAGGATAAACAGGAAAATGTAGATGTTAATGAAATATTGCCTACTTTACTAATAGAGCTTTGGCATGAACGGGGATATTTTATCTATTATTTATATGATCATTTTATAAAGTTAAAATATCCAGACATGTAGAGAAAATAATTTTTATGTCTTTTCTCTATTGAAACAGAAACATAATGTGTTAAAGATTAATTGATGCCTTATGTTTCTATCAGTGGTATACATTAAGATTTAATTTATAATATAATTGAGACCTTGAAAAATGCAGAATAGCATTTTCATGTGGAATTAGAACTTCCCTCTATTCTTCCCATTTGAAAAATTATTCTTATGTGTGTAGGAGCTAATGAAGAATTGTTTCTATAATAAGCATTTTCTCTTTTCTTTTTCTGATGTCTATGTCAATGGAAAAGAACCCCCAAAATAAGTGCTGCTCCTTATCATTGTGCAAATGTGATTCCAGAGCGTACTTCTGTCTTAATCACTGAAATTATTTGGTTATCAAAGCCATACACAGTTCATAATTTGACTTTCATCCTTTTCAGACTTATCCATGATATTGGTCTGGCCTTGAAAACATTAAAATGGTCTTTGTTTGATATTCGACATGTAATTTCAGAAAGACGTGTTCGTTTTAAAAATTGAGACGGTTAGTGTGATAGAACAGTCTTAACAAGGCCTGGGAATAGAACCATAATTTCTAAGAGGGTGTCTGTGTGTGGGGGAAATGTGTTGGGTAAAGAATAAAATGGCTGAGGGTGTATTTGTGTGTGTGATTGTGGGGTGTGTGTGTGTGTGTGCGCCTGTGCATGGGTGTGTGTTTATATTCAACTCTTTCCTATAGAGGACAAAAACTTTCTTTAAAGCATACTATTTCCGAAAGAAATCTTTAAAGTCTTTTTTAACAAAATTATTCTAACTTTGATATTTTGGAAAATAATTTCTTGCAGTCAGCTGTTCCTAATAAAGAGGCAACTGGCCATATGTTCTATGACAAATTGGACTTGTTTTGGCAATGGGAGTCGTATGACCTAGTTTGGAAGGATCAGAACACTAAGAGATTAGATACCACCACCTGCCCTCAGTTAACTTACTCCTTCTGTGTGAAGGTATTTTTCTATGTCAGGATCATCTAATAATAACACAATTGTAATGTTTTCAAAATAAAGATTTAGTGACTTTCTGATAAGTATGTCCAGGATTTCATGCTGCTTTTTGCCATCATCAATGAGTGAATAGTTCATGCACAATTTCTATAGATGGCTTCTCCTACAGAAGGAGGTATTGTATTTATTTGATTTCTTTTCTTGCTCTGGGTAGTGTGAGGCACAGTGATAGGACTGGAGCAATCCTAATTGTCTTGGCAGGGGATCCTAAGCTAGCATGAGTCTTTGGAGAGTGGGTGTTTTTAAACAAGGATCCACCATGCAGGTGGTCCAAAAATCACTCTATGTAAAACACCATTCTGAGGGTTATCACGTTGTTTATCTACACCATGGAATAGACCTTAAACAATATGAGAGAGTAACAAGATTTCTTCTGGCCTCAATGAACAATAAATTTAATGCTGCTTCAGAGTATAAAATAGATTGATTCTTCCCATGGAAAGACACTAAATATAAAATGCAAATCATTTATTACCGATAAATACCTTTTAATCTTGATCTTTATCAAGGCTGTTACGTTAATATTTGTGTTCCCAATTCTGATTTTATCCACAAAATACTTTCTCATTATGCATCCTTAAGAATGCCTGCTCAAAACTTTGATTTCCGATAAAGCTCTGATAAGTTCCTGCTTCTAAGAAATCCTTAAAAACGTAATCCTTTTTTGCTTGCTATACCTATAACTGAAATGGTGAAACTCCATGGCTTCTAATCATATTATCCTCCTTCCTGCTACTATTTTTGCCACTTCTCTTGGTGCACCCCCCACAGCCTGGTGCCCACATGATAAGTCTGGCAGCTGTGGTCATGCAGTTGGCCCCTTGCTCTCAGGAGTGTGCTTAAGGGACAAGTGACGCTGAAGAATTTCTCAGGTCATCTTCACTGACCTAGAAAACCAAAGAAGTTCTAGCTTTTGCCTGCGGCTTGTACAGTGGTACAGCTCTGCTTAGCATGGCTAAAGCACTCGGCAGGCTGAGACATTGTTAAGGCTGCCACCCCAAAGTCAGGATGGGGAAGTGAGAGCAATCTGTGTTCTCAAACTTTATGTTAAAATATCCGAATAACCCCAAGTGCTATTTTCTCTTTTTGCTCTTTGGTGGCATATCTGTAAAGCTGTGATTCTGTTTTGGAAAATATACAACTCACTCAAATTATTTTCCAAAAGGTAAGATTCAGCAAATGGCACAAACCATCAAAAGGACTTCAGCGAGCTGAAAGTGAGCTCTCTTCTTGTTTGCAGTTTCCTACTCAGATAAGAAAATCACCTAGCAAACATGGATGAAGGATAATTCCTCTGCGTGCATCTGATCTGTTATCTAGGTATCATTCTTTAGTGAGCATGCACTTGCTGGAGATGTTTTAATGTCTTAATGAAAGGACAGGGAAATTATCACTCACTGATTTGTGTTTTTAAATTTGGAGTTTCTAAATTAAGACTACTTAATGATACAGGCATGCCCATTTCCAGGACTGGATGTGCAGCTCCTGCATTTGACGTGTCACCTTGAGGATTTCCTGTGAGGTAATTATCATGCTGGGATGAGCTAATCTCCCCTAGAATAGTACACCTGCCTCATTCTGCTAACAAATAGGCCCCTGCCTTCTTGAGACTGCCTGGCCTGACTTATTATATCTTCCCCATCAGCAGAAAGACTCATATCATCACTGGGCCAAAGGTGAATTGCCTAGAGACAAAGTTGGAATGAATTTTTTGCAGTCCCATTTCGCCAGACATTCAAACCACTTCATTCTGAAGAGTGGAGACCTTTAACTCTGTCACATATTTATGTATGCTTATAAGGCCAGGGAAGGATCTTTCTACAGATCTGCTCAGGATGAATGTATCAAAATAGTATTCCAGAAGAAACTGTCTGCTCCCCAAACCTTTGTTCTCCAATGTTATTACCCTGAGATAAGAGAAATACTGTTGGTGGTGTCTTAGTTTCCTTGCATTTTGGAAGTTGCACTTGTAATGCTTTTATTATATGGCAACTGGCATAGAGTTTCAAGTCCAAACACAATCTAGACCTGAAGCGGGGTGAGGGTCACACGAATGTCCGTCTAATCTCAGGAAAAAAAATTTAGACTTTTTAGTTGATGCCTGTTTTCCATATAAAATGTGGCTTTGCTTTTTTATAGTTTTTCTTATTCCCTACAGCAAAAGAGGCTAATATTCATTTAAAGCCCAATAACAATTAAAACCCCCAATAACAATTAAAACCTACAATGAACAACTGCTCGAGCTTTGTTTATTGCATGCATAAATAATCATACTTCAATGAACATGTTAGTATCTATGATCTCTTCCCAGATTAAGGTTGCCTCGAGACTGCTTGCCTTGGCTACTGTAAATGTGACATGAATTACGCTCAGGAAAATGTGTCTAACATGCTGGGTTTGAAGTAAATTATTTTCTTCTAATATACCTACACAACTGTCACAAGGAATTACACTGCAGATTTAGTGATGTTAAGTGTCAATTGTAATTTGGTGACAGCCATTTTATTGGCTATGCATACTGCTCTGCTAGGACTGCTTCTCAGTATGGAGGCCACCGTATCATTAAAAACCAGTGATCCTTCACTGATGACATAATTTGACTGGCAGAGAGAGGAGCAGAGAGGGGCTTGCTTCCACCTGCACAGAATCTGCTGTATGTCAGAGATGAATTTGCCTTCAAATTAGAAACAGCACTGCAGATGAGGGGCTGCGATTTTGCTTGAGTTCTTTTAAGGCGTTTTTCTGGAATGGTTACTGAACAGCTGATAGAAGTCTCCTTTAATATGTCAAACATATATATTATACAGCCTGTAAACATTTCAAATATTTTTAGTCATAGCTTACAGTAAGTTATCTATGAAACTGTTTCAGTTGAACTGAGCCACATGCATTTCTGCACACTCATCCATCCATTCTTTTGTCTATAACTCTGTCTTTGGAATAGGTTCCAGGAATAAAATTTATGTGATAAAATGGTAACCAAAAAGAAAGAAAGAAAAAAAGCCCGACAAAAACAACCAAGGTCTAATATGAGCCCAGTGTTTTGGCAGGTAGGATAAATCATCGGAGCTATGTAAAAATTTACAGTAAGAACAGAACTATAATCATACATTCTGAAAATTTTATAAACTGACAATTCGGGTTATGTGTTTTATGCTAATATATGTTGTGGTAGGGTCTAATAAACTGTGACTCACTCATAAATAGCAGAAAAGCTGACGGCACTCACATGCAAGCACATACACAGACACACACATTCTGTACTGATGCAGGAAACAGGAAATAGAGTCCAAGCCTTTCTTAGCAAATTTAAATCAATATAACTGCATTCCATTTTCAGTATTTAAATTAAAATTTTTGCTGCAAGGCACTGTAAGGAACAAAGCAAAGTACCTTAAAAGAAAGTGTATCGCTAGTAATTTTACCTCATTTCACACCTATTTGACAACTTCTCTTAGCCAATTGGTTTCATTGAAAATGCTGACAACATTCACCTATTAGAGTCCTGCCCTTCTATATGAAGACCATTCCTCTTAGATACACTTTATTAGCTTTCAACATGGAAAAAAATAACTTTTTCCCTCCTCACACTACTGACACTTGCCACTATTTCCCCCTTCTCTGAACACAGCATTATTTATTTATTAAAAAAAAAAAAAAGAAAGAAAGAAAGAAAGAAACTTTCCCAAACAATAAATAGCATAAATTATTCAGCCAATTTCAGTCCAGCCACATAAATCATACTCAGGCAGTCAAGCTACTTATGACAAATGCTTTGTCTGAGAGAAATATACCACTGAAGGTTTAATCAGAAACGTTAAACATTTCAGACTTTCCCCGTTTTTATTCTTGGCCAGAAACTCTATTTCTCTATCTACAGAGACTCTTGAGAATGTTTTTTTTTTTTTTTTTCCCCATGAGAATATTGAGACCATTTTTATCCATAATAGGGAGGAGGGTGCTAATAAAAGTGCACTTCTCTGAAGAAAAATTCAAATGGGGGTTGGCAAATCTTCTAAATTCTTGAAAGCATATCTCAGGGCCAACTGTGGATATGTTAATAGCTTTTCACATGATAGGCCATCAAGTCCTTCTTTTTGAGACTGGTCAGGGTGTTCCCACATCGACCACAGAAAAAGCAAATGGAATTTGGAAGCAGGATGAATGCAGTGAAGCTGGCAGGATCAAGAGACGCTGGTTCCTCTTTCGTCTTGTCATTGGCTCCTAAGGCTTCTGCTACTTATGTTTTTTAACTGAAGCTTCCTCCTTTACTGCCTTATTAATATAAATGGGTCCCATAAAAATGCTTGATTACAGTATGGTAGGCTAAAATATGCCCATAAAAAATCTTTTTTTTTTTTTTTTTTTTGGTAAGCTTCAAATAATAGTGATATTTTTTCCAGTAAGAGGAATGAAATCTTAATTCCCCTAATATTTCAGTTGCCAGGTTTTTCTTTTAGTTATCATTTAACTAATTCCTAGACCATCAACGAGTCAAGGCATAAAAGTACATTGGGGACATTGGATATTTGGAACTTCTTTAAAACTTAAAAAGAACTTAGGTTCATGCTTGATTTTGATAACCATTTGCACCGAGGGGAAAATTTCCACTCTGCTAAAGCAGTTTAGTGAGGTGTTTTTGTTTGTTTGTTTGTTTTGTTTTGCTTATTTTTGACAATAGAAGGCTCATCATCCACTGAAGAAATTCAACCATTTCTTCAGTGAAAATGCTCATGGCTCAGCAAAGAATAGCGTTTCCTCACCCAGTTTTAATCAAAAGAGGACTATGTTGTCCACAGTTAAAACCATTAGGAAACACTGGGAGAAAGTAGAGTAAATCGGTAGGAGCAGCGGCAGAGGAGCCAGGGATTGTGGTTTTGGAGTATATAGGCAGGGAAAATGTCATGAAAGATTTGTCTACACCTATGGTTCTCCACATTCTTGCCTTGGAAAGCAAGTCTCAGCAGCCTAGCGCCCCCCAGCGTACAGGAAGGTACTCCTTCAATAAAGCTGGAAGGAAAGGCATGACCTGAAACAGCGCAACTTCCCTCTGTGCCTGTTTTCCCGCAGTCGTTTCTGGACTCAGCCTTGCCTACCTTACAAGCTCTGAGTGAATTGTGGCCCAAGCAGCTGTGGCTGTGGGCCACATGACAAAGTATTCTTTTCTGATGTACATGTGGCATTTTGCCATAAAAAGGTACAGCACATGGATCTCCTGAGGAACGTGCATCAAGTTTATTTTCTGACTAGTAAATGAATAAATTTTTCTGACTCAATTGGGAATGAAAGGAAAATAACCTGCCTTTGGAGCAATCCCAAGATCTGATTCCTTTGGAGTGTTCATGTATTTTAACAACAACCCAGTCATCAGAGAACTCTGGGGTAAGTATATAGCCAACTATAAGCCTCGCAGAGGAGGAAACTCTGGATCCACAGGGGCCAAGAGAAAAGTAGGTAACTTTGAGCAATGATGGGGGAGAAAATTTAGCTCAGGGAAATGTCACTTAAATTCCAAACACCCCATTCTGGACAGACTCATTTAAATCACCATGCTTTTAGGAGATGGTATTTTAATGCACTCTTAGAAATGGCTTGGTCACGATTGTTGTCTGTTCAGAGTTTGTGTCTACTTGATTATACTTGTCATTTATTTTTTTTGCCGGGGCTCTGGTAAGTATATAAGAAATCGGGGAGAATCTATAGCAGGTTAGTGAAGAGGCTAAAGACAGCAAGTGCAAGGATTGAGATCTTACGTCAACAAGAGTTTAGAATTTTAAATAAAAGGAAAAAAGTCAATATGATGTAGAATATGAACAACTGCTCTTTCTGAACTTAATTTATCTTAGACCAAATTATCAATGTCTGTAAATAGGGTGAGCCTATGTCCCAGTTTGCCCAGAACAGCCCCAGTTTATATCTGTTGAGATGGTTTAGTGATAAATAATAGACCTTTTTATTCTTAAAAGTGTCCTGGCTTGGGAGACAAATTATATGGTCACCCTAACCATAAACAAAGCTCTCTTTAAAGCTAATAGATTTGTATGAAGGATGAAAGTAAAAATGTTTTGATTTAGTTTTCAGTTCTGGTTTCCTGAAGTGATGGAGTGAGCAGGCAGGGGACGTGGAAACCAGGGCAAACGAAACCTAGACGATAATACACTTGCATCTTTCCTCCAACTGTTGTCATTATGTCTTTTGTCTTTCTTCGCTAGGCCTTCTCTGAGGATATTTTGAAATGTTTTCAGATAAACAATTTAGGATCTCAAATAATTTCAGATTTTCTTTTATAGTTGTAAAACTTAGAAAAAAAGTGAGGAACTGGATTTCATATGACTTGTTTAAATTAATTAGGGAGTTGGGAACGGAATCAAATTTCACTTTATTCCATTGTGAAAATTATCTTGGTTAGTGTTTAAGAATAGATGCTAGCCTTCTGAGAGCAATCAACAATGAATTATAAGTAGGATATGACCAAAGGATTCAAATTTTGTATGATGTAGAAGTTCTGATTCTGCCAAAGTTTAAAGAAACTGCCAGTGAGTTAACTTAAGAAACATGTTTAAAAATATTTGTAAACATGGACACTATTTATTTTTAAACATTTAAGCAAAATTTTTCATAAAATTAGGAATTTCAATTAATCTTATTACTTATGTTAATTCTTTAGAAGTTAAAATTTATACTTCATTGCTTGACGGTTTTTCGTTTTTTTGTTTTTGTTTTTTGTTTTTGGTTAAACACATGCTGATTAATGTGAGGTTGCTGTGAATAATAATGATTTTTGGAGTATTTTTCTTAGTAAAGCATGCATTAAGTTAATTACTTTAAAAATGTATACGTGAAATGATACATTCAAGATCTTTGGGAAAACAGGAAATGTAGAGTACTGGTATGTTTTGCTAGGAACATTATCTTCTATTTTGGTTTGCTTATTTTTCATGTAACAAAACTCTAAATTGTTAATTGAGGAAACACCTGTTTTACCTGATTTTCTTAAGTGTGCTGGATGGATTTTGGATGCCTTGCAGCAAAACTCTCATTAAACCAAGGATCCCATAATATGAGCTACAATGGCTGACTTATTACATCCAAGAGAATATTGTACTAAAACTTTGCTGCATCATGACCCTCAGGGGCTTTGCTATAGAATTACTTGTAAATGGAACCATTTTATGAAAACATCCTTCTGATGCTTCAGGATTTCACAGAATTGGATGAGAAGAGATACTTTGTTGTAGACAAGGAATTGATTTGGAGAAGAAAACAAAGATTAAAAACAAATGAACATTTCTTGGGGCATAAAAAGGTAAAGGATAGGCTATTTTGAGCCTATTTTATTTTTCCTCTATATAAACTGCCTGGTGAAGCTTAAATGGCAGAAATATTCAAACCTTGTACTGTTATTTCCTTGCACCAATCAGCGTGTTATCTTCCTTTGGCACTGTCATTGGCATGTGTGGGGTAGCATGTGCCCTGAGCCAGCCCAATCAGAGTACTTTGAATACTGGGCTACACTTTTTCTCAGGAAGTTAGCACCTCTTTTGCAGTTGAAGTCCTCCTACTACCTCAAGGGGAGCTGGCTTTAGAATAGTCTTATGGATACTCTTAGGATAATGATACTGATGGGTTTACTGTGAGGATTAAACACCGAGACAGTACATTGTGAAGTTTTCAAGCTTTATGATGACTTAAAGACTTTTGGTCAGTAAAAAGGCAAGGTCGTAGAAAGATTTTTATAACCTAAATAAAGTACCCATTACAGCACAGTTCAATAAATATTTGCTTGCTTTCTTCATTGCTGATCGGTGTCCATTCTCTGGTCTTATCTCTACTTCCCCTTTTCAGTTTGATATGTGGATTGGTTTCCTTCTAGCTTCCATGGTCCAGTGCCTGGGAATTTCCTATCTATCTCCCAAGGAACATGGGAAAACATCATTATCAACCTTCACACATTATGGTGGCTGATGAGTGAACAGCACCCTGCTATCCCATGTCATTAGACAGGGCAGTTTTACCTAATCACAGAGTAGCTGTACATTCCAGTCATTCCTTAGTTAAGTACAAATTTCCTTTAAGGAAAACCAGATTTGGGGGCACAGGTTGTGGCAAATTGTATATTCTCAAAATGACCACAACAATTTTTCTTTTCCTGAATGCTCTTCCAGAACTTTGCCACTCCCTCAATAAGAGGCAGGGTCTGTATCTCTTTCTCATAAAGCTGGGTGGGCTTTTGTGACTGTTTCCAGACTAGTAGAGTATGGCAAAGTGATGATATGGGAGTTCCAAAGCTAAGTCAGAGAGGGGATACAGTTTCTGCGAGGCTCCCTCTCTGAGGATGCTCCCTATTAGAACCCAGCTGGTATGCTGTGAGGAAGTACAGGCTACATGGAGAAGAACCGAGGCCCCTCTCAGCCAACAGTCAGCACCAACATGGCAGTCATGTGAGTAAGCCATCTTGTAACTTGACCATCCTGCCCTCAGTTGGGCTGCCTCTCCTGATGCTGTGTAGGGCAGAAATGGGCTTTCCTTGCTGAGCCCTGCTCAAATTGCAGATTCGTGAGCAAAAATAAATGGCCACTATTGTTTGAAGTCATTGTTTTTGGTGGTTTGTTTTACTGTAATAGATATTAATCTTCACCACTTTATGAGGTAGTGATAATATTATGTTCATTTTATAGAGAAATAAATAGAGGCATCCAATAATTAAATAACTTGTCAAGTTCATCAAGGTGGTAAATGATGGGGGCAGATTCTGTGTTCCTCAAAGTGCAGCTTCTCACAGAGATTATAACACCCACTAATCAGACACAATATGGTGGTGACTAGTATGGGTTCTGGAGACAAACCACCAGAATTTGAGTGCCCAAAAGTGCAGAGCACTGTTCTTAGGTTCTATGGAAATCAGCAGTGAACAAAACAGACATCCCTGCCCTCATGGAGCTTTCTTTCCAGTGTATGAGGGACAATAACGTAAACCCTTAGCATATAAAGCATTTATAACAGTGCCTGGACCATAAATGTAACATGAACATTGGATATTGATATAATTATTGAACATGAAAAGACTGTGGTCATTATCTGTGACCCAAATGTTATAAGCAGTATTGTCTGTCCATTTTAACAGCCACGTTTCAATAGCTTGGATGGGAAATAACATTTGATTTGTGTGAGCAGAACACAAGTCTAAAACATAATTCTAGCATGTTACTATTTACTACTAGTAAACACTACTAGTGTTTAATATTTAGATGTTTATGATAGCCGCCAGGACCCTGCAGACCTATAAAGAGATGTCAAAGAGGATTATGAACGTAATATTATAGATACTAAAAAAGAAACTCCAATAGAATAATAAAGTAAAATTTTGATTATCTGTAGTATAATGGCGGGCAGGGAATGTGTCAATAATTAAAGTCAACAGATAGCCCTCAGCTTCCTGGTTCATCAAACCTTTTCCCAGAGCTGATGAGCAGCAAAATTGGCTGGTTTAAATCTTACTTCCTTTTATTGCTCCCAGGGAGATGCTAATGAATAATAATACACAAGGAGAGGCAAGAACCCAGGTAATCAGTCTGTTGTGGATGTTTAGAGCTGAAAGGGACCTTAGAGGCTCCTCTGGTTTACTTCCCTAAAGTTTAGGAAACTGGGGTTTTGAGATACTAAGTGTCCTGATGGCACACAGCTGGTGAGTATTGCAGCTGAACAAAGTCCCAAGCTCCTGGCCTCCAGTTTTGTACTTTGCTTATAGCTTTCACTGATTTTCACTCTGTCTCCCACCTCTTCTCTCCATATCTGCAGCAGCTAATCATCTGGGTCATTGTGCAAGTAACTGAGTTAAATGGAAACTAAGATTTCTTTTTCAATATTATGGTCAGTAAATACAGGGCCAGAAAGAAACCTGATTTTTCTTTAGCCAGAAACTCAGAATTTCAGCCTTCGTGCCCTTCTTCAAGTGACTGACTTCACATGGAGTGCTCTTCTGCTTTTAAAATTCTGAAATTGGCCACTTCTTTTTTTTTATATTCTTTTTTTTTTTTCTTTTTATGTGAGGCAACCCTTGTTTGACCTCACAGATTGCAAGGAACTTGTCAGCTTACAATCCTTTGTTTTTAAATTTATTTAGTTATTTTTTTTTATGCCTACTGCACCTGGTCTTCCTAGGTGGTCTCTTAGTCTCAAAGTTGTTGGAGGAGGTCATGGAGAGCACCTGGCAGTTAGTTAACTCGTGAGCGCTACCTGGGCAATTGGAAGTCCCACCGTTGGAATGTACTTTCCGGCCACCATACATGCACCATATTTATTCCACAGTGGGAGCCATTTTCAAGGATGCAGCCTTGAGAGAGTAAGGTGCTGGATTTAATATGTGACTGACATATTCAGTTAAGGCCTCTATGTCAATTTTTAAGGTTTTGGTGGGTGCGTGTAGAGATCTACTCGTCTTGCATAGCCCAGGACAAGCCTTGCAAGTAAGTTCCTTTGCTTATCAAACCTGTGATCTACCAGCCCGGAGTGGTCTGCCTTCAGTCTTCTCCTTGCCCTCTGTGCATGGGAGGCCAGTTTGCGAACCAACACTGGTCCTGCAGCAAAGCCATGAAGCCTCCCCTGACCACCATGGCTGAGCTATTTAGTTTGTTCTCTCCCTCAACTTACCTTCTCTTTTAAATTGTAAGCTCCTTCAAGGTAGACAGGTATTACAGTGACTGGGACTACACAGTATCATTCATGAGCCAACAAGCTGTACATATTGTATCTTTCCTGGTTAAATAAGTTTTTACCATGTCTCTTTCAAGACTTTGTAGTTAGCCATCTAGAGTTAAATTCCAATCAATGGCAGATTGTATGATCATGTTTTCAAAGTATCAATGGCAAGAGTAATAAATAAAGAACTACTAATATGCAATTGGCATTATAAAATGATTTATTCACTTTAGAAATACTTGACTCACTAACTAGGCAACATGTTATGCTCCATATTAAATAAAAAGTGAAATAACCATACATAGTATGTCCGAACCATATATTCTGTAATTCCTTTCCTGTCCCTGTAGAAATAGGGGCTGGAGAGGTACATTGTCATAATTTCCCTTTATAGCTGTTCATTGGAAATAAATATATACAACCAGCTGTGCTGTGTAACATGGAACACATGTAGTCAGAAATAAGAGCTGACTAGTCAATTCTTTGGGTTCTCTTTTCTTTTGCCATTTTGAGCATCAGAACCTTGATTTTAATAGCCATTTGTATCCGTCAGTATATCAGTAACGATATTTGAAAGGGCTATTGAATTGCACATTTATAGAGTTGAAAGGCTTAATTGAATAAAATAGACTATACAAAACTATGTATTTTTATATACATTGAATTTTTGAGATTAACTTTTAATTTTTTTCCACTGGGAATTGGTACCCTTTACTAAGATGTAGTTTAATTTTTTTTCTTAATAGTATGAGTTTATTTTCTTTTTTATGCTCAGCTGTATTAAGTTGTTGACAGAGTCAAATATGTAAGCAAACATTTCAATAAAATGTGATATCTTCTATAGTTGAGATGTATATAATGATCACATGGACAAGATCCTGAAGTTTTGCTTGGGGAATCAGAAAATTTCTTCACAAATTTCAGTTGAATGTTGAGAATAAGATATTTTCTACATGTACAAGTAGAAGTATGAAATCTTAAACTGAGTGAGTGGCATTGATTCAGTTACTCACCATAGTTTATTGAATAATCATTTGTTGACTATATTCTAAATGCCAGACATTGCGATAGTTGTTGGGGATTAAAAAAAAATGAAGCTATAGTCTTAGATATCAAGGAGTTGCTTGCAGAGAAAGGTAGAAATAGATAATTATAAGTTTGTGAATGACATGATAGAGTTATACACAAAGTTTTGTGGTGATAAACATGAAGAGTAGAAAGAACATTGCATGTTCAGAGAATTAGAAGTATAATTGAAACTACAAGAATGGTGCAAAGTCAGGTAGAAGTCAGCCTCGTTGAGTATGAATATACCGAAGTATGAAGAACTTTGAATGCATTTAATAGACAGTAGATTCTATCTTGTCTTTGATGGGAAACTGTTGAAAATTTTAATGCAGTTGAATTTGCTGTCATTTACATATTATATCACTTTCAACAGTGTAAAGGGTACAGGCACAAGTTATGAGACTATTGCAAAAATTCAGGCAAGAGAATGCATATCAGAACTGGCAGTAGTAGTGACGATAGAGAGGATGAAATTTTTATTAACTGATATGAAGTTAAAGCAGAAGGATAAATGTAGGCAAAATGTAAATAAAGCCTAAGTTACTAGTTTTGCAGAATAAGACATAGAACATGTAGATCAAATGCAGCTTTGGGGGAAAGATGATGAGTCACCATCCCATGGCATTTTCAGATGAATATAATCTACCAGAAATTTTGATTTAAGAGTTTGAAGACAGAATAATGCTGTGGGCAAATTAGGTGTGGGGACACAGAAGATGGAAATTAAGATAACACTGCTTGGGAAGTGTGCAGAGTGAGAAGAGAAGAGGGACAAGTGTAGCATTTTAGAAGCTTGAGATTTAAAAGGAGGGCTGAAGAAGATGAGCTTAAAAGGATGCTGAAAAGAAATAGCCATAGAGAGACGAGAGGAAGAAATAGAGTGTTCCGTATCATAGAAATTATGAGAAGAAAGTGTTTCAAGGAAGAATTGATTAACATATTATACTCTAGAAAGATCAAGTAAAGCAAAGGCTGAAAACTGTCTATTGGATTTGATAAGTGGGTCATTGTTCGACAAGGTGGTAGAAGTTTCTTTCCATGGAGGGAATGGAGCTGTGTTATAAGGAATTAAACGAGAGGTCCTAAATTGAGATTTTGATAGTGATTTCTTTCTATAGAAATTTGTATGTGAATAGAAGAGCATATTAAGGGTAGTGCTTAACGGGGTTACATGGTTAAAAGAGATTTTTAAAAGATATGCAGTTAGTGTTCATAGGTTTACAAACCAAGGGAGAAGGAACTAATGGAGAAGGGAGGCTAAAAGATGAAAGGAGTGGAGATAATTGAGTGAAAAATATCTCAGAAGAGGGAGAGTGGGCTGAAATGAGATTACTGATTTTTGTCTGCCTGTCAGTGCTGTTCCTATCCTGTAACACACTGAGCCAGGCAGGTCACTTCTTTGTAAAACCTAAGCATTAATTTTGTTTCCATATGGTGCAGTCTCTGTGGCATTGATTTAAACAAACAAACAACATAGCCCAGCTACCAAAAAACTAAACTATATTTTTATTGGTGTTCCTCTAAAAATACCTGGGTCAGGGGGAATACAGTCCTAACTTTGAATAATAATTCTTAAATTTTATTTTTGATGCCTCTCCTCGACTTTTTTTCACTTATTATAGCTGTGTTTACTATAGATTTTCCACAATATAGTGTACAGAAAAGCATACTGCAATTCCTTTTTCGACCTCATTCCTTTTTGCCAAAGTCATATACTTGAAACTGCCGTAAAAAATCTCTCCTGCTACCCCTCTATTTTCCAAAAAAAGTTTGTTCTGTTGGAGAGGAAGGACTGGAAGCAAGCGGCAGAGCACATAAAAGTAGGAGGAACTGAAGCTAAGGAACTAGCCTGGAAGTCCTCAAACTTCAGCGTTCAGCAGAATCACCTGGAGAGTTTGTTAAAACATCAATTACTGATTTCTACCTCCAGGGTTTCTAATTGAGGGGGTCTGGGGCCCAAGAACTTGGATTTCTAATAATTTCCCAAGTGACGGCTGATGCTTCTTGTCTGTGGAACATTGAGAACCACTGAACT
The DNA here is from genome assembly GCF_000325575.1 of Pteropus alecto. Classification (NCBI taxonomy): domain Eukaryota; kingdom Metazoa; phylum Chordata; class Mammalia; order Chiroptera; family Pteropodidae; genus Pteropus; species Pteropus alecto. Next base: position 23,029,027 of record NW_006436298.1, on the reverse strand, counting down.
AGCTAGCTTAATGGGGAACAAATCAGAGCAGAGACTTGAGAGCAATGGAATGCTATTACTAAAACCAAGGAACGAGTTGCTGTTTTTATTAAAGGAAAAAAGCAAGTCTGGTTATTAGATATGAAACAAGGCCTACTTGATGCCGAGCCACTGAGTTACTGGCCCAGGTTTTTTGTCTCTTTCTGATAGGGCTGTAACTGGCTTGAGGGTTTGAGGAAAGGATAACACATAGGGGTGATAGCTGGGTAGGTCCAGGTGTTGGGATTGGAGGTATTCAAGAGCAGATAGCAAGGCAGGTTTTTTATGTTAATTTTACAAAGGAAAAACTGAGGTAAGGTAAAAATTAGTATTTCAATATTTTCCCCAGAGCATCTTAAGTAGTTCTGTGATTCATCAAAGTTTAGTTTTGCATCCAGACTGAAGTAGCTTTGCTGACCCTCTAGATGAGTGTTTTTTTTCACCTAAAGTACTTAGTTATCTATTTACAAGCAATTATGTAGAGTAGTTTATGAGTCTAATGTTTATGACAGCTTTACCCAATATTGAGAAATGATAAATCCCCAAATACATTTCTTAATCTATATAATCACGTATAACTTCAGTGAAATTTAAGTTATATTGAGTTATATATATTTCCAGTTCATGTTAAATAATCAAATTTCCATATTGTTGAATAGCTAAACAAATTTTGTGCTTAAGATATCCCTTAAGAACTTGTTAATGTACTTTTTACAGTGTTGTGTTCTGCAGAAAGTATTGACTTATGTCCAGATAAACAGGAGCCAAAGCAGGGAAGAATATTAGGTGAATGAGTATTTTCATAAATTCTGATATAATTTTAACACAGGTAAAAAAAAATTTCCATTTCCCCTTAAGGCAGATCTTTTTTAAGTAAATAATATCTAGAATTCCTCTTTATGTTGCTGTGTCTATTGCTATACAGTTGAGCAAGTTAGATTGTAAGGAAATGATGGCATTTGTGAGAGGAGAAAAACAACAGACACATAATCACCTAAACTTTGGACAAACCTCTGAAATGCAAGCCAATATAGCAATGAAATCACAATGAAATTATAAATTTATGGAGGAAAAGCTGGGAGGTTAATTTTACCCTTTAAAACCTCAATGAAGCACAAAATTCAGGGGAAAAACTAATAATTATGACTAAGAATTGTAAGATTTGGAACATCAACTCAGCAAATGAAGACATTACCACATGGCAGACATTAGCCAATAAAAGGCATCCAATCACTCTAAAATGAGCTCATAACACAAAATGTGAGCTCTGTGGATTTCTGGAGAGATGGTGCATTTATGATAAAAAAAAATCCATTTATTACTTTCTGTGACTGAGCTCATTCAATCCACATTTACTGAGCATAGATAATGGCCTTGTACTTTGTGTGAGGTGCTTAGGAGGACTAACAAAGTGCATCAGGTCTTGACCTTAAGCAGATTATAGTTTAGTTGGAATGTGTGACTGGAGGGGAAAGAGACAAACAAATAACTATAAGATAGGGAGATATGCAAAAGATACAAATAAACCTCTATGAAAAGGTAGACAAAGGAGTGTGAGATCAGGGAGGAGGCAGAATTTAGGATGATCTTCAAGGAGAAGCAATTGAACAGAGCCTTATGGCATACATAATATTTAATTTTTATTTTAAATTTTCTCAAAGTCCATACTATCTCACTAAGTTGAACTGCCATAGTATACATGTTTACATGTTTTCGAATGGCAATTCGATATCAAACCAACACACCTTAACATGTGAATCAGACCAAACATAGAGGAGTATAGAATTCATTGATGGTTTTAAGTCAGTATAAGCTAGTTTATGTACCAGCAGCAAACTTCCAATATATCTCAGTGGCTTATGATAACTACAGTTTAGACAAGATAGATTACATGTAGAAAGGTAACTTTGGACAAAGTATGAAGAGTGGCTTGGAGGCAGAGAGAACCTTTGCAAGACTCCTGGGAGAAGTTGGGGCAAGTAATGATGAGAGTTCGAACCAAAGCAGTAGCAGCGTGACTGAATAGGATGAGATGGATTCAAGAGATTTTCATAGGTAGATTTAACTGGAATTACTTGATGTAGAAACTGAGCGAAAAAGGAAGCATAAAATATAATTCACATCTAGCTTGGTTGAATGGGTGGATGGTGACGCTATTAACTGACAAGATATTGTTTACTCAGATGTAATAACAGGTTGGGGCAAACTTGATCGTGGTACTTGCAGGAAAATCACTTGCAATATTGACCAAACAGTTAGAAATACAAATTTAGATCAAAGATGAGAGATACGACTAGACATGTATATTTGCTAATACTCAGATGATAGTCTCAAGGTGATGGTGGAGGCTGTGGGAAGGCTGAAATTCTTAACTTTATCATCTGCCAAGACCTTGTTTCTAAGTAAGGTCATATTCTGGCATACTGGTGGTTAGGACTCCAACCTCAGAGTTTTGGGAAAACAAAATTCAACCCATAATAGACTTCTTCTACCCTCTCCTCCTAGCATGTCTTAGAGTCATGAGAAAGAAGCAAGACAACACCAGGCTGAGAATTAAGGGGAGATAAGAAAACATAGGCTATGAATATAGACTATTTGTTTGGAACTGTATCCATTACAAGTCAAATGGTGAGCCTAGGGCTCCATGGAGATATAGTTTCCAGAACAAACTACTTAGCAGTTTGCCAAAGAATCATTCAAAGTCTATGATATCTTAACAGTGCTTCCTGCAAGATTATTTCTTTAACCAAAAACATATGGGTTTGCTAATTTGGTGAATAATGGCACATATCACAAGAACAAGAGTTAGTGGTTATTCACTTTGCATCTAGTATAATGTGCTCTTTTCTGATGAAACTTAGAAGCTTGAGTTTGAAAAATGATGTGTCTACGACAGTGTGGACTAAGCAATTTTAGATATGGCAGAGCAATAAAAAACATTCTTGCCATGGATTCATTGGAGGTGCAAGGACACAGGTTAACCTTGGGAGGTATATTACAGCATTTATTTTTTCAAAAGAAAGAAAAGACTTGGTATTTAAATTCTCACTTTCATTTGAGGAGGGAAAATATAAATCTCGAGATGTCTGAAAAATATTAAAATGTTCACAGAATTAACTGGTAGTGATAATATCAAATGTCACATTTCCACTTCATCACATATTGGGAGAAACTGAAATGTGTAGCCAAATGGTGGCATACCAGGCTCTTCGATGCATTATGGTGTGTTAATTTTATACCAAAATTACTGGGCGTAAGTATGTGTATACAATTTTGTTTTGGGTCTTAGATGATGTGGTTTGTGATTTGCAGTTAGATTTATAAAAAAGAAACACCAAGTGTTTTTGTAACAGAATTTTAATAGTGTTTATCTTTCAGGGCATTTGTTTATCCTTATTTTCCATTTTCACTTGTTTTTTTGGTTTATAAATTATACATGTTGAGAGGGCAACCAATTGAATATATTTTTCTTAAATATTATACATTAAAATCTGATGCTTCTAGAGCATTAGGATTCTGAAAGAGCAGCTTCATATCTTACTGTTTTTTGTTCTCTTTCAGTTTGTATAAGTGGGATGTACTGTTCCTGGGGGGGAAATAGTGATGATGTAGACAGACATTGAACTTATCTCTACTCTGGTGAAAATTTAGAGCATCCAGCTATTTATATGTGGTACATTTTCCACAAATTGGCACAGAGCGACCACAGTGAAAATTGAGCTTGTGGTGTAGCTGTGTCTAGTATTAATTCCCTATCATGCTTGCCTGATTTTTTTACTTTTCAATTGGTCATGGGGACTTTACTGTTGCTTCTGAACCTTGTGCTAGGTACTGAGTCCTTTCCTTTCTTTTCCTGTCTGACAGGTGGAACAGCATCTGTCTTTGTTTCACCCACATCTGTACATTGCTCTCAAGGCAAAATGACTAAACCTTGTTTTATGAGAAAACATTAAAAATATTAAATCAGAAGAGAGTCAGTGAAAAGAATATTACACTTAGAGTTAGAAAACATAAGATTGTATGTTCTTTAATCCTCACTGGGCTGCTTGTAACTGAGTATTCTTAGACAAGATATTAAACCTCTTAAGAAATCATTCATTCATTAATCCATTCACTCATTCATCTACTTCTTTCCAACAAGCATTTAAAGAATGTTTCCTGTGTTTTAGGCACTGTGTTAGACACAGAGGATGTTAAGATAAAAATCACAGATACTTCTCTTAAAGAGTTCATAGGCCAGTTGGGAAAATAAAAAATTTATGATAGGAATGATGAGTGTTAGAGATAATCATCTATAAATATAATTTCTAATGCTCTTTTTACTTCTATAATTCTATGGTTCTAAGTCTATAAAAATCCTAAAAGTTGTTCACATGGTTTCGACTTTGGGATAAAACGGCCTAGAGATATAAAGATAAAAAGTATGTTTCCTCCACTTAATAGGCTCCTGACTTGAAAGGAAAATGGATGAGTAATTGAATGTGTGTGTACCTTACTTGCTCTTTGAGTTCTTGGACCACAGCATTCCCCTCTTATTGCAGGTGATTAATGGCATCTGGGCACACTGGACTACAATTTGTTCAAAATAAGAGAAATTTAGAAGTGAGTGGCAACACATGTGATGCTAGATTTTTTTTAGAGACACAATTTTGTAATTCTCATTTCCATATGTGGTCAGAGAAGCAAGGTGAATTATCAGAGAGACGAGAAAGCAACAAGACTTCAGAAATGCATGTGGTATTCCTTCCTAAACCCAAATACAATTTATAAAGGGTATAGGCAACCCATAATTTATGAAAATACATGGCAGAAACTGAGTCATATTAACTGTTTCTGGTTCTCCGCTATAGACACCAGTTAGGCCCTGATGGAATTATTATTTCCTTGTATGAATAAAACTCTTTAGGTGGTCATGATGGTTACTGAATATCACTCTAAAAGTCTACCTCAAATTATTTTCAACAATGGTTTTAAAAAAAAGGCAACTAGTAATTCTTCAATAGGTAGACTTTAAGTGTAATAGGGATCATATGATTAATATATTTCTGGTAAAAGTCAGTGTTTAATCAGACAAACAGAATCCACTTGAGGAATTTCAACCAGAGTTAATTGATATAGTTGCAAAGCATTGGAAGGGCTGGAGGCACTGATGGGGTAAGGTTACATAGACAGTAGTACCTATATAAAAGCATTATCACCCCTAGGCCTGGAAGCCCAAAGGAGAAAATGATATTACCTAGAGTTCATGTGCTACTGATGTGGCTGGTGATAGAACTGAATTACCTGAGCACAACTTGGATCCACATTTACCTGTCACTATTGTTGCTGCTGAAACTGCCATTAGAATCTGGAAAAAAATGACTTCTTGTTTTCTCCAGCTTCCTGCCGTGGTTCCCACAGGCAAGACTTAATAGAAAGCCAACTAGCAAAGGAGTCTGGGAAATATAGTTTTGCAGGCTTCCTGCCCCTGAGATACAGAAGAGAGTAAAAAAGAAAAAAGCTGAGAAACAACATACTCTCCAACATACTTCCCATTGTCATTTCTCTTCTTGATAATCTGGTTTATTTTCTTGAAGCTTTTCTGCTATTGAGTTAGTGAAGGGAAGGAGGAGAATATAACGTGGTGATTGTTCTTGACAGAAGGGAAAGAAAATTAACAGGTTGAAGAAGAGGGAAGACAAAAGGAATGTGAATGGCGAGGTCAGATGCGAGTGTCCTTGAATTCAGGACATGGAGTTCACAGCCTTTGGGTTGGAGTAAAGTGAGGGCTAGCAGAAAAATTAAAACTAAAATTGTGGAATTACATGTATTTAAGGATTTATTCTAGGAAAATGTCAAATTTCTTTAAGTTCCATGTTTATCATGGTACAATACCAATATGGTGCCACATGATTGGTAAATTAGGAATGATTGGAGGAAGCACCTAGACAAGAGAGCTCAATAATGCTTCTGGCTTCCCATGACCCATGGGGGTACCTAGGGATTCCATGAGGTCTTGAATCTCCTATTACTAAGAGAATCAGTGGAATGTAAGAAACCTGGGATCAGAGCAAGAATGCTACAGAGGGACTTTGCTACAGAAAACTGTAGTAGGATCCAAGGTCTGTGAGAATGGTGCCACCATTACTCCCCCATCTCCAAATCCCCAAAGCACCAGGTAGTATATAACACAGCATATTGGATGATAACACAGGATAGTCTGTTAACTTGATATAATGGGGAGCGGATCAGCAGAGGCCAGCAAAGACCCAGTTGCTAGTGCACCAGCCTGAAGTCCTTCCCTTGTCACAGTGAGGACAAGAGATCATCTTCTTATACCCGGAGAGCATATTGGGAGAAAGAAGGAGGTGAGATCCCTTTTGAGGAGAGAATTGGCCTTCGTAGTTTAAAAGCAGTCTTGTCAGCAGTCCTTTAAGGTTCAGACTGGAAGATACCGATATGGGTGCTGCGGAGGAAGATGAGATGAGTTACACAGTGGAGAAATGCATCCATACCACATAAGCTTATTCTTTGGAATGTCATGTTTCTGATATTATGGAAGACATAATGCTCATAATCGGTTATAATAAATGATGACAAGATTTTTCTAATTGAACCTTTTTTAGATAGAACATTTAAATTTCAATCTCTTCATGATATATGAAGTAAAATTGTCCCAGAAAATTACTATAGTAGTGAATCAGAAGTTTTTATTTTGTAATAATTCATTATTTATACTACAATGGGAAGATCTATGTGGTATTTTTAAGAACCTATAGAAAACATAATCTTTTGTTTTGAGAAGCTCATAATGTAAAATGATTCATTTATTTGTAAGGATAGTGTTATTGTAAGAAGAAAAGGATAGTCTTTATTAAGGTTTATAAGCTAAAGGAGAGGAGATTGTTTCCATTTATCCCTATCTTTCCATAATGCTTTTGTAATGGGAACAAATATTAAAATGATCCATTCTTGTCAAAATGGGTATATTCAGATTTGGGCAACTTAATAAATAATAACAGAACTTCTAGGATATCCACTTAGCTATGGGTTGTTGACCCTTGAGATGCTACACCACTTTGAAATAATCCAAAAGCCCATAAATTTACATTCTTATATTTTTATTTATGCTTGTGGCAACTACAATATTAAATTGTATTAGATTACTACTTAAATAAGTAAAATATTTTAGAAGTAAAATTGTTATACGTTTATGTTTAGACTCCTATATGCAATCTATACACACTAGTTATTTGTGTCCATAAATGCATGATAGTCTCATAATGAGTTAGTTTATAGTTTTATGCATTAACTTCTCAGGCTGCTTGAGTATCATTTTGTGCTGGCTGTTATATTATTGGGTCACCATAATACTAAACTGTAGGACATTTTAGCTGATAATTCCTGAAAAGTGCTTACTTTTGAAATAAAAAGCAAAGCAAAAAAAAAAAAAGAATCAAGCCACAATGCTGACTGAAAAAAATATTTATATTTATATTAAACCCCTCAGCTAGATTCTCAGACACATCACTGCTTAAAATGCAGTCACCTGACAAAAACAGTTCTAATTATTACCCCCTTGGGCTAACATTTTTCAGAGTGACTGGCTAAAATGCACTCCAGCTCATAATTTCTGTCTCTGACAGTGGAAGACATAACCTAGTTTCCTCTAATGCAAAAGTCTCTAATCTAGAGGGCAAGACCCTGCTCCGTATAACACTGAAGGGAGAAAATGCAATTTGAGCACAAGGAAATTGCACACATAGTTTGATAGTTCTACCACTCTCAGAATTTTTTTTTCCTCCTTGGGTTTAAATGTCTTGTTTTATTTTATACTAAATTATGACCTGGCTGAAATTGCTATGTTTTTTTTTTTTTGTCATATTCTAGAAACCTCTTACTATAAAAGTGAAGGTTATACTGTAGTTTTATACTTTCATTTTTTTTCAGGGGGTGGGAATGTTCACATCTTGACAGTTCAACAGTGAAAACATTAAAAGTTCCTGTGCTTGCTACAGCAATATTTTTTTCATCTTGAATAATAGCTCTTTTGTCTTGGCAAATGGGGCATATATACTGCATGAGAAAAAGGTAATTAAATTGTTTTGAAATGACAAAAGTACAGTTTTTTTTTGACTTGGACTAATAAGGAATAATTTCATTGTTGAATCTATGAACAAACAAACTTTTATAATTGCTGGGAGAGGTGAATTAACCTCAAATTGTTCTGGTTCAAGTCACAAGCAGAGGCTGAGTAATACATTGCCCTGAAACTGATAAGCCAGAAAGATAAAGAAGTTTCAAGGAAGTAAGTCAGGAGTCTTGCAGAGAAGGCAGCTATTAACGTACAGTACTAGAAATTTTCATTAACAATTTTTATTTCTGCGAATGGGAGAGACTTTGTCTCTTCCCTGTCTCTTTCCTCTGACAGCTGCTGCTTAACATCTTCCTTCCAGCGGGAGGCCAGCCGGATGGTTGCATGTGCAGCTAAAGCCAGGATGGCTCCTTAGCAAGCAACCAGGACATCAGTTTCCTCCTGGAGACTGCACATGTCACCTTCACGTCTCATGCATCTTCCATCATTTACGTGAATATATCAAGGGGCTCTGGTAGAAGGCACTAGGCTATGAAAGTGCAGTCTAACCCGTGACTGAGAACAAAGGCCGCCTTCAGCTATGAATGATTCACTACTATAGTAAAGAATACTTTCTTTTTTCTTCCAAAATGACTTAGAAATCTTAAGATTCAATGATTAGACTTCCATACTCAGAAAATAAAAGTGAAAGAACAGCATAGAAAATGAATTATTTTTTTAAAAAAACTGATTTTGATTAACACTTACAAAATTACTATATAGAAAGGTTTGGCAGTGTTTAAGATGAACTTGTAATTTCAGGAGGAACGTTTATACCCAACATGCCACTGTAACTTACTGCTCCCAAATTACTCAGCTTCCATCAGAAGATATCACAATCTTATCAGTTTCATCACTAATATTGGTGCCAGTTTGGACCAAGTGAGTAAATTATTTAAAAGTTTATGTGACTATATCTGACAGGTACTTTAAAATATTTTGTGTGGCTCATTAACCGGTTTAATCCAATGAGTTAATAAAGAGGTTTTATAGTTCAGTTCTAGAAAATTGAAACATTGATTTTATTTTCTAGTCATTAAATTATAAACATCAAAATGTTTTTGAAAAGGTAATTGTTTTCCTAGTACCCTATATCATCCACGTCCTTGGAAGCAAATAAGAATAATGAACAGGATTAGGAAAAATTTTATGCTTAACTCTATAAACCTGAGATGGCAGTGAAGTGTCCCTATCTTTCCCCACCACTTTCCTGTTTAGGAAACTAGCTGTGTCTCAACCAAGGTAGCACTGAAAATATGGAGAATGGGCACAGAATGGGCATCTGTGGTGTTAATTTACAACGTTTTGAGGAAACTCGGTTTTCAGAGTATGGACACATTTGGCAGTTTCTTCAAGATATTAAAACTTTTCTTAAAAAGAATGTTTTTAATACTGTATTGTAAAATTTTCAGTAGAGGATACATGCTAAACTTTGAAGGCAAGAAAATAGTTCACAGTAAAGAACAATTATGTACTGAATATAATATTCTGAAAAATATTTGGATATTAAACTTATCTTCATTGATAGTTACAGGTCCACAGAAATACATCACAATCTATTCCTTATTCTATTTTAACCTCACAATATTATCTCTGTGGAAATTTAAAAAATAGTATATCAAAAAACTTGCTTCTAAGTCGTTTAGTTAGGTCTGTCTTTCATAACTTAGTAGTTTCTAAATATTTCTAGATTTGGCTGTTTGATATTGTTAGAACTATAGATTAATGGCCTATCCATCCAGTACCAGTTCTCCATGTAGCATTTATTGAGGGCTTACTATGTTCCTGGGACTTTTTTTCAGTGCCATACGTATATTATTTCATTTAATCCTTAAAACAATCCAATGAATAAGTCATCATTTTAAAGTCCGCTTTTATTGATGAGAAAAATGAGGCACAGATAGGGTATGTAACTTCTCCAAAGGCACAGGGTTAATAAGTAGAAGAGTTTGCATAAAACCCTAGATAGCTTGATGCTATATTCTTTGCCATTATATTTTCTTTTATTGACTTATACTAGTTAATATTGATTAAAAAAGTTTTTTTAAGACATGAGACTTTTTTTTTTAATGTAGGAGTGTAAAACTGATAGGAAGATGGCTCTGTAAGCCAGTGCTCATAGCATCAACCTTCTGTCCTCCATCACTGATCCTGGAGCTTGGTAGCAGTGTGGGGAATATACTGCATCTTCACGAACAGAGCTGCACAGTATGCCATTTGTTGGGAGAACGCTAAATATGAAGGCAACTTTATATCTTTTCTCTTGCGTATTCGTAAGATTTCTGCATCATGACAAGAGAACCCGTTATAGTTAATTAAAATATTGACCCACTGACATCAGGAATGTCATATACCGCAATCACATATTAAAATTTATTTCTTGAGAAATAAAAATCATGACTTTTAAAAAAATAGTCACTGGATTTTCACTTTTTGATTAAAATATGAAAGAATTCTTCCAGGAAGAATTTTATTTTGACCTAAATGATGTTTGAGAGATCAACTTAAACTTTGATACATTTTTTACACAGCAGAATCATGGTGGCTTCTCAGCTGGTGTCAGAGAGGAAATACTGTGAGGAACCCTTATCAACCAGGGTTCGGCTAAGGGAGCAAGGTAGCCAAGGTCTCTAAGGTCTACTACCAATTCTCTAGCCCTGGAAAGGATAGAAAGCAGAAAAAGTAAAATACTTTTTTCAACATCCTTTTGAAAAGATTATTTTCATTTCCAGACCATAAATGTCAGAAAGTTGGCCTCGAGGCAGTTATTATTCCTGATTCTTTTTTGGTATTAACATGCACCAACTAAAATCTTGTTAAAATTTTTTGTCAAAAGTGAGAAAACGTAATTCTATTGTTTCTTACATTTATTTCTTTTGAGAAAAAAGCAATTATGATTTTGTCATTAGAAACTGTAAAATAAAATCCTAATAAAATTCATGTATACAAATCTATGAAAACCAATAAAAAGAAAATACTTGCATAAATATCCTATTAATGGATACCAGTTTCCCACAATTCCAAATTTATATTCTTCAATGAGTTTTGTTTCTTTCCTATCCAATTTAAGTGGTCATACTTGAGAATATATATTTTATACATATATGCAAACATACATAACACAATGTAGTTTGAGTTTTTAATTAATACAAATTTCAGAGGCCAGAAATTACTTCTTTTATTTAGCATTTTACTTCAATCTAGTATTATTTATGCTTTCTACTCACTTCTGTATAGACTACAGTAAACATTTGGAAGGTATTTTGTATGGCAAGTTTGTGTATTGCAATTTTGAGCAATGCAAACATCCCCCTTAAATAAATGAAAACATATCCCAGAAAGGGTATGCTTCCAACACATTCCCCAAAGATCTGAGTGCCGCTGTGCATTCTTGCTCAATTTAAACAAACTAAACTTCAGTTAGTCTCCCCTCCCCTAATGGGAACCCCCACTGGGAACATTGTTAGGTTACCACCATGGACAAGGCCTCAGTACAGCTGGATCTGTAAACAAGACCATAATCCGCATGAAAGAATGCTCAGAGTTTTGGCAGCGCTCACAGTGTTGTTAACATATTGTGCCAAAGCAATAACAAAGCCATCATTTTTAAGTTTGTTCACGGATTTGTATTAATCAAGAAATTTTCCAGAAATTACTTCTAAATGAGGAACCTTCCAGAAAGTTACCATTTGGCAAGACAGTTTCCAGATGCCCTTTTTTTTGCTTATCTGCAACATATTCTTCCAAATAAATTACAAATTTGTGGAAGTTCAGTTGAGACAGAAAACACATTGCTGCTGTGTTGGCAGAAGGAGGCTCCCTTCAGTTTACTCCCTGCTTCATCAAAGCCTGGCTGATGCTTAGGTCATTTTTTTCTTATTAGGAGGATGTGGCCAGGCCATCTAACTTGACATTCTGGTGCTAAACATTAAGTATTGGTATTTGGATCAGAAAAGCAATTATTAGATTACAGTCAGAACTGCACACTAAGCGTTTAGGAAAAGACCAGTAGAAGGCTGTTGGACTTTTGTTGAAATTTAGTTGTTGGTTTTTATTGGCATTTAGGCGATTGAATCTCTCAAATTCAATTTTTTTCAGTTTAGACCCTCTTTTCAAAACTTGTGCACAAGCGAGTCTTCTGCAAACTATTATGACTGTAGGAAAAAATGAAGGGAAAAATGAGGACATAACAGTACAATTAGAGATGATAGTGGGACAAAACTAAAATTTTGAACACTGCATTTTTCTTAAATGTTTATAATAGTGGTTTTTCATGTAAATTTTGTGTGATTTAAAAAATCCTGGGTAAAATACATTTTTAAAATGTGCTAAATATTTCAAAATGCAGGTAGGTGAAGGATTCAGCCTTAACAAAGAGCACATGTGTGGCTCCAGTGTTAATCGCTGTGTATGGACTCAGAGACTTGTGAGTTGAGGACCCATAAGTGAGTCTACCAGTACTGGTCGTGGGAATTTGGGGCTACCTCAGGAGATCCAGATCAGTCCACCAAAAGCTGATTTGAGCCCAATTGGCCATGACTTAGGCACCACCACCCATGACTGGATGGGCAGGTCTGGATTAGCTCCAAGTCTGCCTGGGAGCTCGGAGGCTCTAAGCCAAAAAAAAGTTGCTTGCCTAAGGCTTTGGTTGTATTTGATCATTTATTCATGTCCACTATATCTTCTGGATGACATTTTTATTTTTTAAAAAGGAAACTCTTTAGAGTAATAACTAATAGTAAATAAGCCCTTTCTCCAGCTGAAGACCACCCCCAACCTCCAAACTACTCTGAAACTAAACACATCTTTCTTGTTTCGTTCCATGGTGCATTGTTTAAAGCTTCAATATAGCATTTTTATGTTCTGCCTTGTTTTAAAGTTACTTGTATTCATTTCTTTCCTTTTGAAAATGTAATGTTCCTGGATGTCTCCCCAAATATCTAATATGGTGCTTTGTACATAGTAGACTTTACATGAATGCTTAACTATTTTCGGAATATTTATGGTTTCTTAAAAAAAATCTGTCTCTGAAATATATAACACTGGAAGGTAACTTTAACTGTTTGAGACCAGCAGCATTCTACTGAGTCAATTATCACTCCAATTGAATTAATACTACTCTAGCAGTCTCTTAGAAAATGATTTTACTTAGTTATGGCAAGATCTATAGTACATAAGTAATAAGCACTGTAATGACATGAAATAATGACAGAATCATAGCTTCAATTTTAAAGTTTATAATTTTTCTTCAAAAACAAAAAAGCTAGCTTGGCAAGTCCTTCACGGTCATTTTGACAATCTGAATCTTCTCGACAAAGAACATAAACTTGAATTTTTTCTGGGGATCTGACCACATTGTGGTTTTTCACTGACATATTGATGCTGATAATTTTTTCTGTGTATATGGTTGTTTCTCTAAGGAATATGTGTTTATCCTGTATCTTTGAATTAACTTTCCTTTGAATGGTCTATTGCTGTGTGAGACTGGATTCATTGACTTAATTCTTCAAGGGAGCCTTCATTTGAGGAGAACACCCTTGTTTTCACTGATTGTGACCCTACGAAGTGGTGGCTTTTGTTTCCTTTCCTATCAATCAGTGGTCAAATCACATTACTCATATGGCTATGTGGGTTTAATAAAAATTTCCAAATACTTTAAAAATTGACTGAAGGTGAAGTAAATCAATAGTTTAGAATTTACTGAATCTTTTATACCATCAAAGACTTACAAAAATTAATAAGATAAACAAAACATTTAGTTCAGGCAAGAGAATTTTTAAAATCACACCTTTGAAATTTCTTTATTTTTTAATTGCTTCTTTATTTTTTTAAAAAAGGATTTCTTTAATATTATCCTTAACATTCATAGTACTTAATTTGTGAACAGAAAACACTGTAGAACAAGATGCATCCTAAGAGTAAATTCAAGAACAAGCTGGAAAGAAAAATAGCTAGACACACACAGCAAATGTGATCTAAATTCCACCAACTGAATATTTTCAAAACTGTGTAGATTAGAGAGTTATTTTTGAAGATCCAGTAGAATGGTTCCCTGTATGCTGTGGCGATGGCAGATTGTCATTTAGTGTTTTAATTACAAAACTTTAGGGTTGCCTTAGTTAATTTTAGATAAGATCTATTATTTAATAGAAAGAGCAATGAGAAAATATTGTTTGCAGCAAACCAATGTTAAAGAGACTCTTTCCAGTAAACAACAGATTCCAAAAGCAGTTGTGAAGCCTCTATTGTTTCTCATGTACTCAAAAAGCAAAAAATGAGCCCCTAAAAGCCGAAGGCTCTAACATGTCAATCAGCAGAGAATGTAGCAACTTCCCATCTCAGCTACTTTTGCCTACCTGTCATCCAGTATCCCGTCACAATTTTACATTAAAAGACTCTTTAGGAATTTTGCTTTAATAGCGATAACTTCCCCAAACAAATATTGGTCTACATGCCCTAATCACAATTTCAGAAAAAAAAAAAGATAAACACTTTTTCCTGTTACTGTGTCCACTGGTGAGTTATGGGAGGATTCAAAAATTTAATAAAAAGTTCAAATTGTAGGGAGAAATAAAAGTAATGATTATGGAGAGTAATCAGGGATAAGAATGGGAAACGTAAATAGGAAAAAGGGACAGCTCTGGTTGACAGTGGAAAACTTATGCTGATGTTATTTTTTAATCAGTGTGGTGACTGATAGAGTGATCTGGATACACAAGGTGAAGTTCCTAATAAAGTATTTCTGTGACCACTATCCTACCTTAATATTATGCTCATTTTAATTAATTAGCTGATTAATTAATTAATATTACTATGTACTTACTGGATACTGTATTTGGGTAATGATTGGCCCAAACAGAGAAGGTCTCTGCCTTTATGAAATCTATGATTCAGTAAGGGCACAAACAATAAACAAGTAAATTGTATTTAATTATAAATTGTGATAAGTGCTAATTTTGTGACTTTTGATTTAATTCTCATAACCTTTGAAACAAGTAGTGCTTATTCTTGTGTTTCAAGTTTTCCTCCCCATTTAATATCTTATAACATTTATTTATCTCTTATGGGCATTGCGTTAAATGCTTTCTGCATTATCTTATTTAATTATCACAAGTTAAGGGGGTATGTACTACTGTATATATACAGTACAGTTAAGTAACATTCTCAAGACATATTGCTGATTGGAATAGGGAATGAATTTAATCCCAGAGCTATTAGTCAGTGGGGCCTTTTCCCTTAATGGCTTTGCTACATCACCTTTCTGATTGGGGGACAAGATCTAGGATCCAATTTGCTAATATTTATAATTAGCTGATATTTTATCATATATATTTAAATCTATGAACATGAACAAGGACTCAGTCAAGAGAAGAGAATTTCTCCACCCAGGGTCATCTTTACGATATTATTTCTCTCATCACACAGCTGGGCTGTGAATGTTGCTATAGAAAATCACAACACTGTTCTGACTGGATCTGTACAGAGTCATGCTTTCTAATTTTATGCCTGCTCACAATTCTTTTGCTGACTCCCTATTACATTTCCTACAGCAGCATTTCTACCCCATCCTCCATCTCAGTGAAAGCCCTTACTTCTGGCTTCACTGAGTTTAAGGTTTGGAAGTGTGTTCTGTTGGGGAACTTCCTTCTTGGTCCTCTTGCTTCCGTAGTTCCCAGGAGTTAATAGTAGTAGAGCAACACTTCCTGTTTCCTCCTTCACTCCTTACCCTTATCCATGAGAATAAGTGATTTAGTTGACTGTTGGTACAAGTAGAGTCCAACATCCAAAGGTCTACATTCTTTTATTGAGAAAGTTGGATATTTCAATTCCCTGCTCCCTTTGCTTACCCTTCTTCTGTGTCTTCCAGAGTAGCCTCTCCTCAGGGTGAATGTATTCTCTCTTTCATGCAACAACTTACTGTTTATTCAACATATGGCAACAAAGTCCATACACATAATGTAGCATTTACTCTGAGAAACTTACTGATTTAGGGTCCGAAGGGAGTGTATAGACATCTAGGACCATTGTGGTCCTCAAGGACATTCCACACTAATTGGCAAATTAAAGCTAATAACATAAAATAAGGCCTATAAGTATAGAAAATATGTATGTTTCTAAGAAACACAGACTATGGAATTCCAGAGAAATAAGAGATTACTTTCAGTACAGATGATCAAAGGGAGAGGTTCCTTTTCATGAGATGATCAGAAAAACATTCCAACTTCTCTACAATCTGAATACTATAAACTTCTTTGATCTTATATGCCATCACTCCTCCATGAGAATAGGAGATAGTGCCTCCATTTTTCAATTAATCCTTATAATAATGCTACAGGGAGGTATTCTTATGTCAATTTTATAGACACAGAGCCAAATAGAAAATTAAAGTCCTGAAAGGCTAAATAATTTGTCCAAAGTCACATGGTTAATAACTGGTAGAAAGGAAAACCCAAGCTTGCCTATTTTTATGTCCTATTGTTTTTGTTTTGTTTTGTTTTAAACCAGGCCACCTTTTCAAACTCTTTGATGTAGGCAGAAGAGCAATGGGTAAGGTTGGGACAGTCCAGGTTTGAGTCCTGGATCCACTATTTCCTAGTTGTGTGATCTTGGACATTTCCTCTCTACTCTTTAGGGTCTTCATTTGTGAGAGATGGAAATGACAACTCTTGCTTATTCCAGGAACTTTGGGGAGTTTAAGATGGGATAAGGCATCTGTTCGTTAGTGTTCTGAACAAGGATTTATTTCAGCTTAGAACTATATGAATACCCATACTCTTACTTGAACAGCATGAAGAGAGATTGGGTTCCCAGGAACCAGACTGTGAGATAGGGAGTTGCATGCCGAAGTTTTATTGGAGAACAGTCTTGGGAAATATGCCTCTAAGAAGTAAGCAAAGCAGTACAGGGCAGAGTGAGAAGCTGAATAGCTGTACAGATATGAGCGAGGCTCTATCTGATCATCACAGGCACTCTGAGTCTGGGTGACCCTTCAGAATTGACTCAAAGGAGCCAGAATATTTGTTTCCTCAAATAAGCCAGCCACTGGCTGCAGGTTGCCCATTGGGAGGGACTATAACCTTGGGCAGGTTAGTGCTCTGCAGCTGAAGGCAATCCCTAGTGAGGGATGCAGTAGTTGATATAGATTTTCCCAACAGCCTGAAATAAGTGCGTCAGTCCTAAAGAGGAGATCTGGCTAGAGCACCACAGGATCCACTTCAAAGACAGAGGACACTAAGAGCCCTGCTGTGCTCTCTCAGTACTTGCTCCTGCTTCTTAGTTCTTCTAACATTATAGTGCATGCCATCCATTTGGTATTTTCCTCCTGTCCTGAACAGTGATTGCAGGGCCATTTCTGACACCTTAGAGCTTCCACAACTGAGGCATGTACTGACTAGAAGCAGAAGCAGCTCAATTAATGTTTGATGTTAGTGATGTTAGTGGTGATGATGATATACCAACGGTACTTCTGGGTACTGAGGAGTCTGGAAAGGAAGACAAGGCATGATCTACTTTATTTGCCAAATATGTAATTATAGAATAAAAACTAAGGGATGTGAAAAGATTTACTATAATGAACAAAGTACCTTACACCTAAATAAATGCTCAATATATTTCTTTAGAGTAGACGAATAAATAATAAGAGAACAACTCAGCATAAACAGAAATATTTATTATCTTTTTTAAAAAATTAATGCCATTATATACAATGTCTATGATTCTAAACACATACCCTACACAACAGGACCAGAATGACTGTTTGAACTGAATAGATTAGGCTACTTAAATCCTAACTCAATCATTTCACTAAAAAACAAGCCGGTTAGTATCTGCCCTCTGCAAAACTCTTCTCAGTCTACTAAGTGTGTTCACATTTTGAATTAAAATGGCCAGTTAAAAAAAACAATAATTCAATTTAGTCAAAACATTTAAACCAACTTTGCAGTATTAATGTCCATCTGTCTGTCTATCTATTATCTACCTACCTACCTACCTACCTACCTATCTATCTATCTATCTATCTAGTCAACAGGACCAATGTAAAGTTATTCATTTTCTGATCTACTTTTGTAGTGACTTGGTCTTGTCTTGAGGCAGGTCTTGTACAATATGACCTCAGTTGAAAGAGCATATTCCTTATAAGTGCAGACATGATGTGTGATGTACATGGTATTTATCATGAGTATTTGAACTCTAACTCTGACATTATTTTAGAAATGCAAGGCATATTAGACTCAATTCATTTTTACTTCATTTTTCATCTTTCCTACTTTAAATTGCTATAAAATTTAATGGAAACAAAATACATCGTCTACTTAAAACAGTTGCTATCCTGAATTAACCCTCAATTTGGGGCTACATAAAATTCAAAATTCATTTATATTTTTATACATTTTTCAATGTAAATATCTGTACTCATTCATTATACTCTTTACTTTTTATATTTATTCCATCACTATAAAATTAATCTATCTTTGAAATTTAACATGTAGCAAAATATAATGTTTGAGATTACTTATTGCTCATGAATATCACTTCTTTAATACTCCCAATTCCCTTCTTGTTTTGTATTGTTTGGCAGATACTTCTGAGGGAAGAAGCACAGTTTCCTTCTTCTTGGTTTTTCGATGTATCCTTTCTTTGTGTTTTATTTTTTAAAAGATATCAGAAGTTACACGGAGCTCTTTTTTTAATTAAACTTTTTATTTAGAGATAATTGTAGATTGACATGCAGTTGTAAGAAATAGTACAGAAAGATCCTGTGTACTCTTTACATGTTTCCCTCAATGGTAACATCCCGCTAAACCACAGTATATGACAACCAGGATATTGACTTTGATATAGTCGAGGTATAGATCCGTCACTACGAGGAGTCCTCATATTGCCTCTTTACAGCCATTTTGCCCCTTTCTGTCCCTTCTCCCTTCTTGTCCTCTACTAAACGATTCTCCATTTCTATAATTTTGTCATTTCAAAAATACTATGTAAATAAAATCCTATGGTATGTAAACTTTTGTGATTGGCTTTTTCCCCCCACTCAGTATAATTCTCTAGAGAGTCATTCAAATTATTGCTTACATCAACAGATGGTTCCTTTTTTATTGCTGAGATATGTAACATATTGTTTAAACATTCACCCATTGAAGGACATTTAGGTTGTTTCCAGTTTTTGGTGGTCATCTTTACATGGTTTTGGTATTGGGCAATACTAATGTCATACAATGAATCAGGAAGTGTTCCCTTCTCTTTATTTTCTGGAAGAGATTGCATAGAATTGGTGTTCGTTCTTCAGAAGATTGGTAGAATTCTCCATTGAAAGGATTTGGGCCTGGAAAACTGGGCGGGGTGAAGTTAGTTTTTAAATTACAAATTCAATTTCTTTAATAGTTATAGGACTGTTTATATTATCTATTAAATTTATCTATTTCATATAAGATGAGCTGTTGTAGTTGTGATTTTTTGAAGAATTGATCTGATTAACTATGCAGCAAAATTTATGTGTGTAAAATTGTTTATAGTATTTCTTTATTAACCTTTTGATGTCTTCAGAGTCTATAGTGATATCCCCATTTCATTCTTTTTTTTGAATACCCCTATTCCAGTATTTTTTATTAAAACAGCCAATTAGTTGCTCATATTTACAGTGTACAATTCAATGTTTTTCAATTATAGTTGGTATACAATAATATATGTTTCAGTTATACAGCTGGTTAGTGATTAGAGATCTATATAATTCACAGAATGGTCCCAATAAATTTTATACCCCTCTGCCCCTTACATATTTATTATGATATTATTGACTATATTATGTTACTTATGCTATACTTTATATCTCGATGACTATTTTGTAATTATCCATTTGTACTTCTTAATCTCTTTTCCCTTTTTTACTAACCCCCCAAAGCCTCCTCCCATTTAGTAACCCTCTGTATCTATGAGTTTGTTTCTGTTTTTTAGTATTGTTTATTTTGTTCTTTAGTTTCCACATGTATGTGAAATCATATGGTATTTGTCTTTCTCTATCTGACTTATTCCATTCAGCACAAAACCCTCTAGGTCCGTCCTGTAATATATTTTCCCATCCCCTTCCTTTTAGTCTGTGTGTGTCTTTTAATCTGAAGTGAGTCTCTTGTAGGCAGCATATGTAAGGGTCTTATTTTCTTATCCATTCAGCCACCCTCTTTATCGATTGGAGCATTTAATTCTTTTTTATTTGAAGAACTTATTAATAGATATGTAGTTATTGCCATTCTTTATTCATATTTTTGATACATATTTTTTCTTCTTAAAGAAGTCCCTCCAACATTTCCTGAAAACTGGCTTGGTGGTGATGAACTCCTTTAGCTTTTTCTTGTTTTCTTGGCTGGAAAGGGCTTTATTTGTCCTTTGACTCTAAATAACAGCTTTGCTGGATAAATAATCTTGGTTGTAGATCCCCGATTTTCATCAGTTTGAATATTTTGTGCCAAGCCTTTCTGTCTTACAAAGTTTCTTTTGAGAAATCAACTGCCAGTCTTATGGGTGCTCCCCTGTAGGTAACTAGCTGCTTTTCTCTTGCTGCTTTTAAGATTCTCTCTTTGTATTTAACCTTTGCCGTTTTAATTATGATGTGTCTTGGCGTGGGCCTCTTTGGGTTCATCTTTTCTGAGACTCTCTGAGATTCTTGAGGTTGTATGTCTATTTTCTTTGCCAGGTTAGGGAAGTTTTCCATCATCATTTTTTCAAATAGGTTTCCAACTTCCTGTTCTTCTTCTTCTGATACCCCTATAAGGTGAATGTTGTTATGTTTACTTTTTTTTTTTTTTTTTTTTCTCATAGGCTCCTTATAGCATCTCCATTATTTTGGATTCTTTTTTCTTGTTGCCATTCTGACTGGGTGTCCTTTGCTACCTCATCCTCTACGTTGGTGATTTGATCCTTTGCTTCCTCTACTTTGTTGATTCCCTCTAATGTGTGGTTGCAAGAGGAGATGTAGAAAGCTTTTGTGCTATACACCATCTTGCTCCCAGTCTTCATTCTTGATATTGGTAATTAGTGTCTTTCTTTTTTGTCAGTCTTGCTAGAAGGCTGTCAATTTTATTGATGTTTTCTGAGAAACAGCTCTTTGTTTCATTGGTTTTCTTTATTTTTCTGTTTTCCAATTTCATTCACCTGCTCTTGTTTTTTAAAAAATGTTTCTTCCTTCTGTTTGATTTGAGTTTATTTTCTTCTGTTTTTCTAAGTTCTTGGGATGGTAGCTTTGATTATTATTTGAGACTTTTACCCTTTTCTAATATGTGACTTTAGTGCTATAAATTTCCCTCTCAGCACTGCTTTAGCTGTGTCCCACAAATATTGATATGTTGTATTTTCATTGTCATTTAGTTCATTAAAATTTTCCCATTAAACTTTCTCTTTGACCCATGGATTATTTGGAACTGTGTTGTTTAATTTTCAAAGTGGTTGGAGATTTTCCTGTTATCTTTTTTATTGATTTCCAGTTTGAGTCCATTATGGTGAGAGAACACATTAAAAATGATTTAATTCTTTTCGACTTGAAGTTTGTTTTATAGGCCAGGATATGATCTATCTTGGTATATAAACTACAGGCACTTGAAAAGAATGTGTATTCAGCTGTTATTGGGTAGTATTCAATAAGTATCAATTAAATCAATTGAGTTCTATATCCTTGTTGATTTTCTGTCTTAGGGTGTTGGGATATCCAACTATATTTGTTGATTGGTCTACTTCTACTTTTAGCTCCACCAGTTTTTGCTTCACAGTTTTTGTAGCACTCTTGTTTGTTGAATATACATTTAGGATTACTATAGCTTTTTGGTAGATCGACACTTTTATCATTATATAATGTCCCTCATTGTTTCTGGTAATTTTCTTTGAAGTCTATTTTATCTGATATTTAGTGGGCACTTCTATTTTCCTTTATAATATGAGTGTCTTAAATATTTCCTCTACATATATTATAACACATCAGACAGCCTTATAATTTTTGCTTCAAATATTATCCACAATTTGGAAAACTCATGAAGAGATGACACCTATTTTTTTCCTTCTAGATCTCATACTTGTTCCTATATCCACTTTGAGCCCCTCTTTATGAAAGATACTATGCTAAAGTTTTTCCCCCAGATCTGTAGGTCTTACCACTTTCCCATGCTACCAGCCACAACTTATCTGCTAAACTTGTTGCAAAGCAAGTTATATCAGAGCTCTATTCCACTTGCTTCTGGAAGAAAGTGAAATTTAATTATATTTTTTTACAAAGAAACAAGGATAACAAAATCCCGAAATGTGAAAGGGAGATGTAAAAAAAGAACATTCACAATAAGCTCAAAGAGTTTGAGACACACATTTGATGTGTACACTGATCTGCAGCAAGATCTTGACACTATCATGTAACATTAAGATTGCAAATAAGTAAAGATAGTGTTTCCATCTTACCCTAATTTTTACCAAAAGATAGGCCTGAATAAAAGCCAGCTGAACCTATGCCAGTCCCCAGGCATACATACAAGGAATGGCACAGGAATGAAAGAGCAAAACCACAGTAAATAACATAATTGAAGTAGACAGATGCTGCAGGTGAATGTGGCTTTTATTTTGAATAAAAAGCTAACTATACTTTCGTTAATGATGATTTCACATTATATACTTTTTCAAATTTACATTTTTCAAATATAATTTACATTATGATTTTTTATTTTCTAAGTTATTCTTAACTCCACTTCCTATTTTGCTATGAACTTCAATACAAATAATAAATCTTATTGTTTTATAGTACTCTGGTTTTATATAGTAAAGACAAATGGGAAAAAAGTTTTAGTTCAGAATTTGTATCCAGAAAGTTGTGTGGAACATTAATCATTAGATTGTAAAGTTTGATTAGAAACCTCTGGGAATTGCTCTTTTTCTCTGGCCTTTCATGTGGTAGACCTTACCTCTTTGGGAGCATTTTTCACATTGCATCTTAATTTTTATTGACATGTCTCTCTCTCTCTCATGAGAGTGTGGCCCTGGAAGGCTGAGATCAGCACCTTATATGCATATTAACTAATATATTATTAGGAGGAATAATTTTTATTGCAAAATTTATTTATAACTTTTTATAAGGTAATTATAGAGAAAATGAATCTGTTCTAGCTAGTTGCAAAAATAATCCTTTATTATTATTTGTAAAGTGGACATGAACTGTAATATTTGTTAGTCTATTAACTAATATGAATTTGACACCTACTTTGAGTTCTGCAATCTATTTGATCACTGTAGGAATGTGAAAATAGTATAAAACATAGTTCTCTCCTTGTAGGAGTCTGTAATCTAGTTAGGAAGATAAGACTAATCTATGAAACAATTCAAGTAAACCTAATTTATATACAACATGAGCTTAAACCAGCTGATACAGAGTATGCACATTAGAAGTTCAAAATAGGGGCAGATCACAGAGAACTGGAAGATCAGGGAATGGTTCCTGGAGTAGATAGGATTTAACTAGGGGTTTGAAGGATAGGGTACAATTTGGATAGAGGGAGAGAAAGATCAGTGATATTGGGAGAATGAGGAATTTCCTAAGGAAAAAGATTTTAAATAGGAAATAAATTTTAAAATCACAGAAAAGAAGTTCTTAAGAACCATTGAATATTTTGAGATTACACTTCCTCTTTGTTATATGGTAAGGACTAACCAGATTTCTCAAGATGATGAATGACATATATAATGAAAGTGATTTTTGGGGGGATGGGTGGTCAGGATAATGGCTGTCCAAGTCTGATGGGCCATGTTCAATCTTAGTAGTTAAAAGAACTCAATGAGCAAATACTAAAGCTTGTAAATGGGGTGAGACAATCAGAGACTTCTGGGAGAGAGAAAGATCAAAAAGCAGGTGCCCAAGGCAACACAAAAGCAGTGGCCTCAAATCTTTAACCACTGAACTCATTAAGGAAAGGATTTTTGTTTAAGGATTTGTTTTTTTTCCCCAACCACTGCTGAATACATAGACCCTGGCATGGATAAATATCTTTAAATTGGAAAGATTATGCCCATGTGTAAATTTAACGCATAAGTGTTTAATTATGTAAGTCATATATTTTTGGTATTTGTTTTGAATATGATTTATGAAATGTTGGCTTGCAGAAAATTGGCACATATAGACATGTTGAAACAGGTTTAGAATTTTTATCAACATAAATTGTATATAAAATATACATTTTATATACCCCGGTAGTGTTTTCACTTTTTCTAACACATTTAAAGGAGGAAATATATTTCCACGTTGTGGATCTCAAGAGTGAGTGGAAAAAAAAAAAACAAACCATAAAACAATTCTCTAGGTTTCCCTAGAAAATGTTCTCTTTGCTCCATATGTGCCTCGAGTTTTTAATTAAGCTCATGCCTGGACCAATGTCATTTGAATTTTAAAGGTTATATACATAGTATGTCAAAACAACCATTTAAAACACATTGGTAAAGTGAAGGATTGGCCAAGATGATTTCTAAGGTTCCTACCACACTCAACATTATCTAATTCTCTGAACGAGAAACATTCTATCTACTGTGAATGGTTTGGTTTACACTCTGCTACACAACTGGTTGACCAACTTTTTTGACTAGGCCCCAGATTCTTTGGGAATGCAGACAGAACCTCATGGGAAGCAACACCCCCCACCATAAACACAAGTTGATCACAATGTAATTATGGTAGCAGAGCAATGGGAGAGGCAGCTGTCCTACTGCCATTTGTCTGTGCGCCACATGTTTGCAAGAAAAATTTGTTAAATACTTTATACTTGGAACTTGTTTTGTCTGTAACTTTTGGGAACAAGAGAACTTTTACCGCCAAGTTTAGAATGGTCTTGAATTTTATAGCTTTTTTGATTCGTATCCAAGTTTGTGTCAGCTGGTTTTCACTTTGGTCGTGCTGGCAACCCATGACTTTCTGGTTCTGAGACAGACTAATTAGAAGGTGCATAGTCATCAAATTGCTAACCACACATTTTAGGAAGCTAAATGTAAATAAATCAAAATCATATGAACTAAATTTACTGAAAAATACACGTGAATTTAAAAACTAATGGAAAAAAATCAGTGCCAAAATGACCTGTTTCTTTTCTCAAAACCAAAAACACTCAAGACATTATTTACTGAACTTAAAATTGTAGCTGGGCTTGCCATTTCCCATTGGAAAGACAAGAAGTTTAAGATGGCAAAGCCTTGGATAGAAAAACATTCTAACTGAAGAACAAAAGACAAAATTCTGTTTTAGAAGGTTATGCTTTTCTTAGATTATGAAAGCCATCTCTATTTCCTCGAGATATAAAATTTCCACCTAGAATCAGAGAATGTAGTCTCAGGACATGAAGAGCCTTACAGGCTGTTCAGGTAGGCACTGTGTGCTGGGCCCCTGCCATGTGATCAGTGGTTTGTGCTTGTACTTCTCCCTATAGACAAAGCTCTGTTTCTTGAGGCAGCCAGTTCACATTTATATTCTACTAGAAAGAAACCAGTTTCTCTTGAAGCTTCTGCCAATTGATGTTTACCTCTCAAGACTATAGAAAACTGCTTAATTCATGGTTTTCAAAACTTGTCATAGTTTTTCACTATTTGCAAGGGCAAAAACTCACAAGTGTTACCTTAAGGAAAAGGGAGTTTATTGTAAGAATTTACATGGAATGGGAAAAAAAGAGAGAAGATAGCAGGAACAGACCAGCTCTCCAGAATTTCCCTGCCCCTGTCCCTTTCCCTCTTGTTCTCCTATTTCCCTCTCCCTCAGTACCTTGGCTACACTCTGGCTTGCTCTGCTTTCTTCTCTCTGCTGCTGAACTTCCTCTTCTTACAAAGTGTTTTGCTTGCTAATCATTTTACTTTACATATGGGCTTGGTTTGCCATGGGCCAACTCTATTTGCTGGTTTCCTTTTAGCTTCTGCCTCTATTTCTAACTTCTTTTCCCCACGAATTCCCATTCAGACAGAGTCTGGTCCAGCCAACCTTTTTACTCCAGGTGCTAGCATAAGTGGCTAGCTTATGGACTGGCTTCCTTTGAGTCACAATCATATGTCAACTACCAGTCTACTCACTCTTGATTGGAATAGCGTTGTGTGATATCCAGCATGGCCATTGTGTAGGTACCATCGATGCAGGACTGTGGTAGAGGCAGTATTTCTTCCAAGTGAAGTAGGTGGGCGATAGTTGACACTTCCGTACACATTTCTTAAATTATTTGAAGTAAGTGTTTATATACCTACTTACTCTTTTACTTTTCAGGATAAAGATTCTCGGGTTTTTTAGTTGTTGCTTATAGGACATGGCTTTGAGTATCTCAGTTTTCTACAGTCAGTTGATGTATATGCCTCTTATAGTGATGGCTGGAATTTCAAAAATCATTCCAGGCTATCCACACCAGGGAGATTTATGATAGGAATATCATCTACCATATTTTAATACTTCACTTCAACTAATGCTGTCCAAGATTCATTAGCTTTTCCCAAGCATCACCATGTCTTGTTGACTCATAGAACTTGCTGTTAACTAAAACTTAGTCTTTTTTTTGTGCATGCTGCTAAGATAGCCCTCATCTCATGTACAACTGGCTCTTTGTACTTAAGTTCAAGACTCTTCATTTATGTTGCTTGAATTTTATTTTTTTTAAAGAAGATATAAGTAATAAAGCAAAACATGGTTCATGCCCTCTAGAAGCTTATAATCTTCACTGATCATACTTGGCACATAGAAGGTCCTTAATAAATAATTGTTCAATAATTAAATGTGGAAAAATCAAGTAATCTGTAATTACTTGTTAAATCTTTTCAAATTAATCCTTAATTTGTTGTCCAACAATTTTACTCTCAACCTCATGGGTAATAATAATTTGATCATGTTCTCTCAGATCCATTTTTTTTTGCTCTTTTGCTTTGCTTCACTCTGTAGCATAGGTGGTTGATACCTGAAAATGATGTTTTCCAGATTCTATTATTGTTAATTGGCTTCTAGCTAGGTTTGGACAACAGAAATACTTAAGTAGGATTAGAGTACAGGAAAAAGAGAGAAGCCAGGATATTTTCTCCTCATCATTTTGAGCATCAATCTCCAGGTTATTGAGTGCTACTTTTATAAGGCAGTATCTGAATCCCTGAGGTCAACAACTCTTGCTGACCTTGGCTCCTGGCCCTTGGTACTGCCATCTGTTATTTCAGTACTAGAGGTAAAGGTAACCTTTTGAGTCTTGCTAATTTGTTGCTTTTCAATTCTTCCTATGTCTTTGTAACTGGTTCCCCATATTAAATAGACACTGTTTTTCTAGCTGGATCCAGTCTGATAAAGAGATAGATGCTGCTAATCATATCAAAAGATAATATTTCTCTCCCTCTCTCAAATCTCTATATAATAAATAATAATATATAATAAAAACAAGAAAAATTATTGAAAAGATACCCCATTAGCAGGTCACTTATGGTGATATACTGGTATAG
Organism: Pteropus alecto; assembly: GCF_000325575.1. Classification (NCBI taxonomy): domain Eukaryota; kingdom Metazoa; phylum Chordata; class Mammalia; order Chiroptera; family Pteropodidae; genus Pteropus; species Pteropus alecto. The sequence continues at coordinate 23,001,438 of NW_006436298.1, read as the reverse complement.
CAATTAAGAGCATGGGTTCTGGAGCCAGACTGCTTGGGTTCAAATCTCAGATTCACCACTTACTGTATGTGTCACGTTAGACAATATGTTTATACTCTCTTTACGTCAGTTTTCTCACCTGTAAATTAGAAGAGTTAAAAGCACTTACTTTAGAATATTGTTGTGAGACTTAAAGAAAACACTTCTCTTATTTGAAATACTTCAGGCCACATGAGTTTTCAAATTAATGACTTTTTAGATTTTAGAAAGATAATATAGTACATGTGATTTATATTTATATATTATGAAATATACCATAAATTATATAATAACCCCCATGGAATCTGGGACACCAATTAATAATCAAACATTAACGTCTTCTGCAGCTAAAAATCAGATCAGATTTTGCTGCCCAATGAGTTTGGTTAACTTTTACTGCCAACTGAGTTACAAAAAATCTGGTTTTCAAAAGTTTTTATATTTTAGAGTTATAAGTAAGGCTTACAGACCTGTAATGCAAAACATTTAGAACACTGTCTGCTACAGAGTAAGCATTTGATGTGTGCTATTGAAAACTTCCAATTTGGCACTAATTCATTATCTTCCATTTAGCTTGATAAGAAAGTCCATTAAGAAGGAAGGGTCCAGATCTTGATTAAAAGCTCCAAAATCATTGTATAAGCCAATCTCTAATTTTTATGGTTCAGAAATGTCACATCTTTTACACTAATTATTTGAAATCAATAGAAAATATCAATGAACATGGGAATTTAGCAAATCATCCCTTGAGCCCATGTAGGTAGAAATCTACAGCTTTGTTACCAAGAAACATCTAATATGCTGGATATTGAAAACTTATTAAATATTAAAGCAAAAAAAATAGAGAAATATTGGTCTGAGTTTTCAATTTTGCCTTGTATTTGAATTACTCAATGGCAATGACTCAGAAATCTGAAGTCATCTTCTGCAGTCTGGCCCAACCAATCAGTCTTATGTAGCAACCCTAAAGATCAGCAGTTCTGTGAGTCTCCTCAGCTTTGATGGATTCAGTAGACTGCATTTGTCTCAGAAATTTGAGTTATAGGGTAGAGACAGAATTGATATTTTTAATATTAAACTTTAAGATAAAATATTAAAAAAACTTCTCAAAGATCAAATGTAAGGAAGCCTTCATAAATTTAAAGATTGAAATTGTATCTGCCCCTGTTAAAGTTAAGTGAGTTAGTACATGCATCACGGATTTTCTTTCTAGCCTTTCCTTGCTTGAACCATCACTTTTCTTGCTCATACCTGGCTAATGTAGAAAGTTGAGGTGAATATCTCTGACTAATTTTGTAAAAGGCTTTGGAAAAAAAACTCACTATTTAAGCATTGTTAACACCAAAATTATTGAATGAAACACCTGTTTTGTTCTCGGAAAATTTTTCCTTTCATTATTTTCTATGGTTTTGTAGAAATATTTTCTGGGAACTACTCATGGAGGTTTGTTCTCTATCTTTTTAACATTGATAATTTTTCCAGAAGGTAACAACAATACCTCTTAACTGAGCCATTTAACTTACTAGGGGCTCAGTAGATAGACCTAACTTACCAGAGCCCAGGGCTCTGGTCTCCACACCAACCATGCATTCTAGCAGTAGAACAGTCACACTAAGAGCATGAAAAATAAACTGCGATTTCCTTCTTTAGCCATAAGCACACAGAAGTCCCCTCCACAAACTGCCTGCCTCCTGTTACTCACATGTTACCTTACACAACTTTGGAGTGGAGGCTTTAAGCAATGGCATTCTCCTCCTCACCACCTGTGCCATCCTTTTGGGGCCACTATCAATGGCTTTTTGGACAGTTTTCTTTCCTACCACCTCTGTCCATTTTATTTCTGAGCTTGCTTCAATTAGACTCTCTACTTTAATTCTTTTTTTGTAGTATCTTTTAAAAAATTAACTAATTTTTAATTAAATGTATTAGGGTGACATTAGTTATATAGGTTTCAAGTATATAATTCAATAATACATCATCTGTATACTGCATTGAGTCTTCACCACACAAAGTTAAATTTCCTTCCATTACCATATATTCGACCCCCTTTACGTTTATCAACCTCCCTGACCTTTCCACTAAACTGTTGTCTGTGTCTATGACTTTTTGTTTGTTTGTCTTGTTCATTTCTTGCTTTCAGTTTTATAACCCACATATGAGTGAAATCATTTGGTTCTCAACTTTTTCTATCTGACTTATTTTGCTTAGCATGATAATCTCAAGATCCATCCATGTTGTCACAAATGGCAGTATTTCATTTTTTCTTGTGGCTGAAAATATATCATTGTACATAGTATCACATCTTTATCCAATCATCTATTGTAGGACACTTCGGTTGCTTCTATGTGTTGGCCACTATGAATTATGCTGCTATCACCATTGAGGTGCATAAATCTTTGAAGGTAAATGTTTTTAGGTTTTTTGGGTAAATACCCAGAAGAGGGATTGCTGGATTATATGATAATTCTATTCTTAGTTTTTCAAAGAACCTCCATACTGTTTTCCACAGTGACTATACTAATTTACATTCCCATCAGCAGTATATGAGGGTTCCTTTCCCCCCACAACCTCTTCAACACTTGTTATTACTTGTCCTGTTGATTATAGCCATTCTAACAGGTATGAGATGGTATCTCATTGTAGTTTTGGTTTGCATTTCCCTAATGGCTAGTGAAGTTGAGCATCTTTTTATGTCTGTTGGCCATTGCTATGTCTTCTTGGGAGAAGTGTCCAGGTTCTCTGGCCACTTTTTAATTGGATTTTTTTTCTTGAGTTGTATGAGTTCTTTATATATTTTGGATATTAGCCTCTTATCAGAGACATTATTTGCAAATATCTTCTCCCATTCAGTTGGTTGCCTCTTTGTCAATGGTATTTTTGCTGTGCAGCTTTTTTAGTCCCATTCATTTATTTTCACTTTTATTTTCTTTGCCTTCTATGTAAAATTCATAAAATCCTATCTAAAAACGAAGGTCCAAGTATAGTACCTATGTTTTCTTCTATGCAATTTATTGTTTCACATATTACATTTAGGTCTTTGATCCATTTTGAGTTCATTTTGGTATATGGTGACAGATTAACAGTCTTGTTTCATTCTTTTGTATGTGGCTTTCCAATTTTCCCAACACTATTTCTTGAAGAGGCTTTCTTTTCTCCATTGTATATTTTTAGCTCCTCTGTTGAAAATTATTTGTCCATATATATGTGGCTTATTTTTGGGCTCTTGATTCTGTTACATTAGTCTGTGTGTCTGTTTTTCTGCCAATACCATGCTGTTTTGATTAAAGTTGCTTTGTAGTATAATTTGAAGCCTGGCAGTGTAATACCTCTGGCTGTGTTCTTTTTTCTTCAAATTGCTTTGGCTATTTGGAGACTTCTGTGATTCCATACAAATCTGATGATTTATTTGTTCTATTTCTTTAAAAAATGACTTTGGGATTTTGATGGAGATTGTATTAGAGCTGTATATTGCTTTGGGTATTATGGCCATTTGAAATATGTTGATTCTTTCAGTCCACGAACATGGAATATCTTTCCATTTCTTTGTGTGTTCAATTTCTTTTAATAATATCTTGTAATTTTCAGTGTACAGGTCCTTTACATGCTATGTTAAGTTTATTCCTAGGTATTTTATTCTTTTTATTGAAATTGCAAAAGGAATTCAGAGACTAACTCACAATATATTCTTGGTAAAATTTCTTATTTTTAAATTTCTGTTACTAAAGTACCATCAGGAATTAGAATGACACTTCTAAATCTCTCTCTATCTGTATAGATATAAAAATATATATTAAATATATATATTTAAGCAAATGAAAAATTTTTCTTTACTTTCTGATATAAATATCAATATCTATCTATATAAAACTTATCAATGTTGTATTTCTACGTATATTATATGTTATAGTGTGTGTCTATATCTCTCTATATATAAATATTAGTTGGGCTGCCGTAACAAAATATCAGACTGGTGGTTTAAACATCAGAAATTTATTTTCACACAGTTCTGGAGGCTAGAAGTCCATGATCAGGGTGCCAGCATAATTGGGTTAAGGTGAGAGCTCTCTTTCTGGCTTATCAGAAGCTGCCATCTTGCTGTGTGCTCATTCTTCTTTGTTTGGAAGTGAAGAGAGACTGAGCAAACTCTCTGGTGTCTCTTCTTTTAAGGGCACTAACTCCATCATGGGAGACCCATTCTCATGACTTCATCTAAACCTAATTACCTCCCAAGGGCCTCATGTCCAAATACTATCATATTGGAGGTTAGGGCTTCAACATGTGAAGTTGGAGGACGGGGACACAAACATTAGTGTATATATTTTGGAGAAGCTCATAATCCCAGGTGCTTAGTCCTGTAACCATATTTAAGCCAAGCCTGTGGTTCCATTTAAATTGAGGGCAAAACTATCAATATTTGTGACAAGTTGATAATAATGTCCTTTAAAATACCCTGGTAGAATTAAATATACTTTGAGAAAGTAGCAGTCTCTTGTTAAGTAAACAGAAAAAGTTCAAATATAAATTTAAAATCATTATAGGAAATACACTGTATGATGATAATGAAGCCAAAAGTAAATACACAAACTCAGAAGTACCAAATATTACTTTGAACCAGTTTCAGCTTCTAACACTCCTCATAGGAAGCACCCAAATGCAGCAATACTTATGTGAAGCAGCTTTCTAAGGCATGAAGCCTTTTAAGTGCATTTTTATTATTTGCATTACTGACTTCTACTATTATGTTGTCATATACCTTGGCCCAGATTCTCATCCCCCAGGGCTGGGAGACCAGATTAACAACAGTCTCCAGAGGGAAGACCTCAGGGATTTTGTAGGTGGGGGCAGAGGATGCCAGCTGCTGTGAAAGAGCTGGGAGGTTGTGTCTGTGACTTCTTGTCTCTTCTGATTCCCACGGGCTATGGACAGGATATCTGAGCACAGCACATTCAATTCCTCTAAACACTCTTCCTGAAGTCCCTCAGATAGAGGCACTGCTTCTGGGATGGCAGCTAGAAGACAATGTCATGCTTGGGAGAACACGTAGAAGGAGAGGGGAGCCTACAATCAGGGTGCAAGCTAAAGAATCAAACTTATTGGCCTTTTCAGTTACATAGTATAAAAAGTGAATGGAAGTTTACTGAATGAAGAGATGTTTATTCTCTTATCAAACTTTTATACTGTTTTGCCTGACAGAGCCTGACAATCTCTCTTTATTGAGTTCTCTATAATATTGTAATGAAGAGCCCAGACTGTGGATTCAGCAGACCTGAACTGAGTCTTGCCTCTTCCCCTTATTAGCTGTGTGGTCCTGGGCAAATTACTTAACATTTCTGGGCTTGTTTGCTCATTTGTCAATTGTGCTAAAATTACTACCTTCATAATAATTCATAATTAAATAAGATGATGCAGGGAAAACACCTAGTCCAATGCCTGGCACAGAGTATGCATTCAATAACTAATAGGTGTTCTTAATTTTATTGTGGATGCTGTCATTGTTTCTGCCTAAGTTTGAGTCCTGCCTCTGCCACTAACTGTGTGACTTTGGGCATGTTGTTTAATTACTGTCTCTGTGCCTCAGTTTTCTCATCTGTAAAATGGAGACTTTATAGCTATTAAGATTTTTTAATCTTCATAACAAACTTGCATTTATTTGATAACTTTCTTTTAAGGAACCCAGTGAATATAACCCCTGACAATTCTAAAATTCTTTAGTAACATGAAAGTATGTTGAGAATGTAGCAGTCAAATCATATCTTCTAAAGGGGTTTCTTTACTTTTCCTATTAAAGTTTTAAAATTTAACTTATGTTAAATCAATTATTCAGTTGATTAATTTACATAGATTGAGTACCTACTATGTGCCAGATATTGTGCTAATAGGCTGGTTGGACTGATTGGATAAGTTGATTTTTTCTTTTTTTAAATTAAATTCCATCTTATAATCAAATTTCAATTAGCTTGAAATATAAACAGCAAGACTGAAAATACAGGTATACCAGGAATTGCAAAAATTGGACAAACTGTTATCAACTTGTCTTCTAGGTCCATTTCTGCCTTTCTTTGTCCTTCCCTATTCCTTGGGGTATATGGGTAGGAGAGGGGAAGGAGAGTGGGAGTGCTTGTCTCTACATACTGATTCTCTTGGCATCTCTTGCATTCTTTCTTCTGGTTATGTTTGACCAATGATGGACCAGCAGGAAATCAGAAGGTGGGAGGGGGAGGATCCATTGTATTCATCCTCATTCTCTAACTTCTTGCCATGGTCTGGCAGGGATGAGTTCCTCTCCTGCTTTGCATCTGTCGGAGGTTGCCTCTTTCACAGCTCATGCTCTCTCCAGGCTGATACATCACGTTGTACATCTGTAACATTATTTTGACTACTTGTCAGGCCTAGGGCTGGTTCTGGCTTTCCACTGTTGCTAGTTTCTGCATGCTTCTTCATTCCTTATTGGTTCTTTTAGCTCTGCCCACACTCCTGTAAATAGTCCTTTATTTTGAATGTGCCATCTGTTTCCTTTAGCATCCTGACTGATACTGCCAATTAGTCTGTGCCAAGCACTACACTACGACTTCAACATGGATTACCTCATGTAATACATACCCATCCTGTGTGGTAGGTTCTAATATAACTCTTATTTTAAAAAACTTGATTAAAACGAGATTTAAAGAGTAACTTGCCCAAGGCAATACAGCTTGAAAGTGGTAGCCCAGGATTTAAACCCAAGCAGTCTGATTCTAGAGCCCACCCTCCTTACTATAACACTGTATGTCTCTGGTCAGTTTCTCTGGGAGGCTGACTCTGAGATGAGGATTTTCAGGCAGGCCAAATTTGGAGGAGTAGAGCTTGCAGGATCAACACCTGTCGGGCGGTGGGGTGAAGGAAGCAGGACTAGGGAGAAGGAGAAGTTGAGCTGCAATGAAATGGCAACAAAAGCCTAAGCTGAGATCAGGAGGAGCGCTGGAGATGGGGAGACTCCCAAAGTGAGGTAACTGAGCTGGACATTTACATCTTGGTATTGCCCAGTTACTCGATGCAAGGCTTTAAACTTGGGGTCTCTTCAGGCAAGGCAAGTCTAGAAGAGAGATTCTGCTGAGAGCGTTGACAGCCACCACTCTGAGAAGCTGGGGGATTGAGGGCCTAGTCTTGGGTGGTGGATCTGGATGGCACACCATGGCATTTGTTATACTGTTTGAAACACACATGGAGGTCATGAGTTAGCAGCTTCCTCAAATCATTTGTGATCTTTTAAAACTTTATTAGATTCATGTATATAATTGGTTTTCACTGCCACCACTCCGAGAAGCTGGGGGATTGAGGGCCTAGTCTTGGGTGGTGGATCTGGATGGCACACCATGGCATTTATTATACTGTTTGAAACACACATGGAGGTCATGAGTTAGCAGCTTCCTCAAATCATCTGTGATCTTTCAAAACTTTATTAGATTCATGTATATAGTTGGTTTTCCTAGTGTGTGTGTGTGTGTGTGTGTGTGTGTGTGTGTGTGTGTGAGTGTGTGTGTGATGATTATGGTGTAATTATTTGATGTGTTGAAAAACACTGAAGTAGGAGTCAAGAGACCTGGATTCTAGTTCCTGCTCTGCTGCCAACTTATGCGCCTTTGTTCAATTCACTTAATGTTTCTGAATCCCCGTTTCCTTATTCATAAATTGAGGAGCTCTGATTAGATGGTTTCTAAGACTACTTTAAACTGTAAAGTTCTATGTTTCTATTAATTTATTAGCTTTTAAAATCCCAAAATAGCAAAAGTAAACATGTTGGAATGCTTTTTAAGTAATGCTGGAGACTACATCATACAATCTTCGGTTAGTGACTTTCTCAAGCTCTCTTAATAAATCGTGATGAACTTCACAAAAATTCACACAGCCCCAGTATCACTCAGTGTTCTCTGAAGATCAGAGATGCCCACTTTCTCCCTAACATGTCTTTATTTGGTATAAATGAGATTTTAGAATGCTAGACACTTCTCATTCTTTCTGAGCATAGCTCATACAGATGTTTGTTTTAAGAATTGTTTTGAAATTATTTTTGCAGAGTCATTGTTATAATTTGAATAAACATGATCTTAATTTGGATAGACATGTCTTGATCAAAGTGAGAAAGAATGAAAAATGGCCTGAGCTTAATTTATTGAAATAAAACTAATTCTCAAAGTATAGAAAGACTAGAAAAACAAACAGATAAATGAACAAAACTAGACAACAAAAAGAGAATGAAGGTATAACTGATAGAATTTTGAAAGAATATTCAATAAATACTAAACACTGTGAACTTTAATCAAAACTAACTTAAATGTATCTTAACAGAGTAAAGGCCTAAATACTGAATCAAGTAAATATGGAAATCCTTCAAGATTGATTTTCCTGAGCTGTGGCAAACGATTCAGTGAAAATGGAAAACAACTGTTATTGTCAGTCATGTATGGCCCTGCCTGTATGATTTCCCAGTGTAAGCCTTATAGTTGAAGCAGCTTGGACCATAAATAAATAAATAGACATACCTTCACTCTGGCTTCCTTACCTGACTCGTTAAACCCTATCAGCAACCGTAGAGGGCCAAAGAAGCAATTTCAATAAATATTTCATTACATGGGAGCCCATTTGCTGGTATTTCAAATAAATAAGTACATTTTCCCACTCAGTGGACACTAGAAGGGAAAATTCTCCAGTTTCCATTTTTAGACTTTCTTTTACTTTCTGAGGAGGTCAGTCATTTTCGTTTTCCAGTGTACAACTCGATTATTTATTGGAGGAACATGTTTTAAACCAGAAAAAGGGAAAAAAAAATCCAACCAAATAATTTATTGAAGACTGTCTCCTGGCAGATTAATCCCTACCACTTGGCCAGGGCTCATTCCAGAGTGATCAGACTGGTCAAGCTTAAATCGTATGTCTACCAGAAGTTGCATAAATAACCCCAAATACTGTGAAACTCTTTGCACTTGGTCATCTCTATGACCTTCAAAGAAAATGTCAGAAAAGTAGTAAGAAAAAATACAGCCTGAGTTACTCTCGTTATGGTATTTTCTAATAAATAACAACCTTTTCGGGCCCTTTTATCTGAACACATTTATCACTTAAGACACATGTGCTTCTTCTAGGTAAGTGAGTAGAAATACTGCCCTTTTCCTTGTAGGTAACCTGGGAATGCAATTAAATGTATTCTGTTTATGTTTAAGAGCCATATATAGAGTCAAGGTTAACTTTCTTAAGTAATATCCTTTTTTTATCTTCTTAATTTTATTAATCTGAACATTGCCTTTAGAATACTCTATGGTCCATTTTTAGTTGTCCCCTTAATAAAGAGACTATATGTGTAGGAGTGTTTGAAGACATGATTTCCTGAAAAGCTCTAGCTTCCATCCTGCTTATCTGAAGGATGGGCCTTAATTTATAGCTACAGAAAGACAAGAGCTGTCCTAGTTATAAACTTTGCTTGGTCGTTTTTACCCAGCAATTTCAGTTCAAAATTGAAGTCAGATTCTCAGTCAAACTTTTTCCATCCTCAAGTTTTCAATTTTGGCTGGAGCCATCACCAATATTCAAGTCTCCCAACTAGAAATTATAAAGTTACCTTAATTCTTCTTTTTAATTCCCTTTAGCTAATATGTGCATTTGCTTCTTTTTCCCTTCCTAATTAAACAAATGCTGGATTTAGAAAAAGAAACCTGAAAAGTATCCCAGCTCTTCCACTGACTAATTATGGGACCGGCAAGTTACTAAGAGTTTTACTGCCTTCCCCTGTAAGATGAAGAATAGTAATATCTGTTTTTGCTGACATCAGAGATGTTTTCATGATGAACTGAGTCAGTATAAATTGTAGATTTTCTCAACTTAAATGGTGAGGAGAGGCAAGGATAATCTAATAAGATTGCTTTCTTCTCTCAGGGACCAGAATATAAAACGGCAGCTCTCTGTGTGCCATTCATTCCATGCATTTGCCAAATTAGAAGGTTTAGAATGACTAGCTCGCTGTCACTTATTGCAGATACCCAGCCCTGATCCTTAGTGTACAAATCCTCCAGAAGCTGCTCATCAAGTTGCTCATTCCTGTGGACCATTGCTACTAAACTGTCTTTCTGGGCTGCAGTTGAATCTAGTTGTGCCAAAATATTCACAATTCTTTAAGAGACCATAGAGACTACCCTCACCTTCTTCCTGTCCCTGCTTTCCTCAGCTGCCTACTGGACATCTCCTTTTGGACATCTCATAGAAACCTCATACTCAGTATGCCTAAAACTCAAGTTGATAGTTAGTCCTCCCAAACAGTTCCTCTCCAGTGTCCCCTACCCAACGAACCGATGACCACCACCACCATTCACTAACTTGCTCAAGGCAATAATCACTAATACCTTGTGTCTATCTCCTAAATATATTTTAATTTTATTTATTTATTTCTTCATCTTCATTGCCACCCACCCTGTTTCAAAGCGTAATTATCTTTTACCTGAATTATTGCCGCAGCTTCCTAAATTGTCTCCCAGCCTTTACTCATTCTCCAACTCTCTCAATTCTGTCCCTGCACGCTAGCCAGAATTATCATTCTAAAATGCAAAGATGACCATGTCATGACTCTGCTTAAAATGTTTTCAATGCCTTCCAATTGTCTTCAAGAAACTAGCCAAATTCTGTGACTCCTATCCTGTCAGATTTCTGCT
>NW_006436298.1:22947870-22990608 GCF_000325575.1 Pteropus alecto | reverse complement strand
ATTTTGCATATGCTATTCCTCCTCATTTGGATCACTTTACTCTCTCTCTTTCCCTGGCCAATTCCCAGTCATTCTTTGGATTTCAGTTTAGATGTTGCTTCTTTTGGAAAGCTTCCCCTGATTTCCTAAGTTCTGAGAACACCCTGTACTTCTGCTATCATAACACTCACCACATTGTTTAGTACTTGTCTATTTACCCACCTGTATCCCTCACTAGCACTCCACAAGGGCAGGAATTATGACTGGTGTGTTCACCACTCTATTCCCAATACTCAGCACAGTGCCGCCCACCTAAAACACTCTCAAGCATTTGTTGAATAAATGCATGAATAAAATAAATGACATCTTTGTTTATTTTCCTGGGGAAGCAGAGTGATATGGTTAAAATATCTACTGTATATCAGAAGTCCCATATTCTAGTTTCACTTCCCATTGCATGATTATGATGTCACAAAACTCTCTGTGAAATGGAATAATAATACCTGTCTCACATTACTTCAAGAATTGTTTTTAATAATAGTGAGATCATTCATATGAAAGCTTACTGTAAAATGTACAATTCCTTACTAATAAAAATGTGTCATTATCATCACGTTTGTCATGTTTTTATCAGCATGTACGTGTGTATATTAACTATGTTAGGTGTAGTATTTAAATTTAGTCATTTAAAAATTCTGTACTACGTGTTTCAGTTAGCTATGGCTTGTAACAACCCTTTCCAAAAACCTAATGGAATAAAAAACAACTACTTATTCATGATTCTGCATGTCAGCAGTTCGGGTTGGGTTCAGCTGGTCGGTTGGGCTTGATGGGGTTTTGCGGCCAGCTGTCAAGGTCAGTTGGGGGCTGGTTGGTCTAGGATGGTTTCAGCTGGACAGGTTGTCCTTGTGCCATGTACCCTCTTATTCTCCAGAGGGTTAGTGTGGGCTTGTGGAAGCAGGGTTTCATGAGAGTAAACAAGAACACAGTACCTCTTGAAGTTTGGGCTTGGAAACTGGTATAGTATACTTGGTTGCATTTTATGGGACAAAGCAAGTCCAAAGCCAACCCATGTTAAATAAGTAAGAAAATGTTCAAGCTCATGGCAAAGATCTCCATGAACTTCTCACATTGGCCTTATCTGCCTGGTCTTTTATGCTTTAGAAATAGAACATTTCTCATAGTTCCAAGAAACCAGTTGTGCTGTTTCTGGCCTCTGTAGTTCATGCTATTCCTTCTGCCTGGAGAGCGAGACCCTCCCACCTTTCCTTGCCTGGATAATCTTACTCATCCTAACAATGCCAATAGCAGTACCACTTATTATATGCCAGGCATTGTCTATTCTAAACACTATATATATTACCTCTATGAGGGAGGTACTATTATTATCTCCTTCTTACAGATAAAGAAACTGGGGCACTGTGAAGTTAAGTAACTTGTCCAAATTTATTCAGCCAGAAGTCTGGTTTCAGAATCAGGATCTGGAGTATGTGAGTTTAACCTCCGGGATCTATCTCTTAAAACTCAGCTCAATTTGGTCTGTTTCCGTGTTTCATGTGTATCTTGACATTTGCTGCATTTAATCATGTATTTTCATGTCTAATGCCCCTTTAAGTTATGAGCATCTCAAGAGCACAGAACATGCCTTACCTCTGTATCCATGACTCTCTCACAGAATCATATCTCCTTGCCCTTTCCGTACTTATCAAGATGCGTCTTTTGCACCGTTAAAAATCTGCTTCTTGGAAGAAAAAAATCAGAGTGAAGACTATTAGTCCTCATAGCATCTCCAAGAAAGAAGTGACGAGTGGGAAGCTCTATCTCATTTTGCAAACAGGAAATTTAGGCATGTGGAGATGAAATCACCCAGCACTGTGCCAGGATTCTTTTTTTGGTTTTCTGATTCCTAGTTTTGTGTTCTATCTACCAAAAAGTGGTATTTGTCTATGAAGTGCAGCTGATGGTTGCTTAATTTTCCCCAGAACAAAGTTAAAAAACATAACAATTAAATTAAATCACCCAAGAGGGACGCCTTCTTTCGTTGTAAAGTTTTAAGGGAACAAACTTTTGGGGAAACTTTTTTCCCCCTAGGGTATAGTGCTTTCTTCTCTTTCAGCAGAATATATTGTGTCTGATGGAGCAAAAAATTGTTTTTAAGAAACCCTGCACCAATCTGTCTGCCCCAGCTCAGACACATGCTCGCACAGAAAATTAAATTCACAGAAATGAGAGAAAATCAAGAGAACCAAAGGAGCATGTCTTCTGTTTCCCAGAATCATTCTCTGGTGTATTTAGTGGTCTGTTGGGTGACAGGGTGATGAGGGGAAAGGATTGGTTGAATGCAACTAGTTTTTCATGCCTTTTTTGCTTATTTCATCAAAGTGCCATGACAAAGTAAGCATTGTGCACGTTTAACCTATATGTTTTTAAGTTGTAATAAGCTTTATTAGAATTTAGACAGTTAAATAGTTTTGTTTTTTTTTTTCCAGCTTGAGTCTCATTACTACCATTTGCTTCATTAACAGCAGTAAATTTTGGGTGTGAAACTTGCTTGAAATGGTAACTACTAAGAGAAAGTGGTGGGAGAGGAGAAGTAAAAGAAGAGACTTAAGAATAGTGCCATCGAAACACATTCATAGGAAAGAAGATTGACTGGGTGATCTCTCTGGCCATTTAACATGATCTTCCTCAAAGTTTTTTTGACATTTGGCTTACCTTTCATTACTTCTTAAATCATAATCTTTAAATCTCCTTATAATCAGCTATCATACTATTTTGATCATGACTTAGGTGGAATTTTTATTTGTATTAAAATGTGTTTTGTGTTGTTTTTGCTTCATAGTGACCTTCCTCTGTTTCATATCTCTCTAAACTTCATTTGCCAATACGACCATGCATTTGAGTACTGCGATTCAAGCTTTGTAAAAAGAGAGACTTTGGCATGTCTTGTAAACCATGCACTTAATTAATGTTAGATTAAGATAATGAAGATGATGCTGCAGATGCTGACCTTTCCTAGTAATTGATTTTCCTTGACATGATTGTATTTGCCTCAGTGACTCAAAAAAATCTCTCTCTCTCTCTCTTTTTTTTTTGTATCTCAAGAAGGACCAAATACCTTCCAGATTTTGTTATTTTCTACTCCTGAATTAAGAGTTTAACCGAGAAACCAGAAGCCAAGTCCCTTCGGTCATTGTGCACAATCATGAAGCTGCATATGAACTGGCAATTAAAACTCGCCAACTCCTCAACACATCTCAGATTCTTCCCGATCTCTTCTCACCTCTATTCTCAGAGTGGCTGGTTTGTTATGAAACTAATTCTTTTCTAGGCCAAGTTTCCTTTGAACAGGGCGCAAAGGCATATGATCCTGTGGATTAGAAGTGGGTTGTCATCAAAATGATATAGCTCTGTTCTTCTCTGTTCCTTTCTTGGAATGGCTGAGAACAGACTTGCGAAGAGAAAAACTTGTTGGCGTTTGGGAGCTGCCAGGTTTTAGAAAGCCCAATTATGTCTTTTTTGAACTAGCATTTCTTTAATAGAGTTTAATTTAAAAATGTTTTTTTCATTTTTGACATTTCTTGTCGTTTTTATTTCAAAAGGATGAGGATATATTTACTCATGGGGAAAGTAAAAGCAAATTGTGTATGAGTAAGCAGGGTCAGCTGGCTAATCGTGATGATATTATAGTGGCTATCAAATGGCCCCTGTACTCAAAAAATTACCCTTTTTATTACCTTGGTCTCTAAAATTCCCCCATTGCTTGCACATTTGCTTTAAATCATTGTGTATTTCCACTAGAGCACTAGTCATACTTGTGGCTTATCATCTATTTCATTTACTTCTTATTACAAGTTCCCACAGTTCCCTGTGAAAATCCCCCCTCCTCTATTTTGGTGGAGTTGATTCCACCTGAGTGTCACAATTGTACCAATAGGTCTAGTACAGTCACCTGACCAGGGAAATTGGTTTGGATATTGGCACATAGCTCAATTGAAGAGAGATAAAGAGACTTTTGCTGGATAAATTTTTTTTTTTTTTCTACTGGAATTGTTGGTGGGAGAATGTGATTTATGTGACCACAACCTTCATTTCCTATATTATAAGCTTGGGACTAAGGAGACCATTGAATGGAGTCTGGGCATGGAGCTGAATGTGCAGAAGGCAGAACAGACAGATAGCAAGAAACTGGGCCATTGGTGACATTCTTTGAACATTGGATCAAGCCTCACCTGAACTCATTGCTATCTAGTACACATGGTACAACTTTTAGTCACATGATTATCAACTATTTGGATTTAATTCTAAATATTACTGTCTTTTCAGCTCCAAAGATTCTGTGGGTTTAGCTAAAGCTTCCAGGCATGCATCACCCAATCTTTGACTTCTCCGTCTACTCAATGCTGTTTCTTCTCTTCCACAGAGGTTGATCCCAAAGACACTCCCTAATAAAAATCCTGGAAAGGAAATTCCATTCCAGTTTTCTTCCTAGAAACCCAAACCATGAAAGAGGAAGCTCCTTCTAAGCAGACTGATTTTTCATGGGCCCAACAGAAAACAAAATAAAACAGAACACAACAAATTTATTATATTTCACTTTTGCACGGTTCTTCTGGGAATTCATCTGTTAGGTTTTGCTCTAAGATCCAACAGTCAACCTATGGGGTTGAGTTATCTCAGAAGAGGGTAAGAGGGAAAGGAAAGCAGGCAGATCACTATCTTTTAGAATCTCTAATCAAATTTATTTTTTTATATTTTATTTTTATTGTCTGTATACTTGTGAAACTATGACCATGATAAAGATATTGAAAATATCCTTCATCCCCAAAGGTTTCTCCATGACCCTTTGTAATTCCTCTCTTCTACCCTCTCCCCTTTCCCATGTAGTCACTGATCTTTTTTCTGTTACTATAGATTCATCTGCATTGTTTTGAATTTTATATAAATAGAATTATAAAATATGCACTCCTTTGATTTGCCTTATTTCACTCAGAATAATTATTTTGAAATTCATACAAGTTGAATACATCAGTAGTTCATTCCTTTTTACTGATGGGTAGTTTTCCATTGTATGCTTATACAATAACTTGTTTATTCATTCACTTGTTGATGGACACTTGGATTGTTTCCAGTTTTTGCCTATTGTAAATAAAACTAGTAGAGCATTTAGGTACAAATCTTTGTATAAACATATGCTTTCATTTCTTTTGGCTAAATCCTAGAAATGAAACAGCTGGATCATATGGTAGGTGTGTGTTAACTTTTTAAGAAAGTATCAAATTCTTTTCCAAAGTGAATGTGTCATCTTAGATCCCCATCATCAGGGTATGAGAGTTCCAGTTCCTCCAAACCTTGCTAATTCTTGTCTTTTAAAATTTTAACCACTCTATAGGTATATAGTAGTATCTCATTGTGGCTTTTAATTTACACTTCCCTCAAGACTAATGATGTTGCGCATCTTTTCATGTGACTACTTGCCATACATATGTCTCCTTTGGTAAAGTATCTGTTCAGATATTTTGTTCATTATTTATTGAGTTACTTTTTTAGTAAGTTGTAAGGGTTTTTAAAAATAACATATATTCTGTATGCACGTACTTTATCAGATATGTGCTTTGAAAATATTTTCTCCTAGTCTGTGGCTTCTCTTTTCATTCTCTCCTCATAATAGTGTCTTTCAAAGAGCAGAAGTTTTAAATTTCGATTAGGTCTGATTTATCAATTTTACATTTAATGGATCATGCCTTTGGTGTAAGAAATCTTTGTGTAATCTAAGGCCACAAGATTTTCTCCTGTTTTCTTCTAGAAGTTTTATAGTTTTAGGTTTTACATTTAAGTCTAGGCATCCATTTAATTTTTTATATGATCCATTTTAAGTTAATTTTTATATATGGTGAAAGATATGGATTGAAATTCCTTTTTTTTTTTTTTTTGCATATGGATAGCCAAGTGTTCCAGCACCATGTGTTGAAATTGCTCATCTAATTTTAAAATATGGAGCACATAATTCCAGTGTGGTCCGTAGACTATCTCGGAATAATCATTCCTAGTGCCTGTTAAAAATGTAAATTCCTAAGTCTCACACCAGCTCTTTTGAATTAAAATCTTATATCAAATACCCTAGGTGATTCTTGTAGATACTACACTTTGGGAAACACTGACATAATGCCATTATTATTCATTAACACTTTAAGTCAATACTGTCTCCATCAGAGCTCAGAAAAGATAACTCAGAAAAAGTAAGTCTTTATAGGATGGAAAGAAACCAGACAGTTTTTATTTTTCTTTTTTAATACAGAAAATTTTAAACTATTACAACAGTAGGTTGAATAGTATAATAATTGCCATATACTCTTCACTCATATTAGCAATAATCAATATTAAACATCACTTTTTTAAAATGAGAAGAAATTACAGGTGATCTTTTTCTATGTAGGAAAAAACTTCCAAGCTTAAAAAGCAGTGCAAAAAGCAAAAGTAGAAAAAAATAAATAAAATGAGCACCTGAGAAAATTAAAAAAAAAATCAAAGATCAATATAATTGCCAACATAAATATAAAAAACCTCTACACATCGAAAAAATCTTAAGTAATTTAAAAGACAACTAATAATCCATGAATTATTTTTGAATAAAACAAGTGATTAATTTTTAATCTATAGAGACATATATTTTAAAATGACTAAAAAATTCAGTGATAAAAATATAAAGGACATAAAATACAGCACTGAGATGAAATCAAGAGGATGTTATACAGCCAGTAAAGTTATCTTTAAAAATAATTTTTATAATGGGAAAATGCTTATAATATGATGAAAAAAGCTGAATACAAAATTGTATATTTTGTATATCCTCGTGTATTTAAAATAAGCTTAGGAAAAAATGACTGAAAGCAAATATGTTTCTGGATGTTATTTTCTAAGTTATCTCCAGTGAACATGTATATACAGCTAAGTAGTCAGAAAAGAAAAAAAAAGTCTTTTTTATGAAGCAAAGATTTGAAATGGGATATTTCCTTGGCAAAGTCAGAGATTGGCACAGAGTACAAAGATGGGGCAAAGAAAAGGCACAGTGAAGGCCAAAGATAGGTTTTATGCAGCATTGCCTTAAATGAAGGGATAGAGGTAACAGTTTCCTTCTTTGCAAGACTTACCAATGGATGAAGACTTCTTTCACATGAACAGTATAGACTGAGGGGACTGGCAGAGAGGTTAGATTTTAATGGCCAAGCTGCAGTCTGTTTCCCTAATCAGATGTAGACCGTTCTCAAGTCCATAGAGCCCCTTTTCTTGATTTAAGGAGAAAGGCACAGAGGATAGAAGTTAAAGCTGTAACAGCCCTTTCTGCTTGTCCAAAGCCACCCAGTGGATGAAATGTCTGTTTGTTCATAGACTCTGAAGTGTTACTTTGTTTGTATCATTTTTCTTCTACAGTTCAGAAACTAAAACTAAAATATTTCACTAAATTGGAAACCCACTCATATCTTCTGGGTTTGTACTTCTGAACTGAAATTGAACTCTGGCACTTTAGATCACATGATGTTAGGACAATGTAACTTTTTGTTTTGAAAAAGAGTGGCTTTAAAAGTCTCATAAATGGGTCTTGCCTGTTCTTAGAAATCAAGTAGCACTTGTAAACTCTAGCTCCTAAATGTTGTGTAATTATGAATAAGTAAATGTTAAGGAAGCAGAAATGTACAGATTATACACCTCAGCTTGTACAAAGGTTCATAAATAATAAAAATGTATTTGTCTCTTTAAAATCCTAGTATTGGAAATCACATCAAGAAATGCAAAAAAGGATATTAAAAGATACAAACAGATTATGATTCAAGACAATATATTTATAATCTAAAAAAAAATAAATTAGAAAGTCAAGAAAAGCTGGTAAGATCTCCAAAGTACTACAGAGTTTACTGGAAGAAATTTTTGTATATTTGTTTTTCAGATGGTTCTATAATTGTATGGTTCCAGGTGGTATAGATTAACATTTTCATGCAGTCTTCTATGATCAGTACTAAAATAATTATCATGAAAACAACTATTGAGTGTCCAAAGTATGCAGAACATATCTCATAAAATAAACTAAAATTTGTGTAAAAAAGTTTTTCTCAGGCTTGTCAGGAAAATAATAGAGTAACTGAGAACTATAAGAAGTAGACAACTTTTCTAAAATAGCGACATAGGACACCCAAGGAGGTTAAAAAATAAATTTAAGAATTGATCTAAGTTATTTTTACTATTTTTGTGGACTCTCTTTTCAAAACCAAGAATTGAAACATGTAGCATGATGATTATGATTCTGCTTAAAGGAAAAACAGAAACTGAATATCTGCAATGAGAAACAGGATCAGACAAATACTATATATTTCATTGCTTTGTATTCTGAAATACATATTATATATTTTTCTGATATGAAATACATTACTTCATCTACTTATATGTATTAATGTGCTAAAAAGTAGAATTGAAAATGAGATTAAAAGGTAGGATTATCAATAATAGAGCTTTAAGCTCTGGACCCCAATTTACCTATAAGAATAGATGTCAGACCCAAATTTTCAGGCCTGAGAGTCTCAGCCTTGTCACACACTTTACCCTTAACTTATTGAACAGTTTAATAAGCAGCACCAATATTAAGTATCATAAATGCGTAAGACATATTCTGCAATGTTCTGTCTTTGTGGAGAAGTGTTGTCAGCAGGATATATAAATAGCACTTTGAGACTGTTTTGATGGTGTACTTATCAAGATATGCTTGATTTTCACAATTAGTTGGCCAGATATTTAGTTTGTCGTACTTAGCTAGTAAATTCTGTACCTTCTTAAATTCTATACTTCAGTGAGCATTACGGCTGAAAACTCATTTGATACTCAAGGGAACACTGGCCAGTTAGCAATATGAGAGCCATTATTTTAGAAAATCTGAACAGTTTTGTCCCAATAAGTTTGACGTGCCTGGTTCCTTGGACTTGAAAATTATATGGTCTAACATGTGCTTTGTCTCTTAGTGAATTCCAAAGTTATTGCTCCTATATCTGTATTTGAAGATAATCTGTAGAAATATATTTTCCGACCTTCAACCATACTGTTTCTCACAGAAAAAATTTCCTGGACTCAGTTAAAAAAATGGCTATCTGATAATAAGGAAAGTATTACCTTTCATTTCTAATCAAGAACCACTTATTGAATACTAATTTCATATCAAGTAGTGTGTTAAGCACTGAAATAAATTAAAAAAAAGATGAGTGCAATACTGTTTCCACTCACTGATATGGTTTTATATTTGTCAGCCTGCAAATACACTTTCATCTTCTTTCATCCTCACTGGAACTCCATAAGGTAGATATAATTTTCTCCATTTTACAGGTGATAAAACTGAAACGGAAATGTCACTTGCCCAAGATCACAATTTTAGTAGAGCCAAGACTATAATCCAGGTATTTTCAGACTCCAAGTTCTTTTCTCTTTCTATTATTCAGTAGCATATGTTTTCCTAATATTCTTTGGTCGTGGTAAACCATGTAACTATTGTAATGCAGAAATCCCTTTAGTCCAAAATAAGAATTTTAGTACCTTGTCTAAATTTCACTGGCTATTTCAGTACTATAGAAGCAGGAAATTATTCAATTCATGAGAAAATTCATGCACCTGTGGATTTCATTTTTGTGCCAGATGAATAGGTGAGGTTGGATTTGATTTACTCCATGACTAAACTCTAAAATTGGGATTTAAAATGGATATGTAATCTCACTCTGATTCCATTTGTCCTGTAATGCTGTCTAATGGTTATGCAAGTCTCAGAAATATATTTAAAGTAATAACATGTCCTTTTTATCCAAAACATCAAACCAAAATCTTTTTTGTTCACTTTTGCTAGACCTCTAACCTTTAAAGGTGAGTCAGGCAGCTGCAGAAAACCTGATCTTATTTTCTGCCCCTGGCAAGACTTTTTCAAGTTCATCTTTTTTCCTTTCTCTTAAAATCTGATGAAAAATGAAATGTCAGGAAAACAAGCTCCCGGGCTAAAAAACTTGTGTCTGTCTCTGTGACAGATGTCAGTTTGAAAGGTTTCAGGTCACCTGTCAGAAGTATGCCAGTGTGATCTGTACTTACATCGACCTCACACCAACATTGAGTTCTGCTTTTAAAAATATCCTTGAAAAAGAATTAAATGATTTGTGGTCATTGCTTTTTCCTCTATCTTTTAACTTTAATCAATGAGACAAAGATGGGGATGGGTATGGAGGGGGAGAGAGAGAGGGAGGGAGGGGAAGAGAGAGAGAGAGAAAGAAAGAAAGAAAAAAAGAAAACATCTAGAAAAACTAGAGAGAGAGAAAGAAAGAAAGAAAGAATGAGAGAGAGATTTTTAAAAGGACAGCTTGACCTTTGGGTGCCCCTGGCAGTGAACCAATCAGCATTCTTGTAATCCAAACACAGATGCCTAGAGCTAAACAAATCCTATACTTGTGAACAAGAATTCAGTTTGCTGTCAAAATACAGTGAGGATCAGCATAGTGCTGCTATGAACAAAATATCGTGAATTAAAGTTAAATGTTTGTGATTAATAGAGAAGAGTAATATTGAACAACATAATATCTCATTGGTGGCTCAGTTTAGTAACCAATATTTCCTGCAAAAGAATCATGTCTTTTGAAAAGTCTTGAATTCTAACTCCATATCCTGGGCATAATTCCCTAATATTTTATGCCAGAAACACCACTGATATTATTGTACAAGTCAGTAATTTGTAATGACTCATTAATGGCAGTTGAATTCTGTTCTTTTTCTGAATTAGTTTATACAGTTCTGAATTATTCATCAAAAAAAGGTTTCTTTCTTTCTTTCTTTTTTTTTTTTTCCATAAACCTTTATCATAGCCCAGGAAATTTAAAGATTGAAAAAAAAGTAAGATGGGTTTCGTTTCATCAGTTTGGTAGTATTTAGGGCTTTGTCCTGTAACCAAGAAGATAAAAGATTAAAGCTCTAAAGGCATGTTTGCCAAGTCTACCACTCTAAACAAGAAGCCAGATCAGAAGAGATGAGAAAGTCCATGAATACAAACCCAGAAACTTTAATAGCACTAAAGAGATGTTAGTTTTTCTTTTCCTTTGCTTAACTTTTAAGTATACAATACTTCTCTTCTTTCAAGTGGGCCCACCCTTGATGTGAAATACAAGTAAGTTTATTGGAGATATGTTCATTGTATCCATGTCTAGAGCAACATTATTTTTGAGCGTTAAAAACTTGGGGCGGGGGATAGAAATGTAGACTTGGAATGAGATTAGTTAGCTTGAAAGAGAGGTGGAAAGCTGATTCTCTGCGATGACGTGTAATATCTGTGAAATTTTCTTATCTTTTAGACAGCTTTTAGACCAGCGCTTTTCAGACTTTAAAGTGCACATGATCTTCTGAATCTTGTTAACATGAGATTCTGATTCAGTAGGTCTGGGTGGGCTTCAGCATCTGCATTTCTAACAGATTCCCAGGTGAGGCAGATCCTGCTGAGCCTGGACCACACACTGAGGGATAAGGTGCTAGGCTGTTCTCAGCTTCCCAGGAGAGTGTGTGTCAGATGCCTCAAGGTTTCTCAAGTGGTTCTGAAGTTCAAGCAGCCTATCTTATTTACAAAATTCTCCTTCTGACATATTTTTCCTACCTTTATGATCTTTTCTATGTGTCTGTGACTTGATCTCTTTTTAGGAATTTCAAATTTTAATTTAACATTATCTCAGAATGACCATACTTGTTACAAAGAAGGGGTACAGAACAAAGATGGTAACAGTGTCAGGTTTTCTCAACTCTGCTCTTAAATCATTAGTGTTTTTCACTAGATCATGGTCTTGTGAGAGCATTTTGCACTCTACTAGGTAATTTCATTAATTTTGACTGACATCTCTTCCTTGCTATGTACAATAATCAGACTGCTTATAAAAGGTTGAAGTCCTTTATAAGAATGCTCTTGCACTAAGAACCACCCAGAGGAAAAACAGTTAAAAACAAGAGTAGTCAGAACTCTCAGCAGTGTTTAGGCCCAGATAACCACAAACATCCTGGAATTTACTTAACCATGTCTGATTTCCCAGTGAGTCATGTTTACATCTCTAGATGTTAGTTTACTTTCCCTTCATTTTTTTTTCTTGATCACTCATGCAGTGGAAAGCGGAAACGAAATCTTCCATGGCAATTAGAGTGCCAATACTTGTGCTAGCTATGTGTTCCTGTTATTATTAATAGGGAGATCTGGCCATTAGTCAAACAAAGCTGTACGAATTTTCTCATGCTCATTACATATTTATAATATGGACAGTCTTGTGACATATTATGCAGCTGCTTTACCAGGAAACTAATATCAAATAAGAGAGTGCCAAATTTAGCTTTACCAGGAAAAAAAAATGCACCATATTTAATGCTTAATTTTCATTCTGTGTATGTTAGATACACACATGATTGCTGAGATGTTCTTAATTGTGTATTCCACTACAAGTTATTTTTATCCTTGTTAAAGATTCTTAATCTCTTTAATGTCAAATGCTAAAGTCATTTAAACAAGTGAAAAATATTTGCTAATTTTCTCCAAAGTCTCAAAGTATTTTCTGCCCAGAGGGTACAGCCCATTGCGACCTTGCATTAGAAGAACCAAACCTTGAGATGGTCGCCTATCACATGGCAAGGTGCTAAGGACTACTGTGTCCCTACTTTTAGGAAAGCCTTTACTGTGTGTTGCCAGCTTCATCTGGAGAGTCAGTCAGACATCTGTGAGCATGTGATTATAGATTAGAACCAGAAATACAGATTCTGTTACTGCTATCACACAGACCCTCAATAACATTTCTCTGAATAAACTTTCCCATATAAAAAAGCTGCTTCAATGAATATTGGTGGAGGAAAAAAATGGGGGATCTAGCAATTGTGAAAACAGATTTTTCTGGCTGAAATTAATAATTCTGAGCAGTACTAAAATTAATTACTCTGTGGTTATAAGTAGGCAGCAGATTTATGGTAAATGACAGAGTGTTTGCAAATTTTCCTGACTACTCGATTAGAAAATGCACAAGTGGAGGCGTCAGCCGAGCATGCATTATTTAAGTGGTTGGTGTCTGGCGACAATCTGGAAACGGCAATTGTTGTGGTTGCCGTAGGAAAATTCGCACTTTCTGAGAGAAATTCTTTCACCTTTGTATGCCCACAGCATGGATCTCTCCTCATGGCAGCTGTAGGAAACACAGGAACTCCGTGACCTGGAAAATGTGGGACAACTGCCACAAGGTGACCCTGGAAGGCTGGGGTAGGCCCAATTAATTTAAAATTTTGCTTGGCCTTGTCTCTTCCAATTTTCTAAATCCTCTGGAAAAATGATTAATGCGTACACTGCCAATGCGAAAATATTTTTGACCCTATTAAAGTCGACCAAGGGTAAACCAAGTGTAGGCTGGCATTGTATCAAACTAGCTTTATTAAATTTGATTGGAGGTTTGTGTGAGGAAGGGACAGACAAGGACATTATTTTGCACAGCAGCTCTCTTTTAAATGAAAATATCAAGAGGAATACAAAGTAGCAATATGCCCTGGACAGGAATCATCTTAAATATAGGAAAATACCATGAAGAACTTTGTTTAAAGGGTAAACAATATGTGCTAGAAATTTTTCTGCTCTCTTATTGATATGCTGGTCAGTTACCAACGAGGGTGTTTTAATTTATGGAAGGCTTATGGAAGCCTTATATTTCTTCATTTATAGATGAGCTAGTTCAACCTTGTCTTCTTTCTTCTGTCATTGAATTCTACAACTTAAAATTATCTGTCTGCATTTTGAACTTTAGCAGAACAAGTCTTAATCTCACAATTTTCCCCCAATGTATCCATCCTACACAATCATCTAATTAATTACTAAAGTGATAATTTTTTTTTCTACTGGTTATGCTGTTTTGAATAAAAATGGCACAATTCAGGTACAATTTCAAAGGATAGAATTTATCATGAGCATTTCTTCCTTCTCCGGGAAAGAGAAAACCTATTTAATTGTCATAAAGTATAGTGTATACATAATTTCATTTAGGAGCCAACATCCAGGTTTCACATGTAATCTTTCCTATAGTTATTTAAACCTAGGAAATATTCAGCCACATGAATGTTATCATAAAGACTATGTTTTATACATTTATCATATGGAAAGTATGACAATTTCCTTTATGTCAGGTGTGCATCTTAATAACTTTGATATAACTAGCGTATAGTAAGTACTTATTGAATGAGTGAATGGCAGAAACCTCTTGTGACCACCTACCAAAGGGAAGACTTGAGTTACAGCTGAAACAACAGTTTAGGTGGTAGCAATAGCCCAATGAAGGTTCTAAAACACACTAGTCATTTTTAGTCATTTTCATCTAGTGAGTGTAGATGTGGAGAATAGGTAGTTATAGGAAAAAAAAAAATCCACTATTGGGGATGTTAGCTTTGCTTCAGATTTTTTAACTGAAAGATGTGAATGGAATGTCTATACTACTTGTTGTAGGTTATATCATTCTTGACCCATATCCTGTGGCTTTCTCTCCAGAGTCTTCTAGGAAGGTTATCCATCTTTGCCCTGTTTTATGCAGGCATAGCCTTTTGATGTGGTTTGGCCAATAAAATATGAGCAGAAATGAGGTGTTTCACTTCTAGGCAGAAGCTGTAAGGGCATAGTTTGCCTAGTCTCCTTTCCTTCTGCATGACAATCAGCAAAGTTTCAGATAAAAAGCAAAGTGGAGCCAAGTTGCAGCTGACTTGTGACATACACAATAGTGTGACTGAGAAACACACTTTTGCTATTGTTAGCTATTGAGATTTTTCGATTGTCTATTACCCCTACAAAATGTAGCCTATCCTACTGACACAGATTTAAACAGTATCCTTTCAGCATGAGCTAAGTAAAATAGTGTTAATTATGACTCTCTGAGCTTTGGAGTGAAATTAGCTCTTGTCTTCCTGTTACCATATCTAAGAGCCCACTTGCTTTCACATCCATCTCCAACTTCCTCTCTCTTTAATGGATAGAGTGAACCTGCTCTGAACAATAGCTAAGTCCTCTACTAGGTCTCTGGATCCCATCTTCTCCCAAATATAGACTCTCCTCTTTGAGCTAACTTCTGCAATTTCAATCTTTCCCTCTCTAATGGATCATTCATATCGTCCATCCTAAAAACAATTTTTTCTTGGGTTCACATTTCTTTCAGCTGGCCCCTTCCCATTTCTCTCCCCCTTTTCTCAAACAAACTTCTCAAATGGTTTAACTGTGTATGCTCTCTGCACTTCCTCACCTTCCATTCAATCTCGAATCTACCCTAGTTTAGTTTTCATCCCACCATAGAAAACAAATTGCTCTTGTCGACATCACCAAAAGCCTCTGCATTGTCCAGTCCTAGGGACACTTTTATGTGGTAATTTTACTCTACTTCTTAGCAGCATTTCATTGGGGTAACCATTCGCCCCCCTCATGAAGGACTGTACTGGGCTTCCATGACACTCACCTAGCTTCATTCTTACCTCTTTTGTGGTTGACTCTTTTTCCTCCATTACACTAAAATATGTAAAAAGTAGAACTCCTATGGGTCTGTATGGAGTCCTTGTTCCTTCTATCTGCATATTATCTCCCTATATTGAATTTGGCCTCATGATAACTCCTATTGTTTCTAGAGTTGCTCTTTTGAAGTCCCTATTTAGAAATACTCATAAGAGCCCTATTTATATATACATTTTTATTTCCCACTTCAAAGCATCTTTTATGAAATTTCAGGCAGAATTCATAATTTTGTTATTTTAACTCCCTCATTTTAATCTTAAAAAAATCTACTGATTATCCACAGTGTGCCAGGCACTATAATAAATGTTAAGAATATAAAAATGTATTATATATTCTTGCTCTCAAAAAAAAGTGCTCAGCAGGGAGGAAAATTTGCACACAACTATGGTAAAATGAGTAAATTCTAATAATGTACCTTGTGTAACACATGGTGGGAACATAAAGAAAATCTAAGTTTTGGGGAGCAGTAAGAAAGATTCCCAGAGGAAGTTATATTTGGTCAAAAACACAGTCAGACAAGAATTTATCAGAAGGGAACATTTATCAAGAGGGAACATTATTCTTAAAAGAAGAACAGGTGAGTTGGTCTGTCAATATTTAAGGCATTTAAAATTGTTTGATATATTTACAAAGAATAAGGGAGGTTGGGAAGAGTAAGAGCTGAGGCTGGACTTCGGGGCTAGTCCCAGGGCATGAGGACTTTTGATGGAATTATAGTCTTTTGGTATTCAGGCTGACATTTCTGAGCCCTTTCCACTGTTTGTGTTTAATCCATTCCAACCCTAAATGCATAAGTGTCTAATGGGAGGGGCAGTATAAGCAATATCAAAAGTTTTGAGACAGGAAGCATTGATTTATGTCACTTTTCTAGTCTCTATATTATTCTATTATATCTATCTGTTTACATTCTAGTCATTATCTGTTTACTTAATTTGGTTTTGAGTAGCAGTTCTCAGGAAAGGCTGATACTAAAAGTCTAAATGTTTTGAAAACTAGTACATGCTGTTCACAATAATCTAATTCCAGTCCTTCACCTTTCATAGTATAAGGAAACAATAATTCTGAATATTGAATGGCTGTTTAAGACTAAATTCTCTCTCTCAATATGGGTAAAATCAGTTACATAATTTTTGAGGGTTCGGTACTAAAAGAAAATCTCAGTTGGTGTTGGGTGAGTTATTGTAAAATATATTTTATCTAACAGAACCCATCTGAAGTGCATGTATTTGCATTATTTAGTACTGTGTTAATAACAGCAAATGTGACAATTTCTATAATTTTGTTATATTTACATTCTACGCCTGAGCTTTTTAGTATTTCTTGTTATGCTCACGACGAATAACATTTTCTTAAAAATTAAAAGTGACAAACCCAGTCTCTATATATGTAAACTCTTGAATATTTCACACCTACCAGAGAAATATAACATAGAATTGCTTTTGAAACAAACTCAGGGAAAGCAATTTTGCTTCTAAATATTATAATATAAATAGTATTTAAAATATTTAAATTTTGTGATGCCAAGTTTGACTGAGTGGTATAAAATATGTTTTGACTTTGCTTTACCTTAAGAAAATCTCTCCTATTTTCATTTTTTAATCTATAACAGGAATAACAAATTGATTATGAACAGGGCATTCTAGATGGGATCTTTAACTTCATGGATAAATATGTTGGAATGAAGCAAATAGTTTCAAGGATGAACCTTTGCCATGGAGTGCTACTCAGCACCATTGTTTTACATGAATTATTTCACAGTTGCAACTGAACGGACTCTGATAACTTCTCTAGTAAATTAGTCATTCTGGTGAACCGCCTACAGCATTTGTGTTAAAGCAGTAGAACCAAGTACAAAGAGACATTAATGGTATGAATCAGATTCAGCCCTGTGACTTCAAAACTAAGTTAGAAAAAAAGGGATGGTGGGAAGGAAAGTGTGCAAGACTAATTTTCTGAAGAGAATTCAGATAGAGGCAGTTTGTAAAATAATTTTAAATATATAGAGATTTCTTATCTAATGCCACCATGTTCACATGCTCATTATAATTTTACATTTGCTTCTGATAGACCAGAGCTAGGTGGGTGGCCAATGACATATAAGTTGGCTCCACTAAAGACTCATTTCTCACATGGAACTTGAGCAGCTGGACACAAGGATACTTTTAAAATACCTATTTTTGTCCCTACCTTACCACATGTGTCAAGACATGTAATGTCTTTAACACCAAGACATGTTCAGGAATAAGAAAGTCTACACTCTAAATTATGTAAGAAGAGACTAAACAATTTGTGAGATGATTTAAATAAAAAGCTAAGTAATTATGGGCTTCTTTTTTCCCCCATAGTGCTGATGTCTCTTCTCAGCATTATGTAAAGTGTTTTGGGATGTTCATTAAGGATTCCAGGCCACTGGAGTACTACTAAGATCATTAATTTCTACCACAAAGCCTCAAATGTATTACCCTAGTCAAGTGGGTACTGGGGAAATCTGGTTCATTATTTCTGATAATGGAAAATGAACTTTTCTGCAATGGCAGCTACACAGCTCACAGTTGTGGATATTAAAGAATTAGGCATTAGCTTTTCCAGGTGTCTAAGGTTCTATTTTATATCTCACTTTATAAATTATGGCTCTTCCATAGCAGCTAGTACACTAACAAAGAACTTAGCTTGTTAGAAGATGGGAAGGTCCCAAGTGCAGAAAAATTGTTGACATAAGCCTTAAATGAGAATAACAAATGTCTCCCCATTTGTCCATTGGGTTAAAAGAAAGTTAAATGCATAAAATTTTTTTATAAAAAGTATTTATTGTTTCTTAGAACTATTTTAAAGGTTTAATTTCAGTTATGTCAGATGTGGATCAAACCTTTATTATTATTTATTAACATTAAGTCAATACAAAAAGAATTTTTAACATCTGGTATGTACAAGATACTGTTCTAAATATTACAGCAGATGTAAATGTTTAAGAGTAAGAAGATGATCCAGTTTCTCAGTAGAGTTTTCCTGCTAGTCATAGGATGGTACCAAATAGCCACAAAGCAAAGCACGAGACTTACAAATATGTAATGTAGCAGGGAATGGCTCTAACAGCTTACTCTGGGGATTGATTGAAATCTGTTCTTTGTAATGGCTTGCATTAAATGAAGTCGAAATATCAGAAATTTTTTGATATTTTATAGAGAAAGAAATAAAAATAATTGGACGGATAGAAATGTTGTAGTGGAATTATATATAACCTACTCACACATTCTTTAATTATGTTTCTCAAGAAGGCCCAGAGAACATTCTCTTCAATGAGGCATTGAGAAATACATTGGTTAGGGAATACCAAAATTCTTTAGAAAATCCATAGTAGCTATTTTCTATAAGGGGTCATGGTGGGTGATGCTCAAATAAAAATGGACTTCTTATTTTTCTTGTGGATGATAGCATTTCAGAGTGGTAGAAGCATTTAATCACCACTTTAAATCAATAATGGGGGTTGAATTTTATTAATTGAATTTTTATTATTAATTTTATTAGTTGAATTTTATTGTGGAAGGGGGGAGGTAGACAGGATAAAGGGGATCAAATATGTGGTGACAGAAAGAAATCTAACTATGAGAGGTGAACACACAGTGTAAATATATATATGCCTTATTGTTAAAGTGTACAGCTGAAACTTATTGAATTTCGTTAACCAATGTCACCATAAAAAAAATTCCTGGAAGAAAAATTCTTTGCATTTATTGAGGTTATCCTATCATTTTCTTCCTTTAATCTACTTCTTATACTGAATTATTACAATAAATCTCCTAGTATTACATAAGCCTTTCATTTCATATGATAAGTTCTATTTGATAACAATGTTTTATTTTGTGGCTGGATTGTGGGATTCATCTACTAAAAATTCTTGAATTTATATAATAAATGAAATTAGACTACAATTTTTATTGTCTTATCCTTGTCCAATTTTTGCTATCAGAATTTTGCTAGCCTTGAAGAATACATAGGATAAACTTCCACATTTCTCTATTTTTCTATGCTCATAGAGATTATCTATTCTGGGAGGTGTTTACTATGACTTTCCTCTATAATCATCTGGGTTTGCTACCATTTTAAACATAGACTTTAAAATTTTCTTCTATAGTAATTCTGTTCAAATTTTCTACTACTCCTTGAACCATTTTTGCTAGCCTTGAAGAATACGTAGGATAGACTTCCACATTTCTCTATTTTTTTTTTTTTTGAGATTTTCATTGCTATAAAACAGAACATTCTGTAGTAGTTATTTTTAGACAGGATGTGGGGGTGGTAAAGTTTTTAAGCCTTTGCTTTCCTGAATATGCCATTATTTCCCCCTTATAATTGATTACAATTTTAGCCAGGTCAAGAATTAGATTTAAAGAAATGTTCTTCCTTTTCGTTAAAAGCATTGCTCTGTTGTCTTCTAGCATAAGTTACTGCTGAGAAATTTTATATGAATATAATGAGTGTTTCTTTGTAGGTCACCTGTTTACTTCTCCATGGGAAGTTTAAGATTTTCTTTTTCTTTGAAGTTTGAAACTTTATTATGATTTATCTTCATGTATATATCTTTTCTTTCATTCTGTTGAACCCTAGGTTGGTCTGAAGTCATGTGTCTTTTTTAGCTCTAGAAATTGTTTTTCTATAATTTTCTTGATTATTTCCTTTCTTTCATTGTGTTTGTTTCTCCTGTAAATCTAGTATAATAGATTTTGGTATTTATACTTCTATATGTCTTAAATTTTTTTTGACACAGTGTTATTATTACTTTGTTCTTTTGTATCATGTTTCAAAAGAATCTTTCATTTTGCTCTTTCAGTTTGTGAATTTTCTTCGGCTACGTTTTCATTCCATTTAGCTTTCAAAATTACTAAACATTTCTTACAATCATATTTAAAATTTCTAGATCATTAATTATTTCTATTTTTGTCTATAAAATATATTTTTGAAGTTCTCTAAATACATCAAGTATACATATCTGAAATGTTTACTCTGCTAAGCAAAGTTTTAATTCTCAGCTGTTAATTCTTTATTTGATGATTTTGTTGTTTTTATTCTGCTGATAGCTTCCTCAAATGTTTGGTGATTATCTTTCTGCTCATCTTTGTGTATAAGTATCCCTGTTTACAATTTATATATTGTCTCCGGTGATTCTAGGGGACAGACCATACATACTGGTGTATGGGGTGTGCGAGTTCTTCTCGGAATAAGAGCTCCTATTCTTCCTGAACTTTGCTAGCTATTTGGACCAAAGTGCTGCCTTTTTAGACTAGCACACATATTGATTGCATTAGCTGTAGCTTCTAGGTAAACACCTCTGGTGCCCACTGTTCTGGGTAATGGACAATCAATTTAATGTCTTTACAAGTACCTCTCTTCCTGAGCCCAGAGCACCTACAAATTTCTTCCTTTTCTTGCATATGTGATGGATTATTGTCTGTTTTTCTTTTATTCCTGAGATATTTCAGTCTATGAATGGCAGTCTCACTTTTTACTGATGTACGTTAAGTCATTTTAAAAGTATACTTTTCTATTATTCTAAAGACTTTAGGTGAGAGAGGAAAAAGGTATGTTTACTCATAATGACATTTTGGTTGAATATTTCCTTAATTTCTTTGAACATTCTGTTGTCTTTATTTGATATTACCAATATTCTGAGGCCTGTTCAAAACACTTTTTCATCTTTCAGAGTTATAAAAATTGAAGTCAGGCTGTGGGAAGGATGGTCACATCTTACTTAAGACCACAATACTGGGGCTTCTTGTTTTAGAAGGCCGGTATTGAATAGGTTACTACCTGAGGTAATAAATATAATAGGCAGTTATTTGAGATCGAAAGCAGGGAACTGCCCTGTAGAATCAGAGGATAAAGGGTACGTTCTCTGTAGTATATCTGTGTTCAGAAAAATGGGAAAATTTTAGAAAATTTCTAATTTATGTTTCTGATAAGATTAAAAATTTCATTTATTAGATTTTAACAAGCATTTATGAGGGAACAAAACAGAGATGGCAGTATTATTTAGATATGAAAAACACAATTGTTGGAGTGGTAACTTCAAAGGAAGCAGGCTACCAAAAACTGACAGAAAGAAATACAAATTAACAACAACAACAAAAAGAGAGATGGTAAAATATTAATATTTCAGGAAAACTATAAATAATTCAAAATAATGAAAAAAATTTAGTAATATGGACAGAGTTATGTGATCCAGTCTAGATATGTATAAAAAAGAGAACTGAGTAGATGAAAAGAAGTAATAAACAAAGATATAACAGAAGAAGATTCATTAGCAAATGTAAGATCTAATTTTTTAAAATAGAGAAATAGTCATGAAATACTGAGCGATATTGATTTCACTATATATATATTGGTGAAATTATTATATCATAAAAATAGAGCAAAATTGTTGGAAACAGTAGGAAAATCATGTTATATATGAAGAACAAAATTTAGGCTGGCTATAGACTTCTCCAAATATTTTTTTGACCCACATTTAAAACAACATGAAGAGAAAGTTGAATATAAAGTTATAGACAAAGATACTATCAGACAAAAAAAAAGTACAGGGGAAGCAACATAATTTTAATACAAAATAGAATTCAAGAACAAAAAACATGTGATGTGATGCTTTTATACTGGTAAAGCTGATACCCATAACAAAGTTATAACAGTCATTAAACATATAACTAAAAGTTAATACCAAACTATATATAGCATAAACTTAGAGATAAATGGAGACTGACAGAAACACAATTGTAATGAGATGCTTTATCATATACTATTCTTAGTTGTTGACAGATAAAATAAGTTAAAAAATAAATAAGAACTGAAAAGACTTGGAAAAATGCACCCAATATAGTAATTATATCTATAACTGTATTTTTATTTATATATGACACATGATACATATACACTCAATTTTTATAAAAGAGACACATATTTATTAATATAAAAAGGCCTTGTATTCTATAGAAACAATAATTTCTTTGCAAATGCCTCGGAAACATTTATAAAAAGTGATCATATACTAAAAACCCACCCTCAAAATCTTAATTAAAAGCAAGAATAGAAACCATGTAAGCTATATTTTTTTAATGGCATTGCAATGAAATAGCTTAATTGTAAAGTCTAAACAAAAAATTCACAGTGCTTGGATTTTGCTAAGGAGCTCTTGGAGTAAGGTAACTCTATAGGCTTTAGATAGAGTATTTAGAGTGATAAGAAGAACTTTCTAAATTAAAACCTCTGTGATATTTCCAAAGTTATGGCGTGAAGGCAAATTTATAGCCTGACTTCCTTGTTTATTAAACAACAAAGAATGAAAATCAATTTAATATCTAACCCCAAAGTTTTGAAGAAAACAACAAAGCAAACATAAGAAAATCAGAAGGAAGAATATGATTCAACTAGTAATTTATTATTATTTTTTTTAGGACAGAATAGCAAAAAAGGCAGAATAACTAATAGAAAAACTTCTAGCACATCCAAACAAGAACAAAAGAAAGGGAAAGCTAAGTGTAGACGTTTATAATTTAAAAAGGGGACATATCAGTACATAGATCAGTAAATGGGAGAGTTTAAACATTTTAAGAGTATTTTACATACTACTCTGTACTCATAAAATTTAAAATCTCAACAAAATAGTTTAGTTCCTAACCAGGAATAAGTTCTGCAAGTTGGTCTGAAAAGAGGTAGAAAATTTACAGCTGTTGGGAAAAAAATTAACAAGTAAATTCAAATTTTAACTTTTGTGTGTTCAAAGTTGCAGTGATTAAAAATTTCAATAGTATATAAGCTGATTGAAGCATAAAAAGAGAGAGAACGTTTCTCAAGTCATTTTATGAAGTTAGTGAACTCTGATAACAAAATATGACAAAGCACAGCAGTGAAAACTATAGATTAATATATAGATTAATATCACTACTGTAATACAGGGGTAAATATCAGAAAATAAAATATAGATGTATATTAAAAATAAGCACCATGGCCAAAACTAGTTTTTAATCCTCAAATAAAATAACAATTCATTATGATTTGAACATTATGTCATAGGTTGCAGATTAAAAGTAATGTGATCATTAAGTGACACCCAATATATTAGTTTCCTGTTGCTTCTGTAACAAATTACCACAAACCCAATGGCTTAAAACAACACAAATGTATTATTTTACAGCACTAAAATCAAAGTGTCGACAAAGCTGCATTCCTTATGGAGGCTTTGGGGGAGAATCTGTTATTATGCTTGTCCAACTCCTAGAAGTTCCTGCATTCCTTGGCTCATGTCCCCTTCCTTTCATCCTTCCAACCCCCTTCTGTCATCACATCTTCTATGCTGACTTTGACCCTCCTGCTTCCTTCTTGTATGGACTCTTATGATTACAATGAAGCCACTCAGATGATCCTGTATAATTTCCCTATATCAAGGTCCTTAGTTTAGTCATGCCTACAAAGTACCTTTAGCTGTGTAAGGTAATATAGTAACAGGTTTTGGGGGTTAGGATATAGACATCTCTGGAGCCATGATTCTGTTTACAAAACACAAAATGAATTTAATTAAATTTAACATCTCTTCTAATCAAATTCTTATCAAATCAGGACCGGAAGAATACTTTGCTAAGATGGTGAAGCATTTGCATTATCAACCAACAGTCATGGTCTTATTTTGTGGAGAAACACTGAAGATATTCTTAATAAAGTTAGAAAAAAGATGAAGATGATTGCCACTGTGCTATACTTAATATTGTTTTGGAAGTAGTGGCCAATGACACAAATAAATAACACCAGAGCTCTTGCTTAGAAAGCAGTTTCGGTTTTCATTATTTTTCACTGATGTCATCGTATACCTAAAAAGCAGACGAATCCATTGACAAACTGTTAGAATTAATACAGAGCTTAATAAAATGACCAAACTCTGAAGAAACAAACAAACAAAAACTAACTAAATAAATAGTATTTAATATACCAGCAGGAAAAAGTTTATTTCAAACAACAAAAAGGGACCCTTTGTTTACAGGAACAAAAAGAAAGGAATTGGACCAATGATTCTTAAACTTTTTAGTATCAGTACTCCTTAACTATTAATAAGTATTGAGAATGCTTATTAGCTTTTGTTTATGTGGATTATGCCTATTGATATTTACTGTGTTAGAGATTAAAATAGAGCAGTTTAAAAAATTTAATATTTAATTAAAAATAATAGTAAACCAATGTGTTAAAAATATTTCATAAAAATAACTATATTTCCCAAGCTCCCTCAAAATATAGTGAGAAGAGTAACATAGTTCACATTTTACATTCAAATCGCTTCAATGTCAGACTTAACAGAAGCCAGCTGAATTTCCATGTCTGCCTCTACATTCACTTTGTTGTCATATGCTGTTTTGGTTAAAGTATATGTAAAGAAAAAGCTCACATTACATAGATATGGAGTTGG
The DNA here is from genome assembly GCF_000325575.1 of Pteropus alecto. Lineage (NCBI taxonomy): Eukaryota > Metazoa > Chordata > Mammalia > Chiroptera > Pteropodidae > Pteropus > Pteropus alecto. Next base: position 22,965,628 of record NW_006436298.1, on the reverse strand, counting down.
AAAAGGGAAGAATATTTTAATAGCCTTTTGGAGAGTTGTGGATATTCTCCTTTGAACTTGACTAGTGTTGTGGTGAGGAGTCTAAAGTGATATTAACAAACTTTCTGTACTCTGCTTCATTAAAATCTGTTGGCCTCTCTTACAGTTTGAATGAATCTTTTACCCATGCATAATTTCTTAACATCATGCCTCAATAAAATTTGGAAAATACTTGTTTGCTAAATTTGCAGATCTTCCATATTTTGACACATTTTATTAGATAATATCTAAAAAATCACTGCTGATATCATTAAAAGTTATTAAGTCCTGGGAAGGTACCAAGCTCATAGTGGCAGATAGAAGTTCACTAAAGTTCTTATTTTTGCTCAAAAGTGCTAAGATTTTGGAAGTGATTGCTACTGTAGCCTAATGCAGAATTATTCTGACCAATATGGAGGTACTGGAAGACCTTAAAGCTGGTCATTTTTATTTTCATAATCAATGGTTGTAAAATGGTCAATAGAGAAAATAAATCATTAGTGATGCTTAGACTATAAATCTGATGCATATGTGTATCTCTGGCCCATCACTAGTTCATATAAATTATAATGAACATTTGAAGACTGTGGCAGGAATCAAAATATTTATTTGGAAGTATAAGGAAGGATGAATTGGAAGTGACTGGAGAAAGAAAATTGGAGGAAGTAAGAAAGCTGTTTCAGTAATTTAATTATAATAGGTCCTAATTAAGGTGCATTTAGTTGGAATGGAAATGATAAAATAAATTTAAGGCACGGTATATGTATGTTTTAGTTTTTATCATCATCATCATCATCATTATTACTATTATTGTTATTATTATTGCAAATAAAAGTCTAATAGAACATGATCAGAGATTGAATACTGGGGTAAAGGAAAGAAAATTCATATATGATTCTAAGATTTTAACCTGAAGGAAGAGGCAATTTTTGGTACTGAATTTGAGCTGGTTTAGAGAGTCTGGATTAGAGAACAAGAAATTTTGTTTCTGACATGCTAATTTTGTGAAAATGGTGCTCTGTGGGAACATGGAAATAATGGTTGACAACTCAGGTGAAAGCCCCCAGACCTATAATGTTAAGAGTTAGATGGCTAATCTGGACATGCTAGAGTTGATTTAGAAATGTTGTTCTCCAAGCAGAGAGAGAGGAAAAAAAAAAGACCGAGTTTAGGAAACATCCACAGATCAGATAAAACGAGAAAAGGAAAAGGACTCATTGAGGAAAATGACAGGGGCAATCTCAACTCAAGGAAAAAGAGCACGCTGTTTCAATAAGGAGGCATGGATTGCCGGTACCACATGCAGCTCAGAACTTCACCATGATCAGAGCATTAAGGAAAGACCACCAGTCACTGAGATGGAGAAAGCCTGTGTTCTCAGATGGAGTATTTTTAGGAACATTGTTGTAGGAAAATCGGTCTACAGGAGATGGTGGAAATTGAGACAAGGAGTAAGGATTACTCACATGAGAATGACAAAAAGCAGAAAGGAAAAAAGCAGTAGTAATTGGAATAAATCTTGAGGTCAAGGGCATATTTGTTTAAAATGGCTTTTCAAGTTCCTGTTGATTTGAAAGTAGATGGGAAAGAATGGAGAAAGAGAAAAGTTAGAGATTTGGAGAAATAAAGCAAGTATTGTAACTGGGTCCCCCAGGCTGTGGGAAAGAATAACAACTAGTTTGACATTAAAGAGGAATGAAGAATTAGAGTCTGTTATATTTGGAAGGAAGATGAGAAAAAATGGAGCTAGTTTATGTTGTGATGATGAGAGCTATGTGTTAGGGAGAATACATCATCAGGTGTGATCAACTAGTGAAGATGAAGGCTTTAGCTGAGCTTGTCCTTGGGCAGATGTTATCTGTCCTCTGCCCATGGGATATTAGGCTGTGTTTGCACTTGGAGTATAACCTGAACACTAAAGTTTCGCATCTGATTTTATTTAATGCTATTTTGCAATGAAATATAAGAATAAGTCTCTACTGGAACCACTCACGACTGTGGGGCTCTTGTGGAAAAATCTTATTGTTGAGACTGTCTAAATGAAAAGATTTTCAATAAGGAAAGCTCTAGATAGTGGTTTCAAGTTAGGCCTAATGTTAATGAACTATGTTTCATTGTTCATAGGTTGGCAATTAAGTCATAGTCAAGTGAGGCTGATTTTCTTTACCATCTTTTAAAATTTATGTACTTAGAAATTTCCTTCCTAAACTTGTATCACTAAAATCATTTTAAGAATAGAAATGTAAACAGAGGTAACACTACTTAACTTACACACTGTTTATCCATAATTTAAGAAATTTGCCTTTTGATTTCTCCATGTTATAAACCAAAATTGAAGTCTTGAATGCTGTAATCCATGATTCTACCACCCTTTCCCTTCTGTCATCGCCTTTCTCTTTTTCAGGTTATATTCTGTGAGCTGTTGTTATAATCACTCCGTTGCATATATTAACCCCTTGTTCTTCTCTCCTACCATCGTTGTCATTTTGAAATATCCCGATCCTATTTAATTCCAACTCTTTGCCCATTCTGTCCTCTCACATTAGTAATTAAAGTAACTGAAGAAAATCACACATACATTAAATATTAACTGGGGTTTCAACGATTCAGAATATAAAATATGCATCTGATTTCATTTTCTTTGTTAGATTTACTTACCAAATTTGTAAATGAAACTCATTTTGTTTCCTTAAATCATTTAGAATTCTCTCTTCTGCAAAATCACCTGAGGTTTTCAAGAACTAAAGCTACTTTTAAAGGAATTTAAATGAATAAGTATCCCTTTTGCTCTTCAATATTGATGTTATTCACTCATTCATGTGGGATTGGTGAGAAGTGTTTAGATCCTCATTATATATTGAAAATTGAGCAGATAGAATTTGCTGATAGATATATAAGTTGTAAGAGGGAAGACAAACAAGGATAAATAGAAAGATTTTGTCTTGCAAACACATTTTCAAAAATGAGGAGGAATTTTGAAGGAGCTGAGTTTTTGGAGGTGAAGATGAGAGAATCAAGAATTATGTTAAGGGTCTAATATCCAAAATACACAAAGAACTCATACAACTCAACAACGACAAAACAAACAATCCAATTAAAAAATGGGCAGAGGATCAAAACAGATATTTCTCCCGAGAAGACATACAATGGCCAACAGACATATGAAAAGATGCTCAACTTCACTAGCTATTATGGAAATGCAAATCAAAACCACAATGAGATACTACGTCATACCTGTTAGAATGACCATCATCAACAAGACAATTAATAACAAGTGGTGGAGAGATTGAGGGGAAAAAAGAACCCTCACACACTGGTGGTGGGAATGTAAATTGGTACAGACACTATGAAAAACAGTACGAGGTTCCTCAAAAAATTAAGAATAGAATCACTATGTGACCCAGCAATTCCTCTTCTGGGTATCTATGTCCCCAAAATTGAAAACATTTATCTATAAATATATATATATACCCTGATGTTTATAGCAGCACTATTCATGGTGGCCAAGACATGGAAACAACCAAAGTATCCTTCGATAGGTGCTTGGATAAAGATGTGGCACATATATAGAAAGAAATATTACTCAGCCGTAAGAAAAGATGAAATACTGCTATTTATGATAACATGAATGGATCTTGAGATAATCATGCTAATCAAAATAAGTCAGGCAGAAAAAGTTGAGAACCATATGATTTTATTCATATGTGGGATATAAAACTGAAAGCAACAAACAAATAAGACAAATAGAGACTCATGGACACAGATAACAGTTTAGTGGTTACCGAGGGAAAGCGGGTAGGGAGGACGTAAATAAGTCTAAAGGGGGCCAAATATATGGTGACAGAAGGAAATTTAACTTTGAGTGGTGAACATACAATGCGATATACATATGACATATTATTGAATTGTACACATGAAAAATAATTTTATTAACCAATGTCACCTCAATAAATTTAATAAAAAAAGAATTGTGTTTATGATGCCTTTCAGACATTTTTAGATATATGAGTCTGGAATAGAGGGAGGAGGTCAGGACTGAGGTATTACATTTGAGAGTCTTAGGGAATTGATGGTATTTATAGCCACAGGCACTGGATGAAGTTATCTAAAGCCAGAGCACATGTAGAGTAAAGAACTTGCAATGGGGAGGCCAGAGGTTCTCCAAAGTTTAGAGGTTGGGGAGATGCAGAAGAATCAACAAAGAGAATGAGAAGGTGTAGACACTGTGAGAGAAGAAAAATTTAGGGGGAATGTTGCCCCAGAAGCCAAGTGAAAAGAATAAAAACTTGAAAACAGGAAAAAATTATCTGTATCAATTGCTGTTGATGTTTAAAATGAGGACTAGTGAATGACCATTGCATCATCAGTGTAGTAATCATTAACGGTCTTGATAAGTGAAGGTTGAGGAGAGGTGAGGATCAAAAGCATAAGGGAGGAGCTTCAAGGGAGAATGAGAGAAGAAGCTGAATCCTGTCAAAGGGAGCAGAGAAATGGGTTGTTAGCTAATAGGCTATGATCTACCAGGCTAGGTGTGGTGAAGTAAGTGTGTTTTAAAGATCAGGACATTCTATTATGCCTGTATACTTTATACTGATCCAGTAGAGAAGGAAAATTGATGACAGAGGAGAAAGACAGATACTGGAGCAATGTCTCTAAGTAAGCAAGAGGGGATAGAACCAGTGAAGAGGTGGAGGGGCAGGTCACCCAGAGAAACAGGAGGGAAGGCAGAATTAGGAGCAAACCGTAGGAAGGTGTGAGGATGTGGCTGGGACAGTTTGTTGAAGTTTTCTTTTGATCTCTTCTATTGTCTCACAAGCTCTGAGAGAAGGGTGAAGGAGTTGATATATGCAAGTGCATAATTATAACAATGCAGCATGGAATCCAAGGTGGGGAGGGAGGAGGACATGAAGGAAGAGACCTAGAAGGGTGGTGGAATCAGTAAATTATAGCATGAAATTAATTAAAATTCTGGCAGATAATATGGTTAAGACTAAAAGCAAATTATTTAGTGAGTGCGTGACAATGTATAAACTTTACCTGTGTTTACATATCTTATCTCAAAGATAAATTCTTAGTGAAAAGTTATGATGATAGAGTGATTAAGTTGTTTTAAATGTCATGAATCATTCTGATTGTATAAATTTGTTTTGAAAGTCAGGCTCAGTACCATATACCTGGTGGGCCTCACTTCACATATCGTTGGTCTCACTTGCCTGGTCCCAATGTCCACTGCAGCAGGCAGCTCTAAGTCAGCTCTGACTGACTTCATTCAGGTGCAGTCTGACAGCACCCATCTGATGCCCCTATGGACCTCTCACCTCCTGCACAGGTGTTGAGTGCCAAGTGTGGGGCACTGCATGAGCAGCTTGGTGGTGGGGATCTACACGGGTGAAACTGGGAAACGTGTAGAGAATTAATAGGGTGACATTTTAACCCATAGAAGGCAAAAGGTGGTGGGAAGGATCTTCCTCCCTTTTGCCTCCTCCAACAGGTGTTCTGAGAAGCTTGGTATAGAGTTCCTAGGATGTTGGAGTGCTCAGTTGCACTTAGTAGCCCCCAACTTCAAACACACCCTTGAGTCCTTGTTGGGTGTTTTTCTCTTTGCCTGCCACAGCCCCTTGTCCTTCACTCCTGCTCCCAGGGTTGTTCTTGCAGATCAAGTAGGAGCCTATGAGTCCACAACCTCAGGCTGTCTGAGAATCCAGGCTGAGACAAACACTGTAACACTTTTACATGCTATCAACTCCAATAAAGGTGTAAAATTTTATTTAAACAAATGACTAATCCCTCCTGTGAATTTGCATCAAGGGATGTGATGAGAAGCTGTAATTTTTCTTCCTTAACATAGACTCTTATTGACATATGATTTTAGTCATTTGCTATTGTTTATGAATTTAAGTTCTATTAGTGTTGCATTTTGTGGCAATTTAGACACAATACACATGATTATTCTGATCTAAAAGCAAATTATTATCTAAAAAGTTAGAGGAACAAGTAAAACAAAGTGCAATTATGTTTATTATACATTGAATAATATGTACAAAAATTATAATTTTTCTTCCTCTTAAAGTTTTGTTTTATTTAAATTTAGGTTTTATGATTCTTTCATGGATTATATATTGAAATAACTTCTTAGCTCCCCGCTTCCAGTCCTACATGTTCTCAGTGATTTTTGTAACACAAAAATTTGATCAGCTCATACTTTGCTTAAAAGGGTTCAAAAATTAAGCCCAAATGCTTAGGATAACCTATAACTTGCTGCTCTCCTCTCCAGCCTCCTTAAGGCCCATATCCCGTGCTCTATACATATTTAATTACTTGCAGGGCTCCCTGCTGGCCACAGTTTCAGTCCTCAGGCTCAAACCTGCTCAAGTAATCTCCTCTTCTGCAAAGCTTTCTTCTTCTTCAGTGTCCAGTTCAGTTTTATCACTCTCTCTTCTACTGAGGTCTACTTTGTTCTTCCCCCTTTTAGAGCAGGAAGCACACTGTATTGCAATGATTTGTTTACATAACTCTCTTCTCCACTAGACAAGGCTTTGCTCATTTTTGTATGCCTACCCCTTAGCACCGTACTTGACATGTAATAGTTCATTAATAAATGTCATTGCAGTTGCAGCCTACAAAACTGTGCTATCTTTGAAAGTGATAAAATTAGGCTTAAAAATTTATAATTCAAAGCTTTTGTGAATTCAAATAGCTACCTCTTCTTCTTTCCCTGGTCCATTATCCCCAGCCTGCTTAGTGGAGTCAGTGGAGGTTACTGTAAAGTTTACCTGAGAATTCTTGGTTCACAGCACATTTTGGAATATGTGGGTATAAAAATTCCTTTCAGATTAAGTTTAGACTCTTCAATGGGAGTGTTTAAGCTTTATTTATGGTTAGCTTTGTTCTACGTCAGCAGTGGACTTGAGAGTGGCTTATTTGTGTTGAAAATCTTGGAGCAAAGTCAGCCCATTTTAGCCTGGCCAAGCTCTTTCTTGTGCACAGGTAGGTATGTTTTGTTTAACCTGTGTCATATTATAAAACTGAATTAGTTGCCAACATTTAAAAATTAATACATTTCACACACAACAAATCTGGACTTCCTTCTCTTGGAGAGTTCAGAGATCTGGGACACTGAGCCCACATTTTTCCATAAGGCAACAACTGACTAGAGCTGAACACTATTAGGCATATTTCTGATAGTTTGAGTTATTTGTAGTAAAACATTTTTCAAATACCATCTGATTAAATGTAAATATTTCCCCTATACCATATTATCACTTAACATTTTGAACCTTCAAACTTAAGTTGACTTCTCCTGGGATCAACTACAAACAATTTTGCAACCTGATTTTTCAACAACTAACTTTAGTAAAGTAAACCCAGTCGCTCAAAAGAATTCAGATAACTCAAAATATCATTACTATATTATCTACTAAAATTTAGTATTTATTTTTTTGATGTCTCTCAACATGTCAATGAATTTCTCTTGCGTCATGTTGTGTTATGCTAGTTTATGGTGGGAAAAAGCATAACAGGATGTGACATGATGTAAGTGATGCACTGACATGTATAATTTAAAGACTACACTCCTGCTGGAAACAGACACCTGCAATTAATTCAGATCCTGGGAATTTAAAATGAAACTGATGAACAAAACTGGAAATGTCCATGAATTGATGGACGAATGATGTGGCTCACCAACCCAAAGCAGAGTATGATATATGAGTACATTATTATTACTGAGGATCTCAGAGCTTAATATCACCCATGAATAAAGTGGTCATTTGCTATTGTCCAAATTTGATTAGATTCTTTAAAAGACAGTCTAATTAGCAAACATTTAAGAAAAGCATTTTCATTTTTTTAATTTTAATAATTTGGTTATTTAAATTATTTAAGTCATAAAGTAGATAATTTAATCCTAAGCTCTATATGTCATATTTCTCTGGATATACTTTATTAAAGACGTATTTTGTTTTAAACAACAATGATCAATGCATTTTTCTCTTTTAAAATAATAATTTTGAATAAGAATATTACATATTTATCATTGGAAACTTGGTAAGCAAAAAAGAATATTAATAATTATTGATAAACATCTCACCCAAAGATAACTACTATTAATATTTTAGAGTTTTTTCTTTCAATCATTTCTTTTAGATTCCTATTTACTTATCTTCATTTATCCATATCCACATCTATATCTACCCATATCTGTGTATTAGCATATTAACAGTCATTGCATCTCACAGTTGTGTGGATCTGGGATTTGGGCAGGGCTCAGTGGGCATTTCTTCTCTTGTGACATTGCCTGAGGTCATTTGGTGATATTCAGCTGGCAAAGAGACTGGTCTGGAAGGTTCAAGATGGCTTTTCTTGCATGTTTGGCACCTTGTCAAAATGGCTGCACGAGACTTGGCCCAACTGGAGCTCTTGGTCCTTCTCTCTTTGGGCCTGTTCAGGGGACTGCTTGAATTAATTATACTGCTTGAGCATGGGGGATGAATTCTGAGTGACTGTTCCAAATGTTTAAAAATATGATTGGAATTTAACTGTACTCCCAAATTTAAATCTTACACTTAAAACTTAAGATCAAATATTTTCCTATCCCACAAAAATTTCTTAGAAATCAATTTTGATAGCTGTATAGTATTACCTATAATACAATGTAATTTACTCAGCCACTATCCTACTGTCACACAGATGATAATATTTTTATTAATAATATGTAAGAAAAATTGCTGCGTATAAATTTTTTCCTGAATTTTGTGTTGGTTTCTTAATATGTAGTACAAGAAGCAAAACTAGCTAAGGGCATGAAAAATTTTAAGGCCCATGATATAGATGATCAAGTTGCTTTCCAGCAATGTAGTACTTATTCACATTATCACCATTATTGTTGAACACTTATTCACTATAGTTTCATCAGCATTTTCATTTTTAAGTTTTTGCACATTTGATTGTTTTAAATATCTTATTGATGTTATTTATATTTATGTGACCACTAGGAAGACTGAAATATTTTTATATTTATTTTTAACTTATATTACTTCCTCTCATATATTTTCCATTTATCTACTGAGACACTATTTTTAAAATCAGTTTATCTGAACTCTTTATATATTAAATAACTATTTTAGATACAATATATCTAAGTATTTTCAGAATAGAAATTCAGACTGACAAGATTCACATAGTTTAGGATTTTTCTCTATGTCATAAATTTGAATCACATCTAAAATATTTTTGAAATACTTTTGATTATTTTTATTATTGGCACAGTTTTACTTGTTATTCCTACTTAATCTGGGCTATGCAGAAAGATAATAAAAAGATGATTATGTAATTAAAAATCTCTTTTGCAAGAAAAGAGATTCAAAGTACACTCTGAAATCAGCATAAAATTTGATTACTTTGACTTTTAAAATAGCAATTTCTTTAATGTTTCTAAAATTCTGGAAGTTATATTAACGGTATTATCCTTTTATTGTAGAGTGAAAAATCATTTCCAATTTATACGTTTATAAAATAGTAACAGTTTGAGTATTATTTTACATTATTGTTATATACATAATCAAGAGAAAAGAACGACAATATATTCGACCTAAATATTTTTTGCCTAATTTAAAAAGTTGTTTGAATTATTTAAAGAGTATGATTTCACTCCCATCTTTCATGTTCATTTTAGGACACTGTAATACAGGTTATAAAAATAGTGAAAGTAAAATGGCTGATATACAGATCGATGTAATTACATAATAGATATATATTTTGAATGTGAAGGACTATGAAACTTATTGTGGAAATTCACTATACAATTTCAGTAGCAATATAGCAAATTATCTTGGAAAAGCAAAAGAAAAGAAAAAATGCAGGAAATCTCAACTGAGAAATGTGTGTGTGTGCGTGTGTGTGTGTGTGCGTGCGTGTGTGTGTGTGTGTGTGTGTGCGTGTGTGTTTATTTTTGGTATAAAAAGAAAGCATTTCATCATGATGTCCTGCCAAGATTTGTCCTCAATAAATTCAAAGTCTTTCTCTTTACTTTCCAAAATTCTGTAAAGTGCCTTGCTGTTGATTTTGAAACATTTATTTTCTCAAATAATTCTTACTCAGAGCCCATTTGTTTGATGTCTGCTAATTTGCCTATTAGCCATTTTCCTACGGTCACTCTTTTTCTGTCTGCTTTGTTTTGCAAGTGTTTCTCTAAACTAGCTTGACCACTAACATTAGCTTTACAGTGATTTGGATTACAAGTTTAGCTAACACATGAATAAAAGCTGCATATACATATTTTTCTTTTTTCCTTCCTTCCTTCCTTCCTTCCTTCCTTCCTTCCTTCCTTCCTTCCTTCCTTCCTTCCTTCGCTATATTTGACAATCTTAAAAGAAATGTTTGCAATAAACTTACTTCATTAGCTACATAACATGATGCTATGTTAAACTGTAATCACCCCTCCACTAAATATAACAAAGGTAATGTGGTAATTTTCATATTAAGACAGTGCAGTGGCACACAATTACATGGTGCCATTTCATCCCCTTTCTTCTAGAGACTTTCATAACAGTTCTCTTTATTGCTGATGGATTTCTGATAATGGTGTTCATGTGGCTTTGGAACAAGAGCAGAATGTTAATTTATTCCCCAGTGTTACCTAGAGGCCCTGACGTGGGTCCAGGATTGGTGATGCCCTAATTTAAATACTGGGTAGGACCCAGCTGATCAGGTGGCTCAGAGCTAGCACAATAGGCTGTAAGGGGAAGCCCCACTCCCTGATCAGGGCAGATCAGGAGGATTCCAAGTGTAATTGGCCTCCGGGGAGTGTGTAAGTCACTCTGTACACCCCCTTCAGGCCTCCTTAATGCCTTGCCAGCTGGACGGAAAAGTGCTTTCTTGTATTGCCCACAAAGGAAATGCGGAGTGAGGGGAGTAGACCTGGAGAAATTAGAAAAGAGGAAAGAGACAGTGACACAAATGAAGAGGTGGGTAATAATATTGTACATCTAAAAGCCGGGAGAGTGTGTCATAAACAAATGGGCTTGCACTGGTCAGTAGACAATTATATCCTGTTACCTCATTTCAAATGCCGACTAATTACATAGAGCAAGAGGAAATTAGCACAGGAACCTCATTCTTTGCCAAGTCCACATCAAAATGTTGTAAAAGAAAAACATGAAATCAATCTTCCATGACTTTAAAAAACTCATAGTTCCTGAAGTTTAAACCTTTGCACAAAGTCCTTCAAAGAATAAGGTGATTATTGGATGTTCAAATCTCAGAAATTAGATTTGTAAAGGAGAGAAACAACCCTGTGGTTGTCACCCTTTTTGTGTGTGTGATCTGGACAACTTGTTTAACATTTTTATTCTTTATCCTGATATTATTGTTTAAATCCCCAACTTGTTTTATGTCAAACAATGATTTGCTGAAGTGAAAGAGTTTCTTCTTGGACAGAGTTGTCTCCTGAAATTTCTCTTGGGATACATTTGGCTTCTTGCAAGATTTAAATGAGTTCTTGAACTTCCTATTCAAAGAGATACTGGTGAATAGTAGAGCTGTATTTTGTTTTTAAATAACTTTTCTGAATATGGATTTTTTTGAAAAATCACTTTCTTCTTTTAAAGATATATCACCACTAAAACAAAAACAAAAATCAGTTTCCAAAGCAACTAAAAGACATTTAAATAGCCATAACCCCCCCTAAAACAAAAAGAAAACAAAAAATTTCCCAAAACTATTTAATAAAAGCACCAAATCTTTGTTAAAATGCTCCAAAATGTATGTAAGCATGAACTAGTGGAGAGAGTCAATAAGCCAAACCTGAAATGTGATCTTTGTCAGTGGGAGGCCTCTCTGAATCTCGGTTTCCTGGTCGTTACTGGTGATCAGCAACGCTTAACAGAAGGACACTTGAGAATTCTGCTGTACCCATATGTATTAGAGATCACTGTGGGTTAGGTTCCAGAGCTCTATCCTGGTTTTAATCAGAATAGTACCATTGCTTTTTCAACATGGGGTTTTGAAGCGAGATTTCTTTTGGGGGAAAGGTGATATTTCATAATTCTTCTGGTTTAAAAATATTTTAAAAGGACTAGAACTAGATCTCCTGGGACCCAGTCAACTCTGATATTCAATGTCAAATATCTTGTGTAATACCAACCACAAGGTATGGTACTGTATCTGAAATAGAAATTATCAGTGAGGAAAATAAAGGTTTTTTTTTTTTTTTTTTTTAATCATACTTGAAGATAACACTCAGGTTTTTTCCTGTGACAAATAAAAAGGCTTTTTAGGAAATTAATTTAAATAACCATTTTAATGGTAGTCATGTGGATATCTTTCAGTTGCTATTTTCATGTACTAGCCTGTTGCTGATAGGGGAAGGAGAAGATAATCTTTTAAATGTCTCCCTGCTTCAAGCGTGAGGCTCTTACTGTCCTCTCATTTTCTTCTTGTGCTATTCTGGCAGAGGCAACGTTGCCATAGATTCACGCGATATTATATTAGTAATAAAAAAAAAAAAAAAAGAAGAGGAAGAAAGTAACAAAGCCAATAACAAATGAGGACAACTAAAAAAGCACAATGAGGTTAATATTTTTTAAAGTATTTCTGATATATTTAGCAAGTTGCTCAGTAACTCGTCCATTGAACCAATAGCATTTGCAGTCTCAGGCTGAATCCCTGGGAATAGAGGCCATAGTCTTAAGTCGAAAGGTTTTCTAAATGCCATAGGTTTCACTCCACATGCTGACTTCACCACAGAGAAATGGAGGACATGTAAGCAAAGTTCCCATTAGGGAGAAGTACAAAGCCTTCGGGTGGTGATGGGAGTAGTCAAGAGAGGGAAAGGGAGTAGATGCAGGAATTGAGACATCAATGTCCACCTTACCTCTGGGGTTCAGATGCCTGGTGGCAGTGGGAGGGGTAGTGAAACTGAGGGACATGGCTTGGGAAGAAAGACTCAGCAGAGGGACACTGTGCATAATTGGTATATAGAATTATGGGAGGAAATATTCTCATGGAAAATCGTTCACAACAGTAAGTGGCTGCAGCAGAGGAGACATGGCTGCATCGTTTGTTCAGGCAGACACAAGCTTGAGACATGATCTCAGATGTGTGGGACACAGTCGAAGCTGTTGGCTGGCCAACTACCAAGGCAGTTACTGAGGTGACTGTCATAGTGACCTGTGGCAGAGGCCTACAGCAGAACAGACTTCGCAAGTTGAGGCTCAAATGAGAACCATATTCAGAGCTGAGACAATCTATAGCCCAAAGAGAGCCTCGTAATCAGAGAAGGCTAAGTTCACCAGAAAGCTGTTGCTGCCAAGAAAAGGGACTGTGAATTTCACCAGATTAGCAGAGGAGTCAATGAAGACAGAGAAGGATGCCCAGAGATAAGCAAGGCTGGACCTTCCTCTGTCCACCTGGGCTTTATAAGATACTCCCCATGCACTCAGATGCCAGATTGAGCATGAGTAGTGAGAGATGGTAGGATGGGACTGTCACAGGTTTAGCACTGAGAGTCTGCATTTTGGGGAATATCTTAGTACCAGGCAATTCAGAACCATTGATCTCCCTATCTTCAAGTTCAGAAAGGCATGCTTCATGGGAAAATGCTTCATCTATCAACATAGTGATAAGAAGTAGAGCTGCCCAAACTGTGCAGTGGCCAGAGGACAATGCCTGCCCAGTAACTAAAGGCATCAGTCATCATGGAGTTTTGCTTATCGTAAAGGTAACACTTTTTGATTGTTCCACATGAGTTAAATGAGAAGTGCTTTATCCCAGTGTCATAAAATGTCTGTTAAATCTGGGTTATTGTCCTTTCTGGTAGCTTCTTTCATTTTGAATTAGATTTTGCTCTTTATTTTTTTTAACCCAGATTGAAGGGATCTGTGATTTAGGGTTAACAGTTTCAAGTTATAAATTTAGTTCTTTGAAAGGGAGAAGGTAATACTGTGGACTTCTCTAATAGCGTTTGTACATTTCCTACCATGTTTTCTATTTATAGTTCATTAAGGCAATACGACATGATGATTATGGAGGTGGGGGCTGGCTTTAGATACCCTGAGTTCAAATCTCACCTCTCAATTTTCACTGACTAGACCTAGTAGACCTTAACACGTGGTGACTTGGTTTTCTCATCTGTGGAACGGAATGATGCCAATAAAGAAACTATCATTCACTTTGCAGGGTTTTTTTTTTTTTTTCCCCTGTTAGGATTAAATGAGTTAATGAAGTTAGAGACTTTTTTTTACTGTGTTTGGGTACATAAAAAAACAGATGTCAGTTTTTATTTTTTACAATGAATGCATGGCTCCTACACTAGATTTTAAGCTATTTGATCACAGGAACACTGTCTACTTTTGCCCACCTGTTTATCCTGAGTATCTGGAATAGATTAAGTATTAAATCATTGTTAGTTACTATTAGGATTAATTTTTGAAAAGAAAAGTACTCACAGCCTTCATATCATATTTTCTGTCTGGATTTTTTTGCTTCTAACAATTTCTCCTTCTTAGACATACAAGAGAAATGAAAAAAGAAAACTAAAAACTCATTGGGGGTAAATACTTGAACATCGTTATGAAGAAATAGGCATATTTACAATCTCAAACTTACTGTCTTCTGGGACATCTGAGGCAGGCAGAATAGGGTCAAACACCAACCCAGGAATCTGAAAATCTGACTCCTGATACTTTCTCTGCCAAAAAAAACAAAAACAAAAACAAAAACAAAAACAAAAAAAACTTCTTCATAGTGTTCTCCTTAAAATCTTTAAAATTAGAGGGTTGGACTAGGTGAGGGCTAAGGCCACATCCAGCTCTAGATTTCAATTCGAATAGAGAACAAAACAAGATAGTATACAATTAAGTGCTAAGTTGTGTGTTGAAGCTTCTTAAAAACATTACTCTTTTCTCTAAAAAAAAAAGTGTTAATATTCCCCTTTTCCTTTTGAAAACCTGCTTGCCTTGTGTAGCACTATTCTGATTCAGATGAAAAAAAGAACACGCTGAGAACACCTGACAGCAGAGACATGGCCAGCATTGTTGTGCACCATGAGGAAATAAGCATAGCTCTCACCTAGAAGGTTTGTGAGCTGAAGGAGGCTGGCAAATCACTCCATAATTACAGCTATCCTTCCATCAGGACAGAAACAACAAGCAGCATTGTCTCTCTAGCTTGAGGTGACTGAACATCACACTACCTCTCAAGTTGCCTTTTTCCTCTCTCCTGTTTCTGCTTTTTTCTACTAGACAAATTGCTCTAGTCCTCTTGTTGAGAAAGCATGTAGTGAGTTGCACAGCTCTAAGTCTGTTGGCCTTGGATACTCTACAACCCTAATTTGCTAAATGTAGGCAGGGGATCATTTAATTTTCCCTGAGCTCCTCTCATAACAGGAGTCTCACAAAAACCTTCACAGGCTCTAAATTATAACTTAGAATATACTGTCCTTGCTCTGATGGCACTGAAAGACTGACTTTTCCGAGTATCACTTCTGAAATCCAGCAAGTCTAAAAAGGAAGACAGATACTCTAGTCCTCAAATCTCGTGCTATTTGGAGAGGCAAGGCCACCAATTTTTTTCTCACTAACAGTTTGTTTCTTCTGGCACTACTTCTCTCACATAATCCACAATTTTTTGAGTAAGGATGTATTCATAGAGGTAGATAATTTGTTTCTCATTGAAATTCTCCTTGTTATTTGAATTTTCGAGGGCTTTCTGTGTTGAATGATGTGTAGACACAGCTATTCTACCGAGGACACGTTAATATCTCTCTGAGAAGCTATGAGCCATGTGGGCTTTATATGAGCTATAGGGTATATTGGTGGTACCTTTCATACTGTCAGGCATCCTTCCTGCTAGAAGTAGGAAGGGGTAGGAGCAAAGTCTACACTGCATAGGAGATTCTCTGTGCATAATTTTATTTGTCTGAGCATCAGACAAATAGGCCAAATATTAAATCTCCCATATTTCTTTTCAGTGGTATCCTCCTGTTGACCTTATTCCTTTGCTCTCACGAGCATCTGGGTGGAAAGTGACATACTCTGGAACTACTGGCTTCTTAGAGTAGCAGACTAGTCAGGGGGGCCCTACCTGAAGATGTGGCCTCTTGTAAGAGTGGTCCCCATCTAGTCCCATTTCTTTTTTCTCTTGCCTTATCCAAACTCCCTGTTACATACACCTCTGTCCCTTTGCCGCAAGACTGTGTATATGCCCAGAGCCCTTTCTCACTGGGGTTCTTTCTCATGCTACTTCTGATCCATTGTGTTAATTATGATGTTGCCTACTCACAAGTAGGGTGGGCAGGTGGGCATGTATGGTTTAAGAATTTCTCAGAGATTTTTGGAGGGAAGACAAGCATAAGTTTGTAGCCTGGTGAATGAGAAAAGGAGCCCCTGCAGCTAGGGAGCAAAATCTAGAAACAAAGCCTTTCTTATTCCTTAGAGAACTTTGTATTTTGTATTTCGTGTATTTTGTGTTTGTTAATTTGCTCATTAGCTTCCTGTCTCTCAAGAGCTTATGCTTCATGACAACAGAGACTATCAGTTGTATTCACACTAAATACCTAGCCTCTGATTCAGTGCCTAGCATATATTTGATGCCCAATACATATCTATTAAATGGAACACAAGGAGCAAATCCCTTTAAACTTGCTTGTTTTTGTGTGCCTGTGTGTGCGTGCCTGTGCGTGTGTGTGTGCGTGTGTGTGAGAAAGAGAGAGAGAGAGAGAGAGACATCTTGAAAACTTTACATCAGAGTTTTGAAACGTTTTTGATTCACAGTGCTCTTAGTAGAGAGAGAGAGAGAGAGAGAGAGAGAGATCTTGAAAACTTTACATCAGAGTTTTTAAACGTTTTTGATTCACAGTGCTCTTAGCGTCTCAGCAATTCTCACTGCATTCCCAGGTTAAAAGATATACATAACAGTTTCATTAAGTGGTTGAGTCCAAACAATTTAATAAGTATTTATATCCTAACAACTTAGTGGACATTTAAAAAACACACATAAATTTAAAAAAACATTTTTTATTTCATTATTATCCAATATTACATATGAATGGGATATGTGTATCTATTGAGCACTGCAAAACTTCTCAAACTTTGGAATCAAATTAGACCTTGTTAGCCTCAGTTCCTGTTCCACATTCTACATTGATTTTCATGTAGTACTTGCTCATAGCAACCTTGTGAAATCCAGTTTCACAATGATATGACACCGTCAAAAGGGATCAAACACAATCTAATACTGAAATTGGCAGCAACCTCAAGCAGGTAGTTGGTGGGATATCTGGCAGATATAGACTATCTCTTTGTTTACCTATAAAATTTAAAAAAATGTCGTATGGTTAATTCACTGTGGCATCCTGGGATGTGTTGGTACAAAGTTTGGGAATGCATGGTTACATTCATATTGATTTCACATACTAGAGGAATCATAGTGAAAAATATGTTAAGATGTTGAAAAGATAATAAAAATTTTAGTCATATTGTAAAGTACTTATCAATTATGGCTAATTTTTATTCTCTAACATCATTATTAAATTTGTCTTGGGTTAACTTTGCTAAGTTAAATTTGATTAAATGCCAACTCCTTACTTTCCAAGACTATGACTCTAGAGCAATGAGACCAATTTCTCAGATTATTCACATAAATTGGTCTCCTTACTTTATATCCCACAGATTTAACCTTCACACTTTGAGGCCTATGGAGCATGGTTGTCTTCTGTCAACTTAATAAGGGTGTAAGGGTCTTC
>NW_006436298.1:22928189-22947837 GCF_000325575.1 Pteropus alecto | reverse complement strand
CACATCACAGCATTGGAGAGCTTATAGCATCTGCAACACATCACAGCATTTGTGTCAACCTATACATTATCTGTTGAAACTGAAGGAATTTACTTAAAAGGCTTCCAGTGAAATCCTATGACAAATAGGTACAATCTAACATCAGCCTTCTCACTAAATGCTTTATTCTTGGCGTTTATAAATGTTTATTACCGTTGTGCATTCTTGAGTAAATTTGGGTTTTAGAAGATAATTTATAATCTTTATCATTCTTTCTTTAGAATTCAGCTAACCACTGTTCTTTCTTAGCTGAAATATGAGACCTCAGAGGGTTAAGTGAGTTTCACCTACACAAAAAGTCAACATCAAGTATTTCTTTAAATGTGGACTCCTCGACAAACACTTCTCTTCATTTGCAAGGCCCATGAATTTAAAGCATCCGGTAATAACAGGCCTGTTCTCCCTCTCGGAGCTGGAAGCTCCTTGTGAAATGGTATCCTGCCAAAGTGCCACTGCAATAAAGCTCTGCGTCCTAATGTTGGTGTCAAAGTGCCAGCGAACCAAGACTGGCAGCAGGCTAATTTGGGAGAGCTGTCTGCCTCGGCCTCCCCCCCACACTCCTACTGATCAACTCACCCACACAAGCTATTCAGCTTGTCAACCGTTCATGGGTAGGGGAAAAGGGGATGAAAGAAAATTACGATATGCCTTTCCCTTTCACTCAATACCCAGATTCCCCTATGTCACCAATCCAGCCTCTGAGAGAGCCTGGAGCTTTGTTCCCCCACTAGGTTAATGCCTTCATAAGCAGACCTTGGGGGAAAAAAGCTCATGAAGGTGGCATTATTTACACTATACAGTGTTTTGATAATATCTAACACTTTTACAGACATTCTTAAATTAATTTGAGTACTTAGACAGAGGAACATCTTCACTAATAGATGTTTTGCCTGATCATTTAATAATCTTTTTCCTTCTATTAACAATGATCAATTAAATGAAGGGAAGTAAGCCGCTGCCTGGCTAGGGACAGCTGAATGAGTGAGAGTCCTGCTACGATGTTTGGGGTTTGGAGTAAGAGAGCTGTCTGTCTTCTACAAATGCTTGCTTTTTGGTAAACTAAGCCTTGGCTCTTCATGGCCACACTTAAATTCACAAGTGCACAGATTTTAGCTATTTCTCTCAATCTATCATAAAACTATAACATGGGGACAAAAATAATCCTGGCCTCCGTGGCATGTGGCTCCAATGGGATAATGTCCATAAAGCTTTTAGCACATAGCAAGCATGAAATAAATTATTTTTTTCTTTTTTTCCTCCTCCTCCTATTATCATTATTATTGATTTAAACAACTATGTGAAGTAGCTGTACCATAATGTAAATCTGTATTAATGCAATTGACAATAAATGTTGGATCTTAGTTGAATATAACATGAAAAGAAAAATAATTAAATAAAGAAATCTTATCTAGCATGGAGAAATTACGACAAAATGAATATGGCCCTCAGAGGTCCTGACTTCTTATTTGTAAGAACGACTTACCCTGAGGCAGTGATACTCACCATGGAGCTTGTGAACTGCTCCCAAGCTTAACAAGTAGTTTGTGGCTCATTATAGCCTGATTTACTGTATGTGCCCTGTGTGTGTGCTTCTGTCCTTCTCAGAAAAGAACTTCAAATGAAATGTGTAGGTTCTACTCTCTGTATCTTAACATATGGCATTTGGCTGTTCTCACCATAAACATAGAGTACCTGGTACTTCATGATGATTCCTTAATTCTCCTTAGCAATCATGAGGGATGGATGTAGGCACACATTATCATGATAAGTGGTTAAAATGAGTTATGATGTAAACATTTGACACAAGCAGTAATAGGAGAGGGACCCAAGCTTCACAACTAATGGAGGCAGCGATCAGCAGCCTCCTATTGCTGGAGGGGTTGCATTAGAGAGATGAGAAAGCTTTAGATACATATACTTAAGCTTTTCAAAAATGGAGAAAACAAAGTAAAAACTGTTGTAGCGGGGGGCGGTGGAGGAGAGAGGGAGAGGGAGAGACAGATTTCATTGATATTAAAGGAATAGATTACTTTTTTCTTCTTGTACACAGAGGGTTTTCTACTCTGAACCCCTTTCTGAAAGCCATCTTCTGTGCAATATGCATGTGGTAGCTATGATTTTTCCTCCTTTTAATGCAGTTGTTTTGTAGAGAGTGGCAAAAGAGTTATTTGAATCTCATAGAGGCCAGTCTTTTCTGATCATATTTTTAACCTATTTTGTCAGTTCACACAGTTAGGCTTCTAGGCCATCTTTCTCAAAAGACACTTCATTTTCATTTTCAATCAATTTCTCTCCACGATTTTTCACATAGCTTCTTTCACACTACTAATTTCACTTTAGAGTTGGCATCCTATCCCACTTCCCTGGGCTTGCTGTGCTAACATGTTTAAACATGATTAGTCTTTATTAATGTAAAAGAGACAAAGCTTCAAGAATCACACACCTCTTAATTTGCTATAGGTCCAAAGGGGAACCTCAACCCTGGAAACTGAAAATGAATGGGCTCCTTGAGATGCTGGGCATTCTCCTGCTACGTGGAATAGTTTTAGACAAGATTTTCTTTAAATTGTATTTTTTTATTTCAAATGCCTGCTCTATTAAATGCCGTGAAATATCCAAATAATCAAAGAACATTTCCTGGTCACAGATGATGATTAATTTACTTTCAGCAGTGTTTGTTACATGTTTAGTTTAGAAAATTAAGGGATTTTGATATCATTATGATGGTATTTTACTCCCATTGCAATCTTCAGAATAATACTATCTCAATGTGGTATTTATTTATTCCATTATTCAGCAGATATGTGCCAAGGACTGTGGTAGGCACTCCAGAAATGGGGGAGAGGGTAATATGAGACTATCCGTTATGGAGTTAGAGTTAAGGTGGATACTTCATTAGTTTAGCACTATGAAAATTCTAAGATTTGAAAATATTTGATAACATATATAACATATATACACACACACATTACAGGTATCTGATATTTGATATATGCTGCTTATTTTAGAAAAATTGAATGTGGGTTACACCTATGCAATCAGACATTAAGGGCCATATTAAGGAGTAGAGGAGATTATTGGATCTGAAATCTAAGCTAAGGGTAGTTTCTACAATTACACTTTAAATTCAGTTCCTGTGTGGGTCACAAAGGCCAATAAAGAAATTCCATGAATCATGTAGTATTCATTTTCTAATAAAAGGATATATACTGGTTGATAAGAAGAAAATGTTCCTGGAAATAAACTCTAACAGGAATCTAATCCCAGATTGCTATAATAAAAGAAAATATCTTTAATGGTGGCCTTTAGAGAAGATGAAGAAAATGTATTCATATGGTCATTTCTTATAGTGACCCTTGGTAAGAATAAAGAGAATAATACTATATGGCAACTATATAAATGTATTTCTACAGAGAATAAAATGACAGAGTCTTCAGGCTGCTGGAACCAGTGTTTTGTTGCAGCTGGAAGCATCCAGGTGTGCTGCCCATGCTTAATGACTAGGTTTGCATTTGAAACTGGCATTTTTTGGATGACTCGGTTGGGAGAGCTCAGGTCCAGGCCCCTGCTGACAATGTTGACACCAGTGCCACCCTCCACAGGCCCACCAAACCTGTGGGCAGGTCCTTCACCTTTCTAACTTCTATCCTCACCACTGCTGTGGCAGCTGCCTCAGTCTACTCAGCAGCTATTTGGGACCTCTGACCCCTTACCAGTAATGCTCCTAGAGTCTTTTACCTGTGACTAGGGGCTCTTGTTGGGGCATCATAGGTGACTATAGACCTAAATAAGTGGAAACTTTGGAAGTATTTAAAAATAGTAACAACAAGGATGGTTATGCCAGTGTATATCTCATGTCCCTTGGTAAGGATGTAATTTCTCGTCACACTGAGCTCACTTAGTACTGCATAGTTTTCCTTCTCATGGACATTTATCATATACATTTCTTCTCTATAGACCATAATGTCCATGTCTGGTTTGATTTCTGTGCCCCACAGCACTTAGCACAGTCCCTCACCAAAATACCTGTTAAAGAATAAATGAATGTGAGATATTTAGCCAAGTCCTCTGGGTCTATAAACATGGGTGGAAACAGGTGAGATGTCTTGTAATAGTTTCAGTCTCTACTGATTTTAGCTATATCAAGCACTTTGAATAATGTATCCTTTCTCATATGGAGTGACTTTTACATCTAATGACAAAGTTATAAAGATGTGATTCTTGAAGGTAAAAACCTTGGAAAAACAGATAAAACAAGATCCTAGTCCTTGAAGTATTTTTTTAGATTGAGTGTCAGCAGAAACCTCATATTGACTTGGAAGGTCACTTTAAGAAGCTTGAAGACTTCTCCTAACTTGATTATAAAGTCACCATATAATTGTCCAAAATTGGAACACTTTTGAGGGTAAAAAAGGGCACTTTTAATAATTACGTCAGGTCAGTAGGCATTAGCCAAGACTAGCCTCATGCAAATGGGGATATATGGTCACCTAGTTATAAATATTTTAATTTTACAAATCATTGGTTGCCAATGTTACAATATGCTTTTCATTTCCTTCAGTGACCATTGAAAGAGACAAGAATAACACTTGTAGGTCATCTTACATTTCCTCAGATTGCCCTTTTTTATGTATGCAACAGATTGGGATTTTTCCTATACTCTTCCCATCCCAAATCTCAGTCTCAATTCCTAGGCATAAAATAGAATGAAAGAAAAATGACATTTTTTTTCATGCTAAAGTATGAAAGATTAAAAACTGACACAGAGTAATGTCAAGCCAAGTAGCTGGTGAAATTCTTAGAGAAGAAAATTACTTCCCCAGTAGATGATACATTTAATTGTAAGCTTTAAAATTTGGTAAGGTTCTGATGAAGAGGAGGGGATCAATTCAGTGGAACCCTCATTCATTGGGAGAGATATTTTACCTCAGCTTAGAGGAACATGGAAGCAGGCAGAATGGCTTATATAAAATAAAATAGAAGCCTAAACACATGGGGGGACAATTCTGGCTAAGTAATCAGTCATTTGCTTGCAGTATGAAGTGTCTGGATTTATCACAGTAATATTCTTGTTTGTTTCTATAGACCATGCAGGTCTCATTATAGCTATGCTGATGGCCTTGTCATCACTGCTGATGATCAGAATTATCTTTGTTGGCCTTATGTGACTCAGTGACCTTCAATAATTGAGGATGGAACATGGCATTAAGTGCTGAGGGTAATGCAAGTGTCTACGGTGAGATCTTCTCTCCACTAATAAGGGAGCAAAAGTTTGTGAGAAACGATCAGCAGATTTTCTTGAATATTAAAAGGAGTTAGAAATAAAGGGACTCTCCTTGACTTCATAAATTACACAAGAGTATCCAATCTGCTCATCTTCACCTCTTAATTTGGAATGGAAAAATCTCTTGTGCATAAACTGCCTTTCCTGAATCTACCACAATTAATCCAGAAGAGAAGTGGGAATGGGTAGCAGATTTTTTTTTCTTCAAATTTTGTTGTTAATTAAAAAAACAATTATCAAGGATTTCTAATTACTTTATAAGTGCTGTATGGCCTGTACCTGCTCCTCAGCAAATTAGTAAGATAATGTTGGAAACATCTTATTAAATGGAATTACTCTTTCTCTTACTCTAGATTCACACATCTACTTAATAGGCCTCTTCTTGTGCAACACCTTTGTGAAACATTTATTTCTATTAAGTTATTTCACAGTTATTAGCATTGTGCATTGCTTTCTAAATTTTTTTTTTCCAACCCACGACCTAATAAATTGACAGGCTTCTCTAAGGGCTGAGTAGAGACAGACACCAACTTTTCAGAAGATCTTTAAATATATTCCTTTAGAAAAAGCGAGTGTTCTAAAAACAATAAAATTTTTCTGTTATAGGGTATAGAGATTCATTAAAAAGAATGAATAAAGCCCACAGGTCCAGAGAGGGGCCCTGAAGTAGAATGGGAGTATCTACAGTCAGGGGCTGACAAGTGAAAGACTAGAACCAAAATGTGAGCCACTGGAGAGTGCTGACAAATGGAGCATGTGATTGAGAGAGCTGACTGTATTATAGATATCAGATCCATGTGAAATATGCTATTCAAAGATCTCGACAGATAGGCATTCATCTATTTGAGAGTTTCATAGAATATGTCAAGGTCTGTAGTCCATTCTTTTAATTTTGGGCGGAACCAAGAATGAAGAAGCAGGTTGTCAAAATATAGGAAATCATAATCTCATAGTTTTAAATAATCTGAGATGACCATTTACATCATATAGTACATCCTAGAACTGTATGATATTGGCGCTTGAATATGAAGTTAAATGAGATGTATTCAAAGTTTTTTTGAATTTTCTAAATTTGAAGTGACTTTCATTTAATCTAAATATATTTTTGTTCTTTTATGGAGAAGTTCACATAGGATTAATGATGGTGGTACTTGCTGCAGTTCTTTTTTTCTTTTTAGTTCGGTACTCTATAGATTTAGGAGCTGCATCAAGATCACAATTTTATTATAACAAATTGTTATATAAAGTTTTCTAGCTTGTCCAGCAATACAGCATGTATGCAGGGTATCTGGGATTAAGCCTAAAATTCCCTTCTCTCTTGTCTACATCTGCAGTAATTTGTCCTCCGTGCCCTAGGTACCTAA
This sequence comes from Pteropus alecto, assembly GCF_000325575.1. Taxonomy (NCBI): domain Eukaryota; kingdom Metazoa; phylum Chordata; class Mammalia; order Chiroptera; family Pteropodidae; genus Pteropus; species Pteropus alecto. The sequence continues at coordinate 22,941,150 of NW_006436298.1, read as the reverse complement.
CAGATCTTTTCATTCTACAAATGCTTTGATGTCACATATGTCAAACCACTATTTACTAAAATGAGAGTCCCATTTTGGCAAGCATTGCTAATGAAATATTTGTAGAGTGTTGGGGAAGCTATGGAAATCCTTTTATTTGTAGGACTGATAAAAAAGAAAAATGTTTCATCCTGAATAAATGGTAATGGTAGAGATTTTAAGGGTACAATGAGACATATCCATAGTGAATATCCAGTTAGATTCAGAGAAATCTCGCTGAGAAAGAAAAAAATACAAATGAAATTTATCAATTATAAAACAAGCACAACTAAAAGTTAAAGAGTTTGGTATTATATGGCAGTAAGAGTTGAAAATTAGTTTAGAAATGACTTTCAGTAAGACAAAGAATAAGTAAGTGTCAGCAGGCCCCGACAAGCCTCATGCAAGCTTTGTAGGAACTGCTGAATTGCAGGAGTGATGGATGGACTTAGGCAACCTAGAATGGGTTTCTTTGTGCCTGAACACAGTTGGGAGAGGAGTTTCTCCCCATTTTGGTGAGTTGCACAGCTGAGCGAAGGAGAGCAGTAATAGATCAGGACGGAGAGCTGGACGGGCAGCCAATGCAATGCTCCAGGACTGGGGGAGCATGAGCACTCGGCAGACAGGTGGTGAGAAGTCCTCCTGTATGCCCCAGAAATGCTCCCAGTGGGCTCTATAAGCTGCTGGTAAGACAGGAAACTCATGTTACAGTAATTTGCTGTATACATCAGCAAGTTTCTAAGTCTTCCCGGGGAAGGAACAACGGAAGTCTCTGACACTTTGGGGTAAGTAGTCTTTCCTCCATTTACCTCTACCTATGGATCTCGAGCAGCACAGATTTAGTTATGATCAAGGTTACCTGAAAGAGATATGAAATGAAAAGTAAAGGAAGCATAAGACATACTGAATTCTCTTACATAGTTTACCTAAGGCTGACTAACTCATGTAGATTGTCTGTAATGTCCTTTGTCTCCATCTTCTAATTACAATTTCTTTATTTCTCCAGAAATTCTCATCTCTAAAATTTTATTCCATTAGTGTACATAGTCATTATTTCACATACTGATGTCCACTAAGCCATCTTTCCCTGTAGGGTTGGGCCTCCATCTTTCATTCTTTTGGACCTTCTTCATTGCTCTAAATTACTCTGGACACAATAGAATCTCAATAAATATTTAATAAATTGAGATTAAATTTTTCTTTCTCATTGTATCTCACCTAAAAAAGAGTGGTTTTCTTATTATAAATGTAAATGTTAAAATTTTTAAGAGTGAAAAAATAGATTGTTTTCTTAATGCAAGCATAGTTTGTTATTGTGGCTTTTTCTTCACATCAGAAAAAATATTTTAGAGTACTCCCCTTTTGTCCAAAAAATGTATCATATTAAAATAAAAATGTACTGTAAAAATTAGTAACTTGGCTATGATGCAAATATATTTAATAGAAATCTTATGGGAATTCTATGAATTCTACAGCAATATAGGGTGAAATGAGTAAGTTAAAAGTTGTTTTTTTCCCAGTTAAGGACTTTTCTTCAAAATACACTTATTTCTGAGTAGCAGGTTTTTTATATTTATAGGATAAGGATACCTCTTTCACTCATCTCTTATTTATTGTGACACTCAAATAATGGATTAAATCCTTTGTAAGATATCAAAGCTTATACAAGTGTTAGAATACAAGGATACTTCATTCATTCATTTATTCATACAAGGCATTTTCAAGCCCTGTGAATGAATGCCACAGGGGAAGTGCTATGGAAGATTAAAAGATATATAAGAAGCACATTTGCCCTCCTTTTCAAACAAATGCCTTAACTTTGTAACATTGAAAATTGTTAGCCTAAGTAGACAATCTTACATGTTAACCAACTATACAAATAAGAGAGGGCAAATTTTCAAAAATGCAGAGAAAAGTCTGACTTCCTGATATATATGTCTGGAAAGAGGAGGACTTCAGGCAGTTTGGAAAACTTTCAAGCAATGGTATTGTAGCTATTTGCTGCAAATTAAGCCAATGAGGAAGAAAAGCTGGTGGTATTCAAAGAAAACTATCTTCCAGTATTTGAAGGCCCATACTCTGTGAGAAACATTGAATTAATTCTGTCTAGTTGGCTGTAAGGGGCAGAGTAGGACCAATAAGGGAAAATTACAAGGGCACAGATTTTAGAATATTACAAGGGAGAAATTTCTTATATGCTAAGCTATTCAAAACTAGAATGGGATGCCTGAGGGGTGATGAGTTTCCTGTCACTGGAAGAGTTTAAGTACAAAATGCATTACCTCTTGCTTAAACTGGAGGCCTTTAAAGTATTTTCCAATGCCGATATTCTGATTCAATGATTCTATTCTCAAAGTTGGTCTCATTAAGCTGTGAGACCCCTCTCCCCCGCCCCCACCTTTTGGATCCTCTCTCCCAATTCCTTCCTCCCCAGAAGGCAGTGGGGAAAAGTAAAGGATAAGGTTTCTTTAATATTAATTCTGATATTAAGCATGGAGAGTTTCCCTTTTAAGACAAAGTTTCTGTTTAAAGATAAATCCGGGGTCATAGATTTATGGTTTTACTTATCTTTCTTTTCATTTTAAATGGAAGCATAAGTGTTTAATGTGATGCTCATATCGTTTCATTTTATTTTCTAAATGTAAGTATGTAGGGATAGCATGAGTCTGTTTTGCCTTGATACAGCAATTGGTTTTCCTCCTCTGTTCACAATCAGACAGTTTTAAATTTTGGTTAGGCGTGTAAACACACTGTGATGGACGACATTAATAAATAAGTATTACATTGGCTCTGCTTCAGCAGTTCCTCTTCATCTTTATCTTTTTTGTTTAAATCCTATGGGGTCTCAGAATGCTCTTTATGGAGATCAAGAAGATTAAGCAAAATTAGCTCTCAACGACATAATGGGCTTCCCTCTCCTTGCATGTGTCTCCCTTCTCTGCATGCGGTGACTGCCCCTGATATCAACAGGAGATTCACTGATGGGGGTGGGAGAATTACATTCTGGATGAGCAGGGCATGCCATGGGATTTCAGCATTCTCTTTCATTTTTAGCAATGTATATGCTTGAATTAGAATCCAAAATGAAAATAAGTAAATTGGCTGGCTACTTAGCCACCTCATCAGACTCCTAGGGCAGGGTGACCTGTTCATTCTCAAAGAAAAGGGTAGTTGTCTTAGTCTTGAGAACATCTAAATGACAGCTTCATAAACAGATGATACCCTAAAAGTGGTTATTTTCAGGGAAAACTATGCTTCACCCATGTCAAACAGTAAAATTCATGCTGTTTGTAAAGTTCTCCAGAGAGACACTGGCTTACTCATGGGCAGAGTCAGCAGCTGCCTGCATGGAATAATTTGAGGATCAACGAGAGGCCCTCTGCTTTAAAATCCATCTCCCTCATCAGTCTGCAATGGTGCCTGAAATTTCCACCATTACTGTCATTTCTTAAAAGCCTTTAAGAGGACATATGCCCTATTATCTTGAGGGAGGTAACATTAATTAACTATATAACATATTAGAATGGATGAGTTTTCTTGTTAATAACCCATTACAACCATTGACACCCAGTAAAGATCAGGGCTGTGAAGAAATAGAAGCAAGGGCAGGTAAGTTTTAATGGAGAAGTAGAAGATGGTGATTCATGGTAGGTATGTACAGGGTGTTACTCAGATCCTGCTGGGGCAGAGCGGGGGCTCTAATATGATAACCAATGAGGAGAAAGAAGGCACTGGGTATTTTGTTGTGGGTAATGGGGTGTGCATAGCCCCCAAATATGAGAAAAATTGAAAACGAAAGGAAGGGGGCAAAGGACAAAATTTCTTGCTTTATATGTTGTTAACCCTGCCCCTGCCCCTCACAAAGAAGTTCATGGTCTTAATAATCATTTGTAGAGTAATTTCAAACTAACTTCAATGCTTTTTTTGAGTAGGAGATGTGTCTTTAATATCATATTAATGGAAATGGAGAATTGGTCATCATAATTTGGATGGCGGTATTTTATTAATTCAAAGAATTTTTATTCACCCTTTAGCTATGAGATCCATGAGCTAAATGATTATTTTTCTTTAGCTCTTTCTTCAGAAGTGTTACTGAAAAATATTTAACCTACACACAGTATAAAACATTTATAGTATTTAATTAGAATCAGAATTTTAAGAGCTAGAATTGATGGTTTGAGATCTTAGTTCCATTCCATTACTTTAGAGATAGGAAACTGAGACACATTGTCATGAAGTATCTTTATTTATTCCTTCATTTGAGTACTGACAATGTGCTAGGCACAGGGAAATAGTAGTAAGCAAATATAGACATAGTATTTTCCTCACGGATCTTATACTTTAGTGAGGGAGAAAAATATTTAAAGTTGATAGAAAAACGAATCAACACACAACTACATATAAATAAAAGTTGTGATAAGTATTATTAAATAAAATGTTTTATGAGAGCGTATTGTAGGTGAACTTGATCCCAGTGAGGATGGAGTTAGAAAAACTTCAATGCAGAAATAATATTTAAATTAATATCTGAAGGTGAGTAGGTGTTCACTAAGCAAATAGAAGAAAAGAGAAAGAGACTTCTAGCCAATGGATAGAAATGCATAAAGGCTCTTTTGCAGGAGGCCATGGTGTGCTTAAGGAATTAACAAAAAGCCTGGGTGTTTGTTTATTGCTCAGAGAGTGACAAGGAAAGAGTCATTCTTTTTGAAAAGAGGCTGATCACTCAGGGCTTTGTTTGGATTTTGGACTGTATCCTAGGAGCAGTGTATAAAAGGGCCTGGAGCAGAATACATATGGGTACGAAGGCTAAACCAGTGGTCCAGAAGAGAACCAGGGGTGACTTGATCAAGGCTATAGAACTTCGGTAGAATTGGCATAATTCCTAGGCTCCTTGATTAACAAGAGTGTGTTCCTTTTACTCGTAGTAGGTATTTGTTGCTTTTTGAACTTCCCATCATTCATTTTTCTAACTTGCACTTAGTAGGAGGATAGCCCTTCCCACAACTAGTTCCTGTGATCCTGGTGGAACTGATAGTAGCCTCAGCTCCAAGGATGACATATTATCCAGACCTGACCAATGAGACCCTCACATTCTCTTGCAGCCATAGCAATTGGTTTAGGAGTGGGCACATGATCCCGTCATAGCAAATGAGATGCTGCAAGACTGTTGCTAGGATTTCCAAGACAGAGAACAGTAGTGAAATGAGGCCTGTCATTTAAACAATAGGTAGAGAAGAAACTGAAGCCAACACAGCAGAAGCCAATGAGAGAGATGGAGGAAAAAAGCATCCAGATTATTGAAGTCACGGCAGAAGTCAGCCATGCCTTGAAATTTTCAGATATGGGAACCAATGAAGTCTCAGTTTGCTAGAGCTAGTTTTTGTTGGCTTATCTACCATGTGCAACCAAGAGCCCTAACTAATAGAGTACTAAATTCTTTTTTCTTTGTTTCTTTTTTAATACCTAAAAAAAGAGGTAAAAAGAGAAAAGCTATGATTTTCAATACAACCTGGAGAGGAAAATAATTTCACTGTAAAATCTGGATCGATTTGGGTTGAACACTAGGAATTTAGTATCAAATCACATTGAAGCTGAAAAAGGTCAAATTGTCACATGATATTCTATTCTAAACAAAAGTGCTTTTCCATAAGATAATTATATACTGGAAATGCTTTTATCATACATATCAAGATAAATGGGATTTATCAAATGTAATGTCACTAAGAGAAAACAGCCAATTGGCAAATATTCTTAAATAATATAACGACATGATATGCAAGTAATTTCATGCCCCCTAAAAACATCTGTTTGTTCACTCAGTAAATCATTGTAATATCTGAATATTTTTGATGTTTTTTTCCTCATACGTAATCCATGAGTAGTCTCTGGATTACATATGGATTACAAGTGAGGATTTTGTTCTCTCACTTGTCTTAGTTAATCTCGATAAATGATAACATACTGTTTCTTTAAGATTTTGGGGAAGTAGTAAATATTTTTCTGGTTTTTGTGTAAATGAACAAATAGCCTAAGAGTTTACAGATTGTAATATTTGTTTAAAAATAGCATTATAAAATTTTAAAATGTAAGGCATCTGTGGGGAATTTTGGAACTGTGGAAGAGTCTTCAATTAAGTACTCTAAAGAAGAGTTAAAATTCTGCTTTACCTTCTAAATCATACAATTCCATCTAGAACAAAGCATTCATTCATAAACTTTAGAATTGGATGGGTTTTAAGAAATGTTGCCATTGACTATTTGCTCTGATTTGGTTTTTACCAATAGTAGGTAGCCATTTTATCAATAGTAGGTAGTCATAGCTCACAGTAAACTCTTCTTTAAGCTCCGACTCCCTAGAGTTTCAGAAGTAAATGGGGCAAACATTGAAATGTTGAGAGCATTCCAATAGAATTGCTTCAAATGGCACAAATAAAGTTATCCAGAAGGAAAAGAGAGAGTTCAAAATAGTAAACAGCAAATAGTTCATGAACACAAGGAGATAATGATAAGATCGGAAAAATAATTTAAGTGAAGGTCAGATCATGGAGGTACTTGAAAGCTATTTAAAAGCTTTTGTAATTTATCTTTAAGGTAATGGGGAGCCATAGACTCCTTTGGAGCATGAAGAAAAGATCGAAAGACAGTTTAAGGAAAACTAAGATGGTTAGAGAATGTGAGTCTACTGGAATTGTCCAAATGAAACACAATTAAGTCCACTTTAGAGGAACTGGAAAGAAGGGATGTTAGAGAGAGATGGTGGAACAATGAGAGATCTTGGCAATTGATTGAGTATGAGACAAGGGAAAGAAAAGTAAAAGATGACTGAGGGGAAAAGCTAATGTGTCTATTAAAGAAAATTCAGGAAGAGGAGCAGATATAGTAACAGAAAGGGAGCAAAAGATGTGATTCTCTTAAGGACTATAATCAACTCTTCATGAAATAGGAACTGTGGATAAAGCTACTACACTAATTTTTAATTTTATGTATATCCTACTTAGGAATGTTGTATTTAGCACCATACTACTATGATATCATTTTAATTATGATACAATCATATTTGTAAAGTTTTAATTTAGATTGATTCTCTGCTTGTGCCAGCTACCTGCACCAAGCAAAGAAATTATCTCTTTCTTTCAAAAAGTTTATTACAGATGCAGGACCTACATATTTCATTTCCATATGTGCTCTGTTGATCTGTGAAACATTTCAGCTATAAGACTTCTTTTAGTAGAGATAAAAGCCAATAATGTATGAAATAGATATTATCATCAATATGATATTTAAAAATTATGAGGCAAACAGTATATTCAACATTATAAAATCTCATGCTTTCTGTCTCTATCTCTGTCTGTCTGTCTCTATATACAATTTTTAAAAATATAGTTATTTATTCTAGTCTTAATAATGTTTCCAAACGTTCACCAGGCATGTGGCTAATCACCTGAAAGAGAATTTTAAGCTATGGAATCAAAATCATTTAGTAAGGCTAGTGAGTGTCTAACGGGGGAGTTGGTATTATATGCTCCCTATATAAAAGCTCCCTATTATGCTTTTTTTTAAAATAATTTTTTAATTTTATTGTAGTTGGCATACAATAGTGTATTAGTTTCAGGTGTGTAACATAGTGATTAGACATCTATATAACTCACGACTCACAAAGTGGCACCCCAATAAATCTAGTCACTGTACATAGTTATTATAATATATTGGCTATATTCCTTATGTTGTACTTTCTATCTCCATGACTGTTTTGTAACTACCAATTTGTACTTCTTAATCCCTTCCCCGCTTTTCACCGACCCCTCCCAACTCCCCTCCTATCATGTAATCTTCAACATGTTCTCTGTATCTATGAGTTTGTTTCTGTTTTTGTTGTTGTTGTTGTTGTTGTTTATTTTATTCTTTAGATTTCATACATACATACAAACATATGGCATTTGTTTCCCTCTATCTGAACTGCTCCACTCAGCACACTACCCACTAGGTCCATCATGAAATATCTTTTTCCATCTCTTTCCTTTTAGTCTGTGTGTGTCTTTTAATCTGAAGTGAGTCTCTTGTAGGCAGCATATGTAAGGGTCTTGTTTTCTTATCCATTCAGCCACCCTCTCTATTGATTGGAGCATTTAATTCTTTTTCACTTGTACTCATTGATAGATATGTAGTTATTGCCATTCTTTATTTAGACTTTTGATGCATATTTTTTCCTTTTTCTTAAAGAAGTCCCTCCAACATATCCTGAATACTGACTTGATGGTGATGAACTCCTTTAGCTTCTTCTTGTCTGGGAAGCTTTTTATCTGTCCTTTGATTCTAAATGATAATTTTGCTGGGTAAAGTAATCTTGGTAGTAGGCCCTGGGTTTTTATCACTTTGAATATTTTGTGCCAAGTCCTTCTGGCCTGTAAAGTTTCTGTTGAGAAGTTGGCTGACGGTCTTATGAGTGTTCTCTTATACATAACTAATTGCTTTTCTCTTGCTGCTTTTAAGATCCTCTTTTTGAATTTAAACTTTGGCATTTTAATTATGATGTGTTTTGATGTGGACCTCTTTGAGTTCATCTTGTTTGGGACCCTCTGAATTTCCTGGGGTTGTATATCTATTTCCTTCACAAGATTAGGGAAATTTTCTGTCATTATTTCTTCAAAAAGGTTTTTTGATTTCTTGCTCGCTCTCGTCTCCTTCTGGTACTCCTATGATATGAATGTTGTTACTCTTGATGTTGTTCCAGAGGCTTCTTAAATTATCTTTATTTTTTGGATTCTTTTTTCTTTTTGCTGTTCCGATTGGGTGTCCTCTGCTACCCCATCCTCTATGTTGCTGATTTGATCCTCTGTTTCATCCACTCTGTTGATTCCCTCTAACATACTCTTCATCTCAGATATTATATTCTTCATTTCTGACTGGCTCCCTATTATGTTTTCCACTCCATTTTTATGTTTTTATCTCTTTGGTAAAGTTCTCACTGAGTTCATCTACTTTTCCCCTAAGTTCACTGAGCCACATTATGACCAGTGTTTTGAACTCTGCATCTGGTATGTTGCTTGTCTTCATTTTGGTAAATTCTTTTTCTGCAGCTTTCTTCTGTTCTTTCATGTAGGACATGCTTCTTTGTCTCCCCATTTTGGTTGACTCCCTGTGTCTGTTTCTATGTATTAGGTAGGGCTCCTAAGTCTCTCGGTTTTAGTAGAGTGGCTTTATGTAGTAGGTGTGCTGGGGGGCTCCTTGGCACAGACCTGGGAGGGATCCAGTTGCAGGCCAATTTCAGCCACAGCCTGTGCATCTCCAGGGCCACCTGGTAAGAACCACCAAGCAATCTATATATGACCACCACCCGTGTTGGGCTTATAATAGGTGCCTCAAAGTGCCAAGTCAGTAACCGAGGCTGGCTGCCACTGGTGCGGTCTTGGGACTCTCAGCAGGAGGTACAGGGCAGGCTGAGGCCAGATGCTGCTTCTTCAGGTTTTGTGAGCCTTTGAGAGATTTTATGAAAGTTTAAAGCAGTAGCCACGATAGCCTGTTTGTATGGAATAAACCAGGAAATGGCTTGGGTGGGCCCACAAGTTGGAAGAGGCAAAGTCTCAGGGAATCCCCTGGGCTGAGCAACCTGTGTTATCTAGGTTGATGGTGCCTGTGTCTACATGCTGGGAGTGGGGAGGGCTCAACAAAGGAACAGTGGTTTCTGCCTGCACTTCTATCTGGGAGCCAGCTGCCCCTGAAGCCAGACAGCTCATTGGCTCTCTGTATATCCCTGGCACCCCTCGAGTGGCTGCCCCAGTGCTAAAGCTCAGGGCGAGCCATTCTGTCAGCGAATAACTCTGGGGGTGCGCCTTCAAGAGGAAGGTCTCTGCTTCCTGCAGCCCTCTGTCTCACTCAGTTACAACCTTCACTGGTTTTTCACAGCCAGAGGTTGTGGGGACTTCCTGGCACTGGAACCCTAGGCTAAAGAGCTCAGTGTGAGGCTGGGACCCCTCACTCCTCAGGTTGAGGAGGTGGCTCTGCAGCCAAGATAGTCCTCCTGAGATTCTCGATTGCTACACATGGTTGAGGGACCAGGGTGTTGTAAGGCTTCTATTTAGCCAGATCTTTGATGACTCTGCATTCCGGTTGCCCTGTAGTTTTGTTATACTTTTGGTGTGGTTGCTAGAGGAGGTGTGTATAGCCTTTGCATGCTATTCCATCTTGAATCCTCTCTCTGGTATTATATGCTTTTTATAATACTCTCAAGAGTTCAAGGACTCACAGTCTCTCTTAAAAGTCTCCTGTGTTAATCACTCTCCTAATTAAGAAGTTCCTACTTAAGTCCTGTTGAAATCTTTTCTGCTTCGTTTCCCATTAGTTCTCCAAAGGCAACTATGTTTCCCTCCCCAATTTTGGTGAGACCTCAGGGGTTGTCAGTTTCCCTAAAATGTTTTGTGGTTGTGAAATGACTTGGGAAGCTCATTTTGCTTCTTAATTGTTCAGTATTGTGGTGATAAAGCACCAGCCAGACATTGAAACTCTGGAACTTGTATGAATCTGGCCTTGCATGATCATAGTAGGAGACAACACTGTGTGTAGAGCCTGAGTAGTTCGTTGGGCAAGTCTTCAAAATCCTAATGTCTTTTGAAGCCTCTGATGCTTCCAGACCCCTGGACCAAAACTGCTTATGTAGCCTCAAAGCTTCTTTAGTATCTGAGAAAGGATTGGTTCAATATGAAGTTCTATGGGCCTATAGGCAGAAGCATTTATTCCTGAGAAGCAAGCCTCTGATTCTAAACGTAGCTTGAAAACAGTTGGATAAAGGTGAGAAAGGGGGCATGTATAACACACAACTTCAGGAGATGCTCCCTCTCAGGACCTTCCCCTGCACTTGCGTGGCCATGAGAGTGAGAACCACCTTTTGTTTTGCACTCTAAGTGCTTGCTGTATCCAAGTCATAGACCCTGATTGAAAACAAGTCTTTTGTGGAGAGCACCAAACTTCCCAGGCTGTGAATTGCATTTTTATTTTGCTCTGGCCTGTGGGCCACAAAAATAATAGAAGTTGCTCGAAATAGGAAGTGAGAATTCTGCTCTCCAGGGGCTGAGTTTGTCAATTAGGACCCTATGGTGGTAAGCAATAGAACTGATATTCTCCAACTAAATCAAAAAGAAAATATATGGGGAATATATTGGCGTAGCTCCTAAGATGGAAAATAAATGCAAAGAACCAAATTTAGGAAGGACAGGAAGCAGTTAGTTGATAAGGATACGGCGACATTGGAACTCTTGTGTATTGTTAATGGGAATGCAAAATGATATAGCCACTGTAGAAAACAGCGTAGAGCTTCCTCAAAAAATTAAAAATAAGACTACCATGTAGTCCAGAATTCCCACCTCTGAGATTATTCTGAAGACCTGAAATCAGGATCTTGAAGAGATATTAGCACCAGAATGTTCATTGCAGCACAATTCACAATAGCTGAGATGTGGAAGCAACCTAAATGTCCATTGATAGATGAGTGGGTAAAGAAAATGTGATATATACATACAATGAAATATTAGTCAGTTTTACATAAGAAGGAATATGCAATATGCCACAACATGGATGAACCCTGAGGACATTATGCTAAGTGAAATAAGCTGGTCATAAAACGACAAATACTACATGATTCCACTTACATGAGGTATCTAAAGTAGTCAAATTAATAGACTCAAAGAACAGAATGATAATTGCCAAGGGCTTGTGGGGAGGGCAAATGAGAAGTTACTATTTAATAGACATAAAATTTCAGTTAAGCAAGATGAATAAATTCTAGAGCTCTTCCGTATAGTCAACAATCCTGTTAAGAGGGTAGATTTCACGGTAAGTGTTTTTACCACAGTAACATAAAATTTAAAAATATTTACATCTTCAAATTAAAAGCAAAAGAAAATGGCTTCATGACTGGAATGCTACCCGTTTCACCTACCTCAGAGAGTATGATTGATTAAATGAGACATCATATACAATAATTTAGGACAATGCCAGCACAAAGAAATACTCAGTAAATGTAAGTTATCGTAGTAATTTTAAAATACCAACTTGAGTCATTTTTGGATAGTAATTTTAGCCAAGCCTCTCAGTTATTAATTTACACATTTCACAAATCTAAGCATTTACTTTATAATTAATTGCTAGGTACTATGTTAGGCAGTGGAAATTAGAAAATTAAAGATACTGTTTCAGCCTTCCTGGCACTTATCATCAAATGAGACTGGGATTTGAGGACAAGCATGTAATAATGACAGTCAAATGTGGTGCTAGAAATACTCTCAGATTTGACTGAGCCTGATAGAGCAATTGAGGGGAGAAGAGAGTTGGGGGCCAGTAGAGGGGTAGGTCATTCTGGGCTGATTCTAGGACTAGGACTTCATGGAAATGTATTTTAGTAAGAAGAGTTCATGAATGTAGAACCTCTACAAAGCAGTACAAAAACCCTTCGAACCAAGCTTATCAATTCTCCATATGAAAATGCTTCATGAATCACAATCACAGGAATCAAAACTTTATTTAAATTATTACTTACATTCCCACATTGAGCAAAGGAGTATTTTCTCTTAAGCGATTTTTAGAAGATCAAATATGTGCTTAATACTTTTTCATTTTTCTCCCCACACTTTCAAATTTATTCTTCTTTAGTTCTCAAGAGAATTTTTAAATTTTCTATTCAAACTGAAGCTCCCTCACCATCCAAGCTATCAGGAAGCCTACTGATTGTTTAGTCTGAATTCCACTCCCCACCCTGTTTTCTAATAGATTAAAAAAATGGGGCCCAGAGAGGTTAAGGGACTATTTTAGGGTCACATGTCAGAATAAGACAGTGCCCTAAAAGCATAAATAATTTGTCAGGTAATGTGTCCAGTTGTTGAAAACAAGTGGGACTGAGCATGCAGGATGGCTGATGCCCAGCCTCAGGCTCCTTTCTTCCAAAGCAAACAACC
>NW_006436298.1:22908186-22928167 GCF_000325575.1 Pteropus alecto | reverse complement strand
AGGAAATGTGAGAATTTTGAATTGTAATTTTTTATTTATTTTTGCTATTGTCTATTGGAGGAGCAGTCCATCATAGTGATAGAGAGCTCAGGCTCTGAAAGGGCCAGACCTGGACCTGTATCTTGCTTTTATCATTTACTGCTTGTGCATTCTTGGACGGTTTGAGCAACTTCTGTAAGCCTCTGTCTGTCTGTCAAATGAAGATAGTAATAGTATCATGTATGCACATATAATGCACTTAGCATAGTACTTGGCACATAATACATATTAGATGTTGCTAATATTAACTAGAAGAAAAAATGAATTAGAGAAAAGCAGAATATTGATTTTGTTCTAGTATTAGGGTTCTTCAGAGAAATAACCAATAGGATTGATTGACTGATTTTTAAAGAATTGGTTCACACAAATATGGAGGCCAGCAAATCCAAAATCTGCAGAGTGGGCCAGTGGGCTAGAGATCCAAGGAAGAGCCAGCCGGTGGTGCAGATCAAGTCTAAAGCCTGTCTGCTGGAAGAATTCCCCGTTGTTCAGAGGAGGATCAGTCTTTTGTTCTATTAAGGCCTTCATTAGATTGGATGAGACCCAGCCCCATTATAGAGGATACTCTGCTTTACTCAAATTTAAATGTTAATCTTATCCAAAAACACTGTCAGAGACACATCCAGAATGATGTTTGACTGCATATCTGGACACCATGACACATAAAATTAACCAGCACAATTTCAAGTACCTTAACCATGTTTTAAAGAAGGTTTTGATGTCTGGTCTGGCATCAGTGAAAGTATCCTTTCAGTCATTGAAATCAAGCCGGCTACTATTTTGACAGGCTGTGATGCAAATCACCTTTTCTCCTTGATAATAATGAAGCAGTCATATTCTGCGATGATTTCTGTCAGTTTTTCTTCACAAACTAGTTCAGACTATGGTCATCCCAGGCACTCACATGCTACCTTCTTCCAAAGTAATATCTGCTATATTGTTCCCAAACTAATTACAGAGGCACCTATTCAACCATTGCTACTCACATCCAAGTCACTCACATTTCTCCAGAGGCGTGATATCCCTCTCAGTAGCAATAGCTGGCCATTAGTGGTTGTTGATGGTATTCAGATCCTGGCCCTGAAGCCTTACTTGTTTTGGAATGAGCCCTGTGGGAAGCAATCAGCAGGTGTGGAGCTATTTCAGTGGGGGCTTTGGTGCTTAGGACAGGTCTGAGGAAAGCCGCGTGTATTTTTAGACTACCCTTCTGTCAGCGGCTGTAGAGAAAGCTAAGGAGCATCATCAATCTCCTAGTTGTCAAGTCATAGCACAGGGGATTCTCTAGTCAGGATGGCCTGGCTGTTGAAAGTGGCATTATTTGCCTTGTGCTATGTTACATGTTATTAAAGCTGCAGTTTAATGTTCTTTTCCAAGGAGATTGTCTCTGGTGTTTTTATAGTCCAGGGAAATGTGGTACCAGAAGTGATCACATTCCTGGCAATTTTCTTTGAAAATAGTGAACTTTTGCAGAGTTAGCTCTCTCTTCTATTGGGGTTGATAATGAGAAATTGTGAGGATTATTAAACACTCCTAGCTTTCAGTAGGAACTTATTTAGCACAGATGTTTCTATAATTGCAGTACACTGGGAAAATTCACAGTGTTCAATGGCCCAAGACTCATTATTACTTATTACTTCTACCTGTGTATTGTGGTGATAGTAAGCTGGGCTGAAATGTTTAATTTAGCAGGGGCTATAGCTGTGTATCTCAGATGCTTTAGAAAGACTACTGAGAAGAAATTATTGGATGTTCTGCCCAAACTTTAACTACTTATTAATCTTTCAACCGTTACCTGGTACCCTGATATGTTTTTTTTTTTAATGAGTATGGGCCACATCACTGTGTTAGATTCCTCAAGACAATTCCCTAGTTTTTAGCAAGGAGGAAAAAATGGAAACTTAAGAGACTTTTAAAACAGTGTAGATAACCATTGTGTTTTATTGGGATGAAATACATGGAATGTATTCAACTGTATTTAGCTTTCTACTACTTCTTTATAAACAACAGCTCTCTTATCTCAGCAGTATTGCTAGTACTTTTAATGAAAGTCTTGGTAATGTTTAAGAACAAAGGTAGAAGATATATTGAAAATGATTATAAAAGACCACTGAAGATGATACAAAAACTCCTCACATGCCTTTATTCTATATATTCTTAACACCAACACTATAACAAAAAAAATCCCTCATCACATCTTTTATTTCCCTTAGCTGAAGAGAAATTGTTTTGGCTTTGCTACAGGTTTGCTGGTGGAAAGTTTGATAAATACACCTATATGAGTTTAGCTAGGGTGCTCTCTCCTTAGGTGACCAACTTGTTCTGGTCCACTGAGGACATTTCCAGTTTTAGCACTAAGCACTCAAAGTCCTGTATCTCAGATACCTTAGTCTTGGGTAGATTGGGAATGTTAGCTACTTTATCTCCTTGACTACCTAGGGTTCCTGTGGTTTGTTAATGTTGTAGCTACTATTCCTGGAGTTGAAGGTTTCCTAGACATGTCAGAGGCTGCTGTTTTTCCTCTGCACCCAGAAGAGCCCAGGCTTTACACTACTAATGTAAAAGAAATAAGAAATATGAATTCAATTGCAATTTTCAGTCATCAGAGCCAATCATAGAAGCTATCAGAGACTAAAGACTATATCCTATTAAATTTGGAATTAGATCTGAAATATATGACATTTGTAGCTTTAAAGCAAGGCCAGGATTTTTTGCTTTTCATATTCATTTGCTATAATTAAATTAATCCAAGTCACATATATTTAACAGTAGCAAAACAGATTACAAAATGATCTCATGAATTTGCATAACTTAGACTTAATATGTCTACCTTTGTCTGAATAATCTCATACTTTAATTTGAAGATAAGTTGATTTTTAATTTTTATTCTTTGCCTCAATTATTTTGATTGGCTGCTTGGACACACACACATTCAGAAGGTAGTGGTGATGGCCTCATTTCTGCCCTTTTTTTGCATATAGGATGCAAATACGTTTTAAAACACTATGAAGTTTTACTAGGTATTTAAAACTCTACTTAGATCAGTGAGTTAAGTATAACAAGGAATAATATAAATCATATTTTCCTTAGGAGTATGTGGAAACATTTTAGATAACTAGTACCTCCTGCCTTATGTTGAGTTATTCTGGGGACTAGCAGTAAGCATGTACATTTTGTTGGTGTTCCTTTGGCACACTTCTGCAAGTCGTGCATGGTGATAAGGTATATGGATGAGACTAGCCCCTTTAATAGCAGGGAGAGGAACATTGTGCCATTTGCCATTGGTGACTAAGTAACAAAGGAAGTTTTTAAACTCCAGGAATTGGTTTAAGATACACATTTCTATGTATGTCAAAAGACTAATATAATTAGGCTTTGGCATTTAGAAAACCAGACAGACTTGGAGCAGTAGTTCAAAATATTCCATAGAACTTGAATATTTCATACCTAAGTAACCAAAGAAATACGTTCCATTAATTCAAGTTTTAGACAAACTTCTGCATGTTTATTTATTTTTAATTGTGGCAAGGCATCTCAAGCTTAAGGTATTTATGAAAATCTTCTCGTTAGTATTCAAACTTTTTAGCTTTCTAGTGAGATCTAAAATATTTAATCCACTTGATCATGAAAACAAACTATTAGAAATCAAGTAATAGCCTCTATATTATTTGTAATTTCCATCTTCAGATGGTACTTAAGAGCATAGAAATCTGAAAAGTATAAAAACTAATTAAAAGTTTACCAAAGTTATTTGAGTATCAACTTAATATCAATCTGATTCTATGATGAGGGATCAGATTTTTAAAATAGGAGGGCAGAAGAGAACCTGACCTTCTACTTAAAATTTTTTTGAATATGTTCACCCCTCATTTATTTGGACTTGATTTTTTGAAGCTCTAAATCAAGTTCTTCTTTGAGATGGAAAATAAGTGACAGAGATGAATCCAAAGCTAGTGACACTTGCACACGATATGCCAGCCTCAGATGGAGTTATCAGCATTTCATCTGCACTGCATTGTGCTGAAATTCTTCTCACCCATTCCTTCCCGGGAATGCTCCTCTTGAAGAGCCGCAATAATAACTACTCTGCCAATTAAGGTGTTCTACCTGGGCCAGCTAGAGCTTAGTTTGGGGACAAGGTCACTTGCTAGGATGGAGTTGTAGTTCCCCAATTACTAGTAGTTCCACTACCACCTCTAACTTGTCAAATAATGAGGAGACTTTGAAGGCTAAATCCAGCAGTAGCTCCTAGCGGGGTTAATGCAGAGAGAATGACAATGATACCTCAGGAGTGAGAATCTGACAATGTCTGTCAAGCTCTGTTCATAAGGATGACGAAGTTCATTGCTACTCAACACTACCTGGGAAAGGTGTTGGTCTTGATCCGATCGGTGAGAAAGGACCACATTACTCACTTTGACAGAGATTCATTAACTCCTTTACATCACTCATATAAACCAGGCATGAACGTAATATCTTAATGACGGAAGTTGAATATGCTACATCAGGACAGCTTACCCACAAAACCATCATCTTCAGTGTATTTCTTATGCCTTGACTCTCTACTCAATGTTTTTTTTTTAAGTTTCTAAATTCTGCGTTTAGTGATGAATAACAGTGGTTATACAACAATTATTTTTAGTACTCATTAGCAACACAACTGAGAGAATAAGAATAACAAAATTATACTCCCAAATGAAAAACAGAAAGATTTTATACCAATGATAACAATGTTCACTGCTGATTCCATTGGTGAATCATTTAACTGAAGATTGAAAACAACTCAACAAAAAGCCCTATAAAATTATTCTAATGATTAGCCATTCAACATTTGTAGGAAATTGACTAGATGGCCTGAAAATTAATGTCTCCCAAGGCTAAACTGTATTTTTAAAATGAGTGCTCAAAGCTGAATATATAATGTAGCAAAGGATTTTTAGCAATTCAGTTCTTTTGCATGTGTTTTTCTTTCACTCATGTTTATTTATTGAAATAGTGAAGGATACTGCTGTCCTTTGATTATGCTTGGATGCCACTGTGTAAAGGATCGTGAGTGCAAATGGCCTTTTTGGCTTCTAGGGATGTTCTGACTCATTCCCCAAATTCTGCTGAAGTTTGCTTTGGATAAATGGACCAAACCTCACTTAGTGACGACAAATATATACAGAAGTAAAGAGATGCAAACATTACTTTTGACTCACCTCATAACTAGTCAGCTGGTTCAGATCTGAATATCAGATGTTTTTGCCTGTCGAGAAAATAGTTCTGCATCCCCAAGAGTATTTTACAAAAATGAAAAAGAAAGCTATTTGAAT
Organism: Pteropus alecto; assembly: GCF_000325575.1. Lineage (NCBI taxonomy): Eukaryota > Metazoa > Chordata > Mammalia > Chiroptera > Pteropodidae > Pteropus > Pteropus alecto. The sequence continues at coordinate 22,922,816 of NW_006436298.1, read as the reverse complement.
AGAAAATGAATATATTTTATCTTATGGAAGAGATTCCCTTTCCCAAGTTTCAGTCATTGGGTACTAAAATGTTAATTTTCTGTTTGCTTTTGACATATGTGGCAAACTCACTAAGAGCAAGAAGGACATTTAAAAATATTTTTTATATTTACACCATGCAAGTAGACCTGTAATGACCTTTCAAGTTTCACATTTCTTGTGGGAAATTAGATGATGCAAAATAGCTACAAAAGTTTAAATTGGCATTTCGATAAATGAACACAAGTTCACTTGGGTAACGTTTACACATTCTAGAGTGGCTCTTTTAATATTACTTAAGACTTTATTAGCTCTATGGGATATGTTCTAGACTCTTATGGCATACATACCATCTTGCTTCCTACCTGCTATTTTGCTGATTGTCAGTGGCCAAAACTATGCCAGAAGGGCAAAAGGGAGACTGACCATAGTGTATGATTTGTAACATTGTGTCTGAGGCATTTTGTTGTGTGGAGTTCTTTCTCTTTTGTTTATCCAGAACAATGTTATCCTTTGCTGACACATCTCATTTTCCTCTATGATATTTATACTACTAAAAAGCATTAGACATAATAAAGGCAAACTACTTTCTCTTTATGTCCTCAGGCTAGTCATAAGGAGGAGGTGCTTTTTGCCATCAAATGATGATTTATTTTTTTCTTTCTAAGTTGTTGAATCTTTGTCAAGGACTTACTTTAATTACCTGGCACCTCCATAAAGCAATCCTTTGCTTCCAGGGTCAAATGTGGGCAATGTGGTCCTGTGAAGTTTGATACTTCTGCCCCTTTTCTCTCTTTTCAGAGGCTTTCCCTCCTTCTCTTTGCTCTTAGTGCCTCTACCCACCCTTCTCCCTGCCATTCTGCTCTTCTCACAAAATTTTCTGCAGGGTCCCAAATGTCAGCTAATCAGTCAAATCAGTTTATGTTAATCTGCTCTTGGGGCCCCTTCCAGATAATGTAGGCATACATTTTAAAAAACTGAATTGTTACCTGTTCTGAACATCCCACCCACATTTTGTTGTATAATTAGGTGATACTCCAAGATAGTGGTAGGGGAAATATGCTTGGGCCAATGCCTTTCGAGGCCTCTCCTGTAACACTACCTAATGGCCTATCAGCTCACAACACGACCATCTGCTTCAGGGACTCTTAGACATACATTTCCAGGCAACCATCCTACAGATTCCCAGCCTTCAGGACTCTGTGGATGCTCTAATTCTGAAAAATTAACTCTCTCTGAGTTAGGTAGAGTAGAGAATGAATGACTGTTCAGTCTCCCTTTGTTTTTAGAACACTCCTTCTTAAAAAAATGTCCAAATCTGCTGGTGCCAAACGTGTAGAAACAAGCTCAAATAATCATAAAAATACAAACACCATTTCTGGCAATTTCTGTTCAAGAAGAAGGCATAAGAGTTGGAGTGATTTTATGAATATGTGTACTATAGGGTAGGTGTTTAATGATAATGAATGCTCACATCTATTCTAGCCGTGGTGCTAATATCATTACGCATATCATCGCATCGAATTCTTGTAATGGCTCTAAGAATTAGTATGATTGTTGTTCTCATTTTACAGATGATAAATGGAGACTCAGTGATATTATATAACATGATCAAAATTTGCACAGTAACAAAAAAGAAATGAGACTCTGCATCTAATTGCTCTAATGGTAGTATCTGTGACGGTTTCATTAGACCACAGGTGTGCTCTCTTCATCTTAGGACAACTTTGAGTTCGGTTCTAACTCCAATGATTAGAGCAGTTTTCCTTATAGCTGGGACCTTGGCTAGATCCTGACTTTCCTCAGTTGCTCTCCTTACATGTGAAACAATCCCAATCCCTATTTAGGACACAAGTGTATCAACCATCTCTTCTGATTGGTTAATTATTTAATCAGATTACTTTATGTTGATAATAAGAAAGGATAGAAAAAAAATAATACATGGTTCCACATTCTATAAAGAATTAGAATGAAAGGTCTTCAGCGAGTTTCCTCTAGCACAAAAACTGTTGTGTCAGTTTAATCTTTCTTGTACATGCTCAAAACAGTTTCTTCTAGGTTATGACTAGTTTTTGAGAACCTGGGCAAATGAAAATTCAAATTTAATTGGTAGATATAATTAGTGACATATGTTTAGGAATCTGGGGCATTCAAAGATATTTTGCCAAACCATTTTATAAATTTTATCATTAATTATAAACGGTTTCATTTGGTGTTTTAGTTTACTTAACAAACTACTTCATTTTTTTTAACTTCTAGCTAAATTCCTTCTCATATAATCATAAACAAAAATTTAGTGGTTAAAAATGTTCCCATGAAAAGGAGAAAAAGGAAGAAGCAATTTATTTTAAATAAACTTAAAAGAAACCAGATCTTAAACCCCAAGACAGCTTATTCAATTTAATATTCATTGTTACGGTTTTCTATTTAACGGATATATAGGGAGGTCAAAATTCATTGTCTTCGAGACTGCAGCTTCTGTTTTATTCACTAAATTCTCTGTGGACTAATACTGATGGAAAAGTATGTCTGTTTGGATTCAGATATAGTCAGGAATGTAGCATAAACAGAGAGAGAAGAAATTTTATGTTTTCTTCTGGCTCTTTGCAGAGGTTTGCTAATTGGGTCTGCTACAACTATTACTGGGTTCTGTTTAAGATCAGGCTTTCTTCTCGATATGTAAGACATTCCTTTTTGTAAACAAAACATTGAATTTTCATTCAAAAGAAAATGTGTTATCATCAGTAGACATTTCTTCTTACTATTTCTATCTGAAGATTTCTACCAGGTCTCTGACATGAAATACAAAGGGGTTTGCCTCCAGCATGAATAATTTCAGAAACTGAAGGAGTTCGCCTTTTAACATTCTTAAATGAGCATAACACATTTTAATTTTAAGAATCATAACATCCTAATCCACATAAGAGGCCCAGAAATGTAACGGTCAAACAAGAAGGAAAAGAAAACATTTAACACATGCCTATAAAAGGTGGATAAAATTTTGAGTCATGCTCCATTTTATTTTGGATATTTTTTGTCTTCACAAACGTATGTTCCCTTAAAGGCAGGATTATACTATATCTTGTATCTTAGGAATGATTTAATATAAGTAGTGTATTATTTTTTCCATGCCTAAATGAGCAACATCCAATAAGGGTATGTGATAGCTTTTTAACCACTAGACATATTCCAGTAAAATATTGTTTTGCATAGCGTTACCTACTTAAACAACTATCAAAGATATCAGAAATTTTTGAATATTCATCTTGAAAATCAACAGCCTTTTTCTTCCTCGAAGAACAATACCAATATTTATATGACAATTCTTCCACTAGGCAAATAATGATGTGCTATTTAAGAAATTAAGTAGATTGAAATCCAAGGGAGTCTTGACTATGCATATAAAAGATTAAAGTATTTATATTAACTTAACTATGCTTAAGTACCTTTTAAACTGTCTTTATAGAATTTGTGCGTTGCTTTTGTTTTGTGTGGTTGGAAAAACACCCTACCCTTTTTTACTAGGCAGTGGTTATTGGCTGAACTATGTTTACCACTGTTGACTATAAAATTTGAACTGTTCTAGTTTTCTAGCTTAAAGAATAAATAATTTCTCTCTCTCTCTCTCTCTCCCTCCTCCCTCTCCCCCTCTCCCTCCCTCCCTGCCTCCCTCCTTCTCACCTCTCTCTCTCTCCTCTCTCTCTCTTTCCTCTCTGTCACACACACACACACACACACACACACACTATTAACAATAACAAATGACCCTATTGCTGAAACCTTGGGATATATCCTTAAAAAAAAAAGTACTGTGAGACTTTGACCACAAGTGAGAAAATTAGATATTTGCTTTGGTTTGAGGTTCAAGCTCAGAATCTAAAAGGTCAAATTTAATCCAGTTGAATGAATCTCTCATGAAGGTTCAGCATATTTACTTTCTTAATGACTTGGTCACTTCATTGAAAAAATTCAAAATGCAGAATTATAGAAAAGAACCCCAAAGCAGGAGATTGTAAAGATAATTGTATAATATAATATTTATACATATGCATATCTATTTTAATAAATATATTTTTAACAGTACTAGAAGATAAGTGCTGTAATATATTACTGGTGACTCAGGTCACTAGATTGGCACAACCTTTTTAGAAGGGTAATTTAATGGTATCTATCGAAAATATTAACACAAATAGAACAATTCTCCTTTAATAAATTTATTCTGAATGCAGTGAAAGATGCATGCAAAAAATGTTCAAAATATTCATATTAGTGATATTTTTAATAACACAATTTTGGAAACTATGTTTTAAACAAAAAGGGATAAATCAGATTATCATATAAATTAATTATAGTCACATAACAGAACATTATATATCTCATGTTTATGCGTAAAAGAATACTCACTAATATGGAAAGATGTTTATTATAAAATGAAAAACATAGCTAACAAAGGGTTAATAATAGATATCTCTAGGTTCATGGGACTAAAAGAAATTTTAAAAAATATGTTGTTTCTGTAATCATGCATCAATTTTATATTGATATAAAAAAACTTGTTTGTAATAAAGATGATATTTTCATATTTAAATTTGAGCACAAGCCTGAAATTCAAATTTCTACAATTTAAATAATTTATTTTTGATATTTAGAAAATGAAAAATTTGTAATAAAATATCATAGGAGATAAAGCACAAATGTGGTATTCTTCTGATGGAATCTTTTCTCTGGCTTTGTCCTACATACCTAAAACAAAAACTGGCTCTGTATAGGAAACTTTTGATGTTTCTTTGTTTTATTTATTTAAAGTGGTGATAGAATATTTAGCAGTAAATGCTTAGCTAGTGGTGTGCTGGTTAATTTTTTTTTTTTTTTAGTTATCATACATTTATTTTTAACTTAACACCCCAGTTTCACATCATGTACATTTTCCAAAGTTGGAGATTCTTAACCTACTATGTTTTTCACAGAGGGTTAATGTTTAACAAGTGGCTCTAGGGCTGGGGATAGGGAGGGAAGGCTTTATTTGCAGCATTTGCCAAATGGTGTAAATATTCTCATCATGGCTGATTTCAAGCTGCCAACATGACATCACTGAATTGGGAAGAGATGTGTATACCGACTCTGAAGCACGGGTACCAGCCAGCTCCAGTAACTGGGGCAGCCAGCACTCTATATGGAACAGTCTGTGTGAGGGTGGAATGAGACAAATTAGGGGCAGAAGCACTTTAGAATTATGATTAAGCCTGGGAAGTTTAGGAAGTGGACCTCTTCCAAAGGCAAAGAAGAAAGAGGAGGTGTATAGAATAGTGCTGCACAGAAATGGAGCTTAGGGAACAATTCTTGAATTCTCGAGAGTGGCAATGATTGGATTTTATCATTCAGGTGAGTCAGCTGCAGTGCCTCTTAAGCACAGGCATTGCCAGACTCTTCCCAGGAGAGTGAGTTGGGGCCCAGGAATCTGCATTTTACAGAAAACCTTAGGGGACTACTATCATCAGTCAAGAAAATCTGAATTAGGATGAACATGTTGTGATCCTAGATGGTATTTTAGAGTGCTTAACACTTGAGGATACCTTATACTTGGAGTGAATATATAATTGGTCTAACAAATTAGAATACTTTTGAGTATGAAAGTTAGTATTAATTATTACTTCAGGTTAGCAGGTACAATCCAGGACTCCCCTGGGAAAGCTAAGTAAAATTCGACCCTATTCATAAGCATTCCTGTGAGAACCCTTGACAGTTATGTTGGAATGGTAGCTGTAAAATCATAATGTGGGTGAATGTACAGACAAAAGTATCTTATTCTGAGCATTCTAAAACAAACAGAAAATCTCTGGCTCTTGCCTCAAACATAATGAGGACTGTTGGGTTCCCGGAATGTGAGAATTCTTTTTTAGCACTACCTGGTTCAGTAGAAGGGAGTCTTTCCTACAGTGGGTACAAATCAAGTTAGTAGACCCCTGGGCAAGAATTACAATCTACTTATACTTTTCTTTGTATTTAAGTTTGCCTAATTTTGAGGAGTATCTTTAGTAGGGGATACTCCTACTAAAGAGTATTTTGGCCAAACTTGTTTATATGGAGAACTGCTCACAATCTGAGAATCAGTGAAAGGGCTTTTTTGCCAAACTTGTTTATATGGAGAACTGACACAATCTGAGAACCAGTGAAAGGGCTTTTTTGCATGCCCCACCTGGTAAGATGCTTTATTTTCTCAGAATTAGCACTCATCCTACAGGATTACTCTATAATGGCCTTTTAATTCTCTCTTATAATAGAGCCAGGAGGATTTGAGACCCATGTCAAATATATTTTGGTATCTGCAAAGTGTCAGTGTAATAATGCAAAAGTGAGTGGCCACTGCAATTGAGAGGTCACATGGATGGCTGAGATGGCAGTGAGAATATTACTCTGAGAAGGATGAAACTCAGATTCACCTAGTGCCAATGTCCAGGTATTTTATAAAAGCACCACGGAAAGCACTTATATTGGATGAGATGATCGTTCAGGTCAGAATTTTTTGGCCTGGACTGACCCAATGCAGGCAGGTCTCAAGTTATTAGTGCAGTAATTCTAGGTTGTGTGCTCTTAAGTAGTGCTATCAGGGACAGAGTTGTTACAAGTGGCTCAAATACATATATAACCAAGTCTTGTTTATATATAAAATTAATCATTTATACACTGTCTTTAAGCTATGTATAGATGTTACTGTGATTAATATAATACAGTTTGAAATGGAAAACAAAAGTTAATTTATATATGTATATGCATGTATATATATACTCATTTACATACACATAGAGTACTTTATACCTTTATCAGGATAGTAATATGAAATCAACCATTCAGAGGTTAACAAAACTTTTGTAGGTAAAAATATATCTTCTAATGCAAGATGTTTTGGGACCATGAGGGGACACCCTAAATAATCTTTCTGGCTTCTGTCTACACAATTGGTCTGGCAGACTTTGGTTTCAGGATCCTGGGAAAAGAATATAAAACATAAAACGTGAATAAGGGTAAGTGTAAAACATGAATAAGACATGAGAATGACAGATAATGGAGGAGGTAATAGAGACAATGATTTTATTAGCTCAATAAAATGGAAATGATGGACTGGTCCAGGAGAAGGACCCTGGAGATAATGTCCTGGGCCTTAGGAATTCAAGAGAGAATTAGTCAGGGGCAGACATCAAAAAATTAACGTTTGGGGGCAATTTATATTTCATAATCCTTTGTGTTATAAATTATATATTTTCATTAGAATGTGCTTCCCTATAAATATCAGTGATATTGTAGTAAGTCTTTACAATGAATCTATTTATTCATTACCCCTTCTTTAATAGGACTGATGATTCCTACTGACCCTATTGTATAAAAATAGTCTTTCCAAACAAGCCCTGTCGGTGATAGGGAAAGCCAGAGTCATGTTCTTTCTCTGTCCCTTCTCCTTTTGGCAGGTTATTCAATCCAAGCTCTTTGCCCACCTATAAGGTAGACCAACACCTAGATTTATTTATTAGCCTTTCCCCTTTTTTACATATGAGTGTGCACTTTTTTTTTCCCTAAGAAAGTTAGACTTCTGCCCTTGCAAAAAAGGACACTATTTTCTCATTTCTTCTATTATGGGTTTATGTAAGTTGACATTTGCTATGCCTCTTCTCTCACTCTGAGCTGTTTGAAAGTGCTCGCCCAGGGTCTCCTTGGGGACCTGGTTTCCAGACTGAGTACTGGTATTGCTTTCAGGGTGAAACCTCCCAACCTCTTCAAAGAACAGACAGATTTGACCCCAGAGCCCTTATTTATAACAGCTAGTCACAAGGTGGGCGTCTTACATGACCTATGGCATGTGCCTGGCACTATTCTCAGACTCCATAGACTGTGCTCAAGGGCAAATGACACATTTCCTGATTAGGAATGAATTCCTGCAGCAACATTATTAAATATTAAGAGCCACAAATAGAATGGTTATGTGACCCCAAGAGAATTTTCTAATAGTACTTTTGCATTCTTAAAACCCATAGCATTTTAAATTACTGAGGAATTGATATATTTGTTTAACGTGTTTATTTTGTTTATTTTTAACTATTTGAAACACCTGGAAAGGTTAAATATGGAATCCTAAAAATGACAAATAAGTGTATTTTAGAGGTGAACAGCAGAGATATTTTTTTTTAATCTTTCAACTCTTGGTTCAGTGTCTATACCTGTTAATGAAGAGCGTATTGAATCATGCAGCAAGACTGGGGAAAGAACAAGGAACACAAATACTATGTCTTCAGGAAGTTTGAATCATAGTTCAGTTTTTATTTTAAATGCATATTAACTCAACAGCATAATAACTTATAACATATGAATTTAAATGTTCTGAATTTTCATAGCTCCATAATACAACAATGGGTAGAAAATCCATAGGTTGTTTCATTTATACAATGTCAGACAACAGACTTTTAAAGTTATTTTTCAAGTGCATAGTTTGAAAAATTAGTTTTAGAAATATTGATTTATTGTATGTATATGTGATATTTACATAAGATATACTACATTTTCAAACAAGAAGTCTTATGGATTTTGCCAGTTTCGAATAAGCACATGAAAGATTAGTATCTGATATCTGAAGAACTTGGTGATGTTTTTCCCCCTACTTTAAGAGCATACTGTAAAATCTCAATCTGAGTGGTTACCAGGAACACATAATTTAGAAGTTCTACATTTTTTAACAGGAATTCACCAACTTAAATTTCCTGAACTGAATTGGAGCGTTAATACACCAGGATGTATTCAGTGGAACTACCAGTTCGATGAACTTGTTACTTTATCAATTACAACTACTAGAAGTTAAAGAGCATTCTCTTTGGGTTTGGGTCTCTAGCTCCTTGAACAGTAACTTGATAGCCGTCTCTGTTATCTAATTAATTTATCTAAAATAATCTGTCCATGGAGACTGATAAATTCTCCTTCCCCTTCTCCTCCTTTGCAGCTTCTTTCTCTGGGCTAGTAATGGCTATAGAAATGAATATCATTTGAATATTTGCATCCCAATTTCTAAGTTTGGCTATACTACCATATGCTACTTTTATACTGTTTACTGAGTAATCATGTTCTCAGAGATTGTACATAGATTTATCTTGTGAACCAAATCATTATATTATCTGCCCAGAAAAAAATTATGTCAAAGAAGAATTATGCTGTCTGAGAATCCATGGAAACATCAGGGAAGAGGTAAATTCTGTCAGAAGAAAGACATATTTGGAAGCAAGAGATTATATTGCAAAATATTTTCCACATATTCAAAGGCACAGAGTAAACTAGGCAAAACTTACCATGGAACTGTTTAAGAACGTGAAAATTTATTTTTGAACAGAAAATAGAATATTCTAAATGTTCCATTATTTCATTTCCGCTACTGTAAATTTTTTTTCTTCTATAGCTGTATGGACATAATGTGTTCCAAATCAAAAATTACATATTATAAGGGCAACATAACTTTATTTAAAGAATATATTAGCTAGTATTGCATGATTTAAGATAATAAAAATTCATTACAATGTAATAATTCCAGTCATTATTTATTGTTGGCAGTTTTAGTTAGCTCAGTTTGTCATAAGAAATTTCCACGACACCTCAAGAAAATAATAACATCCAAATGACACATCAACCTTTTCTTCCCTCTTTTTCCCTGACCCACTTCCACCCCTTGACCTCCATCACCATAACTTTTTATCCGAAGGATGATTAAATCCCTGGTAGAATACAACCTGACCACGTCCAGGCTCCTTTATCTGCAGCATAAACTTTAATACTATAGCTGCCTATATACCTTTTCTAGATGAATGATGCCAGTACTATTTGTGCCACTACACTTAGGGGTCTCTTAACATTTCCATTCTAAACATCTATTTTCAAAGGTTTATAACTCGGCTATAAAAATGTGCTCCAGGATGAAACTTAGCATACAGGGGCCCAGCCCAGGAGCAATCTTTTACTCTTTTATGTATTAATCTTGAAAAAAATGGTGTGACTGTATTTTATAGAACTGGAGTGTTCACAGTAATAGAAGTTAAGGGCACAGGGTATGAGTAAAGATCCACGCCAACAAGTCCCCTCATCTATAATAGGTTTATCTGAAATTCAGTTTCACAACCTCTCCTTTCTGCTTCTCATTCTCTTTCAGTTCTCTCTGCTCAGAAATAAATCTACTTTTATTGTTTTTATTATTTGTTTCGATAGCCTCATTTGTGAAACTTATTTAGTAGTTATGCCACCTTGATCTATGGTTCTATCCACAGGTATGAATGAGCCGGCTACTCCACGGCAACATCAGATTTGGGCGACCAGGGTGCCATAATTATTTGTGTTTGTCATTGTTGCTATTGATGCTGTTCTTATTTAAGCATGAAGAAAAATGGAAGATAGCTATTAATTTTTGTCGAAAATAATTAAGAATGTACTGAAAATTTAATAACAATACAAGTAACTCTACCTTACTTTTCTAAATTGCTTTCCAAGACTTTGATTTGGATATTTATACTTTTATTCTAAATCTTAGTTTCTTTCTGATCTAATTTTTTAAATGTATGGGATTTCCCATTATAGATATAATACATTAATAACGAATTGAATTGGTGATGAAGTGTTTTCATAAATTTCTGATAATTTGATTATGTTAGTTTGGTTTTCATCTCCCTTAGGTTTTTAAATACAAATGATTTTAGATTTTATGGTATCTCAATTACAGATTTAAAACCAGTGATTAAGATACTGTAATTAGTAGCTTTTTTTTTTCTGGTGTGTTTCATGTAGTTTCAAACTTCATTCCCTCATAACATTAATATTTTCCCTGGATGTTTTTATCATCTGTAATAACTATCATGATATTTATTATTTGAAAAAAAGAGAACTTCCTGTAAGTTCAGACTATTTGCAGTGATACTGAAGCATTATCAAGGCATATGGCTTTATTTATATTTTGATCATTAACAACTATTTTGTGAGCAATAAAGTGTCACATGTAGAAAAACAAACAAATGATAAAAAACAAACAAAAGCTACCACTCTTTCTAAATGGACTACATGGAAGGACAAACATGCACTTCTATGTTATAGCAGGCATTGATAAGATAGGAAATACAGAAGGCTTTTTTCCTGTGAAATTTACAACATATTTCAACCTATGATCTGACATAGCTGATGGGTATTAGGAAACTCACTAGCTGCCAGGATCGGGTCATAGGGGTGCTTTTTCCAACATTTGTTTTTTATTGTATAGAACAGTACATTTTCCAAACTTCTAAGGCTACATGGCCCTTCTGTACCCATTACCCTCTCCAATGGCATCCTTTTCAGTTTGCCTTCTCTGATCATGGGAATTGGCAGGGTGGGAAGATGAGAAGTGACAGGCTTGGTGGGGCCAGGAAGGCATAAGCGAGGCAGAGAGAATGAAGAAGAATGTGTGAGCACATATGTATCCTTCAGGATTCTCAGTTATTCTTTACCATCTGTCCATAGTGTGAATTCTTTAATAACTATTTTAGAATGTGTAACATTTACTTGGAAATTCACAGATGTATTAAATTACAAATATACTTTAAATAAAATATAATCAAATTTACTTTCATATTCAATATATTATATATATGTATATATGTAAATAAATACATGTATGTATACACACATATACTCATTCATTCATCAAACATTCATTGAGCATCTAGTCTATATCCAGCACTGCAATAGAAGCCAAGAAGACTTGTACAAAATTAGCTGGCTTTCAGAGGGTGGGGAGAAATCCTTAGAAACAAATAATTATAATGCGATCAGTACAAGGTGATAATTAGAATACATTGTGATGGCATTCTATAAGTGAACAAAGAGGGGAGGGAGGAACTCTTTCTAGAAAGGCTGGGGAATGCCTCAGAGAGATTAGGGTCTTTGTGTTGGGTCTTAAAAGATGGGTAAATTTTTCTATGAACATTTGTAGTCATAGGTTTTATAACCAAAGACTAGTTCAGCATGGGCTGGAGGGTAAGTTATTTTGATTGGAAGGAATGGGAGATACAACTAGAAAGATAAGTATGAGCCATATCTTGGAGCATGTTCTGTGTTATAATATGGTGTTCTTCATCCTTTAGATGACAGAGGCACTGAAAATTTTTAAGCCGTGACATAATGTGATCTGTTATGATAACTCTGGTGGCAGTGAGGAGACTGGGTTGGAGGGGTGAAAACTAGATGAAAAAAATCAAATTTCAAAAATTTCAAGAGTTTTTGTCATAATCCAGGGGAAATATGGTAGATGAGAAGCAGAACTAATGTAGTGACAAAGCAAGTGGGAATATAAAACAGATTTTAAAAAGAACCAGAACAACAGAATCTCGAGTCTGAGTATAGGGACTGAAGGGGAAAAATCTCTCGGGATAACTCTCAAATATCTGTTAATTAACATGGTGGATGGCAGTGTTATTGTGATAGGAATTTAGAAAGTTTGGCAGGAGTGTGAGTGGGAATAACAAGTTCATCTCCAAGTCTGGGATGTCTGCAGGTCATCCAGAGAAGATCCAATAAGCTGTTAGAACTCTTGCATAATTTCTTAAAAGAGAGCTTAGAGTTACAGATGTATTCATTTATTAACTGATTTTTCATTAAGCACTGGTGGTGTAGTAACAAACAAGATATAACTGTCATTCTCATTAATGAAGCTTAGTTGGAGAGAAAGACATGTAATCAAACGCCATTCAGTGTGATAAGTCCACGAAAGTGTGAGTATACAGTGATATAAAGAAACAAAACAGAACAAAACAAAAGAATATCTAATTTTATCTTTCAAGGCTTATCTTTTAGAGTTGACTTTCCAGAGGAAGCTACAACTAACCTGAGACCTGAAAGATGTGTAATGTTTGTTAAGATGATAAATGAAAACAAAATTAAGATTGACCAATAGTAGGTAAACGTGAGAAAGTGGAAAATGTTGCTCTGTGTGGGCATATTGAGTAAAATGAGAGAAGAACAGAGGGAAGATGGACTTCTGGGGACATCGAGATTGGAGGTGCAGGGTCAAGGAAAAATACACAGTTCTGAGCAAAGCAGAACCCAGTGATGTCCGAGAAGCCAAGAAGGAAGAAAGTATGATAATGTCAATTGCTGCAGAGAGGGAAAGCAAGAAAAGAAATTTCTAATTAACTTCAATTCGGTATATATTAAGTACTTTCTAGAAACTACTAGACACTGGGTCATAAATGGGTGAACAAGACAGACACAATTCCTACTTTGAAGGGACTTATAGTCTAATGCTCTAAAGATACAAAAGGTGTCCTCAGGGATTTGATAAGTAGGACAAAACTGTGAACTAGCATCAGTGACTACCTCCTATTTCAAACCCTGCTCCCCATTCCCCCAAGCCCTGACACCACTCATCTTCTTTCTGTATCTATGGATTTACCTCTTCTGGATAATACATAGAAAAGGAATCATACAACATATGTCTGATTTCTTTTACTTAGCATAATGTTTTGAATGTTCGTCCACATGTAGCATGTATTAGCACTTTATTCCTTTTTAGGGTTGAATATTATTCCATTACATGGATATACCATATTTGCTTATTCATTCAGCAATTGATGGACACGTGGGTTGTTTACACCTTTTAACTATTGTGAATAGTGTTGCTATAAATGTTTGTATACAAATATTTGTTTGAATGCCTGTCTTCAATTATTTTCTTTTAAAGAGAGAAACTGGTTTTTATTATAATTGGTAGGGAATGAACTAGTGGAGAGAAAGAAGATACTGACAAATATGTGGGTAATTGATGAAAAAGTTCTGGAGATAAGGGAAGAGAAAAAGACTATAGTGTTTGCATGGAAAGGAATTTGAGAAGTAGGAAGAAACAATGTTTGTAGCTATCACCTCTACTTAAGACACTGCTGAATGTCAGGTATTTTAATAAATGGTGATATTTTATTGAATGTCAGATATTTTAGCTTAAATGAGGACATTAGTTCTTCTAATTGTGTTCTGTATTACCAAGAGGGAGTTAATCTTTGAAGTATTTGTCTATAAATAAGGCAAAAAACCTCAGAATATTTATAAGTATTTCTAAAATCTTCATTAACAAATTTAGGAGAGATACACATTGGTCATTTCTTAATAGAGGCATTTAATTTGGATCAATTTCCTGCAATGCACTTAGCAGACTTTAAAATCCATTTTGCTGGGACACCTCTGAGACCCCAAGCTAGATAATAAGGATGGCTGGAAGCTGATTTCCTAATTTCTAAGTGCAACTGAGGTAGAATTAAAGTGCAAATGCAATTTTTGAAGTACTTGACATGAGAGAAGCTATAAAATTACTCTTTGCTCTGACTTGTTTTAATTTCTATATGAATGTTTTATACAATAGTCTTTTTACTGTTTTTCAAGTTATGAGCAATTATATTTGATGAAAAGGCAATTATCACACATAGAAACTCAGCATTCCAGAAGCTATCAAAATTCCACCATTAGACTCTACTATCTCCCCATCCCATTCCAATCTGCTGAAAAAAATTGTGGAAACTTTTGATTCTGAGAGTTTTAACTTGAATGATTGGAGAGGGCAAATTAGGATATAT
>NW_006436298.1:22868760-22908008 GCF_000325575.1 Pteropus alecto | reverse complement strand
ATATATATATGTTTTAAAATACAGGAATATTCTCATCCCGCAAAGAGATAATGTAATTATATGTTTGCTGATTAAATATTAATATCAACATGGTTTTCTGGTTCCAATCCCTATAGCTTTACTTCCAGAAGTTCCATTTATTCTCCAAGAGAACAAATGACAAAGGCAACACATTCTGCAGGTGTAGGCTCAAGCAACACGGTGATATTGATTAAATGCATAGAATCCCAAATGTTCTCTTTTGGGTCTTGGATTCATTGAGTCACTCCCTGCTTCTGACTTGTTCCCCTTTCATTTGAAATTAAACGTTAGAACCACTGGCAGTTTTCAGGCTTGATTTCCATCCCGAGCTTAATGGCTTACAGGTGGCAACATTTTTTTTTTTTTTTCCACAGTGACAACAATATTTTCCCAAGCCTATCCAAGGGTAATGCCAATGAGAACATTGTACGAAAAGGACAGGGAAAGGGCCATTTAAAAATAAATAAATAAAGCCCTTTTCACTTTTCTTTGTTCCATAAAAGCCTTTCCCTGCCCTTTATTCTTATGTTTGATATATGGAAGTGGTTCCATTTATAACTTGAGCTCTTTTGCTCCAGGCTTTCTGTACTTAAGCCTCAGCTCTTTTGATGTTGTTTAACTGTTATAAACTGACCAATATTCTGGAGAGACTTATCTGTGAAACATATTGGTCTGATCTTAGAACTCACCCATTTTGCTGCTTCTTGTTCCCCAGAACTTATGCCCAGCAAAAAGAGAATGCTGAGTGTAAGTTATTCTCAATGAGTTTCATGATATACAGTGTGGTCCCTGAGTAGGTATTAAAATGATAATATCAGTATGTTCCTGTTTTTTAAAACTGCAGAGTAGTGGAAGTAGATGGGATTCAGTGAAAATATTAATTGCAATATACATGTTTTCATTGCAATTGTCACTACCCCTGAGCTTTAGAAGTCAGGATTTTTGACATATTTAAATTCTTTAGGGGAAACATTAAAGAATTGTTGAGAAGATTAAAACTTTAAAGTGATTTCAAATATTTTAAAATAAATTTTTTTTTATCAAAAATAGACTGCCTATTAATGGTAGGCTGCCATTAATAGCTTTAAATATCTTAATAAAAATAAACCCATGAAGTAGTCTAATAGATTATTCTTCTAATAGAAAATTTAATATTTATAAGTAAATATTTGAGATGTAATTTAAGAAAAAATTCATCAGTCAATAGTGTTTATTGAGTATCAGTAATTATATTGTATTTAATTGTATTAAATCAGGATGTATTTTTTGTCTAACTACCTTTTATAAAACTTGAGTTCATGTCAATAAGAATTGGCATACATATATTAATAACTAATTTCTTTCTAAAAGAGAGAGCTAGGAATAAACTTGCATATTATTTTAGGAGAAAAATAGACATGTTGGCCTATATAATGTAACTGCCATTTGCATATAAATTACTTCACAGGTATAATCAAGAAAGATATTTGCAAACAGTAATCATGAAAATAAAAATATTGTGAAAATACAAATATTCATGGGTTTATTGTCTCACTAATGCATGTATATATCCAGATTATTACATATGCAGAGAGAAAGAGAGAAGAAAAAAATATATACATAATGAGAGAGCAAAATATAAAGTGATGAAATTTTTTTAGTGAATACTTGCCTCATTTTACTGTAGACTCCTTTCTCTAGTCTAGAGTCAATTCATGCCCATGTATTAAGACCCTGCACCCTTTCCCCAGTGAAGTGGTGCACCCAGGACTCCCCAACCTTGGGAAAGTTCTCCTCTTGACCTTTCTCCAGCATCCTTGTCTTGATTCCATTTCTTCAGAATCATGCAGCTGTACACTGATTCATGCTAAGGTGAAAATGGGTAATTCCGCAGGGAACATCTATTTGAATATCATCATTAACTCTCAAAAGATCATGGGTATAATCATATAAAGTGAGTGATGATTTCGTACACCAGAACAGCCCCCTGCATGAGATATTTTGGTATAGTAGACAGATGTTTGATGTCTTTTCTGTGCCATCTTGTAGATTATTTTTATTTTTCCTAAATATTAGGCTTGTCCTTCTTAGGTGTACACACATCATACTCATGCAGAGGGAGAGAAACAAACACCTGTGTGTGTTTGGTATTTTTGGTTAATAACAATAAGAGCCATTATTAGCAGTCTTCTTTTAATCTAGATTTTCTCTATATTCTGGGAAAGATATAATGCAGATTTCTATTTTGCAAGGGAATATTTTTAAACTTGCCTGTAATGTGGATTTATAATTTTTTTTTTATTAAAAAAATTTTTTTTGGTGACTTCTAAACAGATCTAAGAAATTTATATCATGTAAGTTAAGTATAGAATCGAAGAATCAGCCCGTTGCTTGGGGTTTTGATCTGAATTAAGGACACTTGTCAGTGACTCTACGAGAAAAATCTTCAAACTCTCTGAGAGATAAAGATCTCAGTCTTCTTCAGAGAATACTTGGAAGGGCTAATTTAAATCAGATTTCAAACAAAGTGGAAGTTTTTTGGAAACACAACAGAACAAAATACATTAAAAAAAGTTCTGCTTAACCTTAGGATTCCAATTCCATTATAAAATGTCACACAACAATGGACAGTAATGACTATGAAAATATGACTCTTGGAAACCTGTTGACTTGGAGAGTGATCTGAAGCTGAATATGTGGGCTGACAAATTAAAGCTACCACAGCTTTAATTCGCACATGTTTTTCTGATATCCCCAAAATGCGATAGGGTAGGATGAGAACGAGTTGTTGCTGTTAGACATCTCTCTCTTTTCTACTTATTTTGGCTCCTGATTTGTTTAGATCATTTTATTCGAACACAGTTTCCTGGCTTTAACAACCCCATGGGAGAACTCAAAGGACTCTCCCAAGGCTTTAGATGCTGGGAAGTACTGTGCTGCTGTTTTCTAAGGTATGCAAACTCTGAACTCAATTCTGAAGCAATCTGTACAAACCTTAATTTAAAAAGAAGATACATGTAGTGTTGTTGTTATTTGCAAAGATGATGTTAAACTCCAAGATGTATGGATACATATAATTGAAAAATAGAGTTTTATTCTAAGCTTGCTCACTGGCCCTCAAAAGATTAAAGTATTATGGTAAGTGGCCCATTGTTTCTTGCATGTATCTTAGATTTTATTTTCTGTCAGCTATTGCAAGAACTACTAAAAAGAATTAGTTTTACCACACAGTAAATAAATGCTTTAATGCCTCGCATTATTGTTTACACTAAGCTTTGCAAGCACTTAAGCCACAACAGATAATTGTCAAAATGATGAAGCAGTAAAATCACACACAGCCAGCAGTTATGGTGTAGATGCTGTTCTAAGAAACAGCTAGTAAGACTTAGAGCTTATACTTAGTTAGCTGGTTAGGGAAAGCAATAATTTATAAAAGTATATCATAAGACCAAAAAGAAAAAAAATGCAGGAATAATTTTAGGCCCCTAGGGTCCTACAAGATCTGATTATTATGCTTTCATTTTTTCTCCTCTTATCTGATTTATTTTACTTAAATCAAGTGTTTGTGTAAATACTTCTTTAAAAAGGTCTTATGAGAGACACTAGATTATTGAGATCTTTTAAAGAAGCCTATATCTCTTGTGGGAATTGTGTTACTTTAAAAATTAACACAGGGTAAGAGAACAGTTTACAATTTATGTTCTGAAATAATAGTTTCACTACACAAATGCAAATTTTAATCTATACTTTCAGAGCTTGAGTTTTATCAGCTCTTTTTATCCTGGACACGGGGTGGGGTGGGGGGATAAAGGCGTGAGATCTGTCTGTTCACTTGGTTTTAACCACAGAATGTCTGGATTGCTCCATGTTTTCTTTAACAAGGACATCAGTGAAAACTGTTCTGTCTGTGGTGATGTATCTGAGTGCAAACAGGACCCTGT
Source organism: Pteropus alecto (assembly GCF_000325575.1). Lineage (NCBI taxonomy): Eukaryota > Metazoa > Chordata > Mammalia > Chiroptera > Pteropodidae > Pteropus > Pteropus alecto. The sequence goes on along the minus strand of NW_006436298.1, from coordinate 22,904,067 downwards.
TAGCCATTATGTACCTATTAGCCCTGATTACCTTCTGATAGCTCCTCACCAGTTGGTTTCACTCACTTTGACAGATCTAGTACTTTGTTTAACCTTTAAACCAGTAGGGCAATAACACAGCTGACAGAAAGAGAGAAATAATTAAAGAAAACTTAGCCAGGACATTTAAAAAATCTCTAACAAGGCAGATATTTCTGTTCAATTTGAAAACTTGTCAAGGGATACATACAATTCCCCATAATTGCTATAGCAAAATGTTTTATAGTTTTTGCTAGCTTCAAATTAATTTTAGCAATGTGGCTTAATCAAATTACTAAGTGTCTTACTTTAAAAATATCTGTAATTTACACTCTCAAGAAGTAAGTTTTAATATTTCAATACTTCAAAGAAAAGTGATATCCAAGAGAATTTTATTTCTGGAAGAATCAGAAAGGAAATATACTTTAAAAATATTGTCTAGAAATCTGCCAACAGTTAGAATTTTACATTTTCTTAAATGGCTGATGCACGTTTTTGGAAAATAACACAAGTAATAAAAAATACCTATGTTCATATTGTCCACAACTCTATGCATTGTGTTGTCATCTGTGGTCAACAGGAATTAGAAGAAAACAAGACATCCTAAACTTTGTTGGCTCAATTTCAGATAATAACTTGCTAGGGAAGGAGACAGTACTGTGTCCTCTTTTCTTAACACTCTTCAGCATTAATCTCACCTTCCAAGGCCTGACTCCATCATTATACTTATTTCACTTTGGAGCCATTTTAGTCACTTCCGTGAAAGGGCACATCAGAACTCTCTGGGTATTCCTACATTAATTCACATGCACAAAGCAGAGAGCTAGAATAAGTGCTTCATTGTTGCATGAAGATATTTAATTAAAGTCGAAACAACTTCTAAATGAGAAAGTGCAAATAGTCTCTCCAGATCATTAATAATTTGGCGGTTTATAAGACATTAAAATATAATGTGTTCATTATTTTCTATAAATCTATTGAGAGCATTACATAATCCCTCTTGCTTAGCTATATTCTTTTTGGCTAAGAGAATATCAACTAATATAGGTGCCTTATCCTTTTCAGATATATGATATTGACATCAAGAAACATCACCATTGTCTTCTAATTACATCTGACAACAAGTCTAATTTAGCGTTCTTTCATATATCATTTATCAAAAGTCCTAGTGTTCTCTGTTATCTATTCTTATATTAGTTGATTACTATAATGTTCTCTACTTCATGGTTGCATAAATATTTCTTAAGAAACCAGTTTGGCATTTCTAATAGTTGAAAAGCCCTAAATCATATTAAAACAATATTCTCAGTGATACAGATATATGCCATATTATTAATTTTAAATAGGATTTGAACAAAACAACTGAGGTAGAACATTATTTTAAATATTATTGCTGGTTTTCTTAGTAGAATATATTTTATATGTAAAGTATGTAAAAAGCAAGATCCCTTCTTTTAAAGAGTTTCAGTGAGGGAGGAAACCCTCCCACAAATTACAGTAGGAAAGAAAGAAAATGAACATATAAATGTAACCAACTACTATTTTACATTACCGTTAAGGCCGAAGTGATCATCATGGCTTAATTAGAAGCCCGCATGGGACAGTTTTGTGGGAAAGGAAGGCTTATGAAGTATCAGAACAAAGGGGAGTGCTTGAGGATAGGAGGGTAGGAAAAGATAGCCTGAGATACACATATATAATGCTGGGTGATCCAGAAATGAGGAGATTTGAGCTCTGCAATAAATAGTACTGGGCTTTTCTGGTTGGGTCAGACAAATTTGGAAATGTTATACAGGGAAATTTCCTAATTGATAATAAGAATTTTGACTTCTGTGAATAAAAATTAGCTCCTACTTTTGGGATACAAATTTTAAAATATTAGAGGTTACTAATATGTAGTCATCAAAATAATACTAAGATAAGACGAAAGAGTACCGAATGTAGGAAAATGGGCTAGGAAGAAGTAATAACCATTCAGGTCTAATGAGGTTAGGGTCTTGGCCACTGGCTTCCTGAAGGAAGTGACAGATAAACAGGGTCTCATAGGATGAGTGTTCATTAAGCAAAAAGGGAGAGAGAAAGGAGAGAAATGCTCTAGTTAGAAGGAATGAATTAAATATCAAAAGGCTAGAAAGTAAAGGGACATAGGGCTTTAGAAAAGTTTTAAAAATGCTCAGGTAACTGAAATTTACAGGATAAAGTTGTGAATGGGGAAAAAGAAGATCATGAAGGCTTTTTATGTCACATTGAAAAGTTTAGACTTTATCCTATGAGAACTGGGGAGACTTTGGAAAGATTTAAGCAGTCATTTTGATCAAGTTAGCATTTTGGAAAGATTGCTCTGTCTGAGTGTGAAGAATAGATGGGAGGTGAGGAAGACTGAAAGAAGAAAGCTAAAGAGGTGGCAGTATAATATTCTTGAAAAAATATAATGGTGGCCTGGTGTAGGTCGGTGACTGTGGGGAAAGTCATAGCTATATAAGCTATTTAGGAAAAGGAATTGGTGATCTTAGCAATTGATTTGATGTTAGGAAAGAGGTGAGGGAAAATGAGACAGTGGTAATGGGCTTGGTGAGAGGCTAAATGTCAAAGATTAAAAAAACAAGAACAAAAACAGAGTTAGAAAGACTACAAGATTTAAGAAATAAGAGGCTGTGTTATTTGTTTTAATGGGGGGGGGAGTTAGTGATATAGTCTGAATATATCTTTTTCTGATATAGAAAAAGAATATAATAAAACTGATCTAGACACATTCATTAAGAACATTCAAATGAGGGATATTTAACAGAGAGCAACAAATAAGAACACAGAGTCACACAAGGTGCAACATTAGGTGACTAAAATTCTTTAGGAGAATCCAAAGAGAGCCATGACTGAACCTTACTGTTTAATGTTAATGGGCCACTGTATTGGAAGTATCTCTTAGTGGAGGTGGAACAACTAGCAAGGAAACCAGAAAAATGTGGAAAATAGTCTATCGGTGGTTAGAGAAAAGTCAAGGCCAAGAGTATTAACTACATGAGGGGTCTTTGGTTTTCTGGTAGTTTTGTTACACCTAGATTCCTCTGGTTATAGGACACAAAGTCATCAAAATAATGCATCTATGACTTTTGATTGCCTAGACAATATTGATTTGTTTTTCCTTTTTCACTAATAGAATTTTGATTTTTTTGGTAGTGGCAATGTACTCTTTAAAAAAGTTCTTTAAACTTTTCCCAGCCCACTTTGAAGCTCTATTTTTCAGGCTTCTTTGAAGTTAGAGCTAGCCATGTGACATAGCTTTGGCCAATAAGATATGAGCAGAAGTCATTGAATGGTACTTTCTGGAAAACTCTTCAAAAGGGAGATGGAGTTAACTGTTATGGGCTACTTTTTTTTCTATCCTGAGATGTTGGCGTGATATTAGAGGAGGGGATGGGGAGGAAGCTGGAGCAGTTTTGCTGTCTAGGAGCCTGGGACATTGAAAATATTGCAGCTGCTGCACTGGCCTTGATTCTCCTAGCCCTAGACTTTCCATTAAATGACCAAAATAAAATTTCTAATTTGTTTAAAAGCTAATCCAGTAGAGTTAATTATATTTTAAAAATATTATTAATAATATTGCAAATTGTAAAGTTTTGATTTTTTTGAGTGTTCTCTATGTGGAAGACATAATATTAAGCCCTTTACATGTATTAATTTAAGCCTACATAACCCTTATAATCTTATAAATTATATATTTTTATCTCCATTTCACAGATGAAGAAAATAAGTTTCAGAGATTTAAGTAATTTTCCTAGAGTCATATAATTAGTACACTTATGAATCTGGCAAGCATAATTAAACCCAGACTCTATTTGATACCATGAAAAATTTATTCTTATATTCTAAGGTTCTTCTAAACTCATAATTTAATTTTATATAGTAAATAGCTATTGAATTCATGTTTATTTTTTGACTATTTTGGTCTTACCCATATCTGCTGAAGATATAAAGAAAATCCCAGTTAAAACAAGAATAAGACATGCATTACTGGTAAATTCACTGAATGGATACATGACCAAGGAGATTGATTCCAATTCACATGTTTTCTGACAGCATATAACTAAAGAGTTTTCATCCAAATCTCTTAAAAACCCAACTAAGCTCTTGACAATCTGTGGAGTTCAAACATAAATCCTGCTAGTGGCTCTCAGTCTGTCTTAAGTTGGACTCAAAATGAAATGAAATTAACACACAGTTATAGTCACTGTTCAGGGATGTGAATGTGACAGATGTGAACACTTTTGTTCCTGTTGCAGAACTACCTGATCCCTCTTATTCCTTCATTGTTGGAGATTTCGTAGATGTTCTTTAGAATGATCTATTATCTGGAGCTAATGATGAAGTTCTCTACCTGTACCTCTTAACTGAACCCAATTAGAAATTTATAGTAGCCCCTACAAAAGCTAAAGATAGTAGATGACAAAATACATGAGGAGCTGCTCCTAATAATACAGACACAAAGATAAGGAACTCTTGGAAAAAGGGTCAGCAAAGCACAGGGAATGCATATTACAGAAAACTATCAAATAAGTTCAGTTGTTCCAATTTCTGTTTAGTCTGGAAGAAAGAGAGCTACAATTATATCTGTGTCTATTCAAGCACATATACAAATTCACCTTAGAAAGGACCACCATTAAAAGAAGTTGAGATCCTGTGGTCTGAGGCATTCTTAATTATTTACATGGTGGTCATGCCCAACCTCATGGTCCAGGACACTGCAATATTAGCAATACCTGTTCATGTGTGCAAAATTGCAATCAGTTTCAATTGCAATGAAACCATAATGGTTGAATAAATCTACATTATTTTCTCAAGAGGAGATATGCAATAGCAGTTGTCTTCATTCTTCAAGTTAGCAAGTCCTATACCCCTCCTTATGTGCAAAGAATTTTGTTCAACATGTAGAACAAAGTGTTCATATGGTTAGAGTAAATCAATTGAATTACAGGGGAAAGGAATTTATAGCCATTAATATACTTGAGGATCATTTTTATATTCCTTTCTCCTGGTGGGGTGGGGGGAAGCATGAACTTGATATCTAATCAAACAAGGTGTCTTTAAATTAGGATCGGATATGAGTCTCTAAATATAGACCTTACCAATGATATAAACTTTAAAGTGGACTTTTCAGAGGGTTCTCTCTCCCAAAATGAATTGCTGGGAAGGGATTGAAAAGCTAAAGTATGCCTGTGTTTTAATTGGTGAATTAAGGTTAAGAAATTCCAGATTTATCTTCATTTGTGTGTTTTGTCTCTCAATAATCCAGACTGTTCTTATATAAAACATAAATCTGGAACTTCAGGCCTTCTCGTAACTGCTGAATTCATATCAGGTTCCTTCTTACCCTAAACAGATCCTTTGCTGAAATAATTAATTTCTTCCTGGGAAAAAAACTTTCTATCAAATTTTACTTTCTTGTTATATTTGTTTAGTGTTGCTGCTATAACAGAGCACCACAAACGTAGTAGCTTAAAACAACACAAATTTATTCTCTTACGGCTGGAAATCAGAAGTCTAAAATCAATGTATTGGTTCCTTCTGGAGGTTCATTCTTTGCCTCTGCCAGCTTATAGCGGCTGCTAGTATTCCTTGGCTGATGGCAGTGTCACTCCAGTCTCTACTTCCATAGTCACTCCTTTCGCCTCTCTGACCTCCTTATCTTCTTCTAATAGGAATCCTTGTGATTAAACTGAACCCTCCTAAAAAATTCATGATAATCTCATCTTCTCAAAATATTAAATTTAATCCTATCTGTAAAGTCCCTTTCACCATGTAAGGCAACATATTTACAGGTTTCAGAGATTAAGACATCTTTGGGGACATTATTCAGCCTACCATATCTGTGTAAATACATATTTTAGAACATTAAACAGTAGTTGACTTTTTTGAAATGAGTATAAGTCATCATTTTGTTTAAACCACAGACATTTCACCGTATGATGCTGGATCTGTCTTGATCCCCATAATTCTAGGGGATAATGATTTTCCTGTGGTTCCCTACTCGAGGATAATGCTATCCACAAGTTTGGAACTGTGAGTCAATTAACACAGAAATCCTGGGTCCTGGGATTGAGTCTGATATTCAAAAGACTTCAAGGAGCACTGCAGGTGTCAAAATTCTTGGACTCCAGCAAACCGTATGCCTTCTCATAAAAATGACAAAGATGCTCAAGAAATTTTGTTGACTTTTGAAGAGCTGTTTTGGAAGAAAAAAAAGAATCTTGATGATTGCAAACTATTTCTTTCTTTTTTAAATTTGTTTTATCATTCGTTTCAGTTATACAGTACATTGGTTACACTGCAAACTATTTCTTAAAGAGACTTCTGGTTTCATTTCTTAGCTTTGCTTTAACATTAGAATTCTGCACTTGTTACTTGTGATATTTATTCTTCTCTTCGATATGATGTCATGATTGCATTTTACCTTTATTCATTTTCTGTAATTTATGGAACAGAGTGTTATTTATACTTTCTCCAGATACATGGGTGACTGGATGGCCCTTGAATGAGCCTGAGTGGGCTGTTTCGATGTCTGCAAAGAGATGCTTTCTGGCTTTGGTTTCCGCCTTTGAAGAGGGGGCAAGGGAATCAAGAAGTCAGCACAGACATATCCTCGGGTCAACTGCTGAAATAATCTTGGCACCTTATGATTGTAGAATCTTTTTTTAAAAAGTTGTGACTCAGTGAAATGTCATGGGGAACCTCAGGAATTTGTAGTTCATTAAATAGGAGCTTTTGCCCTCTTGGAAGTATTTGGAAGAAAGCTTCCAGTCCCCCTTTCCCACAGAGATGGAGGAAAATTTCACTGAGCATGTGCACCTCTAGCTGTTGGTTTCCTCTCAGATCTCCTTCCTGCCAGTGACACAGCTTCTTTCCTACTGCTTTAGACAGTCTGGTAGAGAGAACCCACTCCACAGAAGGAGGTCAGCAGTTGTCCTGTACCTACATGAGAAATTTTGACACAGGGGCTGACAGGTAGGAAGCCCAATTATATTAGTTTCAGACTGTGTTTTCCAACATATTTTTACCAGCAATAAAAATAAAACAAATATGATATTTTTATTCCTACCTGTGAATTTCAATAGTTTCTGAAGAGAGAAGTTTGATAAATTGGTACCAGAATTCCCAACAGGGAGGACTAAAAGTCGTTGAGCCTAAAAACTCATCCATCTTCCGTGATTTAAAATTTAAAAATATATCATATATAAATTGCCCAATTTTCAGTATAAATGTTTTATTAACACCTTCCTTCAGCTCTCTCTCTCTCCTCCTGAACCACTCTCCACTTCTCTTCTTCCCTCCCTCTCTTCCTTTCCCGCTTCTGCTCCCCCATACATACATACATACTACAGAAGCAGAGCAGACAAGTTGGACAATTTAATTATTTTGCATAATAAATTTGTTTTGGTATGATCACACCCTCGGGTCTCTAGGAATCTGAAGAAAAGCATTATGAGTGACAGTCGCTCTGGCTTATTCGTTCAACATATTCATTTAACAAACATTGAGTACCTATAATGTAACAAGCACCACTCTAGGTGCTTGTAATATACTGATAAATAAAAGAGAAAAAGATCTCTGCAACCATGGAGCTTATATATTCTCAAAGAGAACAATACTCATGATAAATACATAATTTATATGGTATATTACAAGGCGATAAATGCTATGGAGAATAGGAAGAGCAGGGGAGTGGAGGGGAGCAGGGCAATTCGTGGCATTCAGTAGGGTGCTGAGAAGGGTACATATGTGCATGTACAGCAGGGAAGGGCGGGGACAGAGGTGCTAATAAAGAGGAAGTTATAGGCAAGTAGGAGCACAGCAAAGGTGCTTGGTTTGCTTGATGGCATCTTTTCATGACAGGAAAGAGTTTTTTTTTGTGAGAAATTAGGAGCTTAATGCACTTACTGAACATGTTGAGACGCGTTTTCTGCCACTGTTGTAGCCCTTCCCTGCTTTTATTTTTATTATGCCTGAAATATCTGAAAGCCAGTTTACACTGTGAAGGACGGAGATGGCAGAGATTAAGGATTTGGTGGAATGAGTCCAAGGTTATTCAAGAGACTTTCAATTTAGCTTTAAGTTCTGCTTCCAACTACTATGAGATGTTGGGCAAGTCAGTTAACCTTTTGGGTCTCAATTTCTTCATTTGTAAAATAAGAGAGTCAGTCTTCTGACCCCACTTAACTCCCTTCTTCTTGGATTCAATGGAGGCAAACAAGAAAATGGGGTTAAAATAAGAAGAGAAGAGGAGATAGAGAAAAAAACAAAGGCAAATAAAACATGAATGGAATATTTGGACAAAGGGAGAGTAAAAAGGATACAGACAAAAGAAGTAAGACAAACATAAAAGTAGAAAATAAATATGCCAGTGTAATGTAGATATAACCACAGACATTGGGGCAATCACCTTTCCCCCACTCATAGTTGTGGAAAGCTACTTTTGCCTAAGTGTACATAGAGAACATCCTGCTCCATTACCCGAAGGAACTACTCTCTGCATGTAGGTTTCTGGAGCCTCAGTGGGATTTGGAATGCCTTTTTTAAGGCAGAGATAAAGTTATGGTATTCATTTTTACATTTTAGATATAAAGATTAAATAAGCTTTGTAGCACTCATGTAACAATATTTTAATGGAGAAATAGGATTCAAACAATTAGGAACATATTTTTATAATCCTACTTGTTGTTTGTGTCTTAATTAATTTTGACATCATTCTAGAGTATATCTGTTTTCAAAGAGATTAACATTCAATTTTTGCTTATCTGGCTTACATATTTCATTTCATAGGCTTTCCTTGACACACTTCTTTCTCTCTTGCTTGGCATCTTCCTCCCTCCTGGCCACTTTCCCATTTATTAGCACCAACCTCCAGAGGAAAGATAAGGGGAAAAAACAAAATATAAATCACTTCATTCCTATAAACTGTTGCAAAAACTGGCAAAGGGCAGATGTTGAAAGCAAAGGCCGAGTAAAGTTTAAGTTACAAGGAGGAGAGATAAGGCTTGTCTTTCTTTGTGAGTTAAAATTGGTCCCACGTAGCAATGAATGCATTGTAAAATATTTCTAAATTCTACATGGCAATTCTGCACAGATAAAGAATGGAATAAAGGACAGGTAGAAGAGTAAGCCTTCGGAAAGAGTAGAGCACCACTTCTCCAATAAGTGGAACAATAAAGGTGAGTAATGATAGATACATATTGAGAGGGGAAGGGGTGTGGAGGTGAGATTATTGATGCTCAGTGGACTCCATTTGCTCTGAAAAGGAGAGGCATATCCATCTTCTTAGAGTTGGGCAAGGAGGAGGCTTGAAGAGAATAGGAAGAGATTAGATCAGCTGGTGCGAGGACTAGGAAAGGGAGTCCAGTAAAGATGTGATCATTGTGAACAGTATTGAAGAATTAGTAGGAGTTCCTAAATTTGTAAGATTAACAGTTTATTCATGAGATTTCTCCCAGGTGCCTTTAGCAGCCTAGGAGCAGGAGCAGATAAAAAAGGATAAAAGCATTAATCCCTGAGGGATTTGCAGGGTGGGTACAGGGTGGGTAAGAGAAGGAGGAGGAAGAGACTGATCTGAAGAGAATTTATGTGTGTTATCTCATTAAATCAGCAGTCTCTGGAGATAGCAGTTTCTCAATAAATAGGATATTTGTAAGGTGTTGGATTTAATTTACAGGTTAAAAAAGTAAGGCACAGCAGCTTTTCCAACTTGGCGAAAGTCAGTAGTGTTTGAGCCCATGTCTCTCTGATTCCTGGAAGGTATTCTTTCCCACTATATTTAGCATGTAGAGATGACTGAATTCAGAGTTTTAGGAGTGTTTTCATTAAAATTATAAACAGTAAGGAAGGTAGGTGGAGTTGAGCACAAAAGTAGGCAGGGGTTGAAGTGTTGGAGAACTTACTGAGTTTGAAAAGTAGATTTTAATGCAGTAGCAGGAAACGTAATTATAACAGTGAGGAGAGAGTAAGAGATCCCAACAGAAAGCCCTGGATCTGGCTTTCCTTATATTCAAACCTCAGCTTTTTTTTTTTTCCCTAAAAAATCTTACTGATGTGGCTGTGTCTTTTGTGGTCCTCCTGGTTTCTTGGAGGTAGAAATCTCAGGTCCAGGGCATAGCCAAGATATTGGATTGTCTAAGTGGAATGGAGATGGATCCTGGGGTAGGGATTATCATGGGAGAAGGATTACAGATACTAAAGGGATCATCCACTCCCTGTAGAAGTGACAAGTTGATGGCTGGAGTTAAGAAAAGATTACAAACAAGGTGCCCAAATTATCAATGAATGCAGAGATAGGGCAGAGAAGTAGGGGGTGGTAAACCAGAGTTTACTAGAGAGCATAAATGAAGTTTTACTTTGTCTTTGACCTGTAGCCTGATTCCCACACACACATCTTAAACTAGCTGGCCCATAATGGTTAGTAACAATCACCTTTTGGCTTTACAATAAATTCCCAGTCATCTACCACACTGCTTCTTTCTGTCATGCACTCTCTCTGATACTATTTCTCCATTCAAATTCTATGAGTCAAACCATCTCCAATGGCCCTGGATCTGGCTTTCCTTATATTCAAACCTCAGCTTTTTTTTTTTTCCCTAAAAAATCTTACTGATGTGGCTGTGTCTTTTGTGGTCCTCCTGGTTTCTTGGAGGTAATCTCAGCCCTAGCTTTTAGCTCAAACCATATCCCCAACTATAACCTAGAGGGCAGTATACTTGGAGGGTAGAAAAAAACTGGTCTGTGAGTGAAGTAGCAAAGCAATATTCAGGCTGATTCAGAACAAAGAGTGCCATCTATTGAAAGACCACTTAGCTCTCCAGTAATTTATTCAGCTGTATGAGTTATGAAATAGGCTCAAAATAGCATTCTGGAAATTGAGATGGGAGAAAAAGGCATGAAGTGTTATAGCAAGATAATTCTAATATGTGATGGCCAGGGATGGAAGTTAAGGTTGACCCTGGACGACAGAGAAAAGAGAGTCTGAGGTTGTTTTTCTTCCTATGAGATTGTATGGGAAGTTTCCAACAGAGAGTTGTCTAAAATGAGGAAGTGGCTTTTTATCATTAAAGATGAATATTTAATAGTAATTGTCTGGAGGAATAAAATGGTTTAAAGTGACAAAACGGACCAAAATGCACTGGGGATAAAACAGAAATGAGTTGTTATATGGAGGTAAGCAGTCCTATTCCTGGACAGCAAGGCGATGGGACATGAATTCATAATGTACAGTGGTCCAAGCAGATTGGTTAGAGAGCAACAACCGCATGCATTTCACAGGGAATGTCTCTCACCCCGTTGCCACTTTTTTCAGTGCTCCATATGCTAGATTGCAACTACAGATTTAGCCCTTTTGCCCAAAGGCATCTGAACCTGTGAAAAGCCTAGCTGGGGCACTGTCTATTGTTCATTGACAACTTGTCAATTTACTTCCAGGCAAAATAACTCATAAACATGATAAGTAAGGCAGATAAAACAAGAATTCTTTCACACTTTGCAACTTTACTGCAAAAATGGCTTATTTTCCATCAATGTGTGAAATCTCCCCTCTGAATTGTGACTGTGCATTGAACTTTAAAACTGTTTAGAGACAGCACAAGCATTTCACAATTCCTGTCTGTAATAAGATGAATGTTAAATATTAAACATGCATTAAAAGTGATAAAATAAAAGATTTTCAAAGGTTCACTAGCATCACCATATTTCTCTTTGATTCCCTGAGTTAATAAAAGTTAAGTTTAACAATACTCTCCAAAAGACAAATGTTTAAACACTATCTTCTAAATTTGACATTTCATATATTTATATTAGCTATTATCTAAACCCGTATGTCAGTTAAGAAAAAAAGGAAACAGATTCAGTAAACCATATCAGTATTAAATTCAGAAGCCAGGATGTGGTGTGTTAGCATATGTTCGTACTGTAATGAAGTGGCTTTTATTTCCAATATTTATAAACATACCATTTCTAATGTACTGTTTAAATATTGAAAGCTAATTATGAACTTTTTTAGGTAAAATATTTTAAGTAGATAATGTTTTTGAAATATATTAATTTCTAAGGCATAGCAGTCTGTTTATGTGTAGTTATTTATAAAGTCATACTTCGAAATGAAGTCATGTTCCCTGCATTCAGTTCCCTGGGAATGAATTTGATTTTAAGCTTCTTACTTACTGTGGTATTATCACAATGTTATACTTAGTGCCATACCGATTTTCCCCAGGTGATCCTCCATGACACCAAACATCTGAATTTTAGATGAACTGAAAACGGAGGGGAAAACAGGTGGGTTGGAATCCTATGACACAAAGCCAGACTCTGCATTCTAAATGGGTCCTCTCTTTGAGATGTTTGCCCCAAAGACACAGAGCACACTCCCAAGATTTGCAGTTCGAGGGTTTGAGGGCCATAGGTGCCTTTTCCCCCTCATTTCTCCGTATTTTCTTCACTTACTGTAGAATATTTATAAACAGGAACACATATGCATCTGTTACATAACAAATGGCTTTTGGGAAATATGTGAGAGAACATGAGAAAAGAAATTTAAAAGACGGTAAAAAAGAGAGGACTAAAACAAATCTGTGATAAGCAAGCATGCCTCAAAATAGGACCTGTTTTTCAGGAGGCAGTGTAGTTCAGTGGAAAGAGCCCTGAACTGGTGGACCAGAGACTTGGTTTCAAATAATGTCATTGGCACTAAGTAATTCTGACCCTCAGGAACCATCTTTATTCTGACCCATCTTTATTCCTGACCTCAGCTAGGATCAAATTTTCTAACATGGGGAAGGGAAGACTGTGCTGGCTGTGCTCCAGACCCCTTCCCATTTTTTCTCTTTTCGAATACAGTTCCTGTAAGATTTTAAATAAAAAAAAAGTCTTCCACTGCTATATAAAGAAAAAGAAAAAAAGAAAAAGGAAAGGTACAACCAGAACTAAAATTATATTTATAATGTGAATAATTAATTTGGGTGTTATAATAATAATTTAATTGATAAAAATTCTCTCCAAAAGAAACCATGTAGGTTAAGAAGACTGCTATGCTTGCTTTAAAACAGGAAATGAATATGTTAAGAACTCCATCATCTGATTTTTGTATGAATGAGGAGTAGATACATACCTGTATCTAGGAGCCTTCATTTTAAACATTATTTTTCCTATTTAATTTTTCCCCAACCATCTTATTATGTAAGGTGTGGATTTTAAAATGTTATATATATTAGAAAAAACAACCTAACAGAAATCTAATAAATTAGTGATTGTATTTGTTCACATGGCCAGGTGATGTTCTAATTTCTACATCCTGGTATCTTGGATTCTTTATAACTAACTCATGATCCTGGCAATTGGTTGTTACATAGAAGCTGGCCCCCTTCTTCCCTACTCCACACCCATTTTAGCTAACCATACTTGCCGGCCTCTATTTGTGCAATTCTATTCTCCTCAGTGTGAATAGTGTGAATGATCATATATTTTCTCCCATGAAACTAAATCCTGTTTCTGTGCCAAATTCTCTAATCTATCAAGGTCATTTTGGATTTTAACCTTTTTGTTTTGTTTTGTTTTGTTTTGTTTTTTAATGCTGGCCATTCAACCTAATCTGGCATGTTAATGAGCACATCATCCACGATATTAATAAAATTGTTGAGTATTGTCACTTGGGAAACCACAGAAAGAGAAAGCAGCAACCTAAGAGTAAATGTTCAGGACTGATGGAGACAGAGTATTTGCTGCAGAAGATTCCTCACAACCAGATATTGTAAAAGTGGGAAGAAAAGCAATGAGTTAAAATTAAGGGAAGGTGAGGAACAGAGGTCCTTAAAGAGTCAGGAATATAAGAGAGGAAACAAAAAGGAAACACAGAAGGAGGAAAAATAATAAAATACCACACTGTACACCTTAAATATATACAATTTTTATTTGTCAATTATACCTCAAAAAAGCTGAAGAAAAGAGGAGGAAAAATAAAGATATAAACCAACTTGATTTTGGCAACATCAAGATACAAAACCTGATATTTAACATGTGAGTTTAGAATGTATTTATTTAATTTGGAGCATGTTGTTTCATTCAAAAACTCAGCAAAGAGGCTGCTGCTTGGTGCTGGACGTCAATTAATATTCTTACAAAGGACTGGCAGGAAGCCACAATGGACGTCTAGTCAGAGACAGTGTGTCACACTACTGTTGACTGTAAAATTAATTACCATTTCTGAACAATAACTCTGTGATGCATATTCTTCCAGGCATACTATACTGTCCTCCTGGCATTAAAGGTTATAAATAATTATGTTGTTTTATTTTTTTTAAAGAAAATATGCCCTTTAGAGAAATCAAAAGCAAAAATATTAACAATTCCAGTAATAATGATAAAAAGAACACCGTGTGTGGTGGGACAAGTCGACACTGTGAAGACAGGATTGAATATTAAGAAGTGTCACCTACCTAAAGTAAGTGTTAGACATTCGCATGATGGCATCAGCTGCTGATCTAATGCATCTGGAGCTGCCCTGTCACTAAGGCATTGCTAACCAAGGCAGAGACACAGACAAAGCTGCTTCATCATTAATGTCAGTAAAAGGATCTGGAGGAAAAATAGAGTCTCTGGAGACCTTGTCTGGACTTCTTGGAGCCTGGACAACAGTCCTTTCCAACAACAGCCTTTTCCAACCCAATAGCAGCTGCAATAAAGGAAAAAAAGGAAAGCAGTGACTTGAGTTGTCATTAAGTTCAAAGAGGTGAGAATAGTAGCCCATGATGAACCTTTATAGTCAGAGTTATTAATGGAGAGTTCTTTTTTATGGCTTTTTGAAAATATCACATTTATGAACAGTGCTAAATTATCCTGGGTTATTGTTTGGCATAGGTTGACCGGTCAGTTTAAAGCTGCTAAAATTAAAAAATCTTTTTTTTTTAAATCTATGTGAAAGAACATAGAAGAGTACAAAATTCCTTCCTTGGGGTTGTAGCATATAGATTTAAAATAGCACTATCAATCTAGGGAAATATAGTTCTGGCTCTTAGTTGGGTACAGACTGGTTCAAGGATCATATGCAATGAGAAGTTATTAATGTTTCGGAGGCATCCTAAAAGGACACATCAAATGGTGTTCTGCAGGGTCTGTCTAGGGCGGTCATATTTAACATTTTATCAGTGACTTGGATGATAAAATATGGAACATGCTCATAAAGTTTCATGGAAGACTCTAAGTTGGGAGAAGTAACAAGAACATTGGAAGGTCTATTTATAATTCAAGGTGACCTTGAAAAGTCAGGAGAGGAGTCATTAATGGTCAGGTTTACATCCATTGGGTAGCCTTGCAAATGAGGTTTGAGCAATTGGCAAATGAGAGAAAAAGGAACATGAGTAGACAAACACGAAATGCATTGAATATAACTAACCTGGTAAGCAGAAGTTCTTCGGGAAAGAATCATATGTGATACTAAAGTATGTAAATGACATAATATACAGGATTAAAAAGTATTTTAATGCTCTATAATTTAATTTAAGGACAATATAATCAGATTGGACACTGTCCGATTAAGGCAAGAACTAAAGAGCTATAAAAGGAAAAGTGAATGCCTATGATTTCTGAGCTGGGGGAATTGAGACCAAAGGGTGGCCTATTTACAGCATATTGCCAATAACTTGTTCTTGCTTTGTCAGCTATAGTTTATGATTCTCCCTTCTCAATTGCTTTCCTTCTGATCCTTCTTCCAATTTTGTTTTATTCCCAATTTATGCATATAGTTTGTGACTCTTATAGTCCACTTGCTTTCATGTGAGTGTTGTTGAAGACCCACCTATAGTCGTTCAAACAACAATCTAATACTGGTTAGGGAGGATGTTGGATTGGCCAATGCAGAAAGTGACATTGGGGCCATAACCAAAGCTTATTCTGAGATATTTTTGGGGAATAATATTCTACTTAGATGTTGTCTTTTTACCGAAAACACTGGTTTGCATATATAATTTTTTCTAATGCTGCAGAAAAGTATGTAAAGAAAGAGTGAGAACCTGTGCCTAGATAACAAACAAGCATGCACTGAAGAATGTACATTAGAGGGGAATAAATATTTTCAAGTTTCAAGTAATAGATTAACAGCAATAGAAGAGCCATAAATACCCAAATGTTAAAGACCATTTAAAGTGTGAACTTTAACAATCACATAAAGGTTTGAAATTTTCTTTTTAATTCCCAAATAAAAGAAAATAATCCACTTGTATATGCCTTTATACTAATGGTTCTCAGCATTGGCTGCGTGTTGTAATTGCCTCAGCTATTTTTTTTTTTTAATGCTGCTTGCCTGTGTCTCAAATCCCAGAGATTCTGACACAAAAGGCCTTGGGTGGTGCCTGGGAATGGAGATTTTAAAAGCTCCTAGGTGATTCTAATGCATAACCAGGGTTACAAACCACTGAGCTATACCATGTGCCATACCATGGAGTCAGGGACCAGTGACAGAACATTATTGGTGGCAATATTCCTGTGCTTCTTACAATGCTCCTGTCCTTGTTTTATGCTTCTAGCAGTCTTCCTTTTGACTTCTGACACCTTAGATTTGTTTCCATTTTTGCTGCCTTACTGTCACCTAGGTATAACAATAGACTTTGCTTTCCCTGATTTTTTATCTGAGTAATTTCTTCTCATTTTACTCAGTGCTTAAAACATCGGCATTGGCTTGATTGCTTGCACCATAGTGTGGCTTGTTTGTCCTTGGAGAGTGAGACCAGAGAGCAGCAATATTCCAGTATAAGACAGCATAAAACAACGTAGGATGTAGAACCACTCAGGTCATATATACGGACATATTTAAAACTATCATGAGCAAAATAGAAGAAGATTATAAAATAAGAAAAATTTTTGGGAGAAATCACCATGGAAATGCCTCCCTTAATTATATACAGCTAAGGTTTTTAGTTCTTTAATACCAAAACAATAATCTATAATATCTCTGGTTTTCTTATGTGCTTAAGTAAACCAATTAGCCAAGTTTAGATATTTTACACCTATTTTATCATAATTTATTGGTCATTCTTAATCAACCTATTTTAAAAATCACTTAAAAATCAAATCCTAGGATAAATAGTCATTCACATTTTATTATTATTATGGATCAGGTGGATTAAAATGATAACTTAGGTCAAAATTCTGGAGTCTGGAGTTGCAGGCCAGGATGAAATACCCATTACAAAATAGCATTTTATCAAGGATTGTTCCCTCCTGGCTGTATCATGTGACATAACTGCAGTTCTATTAATACATTTTAATAGCAAAATTAATAACAGCCTCATATCACAACAGTGAGATTACAGCTTCCTTGATTCAGATGTCAAGTCAGCTAATACTTCTTTGATATTATCAACAATGCTTCATTCAGTGCAATCTACATAATTATCCAATAAAGTCTTAACATTTAAAAGTACCTTAAAATTTGAGTTTCTCATAAATCGTTTCCATTCTTCTCTCTCAAACTTTTTCATTCTCTTCTCTTTTCCTTCCATGCTACTGTCATCTATTTTCTTATTTATTTGTACTCTTACTGCTTCAAAAAGAGAAGGTTGACTGATAGCCTTAAAATTTCAAATAGTACCTCTTAAGAAAAAGGTTCAGCTTCTTATCTTCTTGAGTGAGCTTTGGTGGTTCAGTAAAATTATCTCTTTATGATCAATGTTTTTAGATTGTTGGCTGCCTGCTTATCTCGCCCCAATTCATCACCAGGGAGGATTCATTATGTAGTAGATAAGGTCAGCCAATTTATCCAAAACAAAATCTGATATCTAAGCCTCCTCAACTAGTAATATAGCTAAATGGGAATTATTCCATTTTAATCTTTATATACTGTATAAGTTTTTACTCATAAGTTTTAGTCATTTGTTAGAATATATCATGACTGTAGTAGACTTTAACATTAGCATTAGAGTCGTTATCTGTGACCAACCCTGCAAAAAAATTTTGTTTTTTCAAAGGATTGACTTTAGCAAAGAGTCTTAAGGTTAAATACAAATAATGTCCTTTGTTATCTCTTTAGCTAGTCCAGAGTGAAGGCAGGCAATTTTTCTTTGTATTTTTTCTCTGTAATTTCTGTGGCTTTTTCCATTTTTTACGGTTTAGTTTTTCTTTTCTTTGTCCAGTAAGCCACTATCTTCTGTTGACCCACACTTTCAACGTAGAAGACAGTAGTCTAAAAAATTATTTTTGTTAAGTTCATTTTGAGATGTTATTATCATTCTGTAGAAATGAGGTACCTCTTAAAGGAGGTATCTATAGCAGGCATTCTTAACACAAAATAAGAAAACTCTAAAAGGAAGAATGTGATACTCTATGGTAAATTCTTGTGCACAGGGGCCACTGCTCAAGTAATATTGTCATGATGTTCCTTCAGAAGGCAGAACCAGCCTAACAGTTTTGGCTTGGGCTTCCCGTAGCTTGGAGGACACCTAAGCTGAGTGAGAGCATGGAGGCATGGAGCTATTATATTGCTCCTGGTTTCTGCATAGCTTTGGAACTCTCTGGGGGGTGTTTTATACCTATTAATAAAATGATAGGACAAAATTGAATAATGGTGTCTGTTTCCATAAAAAGGAACTAAGACTCAACGGACTATACTCCCAAAGTGCTTTCATAAATAACAAGAAATTAATGCCCACCACTAATTTTCTAGCCTTTTTTTTTAAAGACTAGAATCATATTTTCCAGTTAATACTGACCTATTTTTGAGAAAGATTCTCATCTTATTCTAAACCTTTAGGGAGATAATTACCACACAATGGGATCTCTATTTTTAGCAAACTGAGGAACCTGTCCATTGTGATCATAAGTTTTCTGCATGCACGCATTTTACATGTTCTCTCTCCCTTCTACTTATACCCCCTTCCTTGGCTGAGGCCGATTAAGGTACTGCACAGATGACGACAATCTTTTTTTTCTGGTTATACCAATAGTTTTTGCTTTATGTCTGGCTTACTTCCCGTAGGTTCATCTGCAAGCAGTGCCTTGACAAATGTACACCCACTGGTCATATTGGGTTTAGTGCACGGAGAGGCTGCTGCTGAACTTGAAAGAATTATAGAGAAAGTACCCTAAAAATAACAAAGCCCAATTGTCTAGATCTACAATGTCATTTTCATATACAAAAAATAGCCTATTTTCCTTGATTTGATAAACAGGGTGTCTGCTTTATTTCATTTAATTCAAATCCTGAAAACAAACTCATTCGTACTGTTCCAGTTTATGAATGATGAGATCGTTTCTTTTAGGAGTAAGTGCAGGTGAGAAATACATAAGGATGTTATTTTTATTGCATAAGTGGTTAAAATACCTACTTCATATGGTACACTTTGGAATGTAGTATAAATGCACAGATGAAGGTAAATTGGAATGGTAGCACTCAATAATTATATAATTAAGTCATAATCCCTAAATTTCGAAGGGCATGGGACTCAAAAATATAAAATAAAAATAAAAGTAAAAATACTCTGTGTTACTTGTCTGTTACTGTGTAATAACATTACTACAAAGTTAACCATTAACAGAGTACATTTTTTAACACAGTTTCTGTAACTTAGGAGTCTCGGCATAGTTTAGTTGAGTTCTCTGCTTCAGAGTCTTGCAAAGCTACAGAGTGTTGGTGGAGCTGCAGTTTCATTTGAGATTTGTCTGGGGAAGGATCTGCCTCCAGGCTTGCATGATTGTTGGTGGCATTCAACTCTTTGCAGGCTGCCAAACAGGGTTGTAGTTTCTTGTTGCTGTTGGCCAAGGGCTACCTTTTCCTTGGTATATGATTCTTTCTATATGGCATCTCATTTCATAGCAATTTGCTTTGTTAAAACCAGAAAGGGAGAGGGAGTCTTCTTTCAAAATTGACATTACAATCTATGTAATGTAATTACACATATGTGATCACATATATCTTGACCATAAAAAAACAAAAATCAGATGGAATGAATTTAGCTGCAAGGTAAATGAGATTATATATCTAAATTATTATACATAGAAGGTGCTCAATAACTGTATTTAATTAGATAAAAATGTTGCAAATGCAGTTTTAAGCTAAATTGTTTTAAAAAATCAGCTGGATTATCTATGGCTTTATGAAACAAATGAAGAATGGATTAAATCGGCGGGTCCCAAACTTCCCCAATTTTGAGAATCTCTCAAGGTGTTTGTTAACATACACATTCCTGGGTCCTATTCTTGGATATTATGATCTAGTAGGTCTGATTGGAGTTGATAATTCTTATGATCGAACAACTTTGGGAAAAATTAGTTTAAGTAAAGTGTTTAAAACTGTTCAGCAAAGTGAACAGGTGAAATAAATTAGAGTGTAACTAACCACTATTGTACATGGATTATTATGTATGTTGACTTGAGGGTATCATATGAAACTCAAAACAGATCTACATAGCAAAATGTGAGGTGAGTGGTGAATAACCTTGTTCCTTAAACCAGTTAGTAAGAACCTGAAGGGAAGAATGGCAGAAACTGGTGATCTCCTGAAGGAGGATTATAATTGTTCAATTATAAAAATAATCAGTCAAGGGTAAAAGATTTAGCACAAGAAATAAAGAGAAGCAAAACTGAGGATTTTATACATAGAAAAACTGATGGATACCTTTATCACCTAATAGAAGAACTGAGACATTGAGATGACAAGATTAGACATAAGGGGCGAGGGTATCAGAATACTGGTACATATGATGAGAAAGACAAATCTAGGGATAGAAATGAGTCAGTGAGTCCTGAATGGGAAACTCTAGTTAGGTCTGTTTTGAATTTCAGGAATATTCTATCTGCAGAGGAAATCAAGCATGGATGGACTAAACTTAGATGATTGTAAAGAACATATCTTCATGCTTGCAGACTGTGAGATTTTAACCCACTTAAAATGTTGAAAATGAAGTCGAACAAAAAGTCAGAAAAGTACCGATAGGTATCATTTCAAGACCACATTGAACCCTATATTTTACTCTGGTCCTATTGTCTGGAAAGATATTCTTTCTCTGTTACATTTGAAAATAAGAAAAATATATCCTCAAGGTCTCTCTTCCAGGCATTTCTTTTTCTTTCCTTTTTTCCTTTTTGTATACTGCATATAGTAGGTTAAAAGGGCTGAGCTGTGTTGATTAACTATCCAAATGTTTAATCAATACAGCAATAGCAGGATGCATTCTGGCTGCGAAAGACCTTGGAAAGGTCCCACTTGCCTTATTCTCCGCCCCCGAGTGGGACATCAATGAACTATTACATGGTCCCTGCATATCAATGCAATAGAGCTTAGACAAATACAATGTTAATGGATAATTGTGGGTCACCTTGTCAAAATATGTTAAATGCCCCTTGAGTACAGTTTTTTTTTCCCTATTAAAAATGACAGTAAACTGTGACCTTGTTGATATCATACATGCTTTCAGGAAGCAAATATTATTATTCAATCTGTAACAGGTTCATTGATTTATGGGTCAAAAAATTCATTAGGACTAAATTATAAAGCACACTTTCCGTGTTGATACAACCCAAAGTAATTGTGTGACAAAGTGCTAAAGTCTTATTTGGTTGAGGAAAAAACACCTTTACGAACATTCATTAGAAGACACACATAGAGGCAGCTTCCAGCAGGATGATTCATAAGTGAGGTCTGTGTCCCTGAATGTCTGGGATATCAACATAGCAAGGAGTCAGGGAAAGTTCACTAGGTGACCAAGGTCCTTGGACTCTGGCCAAGAATATGCCATCTGTCAGCATGGTGGTATGTGCCGGAAGCCTGAGCCTTGGACTCTTGCCTCCCACTAGGTCTATTCACGCCACAGACACCCACACGGATCCTCCACTGTTTCTAGTACTGTTGGAGGACAGAGGCTTGCTTGTCATCTGGTGCCATGAGTCACAAGGAGACGAATTGTGGCACTTGGTACTTCTAGATTCCAAGAGCGCTTCGGCAGCATGACACACATAATGGAATGGGTTAGATTGGCAGTCATATTTGAGGTTTTCTTTTCTTTTTTTTTTTAAGCATTTCTTACGAGGCTGGTAAAAGGAAGAATCGATGGCCAAGAATGTAGATTATGCAGGGAATGTCAGAATTTATTTGTCATTTTATCATTTGTTACTACTAAGCCCAAGATAATGCTAAGTTGAAGCTGAGATAAAAATGACATAATTGGCCAAGTTTTTTCTTCACTACAAAACTCATTTTTTTTTCCTCAGAGGGAGAATGCAAAAATATTTAAAACTATAGGTTGTATGCTAAGAGATGCATGAATATAGAAAGCATTATGCTACTTTAATGGGTCATGGAAAGAAAATATGTTGTACAAGTATAACACACACATTCAGAATGTGTAATAAAGGATAGTGTCATCTTTAAAAATGAAAGACAACAGCATAAATAACTAAAATGAGAACCCTCTTAACATGTCAGTGATTTTATTAGAGGAATAGTTTCACTTTGTATACATATCTTCAATTTTCCTCTGGGCACTCGAGTATAAAGTAACAATTTACACATTATAATGAAATAGAATAAACATCTCAATCTAAAATTTCACTATATGATGGGAATTTATTCTATCAGAGCACCAAGGTAAGGTACACCACTCTTTAGTAGTGTACAGATGCATCAGAACACACACATGCAGAATGTTCTGAGGATGTAGGAACCACATGACATCCCATTTGAGAACCTAATTCTATTTCATTGCACTGTCCTGCCCTCCACATGCTTCTGGTTGCTTGTCTGAATTCTTTGAGAGGTAGAAACAAAAATATTAAAAAAAAAAAAAAACCTGAAACATCCTTATAAGCATAAACCATGGAATGGCTGCCAGAGAACCTAGGTATCATTGAATTGAAATTCCTTTCTAGATAAGAAGAGTCAGGTGTACAGATATTAACTGACTTACCCAAAACTACACAGCGAGGTAATGGCGGAGCCAGGACAAATGAAAACTCAAGATTTTTCTGACACTCCACTATATTATGCTGCTTCCTTCAAAGATAGCCTCCCCTCAACTAACATACATCATGTTCTATGGCAATAGAACATTATAGTTGTATAATAGAAGACTATAGTTCTACTATAGAAGATTATAGTTGTTGCCACCACTACTTTTCTTGCTTTACTTTTTGCCTTTGCTATGTTAGCTAACATCTATTGAGGAACTGCTATCTACCAGGCATTATTCTTAGGGTTTTATATGTCATATTTTATTTAATCTTCAAACGAGGCTATTATCTGTTTTTATAGATGCGAAACTATCTTCTTGCTTCTCCTTCATCCCCTCCTTCTTCTTCATCCTTCTCTCTCTCTCGCTCTCACTCTCTTTTCATAGAAGGGATTGCCAAGGCTAAAATATTGCCCACAAATTGCCCAAGGTCACAAGCTGGTAAGGGGTGGCATAGGGATTGTAACCCAAGCTGGCTGGCTTCAGAGATGGTTTTTTATCACCAAGTGGATGGAGTTTCTTTTTTTTTCCAGTAGATGGAATTTTTTTCTGAAGCTGATTCTATTCTTCCCCAGAACCATCAGTCTAAAACAATAGGAAGGAAGAGAAAATATGAATAGCAGAGGCTAGTTCCTTATCACCCACCCCTGGCTCATTGTAGCTCTGTTGCATGCATTCTCTTTTTCAGAAGATTCCTGGCCCATGCTGCTGTTCTTGAATTTGCAGTTGCTTTAATCCAAGCCTATGTATTCACCCTCCTAGTAAGCCTCTACTTACATGATAACACCTTGTGACCCAGGAAACCCACACTTACCGTACAGTAAACCCAAACAGTCCTTGCTGCTATTGAAAGTTATCTTTTGATGCAAGGTGTGTAATATATTAGTTATTTGATCTTCTTCCCATCCCCCTGCAAACTCACTTGCCTTTTCAACAGATAATAATGTAGCTCATGGTATTTAAATCTGTTACTCTTAGGAAGCCAGCATTAATATTCCAAATTAGTGCTGGTAATGTATGAGCATCTTTTCAATTATAATTTTTAATTCTTGTAGATAAATATCTCCCTTAAGTAAGATGATATGCTTAAATATAAGAACGTTATCTGACCAACTATATAATTTAAAGTTTTATTAGGACCAATATTAACTTTTATTGATGGTCATTGTATTCTACATAGTTGGGTTGGGATTAAAATAATTAAATTGAGTCATTTGAGAAAAACTCTCTTGCTGGAAAACTCTCAGGTCAGTGGTATGAAAGCTGATTCCAGAATGGAAGAAAATAAGCTAATTTTTATAGGTAATTTAGCGTTCTTCATATTATATTTTTTAATCAGTGAGATGATAATGTCTGTGATAAAATTATCAGTCTTTGTGGCTTTTAATGTTATTTTACCTATTTTATTTTTTATTTTTTCCTGGAATTTCTATGAAGAAGTTCTATTTTTCTTTGGATATTCTTTTTTGCTTTTCCCATCTTCATTTGATCAGGGAATCATAAAATTTTCCAGATATTTTAATTTCCCATTAAATAATTCAGCTTCTCAATTATTTGAGACTTTTATGGTAATTCTTATTGGCAAACTGCTTGACAATTATATCATTGAAATAAAATAATTCTTAGTAATTTCATTACTTTTAAATATCAGTCAAATAATAATGATATTTATATTAAAATTTAAATTGTTCATAGTTATCAGAAATTAGACAAACTAGGGTGTATGATTCAAATTGTGTAATATTTAATATTAGTTTATTGAATAAATTATCTGAACAATAACTAATCACAAACACAGTTATTGGTATATATCTATACTATATATATATGTGTGTGTATATATATACATATATATACACACACATAATTATATATGTGTGTGTGTGTATATATACATATACACACACACACACATATAATTATTATTGTCTACTTTTTCCTGGTAGAGGGTTTATATTAAAGAATACTTAGTATCTGTTTAGTATATATTCCTGATTTGACAACAGTTTGTTAAGGAGAATAGATTTGCAAACTCGCTACTTTTAAAATATATTAAAAAAATATGCCATGGAGTCCTGCTTCAGCATGGATTTGGGCTATCTTCTTGCAATCAATCACCTAAGGTGTGGAAAGTAACTTTACTGCTAGACAGATAAGAATATTTCTACTTATTCAACAACAAAAATGTAAAAACCTTTGCTGTTGTTCTGTTTAATTAACATATTTAACACAGATGCATGTGATTTCTAGGTGAACATGTCATCACAAATATGTATATATATTGAACTGGCCTTATAAATTTGCATGAATGATTTCACATATACTACTGTCTTACCCACATATGTTTTATATAAAATAGTCACAGAACTATTTGTAAAATAATCTTGCAATTCTAGATTTTTTTCCTCTTTCCTAATTTTCTTTCTCAACAAGAAAAGTATTCGTGATATTCTGCTTTCACCTAATTACAAACTTTCTATGGAAGAAGCACAAAGAAGTAATACTTTCAAATTCCATTCCTTTTATTCTCAAGAAAGCCGAATGCTTCTATATCTTTAGTTTTCCTTTGTCCTTTTAATAATCCTAAGATAAGAGGAAAATTGTTAATTAGTGTTTTATGACCAGGAGAATAAAGTAACAAAAACATAAGGATCAGCAGCAGATACTGTCAAGAATGTATGGCTCTCAGTTCTTGGTGTCTGTGCTGCTTCAACCAAACTTTGCAGTTCCCTAGAAAAGACTGTAATGGTGGAGTTAATAACATTGTCATTTTTATTATGTCCCAGAGAAAAATAAATGATCCACCTCTTTTGAAAAATTATATATGTTTTAGATGCACATTATAATTAGACATCTGTATACGCAACAAAGTGATCACTCCCAAAAGTCTAGTTACTCTCCATCACCATACAATTGACCCCCCTTCACTGCACTCCCCCAACACCCTTACCTTCTGGTAACCCCCAATCTGTTCTGTGTATCTATGTTTGTTTTTGTTTTGATTTTCTTGTTTGTTTTAGAGTCCATGCGTACACGAAATCATACAGTATTTGTCTTTCTCCTTCTTACTCATTTCACTTATATCCCTAATGTCCATCCATGTTGTCATAGATGGCAAGATTTCATTATTTTTTATGTCTGAGTGGTTTTCCATTGTGTGTATATGTGCCACATATTTTTTTATTCATTCATCCATTGATAGGCACTTTGGTTGTTTCCATATCTTGGCTACTGTAAATAATGCTGCAATAAACAGAGGGGTACATATATCTTTTTGAATTAGTGTTCTTTGATATTCTTCAGATAAATACCCAGAAGTGAAATAGCTAGAATGATCCACTTCTTTAACATGTACTGAACTTTCATCATAAGTAAAACATATGTGTTTCTAGACTTAGCCAGTCAAGGATTAATGTTAGAAAATGAATTTTGCTTTTCCTATACCTCTATTAGAATTAGCAAGGGCTCTGTGAGGGGATTGCTAAGGGTTCCCCTTAGGAGAAGCCATATAATAGGAGAGACGAGAGATCTTAGTTAAAATATTTGTTTGATCCCCATCGGAGTTCCTAGTTGCCATGAAAAATTGTCTTTTTCTTTTCTCAACTCTTTCCTTTTTCATCTGCAAAATGATGATGGGGTAAAACTCTCTAGTTTACTTTTATCCTGTAAGCATTCAGTAGCATGTATAACCTGCAATATTTCTTACAAGTTGTATAGGCTTTGCCAGCCTGAATTCTTTTGCGTCTCCTTCATCCTACGTGTGAACTATTCTGTGTTATCAGTCCCCAGAATAAAAGATAATGTTGAGTTGCTCCGTGAGTTGAGACATTGTTTTCATCAGAAAAATAATTTGGGCTGGAGCTGTAGAGAATAAATGTTGTGTTTTTAACATGGAAACAAAGATCATGGGATATGATTTCCTGTGCAAAGACCATTTTTTTCAGTAATATATCATACCTCTTTTCTCCTGTGTGTGCAAAAGAACCTTCTTTCGTTATATGTTAGAAGGTGCATAACTCCAAAAGAGATGGAGCTAGATGAAAAAGAGCTATTCTGAACACTACTGATTAAAATAAATGTGCTCATAAAAAAGGCAGGAGAGTAAATTACTACATCCCCAGAACAGCAGTAACTTATACACCAACAAGTTATTTTCGAGTTTGCCAGAGGAAATAATCTGCTATCAACAAGGGGTAATTGCCTGAGCAAACTCATCTTTACATCTCACACACACTGTCACCTTGTATAAAAAAGGAGAAATGTATTACATATCAACTTAGAAAAGATTTTCTGAAATATTTTTCTAAAGATTTCTTCCTTCTCCTAGGCAACCAAAAAGAGAACATGAATACAGTTCAGAACACATCTAATCTCTGCTCCTGCCTTATCGTAGAAGAGCATCAGAACACACTGCGGATTCCATACCTCAGAGGCCTAGGGGCAAGATGAGAAAGAATCCATTTAGATAGGTATAGAAACGCCAATCTGAGATTTACCTAGCACTGCCACAGGTGAAACAGGTTAGCTAAGAAACCCTCTAGAAATAAATGTTGCTATCATTAGGAAGAAATACCAATGTGATGTAAATATTCAATCTTTCACAGAATAACAAAGTCAGAAAAACAGAGGCAGGAGAAAGAAAGAGAATAGTTAAGTAGGAAAGTGAGACAGGAGGTCTCTTTTTGAGAATAATATTTCAGGTTGCGTAGAGGACAGAGGAAGATCTTGATAAAAAAAAGTTAGATGTACAGTTAGTACTCCAATTCTGCCTTCAGTACGTTCTATTAAACTTGGTAAGTATAATTTTAATGTTTGGGATATAGTGTCTATGTTAAAATTGTTAAAGATTTGGTGAGTCATTAGGGTAATAGGATGTGGAAACATGTATGAGTTGGAAAGAAACCAGAAATTCTAGGAGGCGAGTGGCCCACAGCTTTTTTAGGGGGATGAGGGTAAAGTACTTATTTTGTTAAAAAGATGTTTTTAGAGGCATAGGCTTAAGGTCTCTTACCTAAGGTGATTTCTATTCACTGGAGAAAAAGTATCTGAATATGAGACTTGAGTGTATGCGTATATCTGCATGTGTACCATGACTCCATTTTGATTGACTGAAGGACAGGTAACATGACTATTATAAAAACTTATATTGTTTTTTTTTTTTAAATACTGGTTTTTCTCTTTAAATTACCGTATAGACATATATTTGAGGAAACAATGTATACCATGCTTATTAGTTTTCCTATAAAATTTCAGTAATTTTTTTGGTGACTACAAGTGTGTTTAAATTTTTTTGCTCACAAGAACTCCAAGTCCATATACACTTTTTGATAATGTTTTATGAAGTAGTTTTCTAGGATAAGTTGTATGACTATAAGAAAATGACATTTAAAGAATTAATGTGAGTAGGCTTTGTGTGTGTGTGTGTGTGTGTGTGTGTGTGTGTGTGTGTGTGTTTAAAAGCACATGATGTTTCTTTTCTTTTTGGTATGTTAAAAACTATAAGAGGTGACATTTCGGCCACCTATTCCTTCTTGAAATTTTTTTTGCCTTATTGGACATTGTTATCTTATTCTATTTCTGGTCCTATGACTATTTTTTCTCTAGTCATGATTTTCTCTCTCCCATCCTGTATGTCGACATGTCTCTTGGCCTCCCTCTATAACCTTAGCTCCACTTTCCCTCCCTTAGTAATTTTTTTCCTCCCACAGCTTCCGTTATCACTTGCACGAGATGACTTCTAGTCTTTTATTGCCAGCACCAGTCTTTTATTCCCAGAGCCAGTCTCTATTTCTTGTTGCTTGTTGGATTTTTTTCTCTACTAAAGCCAGCATCTTATCAGCTTATCATTGTACTCTTTAACTCTTATTTGATACATAAGTTATGATTTTGTTTGACAGAATAGACAGGATCAGTGGTTCAGAATGTGGACTTGGGGACTAGACTGCTTGGGTTCAATCTTGGCTCCATCATTTAATAGCTTTGTAGTTTTTGGGCAAGTCACTTAAACTCTTTGTGCCTAGTTTCCTCTTGTGTAAACGTTAAGATTGTGGTGAGGATTAAATGCATTAATATAGGTAAAGCACTTAGTACATAGCCCTTAGTAAGCACCAGATATCATTATTATAATAGTTATTTTTGGACATGTAATATTTTCCCCACTAGACTGTATTTTCCTTGAGGGAATGATATCAAGAATAATTTGTACATTGTTATACCCCTAAAAGAGTTTAGTGTGACATCTAACGCAGTGACTTTCATAAAGTTGGTGCTTAGTAAACATTTGTTGAATCAAAATTATATTGTATACTTCAAATTATTAGCTAAAATTTTAACATTTCCATACAATAACTTCAGACAGGACGTAGTAAGAAAAGAAAACATTTTTAGGCCTTACTTACCTGAGTGTCTTCTTAAGTAGTATTTAACCCACTAGTTTTAGAAGTTTGTTTTTTTTTTTAAATCAAATTTCAGTTTGCCAATTAAATCATGTCTCCTATAGAGTAAGGCTTTTTTTTTTTTAAACAGTCGTTTTAAAAATAGTTTTCAAAAAAAAAAAAAACCACATTAAAATAGAAGCATTCATTCCTTTGAAAAAGTTGTTTTTATTTTTATCCCCTGAGTGAATAGAGAAACTGGAAAGTAGAAATACCCAGATGCTAAATGAATGGTCCTCTTATAAAATTTTCTGAAATGTAATTATGGTGTGAGATCCCTCCAAATTCTAACAGCTCGTTATATGTTCTTATACAGAACTTTGGTTTCATTCATGAACTCTTCAAGATTGCAGTTTTGTGTTCTGAATTGCCTTTGTTATTAAATGAGGGATACCTGAGCAGCAGTTAAGTTTGGTCAAAATCATGTCAAGGATACCAGAAACCCCAAAGATAATCCTATAAACAGAAAGTAAAACCAGTAATGACAGAAATGCAGGAAACAAAGACAATCTGACAACTCTGGAGCTAGGTGCTTGCCTTTGTTCTGACCTTGTGCCTTCTATATTAATGTATTTAATTTCTTTCCCTTTCATGTTTTTTTAGATATTTAAGCCACTATGGAATTTTTGACTCAAATTAGTTTCTTCCTTCATACTCATTCCCAGGAAAAAGATCTTTGGAATCATCCTAAGAGTTAAAACAGTCAGGATCCCAGTCCTCATTAAAGGACATAAAGTAAACAAAATGTAGGAGAGAGAAGTAAAAACAGAGGTGTCTCTGATGGCCCAGGGCTGCTGCCATATTTAACATGTTATAAAAGTTCTGAAAACAGAGTAAACAATGAAATCACTAGGTTTAGAGATGATGTTAAGCGACTCAGGGTTCTGACAGACCAAACTGATGAGAACAAGCTACAGTGTAGTGTCCCTGACGGGTGGCAGATGAAATTGACTGGTGACAATAATGAGGGGGAAAAGAACCCCAAATATCTTCCCATGTGTAGTTAAAACTCTGGACTTTTGGAATTGTCCGTTTATGGAAAATAAAAGGTCTGTGAACAGTCATTTCCTGAATACTTTAACTCAAACTTGGTGTAACCCAGTTTGGAAATCAACGAAATATAGACTAGCCTAAAAAGCAAAATTGAAAACAAAGTAGAGAATAATAATTTGGCCTTTTATACAAAACACATTGCTTCTACACTGATAAAATTGTATCATTTCCACTTAAGCTTTTATTTTGGATTTGACAAATGCTTTATTTACTGCTTATTGTCCCAAGTACTTTTTACACATAAATAAAAAATGCATTTTCTTATATCATACAATACAACTATATAATATATAAATATGCTTATGTACTATTAAATAATATTAATTATATATTATACTTAATGTATAAATATAATACTTGCAAAAATTAAGTACCACTATAATCCCTGTTTCACGGATGAAAAAACAGAGGCATGGGGAGGTTGAAAAAACATGAGATGGAAGATGCAGGAAAATCATGACTAATAGATTAAAACAGATAGAACTCCAAAGAGAAAACTCAGGGGAAAAATATGATAAAATTAAGGTTAGTAGTTTTCAAACTATTTTTAGAAGATAGTTTCGAGGTCCCTAGGAGAGCCAAGTAAAGCCATTGTTATCTTTTTATATCTTGGTATCTGCTCAGAAAGAAAGTACTCCGGTGTTAAAAAGTTTGAATGCCATTGGTATAGATCAGATTTTCCCATATGTATTCAACCATACTAATTAAATTTTTTCCCAAAACACTACTGTTTTTTGGGGGGAAGCGGTCACAGTTTGTGACATAGGACTGGACAGTCAGGCATGTTTAAGAATATGATGATTGTATGTGCTCACCAGATCTCTCTCTCTCTCTCTCTTTCTCTCTCCCCTCCCCCTCTTTTTATTCTCTTTATTTTTTGGTAACTAACATAAACTACAGCTGTATCCTGTGATATCTAGATATTCTAAGAAATAATGTATATTAAATACAGAAATAGGTATAAGTGGAGTTTATATTTCTTGGATAAATGCAAAGTCGCATTAGGGTGCTAATATAATGATAAAGCTGGAATTTATTATATAATATTAATTTAAGTAATAGTAGTGGCTCACTATTCAGGAAACAAAGATAAAGTGAAACTAAGTAATCAATAGCCACGGGCCACTGAATATGCTCAGCATTTAAAGATGAGCTCAGACAGTGTATTTGTGGTTCTGTTCAGCTCCACATGTTTAAAAAATAAAGCAAAAAAAAAGTAAGGATAGATGATAGAAACCTAGTGGAAAGAAATGCCACTTTTCTCCTCATGCTACTCACTTTCAAAGGTTTTCTTAGCATTGGAACAAAAAAATAACAATATGATAAAAAATCATAGATGCAGTCATTCCATTTGATAATTAAGTAATTTAAAAATAAACGTTTGAAAAGAAGCTGAAGTAGGGGTTTTCCTTCATAGGCAATAAGGCAGATTCACCCACACAGATAAGCATTTAATTGAAAATACTTTTTAATTACTGTGAATTATCTAGCTCTTTCTTTACAGAAATACCTTCAGGAAAGGCAGTTGAACTAAATTTTTATCTTTATTTTGCTGGGGCAATCTTTTCCTGACTTGCTCTACATTTAAGGAAAGACCCTTTGGATATACTAAAATGTTTTCCTAAATATATTTTTACATTATAAACAAAACAACTTTCTCTCAAAAAAAGAAATGCTCGTATTTATTTGTTAGAAAGCTATAAAGAAGTTATCATCCCACTGAATATCCACTTGTTAAAATATGATCTCATGTGTATAGGATTTGAAGGAATTTATAATTTAAATTTCCTATAATTTATAGACTTCAGGTCATCCTTCATTTTAATCTTTGTTTCTCCTATGGAAAAATAATGCCTGTCTTTGACTCAGAAAGGATGCTGGTAATTTGCATATGAGATGTATTTTATTAAGATGTTTTTATATTTGAAAACTATATCATCTGAGAAATATACTGAGAAATACAGGTCAAGATTTATTGACTTTTGTCTCGTATGTGTTAATCAGTCTTAAAATGGTAGAAACATGCTGTCCTGCTACCTACACACTGGGGAACAGAGCTGCCTACAATCCTCAAAAAGTTTAACCTAAATTCAGATCTAGATCTCAGAGAAATATAGCATGAGATTCTGTGCCTCATGCCTGATGTGGTTAGAGGAAAAAAAAAAAACCTGATCCATTAATTCTGCACTAATTCCCTCAAGACTCTATCCCCTTGGGGAGGGGGGGAGATAATATGAATATAATTTTACCTATTTGAAATACGTTGTGCTTATATTCCTGAAAATTGTCCCATTTCTTGGATCCATTTAAAAATTTTCTGTTGGCATAGCAACAGATTAACAGATCTACCACAGTTTTTAACACTTGCTTCATTCTTCAGAAAACAAAGTATATATTTATTTTACATTTAATTACATCCTTTCTGTCATCTTCTATCAGCCAATGCATGTGAGACTAACTTCCTCTCTCATGCCTCTAAGACTTTCAATCCTATTATGTATGTTTGCAATTCAAAACCATTGTGCTAAACAGCTCTCTTAACAGTGTTTCACTAGGTCACTTTCTTATTGTAAAATGTTTATATGTAAATCACCAAACACTTTTAATATTTGACCTGGAAAAAAAAATCTCATTGATTTTATTTATAATACTGGATTTGAAAGCTTCTATCAAAATAATACCCAAGTATTTTTTCTTCTTCTCTGATAAATGATATTTGTAAATTCTTGGGGCATAAATTAACATTTTAAAAATACCCAGAATACAATGCCTAAATAGCTTAGTATATTTTCCCACTTTGTTTTCAATAAATCAGAATTTGAAAATCCATGGATCCAAAAAGCACAGCTCTTGCTCATCGCATCAGCATTGTCAGGGAAATTCTAATTCCTGTCCGTGGAGTCCATGGGATCTGTTTAAGTCAGGGATTCTCAGCACTGACTGCACGTTGGAAACATCTGTGGAGCTTTTAAAATAGCCCAGATCACCTCCCATTCATCATCCCAATTCTGTTTTAATTATTCTAGAGTGGATTTCAAGCAGAGATATATTTTAATGTCTCTCCATGTAATACTAATGGGCAGCCAGGATTGAAAACCAGTAGGTTAGGACAAGAAAATCAACATAGATAAGTTATGTATAGATAGATCCCTCCTCACTCTGCCTTTCACCATCCATGGGAGTAGGAAGCTAAGAAAATTTGGAAGATAAGTCATTGAAGGTCAAGAAACTATGAGATTGGAATGTTGATTACTTATACTTTATCAATATTATTTTTCAAATGGCATGCCCAGAATTAAACAGTTTCTAGATTTGGTCTGTAGTGTATAAAGTAAGGGAGGTGATAGTTCTCTTGTTCTTGTTAGTATTTTTCTTCTTTAAGTCTATGACTATATTAATCTTTCCACACCTATATCATAATGTGTTGGCTCATTCTCAATTGTGGTCAATGTTCCAAAAATTAATAAATTAAAATAAAATAAAATAAAACAAAACCAAATAAAATTAATAGCAGCTAAACATTCTTTCTCCCATCTTGAATTTGTAGAATTAAAATTTTAAAATGACAATCTTTCATGCTCATTTTTGAAAAATTTCATCATACTTACTCTATCATCCAAGCTCTATTATTCAAAATACTCACTTCCTCTGCTTGACTTGTATAATATGTATGGTCTCCAAAATAGAAAGATGACACTCTAGAAATCCAAAGGTTTGGATTTTTTTCTGGATGCCATATCTAAGTATGTATGGAGAACGTGCTTAATTCTTATCATTCATATTAATTAGGAATATAAGAGTTGTCATTCTGGGTCAGACTAATTTCATGTAGCCAGGAAATGGCATCATGAAGTGTCCTTCAAAACGCATATTGCTATGCATTCTTTAAACTTCCTCAATTTCATTAGTATATAGCATAAACACATGTAGGCCTGAGTTAAGGTTTTAAGCTTCTCAAAACTTCTCAAAACTTGAGTATTTGTTGATTTAAGATTTAAAAAATGCATATGATTCTCACTTTTTTGACTTGTTAAAAAAAAAGAATAATGGATTTTTCTTTTTCTTTCTTATATTAAGAATTTGGTTGCTACGACCCCCATTCCTATTCCCTCCTGCCCCCATTGTTTCATAATATGCCTTATACATTTACTGTTTACAAGGAAGTACCAAATTTTAAATCTGACACTTACTGAACACATCTTATTAAGCACTGCAGAATTTAGTTCTGGTAACCCCCAAAATAACATCATCATTATTACTACTAAAAATAAAACTAGTGAGTGAAGTTTAAGATTTTATTTTGCTGTTCTTTTTTGTCCTTAGAATAATCCCACAAAGGATGTAGAGTACTTTATTTAAAAGATACTTAAAATAAGTCTTTTCTCTAGATGATTTGTATTACCAATTTAATGCACAGTTAATCCTGTTTCATTTTTTCCTTTAGAGTTTGCTTTTTTATCCTCTGAATTATTTTTTTCAATCAGTAAAATATTTACATGGTTTTAAAGTTAAAATTATATTTAAAGACATATTCAGAGAAGTCTCACTTACATCTTTATTCCCTTCACTCTTTTTTCTTCCTCAATCTATAAATGCTGTTTTTTTTCCAAAAATAAGTATGTACATGTGTATGTGTGTGTATATATATATTTCTTATACTATAGTATATAGTATACTATATACACTGTATTGCACCTTACTTTTTCATGTAATGACATATCTTGAAGATTACTCAATGGTAATATATAGAAATCCTTCTCATCTTTTCTATGGCTGCATTTTGTTCAAACCATCGCCTATTGAACATTTGGATCGTTTGCAGTCTTATGTTATTACAAAAT
>NW_006436298.1:22862863-22868697 GCF_000325575.1 Pteropus alecto | reverse complement strand
CTGCCTAAGTCAAAAGGAAAATATCTCTGTCATTTTGGCTGATAACTATAATCTTGCCTTCTTGTAATATACTCTATTTGATAATGAATGATATATAATAATATTTTTTGTGTTATTGAATTGTTTGCTAACATTTTATTTAGGAGTATTACAAAATGTTTGTTAAGGACTGAATCGTGTTCCCCCCAAATTCATATGTTGAAGCCTTAATCCCCAATCTATTTGGAGATAGGGCTTTTAAAGAGGTAATTAAGGTTAAAAGAAGTAATAAGTGTGGGACCCTAATCCAGTCCGACTCTTATAAGAAGAGAAAGAGACACCTGGGGTGTGTGTGTGTACAAAGAAAAGGTCATGTGAGGACACAGGGAGAAGATGGCCATCTGTGAGCCAAGAACAAAGGCCTCAGTAGAAACCGAACTTGTCAACACTTTGATCTTGACTTCCAACGTCTAGTTCTGTGAGAAAATACATTTCTGCTATTTACACTACTTGATCTGTGGTATTTTGTTATGGCAGCCCTAGAAAACTAAAATACGGTGTTTATAAGTGAAGTTTGACTATAGTTGCTTTTTCTTGTTTAGTTTTTATCATATTAGGTACAAATATTATACTCTTGTCATTAAAAAGTATTTATGGTTTCCTTTTTTCTGTGCTCTAGAACAGTTTATGTGGGTTGGGGTTATCTGATCTTTGAAGTCTGATAGGTTTCCCTGAGAAAGCATTTGGGGCTGGTGTGTTTTAGAGAATAGCTTTTTGATAACTTTATTTCTTTTTTTTCAAATTGGTCTCTATTTTTTTTACATCAATTTTCTTTGTTTTTAAATTTACTTACATGAAGTTATACAAAGTGGTCTCTTATGATTTTTTGAATTTCCTCTGTTTAAATTGTTGTTTTCTCCTTGTCATTTCTTATTTGAATATGTGTGGTTTTTCATTTTTTTTTCTTATTTAGATTAGCAGCTAGTTGTATTTTATTAAAACTTTCAAAGAACCAATTTTATTTATTCATTGTCTTGTTTTTCTTATTCTAACTCAGTAAATTTTATCTTCTTTCTTTTAGTTAATCTTCCTACTTTTGAGTAAGAAGTTAATTTTATTTGCATTATTTTATTTTTATTAACATAAGTATTGAAAGAAATTAGTTTTCCTCTGAGTACTGTTTTAGTTGTATCCCCACAGATTGAATATTTGTGTAGTTTATATTAACATTATTTTAGAAATTCTGTATTTATGTCTATTTTTCCTGAGGTATTGAATAGTTTTTAAAGTGGAAGCTTGTTTTTGTATTTATGATTTTGTTATTAATCTGAATTTTATTGCATTGTGATAAAAAATACTATTTCTGTTGTTTTTATTTGATGAAATTTATTAAAGCTTTCTTTTTGGCTTAATAGATATCAGCGTTCCATATACATTGGAAGAGAATATTGGATGTGGAATATTTTTAAGGAGTATCCCTCTTACCTTTTACTTTTTTTTTTTTTTTTGGTGTATCTTCTGATTATATTATCTTGCTTCAAGGGGGACCTCATCCTCATCTATTTCCTTTTTTTCCATTCACCTTTAGAGAACACTCTAACAGCTACATGCCTCCTTTCCCAGAATATTGCTCTCCTCCAAACTGCCACACCTAGACATGCATATTTTCAAGGCCCTCTCTTTTGACTTTTCAAGAACCACTTGCTCTGATCTACCAGGTCTCAGATCTCTCAGTATTTCTCACTCAGGGTAGGGCCATCTCTTCTTGTGGTGAAATCCTAGTCAATGTTATGGGTGTTTTGCCACCAGTGAGACCCCATAGAACTCCTCTCCTTTCTTCCTCAGGATCCCCACATGGCTATCAGGAATGAAAAGTCTGAGATTTTACCCCACATGTAAGCTAACCTAACAGTTGTATGGATGCTAGTGGAGGACATGAGACTCTTGGATCAGAAAGGAAGGACTGTTCATTACTCACAGCAGTAGCAATAGAGTATCAGCATTTTTTTTTGTGCTAGTTCTCCAAGCCCCACTTTCCATAGAGCAACATACAGAAGGCCATAGGATAGCTGCATTCGAAGTTAGTTATGTTACAGGAGGGGAACCTAAGCTTTGCAAACCCAAATCTTTATACTGGGCCGTAAGCATGCTGCACTAGGTTCCAGATAGTGACACTATATCTTCAAAGGCAAACCTGACATTTTTTTTTTCCCAGAGCAAAACAGTATATCTTTCTTCTATGGCTGTTTGCTATACAAACATCCTTGAAAAGATAGTCTGGAACAAAGTGCAATCATGACTTGCTCAGTAAAATGCAGAAACCTGAGACCTCATGGACAGTTGTCTCCCAACACTGACTCTACCCTGGAGGACGTTCAGAGGCTGCCTCTGCTATAAGTAAATTGGAGTTTTAGTCTTTTCTGTCTCCTAGTTCTGCTGTTGGCATGGGTTATATATAATATTTGTTCTCTTTTCATCCTCGGTGGTTTTTAGAAGATGTCCAATGATTCAAATTCAGGTGGTAGCCAGTATCCTACAACAATCTGAAAACCTCTAGCTACTTTATTAATTTCATACTAAAGATTACCTATATAATAATAATGATTATATAAGTACTATATATTGTTTTCAAAGTTTTAAATCTATTGTGGACAAAATTTGAAAAGCAAAAATAAATATAGATAGAATATAAATATTATAGACCTTGACAGTATGAGTAATTGTTTAGCCAATAGAATTTGGTAGAAAATAGGCAGCAGAGATAGAAATGTAGGTATGCTAATTCTCCCATTTTATGTAGTATGTAGTAAATAGATATTATCCAACAATAATATCTAAGTAGAGGCTTGAGGTTAATATTTCATGATTAAATACAGCTATTAGAAAAATTCAAATTATATAATATGACCAAGAAAAATAAGAATTGGGAGGAGGAGAAGGGTGAGGGGTAATATAATTGGTTTATTTTTCATAGCAAAAAGTTACTAGATTTTTTTATACATTTATTATAATTCTTTTATTTGAAAATAGAAACTTTTAAACCTCCCTTTTGTTTTTTTAAAAACTTTTTTAAAATTTAAGTATAGTTGGCATTCAAATATTATATTAGTTCAGGTGTACAGAAAGTTAGTAGATTCTATCGAAAAGTGATAAAGACATAGAGTCATAAATTTTTTTTATAAGTATAGTACTAATCTCTGTAAAAAGAAGTAATTATTTAAAAAATTGCCTCTGGTAATGGAATAGGAGATGATTTGGGAATAGAACATTTTACTTTTTATTTTATACAATTCTGTACTAATCAAAATTTCTGTTTTACCAAATACATGTATGACTTATAATTTAAAACAATTTTATAAATTAAGAAATACTATTTTAAGGGCTGAGGATCTACCTCTAACAAATATAACAGCCAATGCAAAAATCACTAGAGAGAGCCTCTCCTTGGCAATCTCAAGATTATAATTTGCCTAATATGGAATCCATCAGTTGTCAGCTTGGGACACATATTCAAAGGCCTGAATTGAGACATCGTATTTATGGCCTTAGGCTAGAGAACAAGGGACTGGATTAAAATCAAAACCGAAACACATTCCATAGACAAAGTATGCCATTTCTTAGACTGTTATAAGTGCAGCTATGAAACTATTCAAAATAAATTCAGAGACTCTCACCTACTATGAGAAATTTAGAGACTCTTGTCTCCTGTGTAAGGCTAATGGCATCCAATATCAAAATTGTCCTGCTTAGAAA
Organism: Pteropus alecto; assembly: GCF_000325575.1. Lineage (NCBI taxonomy): Eukaryota > Metazoa > Chordata > Mammalia > Chiroptera > Pteropodidae > Pteropus > Pteropus alecto. The sequence goes on along the minus strand of NW_006436298.1, from coordinate 22,864,965 downwards.
TGGAGAGGGAAGATAAAACAATATACTCAGTTGATATTACTTATTATTACCTTCTTAAATTTTATATTCAGTCCCAAAATGTCTTATCAAATGAGACCTTATCTCTCTTAGTAGAGCTTTTTTTGGAGCAGTGTAACAAGCAAAAAAGAATGGAATAAGTCATATCTGTGTTTCAATTCTAGTCTCTTATCGCTAGAATTCTTGTGGTACTTAAATATTCTTAGGCTTATTTTTTTTCATTAGAAAATGAAATGATAATTTTAATGTAAATGATAATTTTAATTTTATAAGATTGTTTTAAAAGTTAAATGAGATAGTGCAGGGGTCCCCAGTACTGGGTCGTGGTGTGTTAGGAACTGGGCTGCACAGCAGTAGGGGAGCAAGCGAGTGAAGCTTCATCTGTATTTGCAGCTGCTCCCCAGTGCTAGCATCACCACCTAAGCTCCACCTCAGATCATCAGGCATTAGATTCTCATAGGAGCACCGGTCCCTGGTACCAAAAAGGTTGGGGACTGCTGAGATAGTGGACTCGTGATTGTATTCTTTACCTCATTATCTTGACTTTGGTCTTTATTATAGAAGATTTAAAGTAAAAGATTCGATATTTTTAAAATCAGAATATGGTGAGTACATTCAGACTTTCTTTTCTTTCAACCAATATTTATGGAAGGATTACCATGTATTTTACTGTGTACTGCAAGAGAAGCTAAGGTACAATTTGAGAAAAACAGGTAGATGCCTAGCCTCATCAAGCTTATTTTCTTGTAGCAAAGACTGACATTGATCAAAGTATCACAGAACAGTTGTAAACTCATGTAAGTGTAGTGAAGGAACTCGGTTTTATAACAGCAGGTAGCAAAGACACAAAGTTTAGATTAACCAGGAAAAACTTCTCAGAGAAAAAGAGACTTGACCTGAATACAAGGAATTAATAAGAGTTGAACAGAAAAAAGAGAGTTTTCCGGGCAAAAAGAATAGTATGAGTGAAGGTCATGGGTTGGAGGAGCAAACTATAACAAAGTCAAGAACCAAAGAATGTTGTGGAACTGGCACAGAGAGCGAGGGAACAGTGAGGGTATGGTTGAAGCAATTGGTGTAGAATTTTTGGTTCCCCAAAATATCTAGTACTTTGTCCTGTAAATGCTAGGTATATATGTGATAAAAATATCAGTCTCTGGATTTTTAAAGTACTTTCTCTGTGTTAGGCACTTTACATGTATCATTTCATGTAAATTTATCAACCCTCAAATGCCCTTTGAAGTAACTACATCCCTGTTTTACTGATGAGGGAATCGAACTTCTGGCTATGTGGTAGAGCTTAGATTGGAAGCCAAACAGGTGCCAGGGTCTGCAGTCTTAAGTCACTCCTATAATTAATGCCTTTTAGGAATGAATGAGTGAATGAATGAAATCGCTGTATTTTGAGATTCCGCAGACTAAAATATAAGCATGTTTTCTTTGGACTGTTATACATTAGTTTGATAACTTCTTGCACATGGTGAGCACTTTATTAAGAGCTAAAATAAGGACTACTATTTATTGAGCACTTATGTGTCAAGTATTATGCAAAAATATACACGGATTATTTCAGTTATTTGTTTATATGCCCATAAACCAAGTTAGTCTGTGAACTCATTGAGATGGGGGCCTTATTTATCTTGGTACCAACAGTGCTTGTCTTCACTATATCTGCTTTTCCCTTTCTGTCCTTTTATTCCATATTTAAGTGCAATTTTAATTGCTTAAGTGCAGGGAGAAGGAGTAGGTGACCTTTTAAGAACTTCCAGGAGCTGTAATTCTGAATGTCCAATCAAACTGCTGTTAACTCAAACTACATTTTAGTATGTAACAGCAGGCTCAGTTAATTGAAAGATTGTCCTTAGATTCAAAAAAGGCTGATGCAGAAAGATGCATATAATTTTCAGCCAAATGTACTTTCTCTAAAATGTGCTTTCACATGCCTAATGAAGTTGTTTACTCTGATACTTCATCTGCATTGAAAAGAGTTGGAAATGTATATTTTTAAAGAGGGGGTATTGTTGCAAGACTTTTATGGGTACTTATCTGGGTTCTAATCCATCTGAAATGATTCCATCCTCAGG
>NW_006436298.1:22857185-22862851 GCF_000325575.1 Pteropus alecto | reverse complement strand
CAATGTGAAGATAACTAGGGCTGACCACAACCCCTAGTCCTCCATATCCTTCTATTTATAAAACTAACATCATAAAGAAATGTTGCAAAATATCGAGGTTAAAAATTAGTTTTGATAAAATAAATTCTAAACATGTAATAGAGTGTTAAGAAAAGTGATTGCCACAATACAAGGTGAATCACTTACAGTTATATATATAGTTATATATATAAAACTATATATATATAGTTATATATATATAATAGATATTACTTCTGTAGCTACTAATCTAATTTAACAACATCCAGGGCATTGATGTTAAGAAATTGCCAAAAAGCACTAGGCAGAATTTACAGAGATGAGGAAAAAGCATAATTATGAAGTAGATTTGGGATATTCCCGTTGGTAAATGAGGCAGTGAAATTGCCTTTTGTTAAAGAGGAGTATTAATGATGATGTTAGTACTTAACTAATATTTTATGATACTTAGTCTGCTATTATGTGAAATGCTTCATACATCATCCTATATGATAGTTTAGAAATAGTTTTAATGCCTATTTTATACCTTGCTAGTGAATTGTAATCTGTTGATACTGAATATCTTTTAGAATAATTTAAAAATGAAATATGTTTGGTTAATGATAATCAAGAGAAATTATTGAAGCTTGCACAATTTCCTTTAATTGGTATATTCTGTGCAAATTTTGGTGAATATGAAATATCTGATAAGATGAAAATTGCTAAACTATACCCTAATCATCACCAGCACCCACATATATACCAAAATACTTGCAATTTGATAAAAACCTGACAGGGTAAAAGAAACTTGATATCTATCAATATTTACCTTCAGAAAAGCTGAATTTTGAATGTAAAAAGAAGTACACACAACATTACTTGCGTTGTAAAATAAATTTGCGTAAAAATAGACGAGGAGTTTATGTTGTATTATTCTTTTTGTGGTTCTCCACAGGATAGCTCTGTCTCCCTTTGCTTCCTCCCGGTAGGTTTATTCCATGATTTAGTTCTTAGCTATTTGGTCTCTTGTTGTTACAGCTGTTGTGAATTTAAAGGTTACATCTACTCTCAGCTCTTCAACTTTCATCTTTATGTGAATAATATTTAATTCCCATATCTTCAATATTGGTGTTCAGAACTTTAGTGTCCTACTTCTTGCTTCTAGTAGAATATTTCAGCTTGACTCCCTGGCTTCCACTTCAGCTTATTCTGTGTCTAAAATTGCAGATGTCATTCTCCATGGCTCCTCTTTTAGACCTCTGTATATATAAGTAATTCCCAAATTATTGTTCCAGCACAGTCCTGGAGTAGTTATTTCTGTCAGAAGAGCCACCTCTTTCCAACATCCAGGCCTGAGAATCTCAGTGTACCAGCTTTGCTCATGTAATAAATGTTAGCGTCATATGTACCCAATACTATGGTAGTAGATGCTAGAGGTAAAAGGTGAATAAAATCTACTCTCTGCTCTCTAGGAGCTCTTGAAAGAGCTACACATTTATTTCTTTCCCAACGTCGTTAACTGTATTACATTCTAGTGTGACACTATGTGAACAAGAGCAAAGTGCTTCAAAGGCCTTGGGCCTAGAATTACTGGAGGAATTACTTTCATAAGAAGGGATCCCAGAAGAGTCTAGTTTTATACCAGTCTTGAAGGCTAAGATTCCCACAGAGAAGTGTGTGGAAGACTTTGCAGGCACAGAGACTTGCACAACAAAAATAAAAATTTCTCTGTAACTTCTCTCTTTCTTTATTCTCCTGCCTACACATTGCTAAGACCTAGTCTATACTTTAATATGCTCATGACTGGCCTTCACAATCTCATAAAGTTTTAGTTTTAGGCTTCGTTTTTCCTTGTTCCAACCTATATAAGACAGATAAATTAATTTTCTCCAAATCTGTTTATATTCTATAATGTCTTATAATTAAACTCAGAAATCTTAATCTGAAAATCAATGTCTTTATAATCTGACACTAATCTTTTATTGTAATTCTATTTCCTACTTGTAGGATGCAATAAATAGTAATTGAAACAAGAAACCTAGGAAAATTTATATTTCTTAAAAAGAGACCTACTTGTTGTTTTCTAATGGTTCATTGGGGAATAGTGTAGCATATAGTTCTAGAGTAAAGAGAGTCTGAATTCAGATCCTGACTGTGTGGCATTGGGCTAGTTATTTAACCTCTCTGAGTCCTCATTTTAAAAGGAGATAACACCATTTATGAGAGTTTTTGTGTGTGAACCTGGGCCAAGAATTGTTTCAGGCACTAGGGTTATGGTGGGCGAAGAAGTCCCAGTCTTCATGCAACTTGCATTAAAGAAGCAAATAAGTTTAATAAATGAGATATGTTTTGATAATGAAAATTTCATGAAGAAAATGAATCAGACTAATAGGGAGAGACGGGATGGAGTAGTGGTCATGAATGAGCTCATAGTAGTACTAATCTCCTAGAGTTTTTGTTAGTATTAAATGAGAGAACAGTGCCAGCTACTTAGTTAATCCCCAGAGAATCTTATCTATTTTAGCATCCTTGTTCTTAACTCCTCTGAATCTTGATTCATACAATTCTCCCCATCTGCAATGTGCATCCTCTTTTCTGCTCATATCCTGCAGTTCCTTCAAGGCATATTTGAAACCCTGTCTCCTTCCTGCTCTTGCATTGTGTATCTCCGAACTCCAGGAATCAACAGTGCTCTGACCTAAACGTACTTGCACATATTTGGCATTCATTCATGTGCAGCCTTGTGACCTCTCTTGACTTACATTATTTTGAATTTTTGTATTACAATTTTACTTCCCATATATGAATATTTGTTCTTCCCAGTAGAATATAAGTTCTCCAAGGACAGAGCAAGACCCGTACTTTGGATTTAAAAAAGAAAAAAAAAAGGAGATATTATGTATATAAATAAATGTAATATATGTTTGCTGATACATTAACAGAATACTTTATAACCTTGCCTATAAACCTCAATCCAGAAGGAATTATTCTGCATATGGAGTTATGTGTCCTGGAGACCCGGAAATTGGTATGGACAATTTAGATCAATATTTAGATTTGCTTTTAAAGTTCAAGGGTATAAATCCACAAAAGGGTAGACTGATGGCATATTTTCACTGAAAATTATCCTGTTTTACAGCACTTCAATCAAACGGTATGTTTGCTTATTAAAATATGATAACAACAAAGATAATGTTGCATATAGCGTGCTCAATGAGAGTAATATTTACATTCTGAAATTTAAAATACTGTTTATTTAAAGAACATATACAATTTGAAGAGGATGAGAGTTTAGGACTGTACATTATTGCTTTCCTGATGCAATAGAAGATGGAAAAAAAATGGCAGCCACGGCACTTTATGTCTGCAGCTATCATCTAGATGAAGCTACAGTGTCTGGTTCATTTCCCAAATTGGGTAATTGCAGCTATGAAGAAACACTAAACTTTCCTCAAGTGTCACGGAGTCAATAACATCATCTTTATGTAAAAAGCGCAAGCCCGTAAATGTTGAAGTTTCTCTGTGTTTTTCTGTGTAATTCTCTTCATGAGATGAACTGTTACCCATCTGAGCAAACAAACACTGCTCCAGCCCTTCATATACATAGCCAGTGAAGGGCAAAAGATTATTCAGCATTTGAGGCTTAGTTATTATCTGTTTTTCTTTCAAGTATGGGTGTAGATTTTTTCTTTCATGTACCCTTAGTCTTTCTTAACAAAAGCTTAAAAAATTCAGGAGCAGTAAAATTTTATGATACAAGAGAAACTAAAGGAAAACCAAAGGGTAGAAAATAGAAACCATTGAAAAACCATTATCCAGAAATAACAATTAGTCTGTTGTATATTTGCTCACATTACTTTCTATATTTATATTCATGTAATTTTATAAAAGTTGCATTCTATTCAAACTGTTTTTACCTGCTTTTCCATTAATAATGTATTGTAAACATTTCCCATATCACCAAATGCTCTATAATAGTGTCATTTTTATGGCTACCTGAATCCCTTTTATAGATATGTCTGAATGTTTTTAGCCAATACTCTATTATTGTTCATTTATTATGATTTTGATTTTCTTCTACACAATGTGATGATGAATATAGCTTGATGTTCAATATATTCTTAATTTTTCTTCTGATTCTTGCCTTATTACTTCAATTGTGTGTATGCATAAGTGTATACACACACACACATATATAATCTCATACACACACATTAGGCATAGCTCCTAAATTAGTGCTAGCATTCAACTGTACAGTTATCAATCCACGATCCTTTACATGAAAGCTTTGGAGCCATATGTGCTATCACAATGTAGAATTTTTAGAATTTAGAGTATGCATATATTACATAATACGTGCATTTTCTGTGGGGGGAATCAAACTTATAAATATTTCTAAAATAAAATATATACGCATTCACACTAAGTGGATAAATAACTTCATGTAATTTGAATCCGTTTTTGCCACCAAATGAATTTTGGAATCACCTTATGAAAATATTTGGTTTGCAGATCTGTTTGGGTTTTAGAATTGTGGATAAAGGATTGTGAACCCATCCTATTGATAAAATACATTTCAAATGCAGACTAATATTTAGAGTCAATTGATGACACTAATGCATTTCACATTTTATACTTTCCTATTTCAATAAAATAATATTAAAATTTTCTTGAGGGAGAGAGTCTACTTAGTTACCTCTTTTCTTTTTCTCTAAATTTGCTCTTACAAAGGAGCACAAAAACCTTTCCCAGTCTATATCTAATTGAAGTCACAAGAGCTTCTGAGCTGCTTAAGAAGCATTTATTTATTTGTGGCAATCTAGTAATCTAGTATAATCAAATTCTGTATAGTACATAAACTTTTCAGATTAGGAATTACAGTATTTAAGAATACTAAGCAAAACATGTAAAGATGAATAGCAGATAGGAGAACAAAAAACCCAATTGAGTGTTATACTAGCTGCCTGACAGGGTCTGAACAAGACTTATAGGAAGAGCCCCACCCACCACCACAGTGGATAGAGCTGTCATTATTAACAGGAGGCTCACACCAGTGGTCAGACAAAATTGTGTCTATTGGGAAACCCTGCAGACAAGGATCCTCTAGCTGCTGGGGTAATGATCCCAAATAAATGCTTATAACTACAATGTGAGACACCCAAGGTACAGCTCTTCTGAGCATCTGCAGCAGCAGCAAGAACGTGCAACGAGAAATAGGCTCTCAGTTGCTGCTTCATGGAGCATATCCCCGGTCTAGCCTGCAGCAGAAGAATTGTTTTTCAATCCCCACAGAAATAAATAGAAGTTTAATACTCCTAGGGACAAAGTGAAGGAAGATCAAATAGGCAAAGAATTTTTTTTTCTTATAAATATATGGACTAGGAGGTTAGATTACTGCTTGGTACTTATAAGTGTGTGGTAAGAGATTCCATGGATCTGAAATTTGCTTCACTGTTTCAAAACAATCGATTTGGAACATCAATATTTCCATTTAAAAGCTTAAAAAAGTCTCATGAAAAAATAAAGGATATTACAGCCCAAAGATCTTATCATGGTTAATAAACATTAAAATCTTATCAATCCAAATGCAAGTGAAAAGACTGACTTTCTCAATACAAATGCCATTATATTATAATAATATATTACTATATCGTTATATTTATTTATTA
>NW_006436298.1:22855903-22856942 GCF_000325575.1 Pteropus alecto | reverse complement strand
GAAATAGAAGTTTAATACTCCTAGGGACAAAGTGAAGGAAGATCAAATAGGCAAAGAATTTTTTTTTCTTATAAATATATGGACTAGGAGGTTAGATTACTGCTTGGTACTTATAAGTGTGTGGTAAGAGATTCCATGGATCTGAAATTTGCTTCACTGTTTCAAAACAATCGATTTGGAACATCAATATTTCTATTTAAAAGCTTAAAAAAGTCTCATGAAAAAATAAAGGATATTACAGCCCAAAGATCTTATCATGGTTAATAAACATTAAAATCTTATCAATCCAAATGCAAGTGAAAAGACTGACTTTCTCAATACAAATGCCATTATATTATAATAATATATTACTATATCGTTATATTATTATTTATTATAATTATAACATAATATAATCTTATAATCTTTAAATAGAACTTTCTGTCCAAAATGGCTGTGATCAGTTCTGAAAGCAGAGCGGTCTACAGCCTGATGACAGATCAGAAATTGGCAGAGCCCCAGGGGACAGCCTCCATGATGTATCTAGATGGTAGACGTGAAATTAAAAAAAGAAAAAGAAAAAAAAGAAAAACAGCAGCGCTTTTTGGTTAAGGTAATAAAAATGTAAACTCCAATTATCTATGGAGAATTTGTTGTTGTTAGCACCTAAATATGCTCTATTCTTTGCAGGTTGTCCTAATTTATTAAGAATCTGAACATTCAAAATTAACCATATAAATACCTTGAAATGACTTAGTCAACATTGTTATTCACCATACATCATATTTTTTATTATAAAAAGAACTGCCTATCCGTGTTTACTTGAAACGTTCATTTGGAGCTAGGATGGGAAGTGGCTTTTTAAACAAAATATTTGATTCAACTAAATCAGTCATTACAGGGAAGAGCAAAATTACAATCAATAGAATCACCAATCTTAGTTAGTACATAAATGGACTTTGGAGCCAGATTCCATGGATTCAGTCAAGATTACTCCTCATTGTCACTTTGGACAAGTCATTCAACCTCTCTGTACATTCTTTGCTGTCTTCGGAAAAAA
>NW_006436298.1:22854272-22855881 GCF_000325575.1 Pteropus alecto | reverse complement strand
ATATATATATATATCTCACAGCTTTATTGAGATATAATTCACGTACCCATTTAAATTTACCCATTTAAAGTGTTCAAGTCAATGGTTTTTCAATATATTCACAGAGTTTTGTAACCATTACCAAAATGAATTTTAGAACATTTTCATCACCTCAAAAAGAAGTCCCATGTCAATAAGCAGCCACTGTTCTTTCCCTCAACTTTGTCAATCTTAGGCAACCACTACTCTACTGTTTTCATAGATTTGCTTATTCTGGGTATTTCATATAAATGAAATCATGCAGTATGCTATCTTTTGCGTCTAACTTCATTCACTTAAGCTTAATATTTACGAAGTTCATCCATGATGTAGTATGTACCATTAGTTCATTTTTATTCCAAATACTATTCTATCGTATGGATGTACTGTATTTTATTTATCTATTGATCAGTTGATAGACATTTGGATTTTCTCTTTTTGGCTGTTTATGAACATCTGTAGAAGTTTTGTGTGACCATGTGTTCTCATTTCTCTTGGGTATACACTTAGGAATGGAATCACTGGATCATATGATAACTCTGTTTAATCTTTTAAGAAAATGCCAAGTTGTTTTCCAAAGGAGCTGTACCATTTTACTTTCCTACTAGCAGTATATGTGGGTTTCAATTTCTCCACATCCCTGTTAACATTTGCTATTACCTATCTTTCTGATTATAGCTATCATAGTGGTGTGAAGTTGTATCTCATTATAGCTTTAATTTGCATTTCCTTGATAGCTAATAATCTTGAGCATCTTTCATGTCCTTCTTGGCCATTTGTATATACTTGGACAAATGTCTATTCAGATCACTTATTTGTTTTTTTAATTAGGTTATTTCTTTATGTTATAGATTAGGGAGAATTATGCAAGTGCATTAAGTACTTAGAACAGTGTCTGGTATACAGTAGATGTGAAATAATATTAAGTATTAGTATTATGACCTCATTTAAAACTCTGCTATTTCACTGAAAAAATCTACAAAACTTAAAGCCTTTATTTTGAGAAAAAAAAAAAGATGACTAAGGGAACTCAACTGCAAAGAGGAAATGAACTTGATTTTTTATTGTTTTGTATTCAATGTTTAATTGTTTTCTCCCCAGGGATTATTGTAATGGGCTTAATTAAAATAAATTAATAAGAGTTTTTAAACTTTAAAAAAAAATCCAACTTAGTAGTTGAAAGCCATCCTAAAAATAAACTGTTGCTATATAGAATAGAGAAAAACAATTCAATGAATAGATTTGTTTATCATGATAAAAAGATTTTTAATAATGGAAAGGAAATGCTCACTGTATATATGTTAAAAACATAAACTATTCTGAGAGCAAACTGTTTCACGTTAATAATTGCTACAAGCCTTTTTCTTACTAACTATCCCCAGTTATGAAATATTTTACTTCTATTTTATAAACTCAGAACAAGATTCTTTTTGAGAATGCTGACACATCATGGAAGGCATAGATTAAAGCCATGTTTATAGATGCAAGTCCTATCATTTTTAAAATAAAGTAGGATATTTTCACTTTTTGCAAAATCATTTCCTGTATAACCATGGTGATCACAGAAAAGATGAAATGAACATTCAGAGTC
>NW_006436298.1:22841018-22854210 GCF_000325575.1 Pteropus alecto | reverse complement strand
CAGAGCCACCAATTTGTATTTTATCATATTGATAATGAATACCAACATCACCATTGAAACGAAACTAGGCATTCTCCCTTTAATCCCAATAGAGAATTTAAATCAATAATGCCCACATTATCCATCTATGTGCATATCTATATATGCACATGTACTTTTAAAATACAAAATCATATAATGTGTTTCACTTTCATTTCCAATCTTTAACACAGTGATGTAGTTCCCTATTCTTCTAATCAATTTATTCTGTTAGTGTTTTTCAGCATTTTAAATCCCTGAGCTAAGTCAATAATGTTGATTACTTACCATAAGCACTGTAAACGCTATTCTAATACAGGTTATTTGCAATTTGACATCCTCATCTATATGCATTATTCTGCTAGGAAAATTAAATGAAACCCTTGATTTAGAATCTGAAACACTTAGAAGTAATGATCCTGTTTACTGATTGACTGAAGTTGTGGTTTTTAAGCACTACTTAATAGAGGAAACAAAAAGCAATATTCAAATAAAATGAAAGCATCTGAGTTACTTTAGAAAGCATTCATAGTCAAGAAATAATAGACTTTTATTTTATTTTTCTCTGTTTATACCTCAGTGCTTCTTAGCCAACATTGTTATTTAGCTCAATAGTACCAATTTTTTGAGATGTTTGATCTTTCCAAATTTAAATATAATGAATCTTATCTACCAAAAATTTCAAGATTGGAACATTATTTATATAAATCGTTTTGTTATATATTTGTTTATACATATTATTAAAACATATTATTAAAAGACTTCTAAAGTAGCTTTAATATATATCTTTTAAAAGTGGTTGGTTTTATTTATAATGTATTTAATTTATCTCTTAAAATTTTATGTGTCTGATAGTACAGGGGCATTTATCACAGATCATCTTCTTAGTTGAGTGAAATACTATAAAGTAATATTTGTACCATAAAAATTATGTAGACATTTGAAATAATTAAAATACTAATGAGTATATGAAACACTAAATGTAAAAATTCTCATTTCCGGATACATAATATCTGTTTTATATAGTTTTAATTACTTTGGTTATTGATTTCATTAATTTTACTTCATTTTTTAAAAAAATAACTTTGTCGTGGAAACATGAAGACAATTCACAAATATTTACATTTTGGCAAAAAAAAAATTGTGTGTAGATAGTTTTCAAGAGGATGCTTCATAGTGAAATAAGTGGTTTAACTTACAACAAATGGGTGGTCCACATACCTGCTCTCTCATTAGGCTCCTGTAATGATTAAAGGAAGCACTTTAATGTGGAAAAGTGGAATGCTCACTTAACTAAGTTCAGGAAGTGATATACAAAAGTTCTCATTGAACTTTACCTATAAAGTATTATGTTTAAAAGACTTGAAGGATGATTTTGCTTTGTGTTTTAATGCACTATTGTCCAGTTGGATATTTGAGTGACATACCGTATTAAAGTTAGAAGATCGAATCTAAAGAATGTATTGTATAAACACACATACATGTATGTGTGTGTGTGTATGTGTATAAATTTAAAATGCGTGTGTGTGTGTATATGTATATATTAAATTTATATATTTATATATATAAATTTAAAATGTTGGGTCAAGAAAAAAAGCCTTAGGATAAATAAGTCAAACCTTTCTAAAACAAATACTTAAACAGTTAAACAGTTAAACAGTATAAATTAGGACATGCTTTAGACACACATGTATATGTATAGTTAGTATATTTTCAATTTCTAATATGGTAGGGCAAGAAAATAAAGGTTTAATATAAATAAGTCAAACCTTTCTAAAACAAACAATTCAGAAGTTAAACTGACTAAATTAGGACATGCTTAGTTGATGATGACAAGTATTTCTTTACAACAGTATTAATGGGAAAAAAAATAAGATTAGGAGACACCTATCCACTGCACTTCAGGCTTTGAAGTGGAAATGCCTGTAGGGGTTCTGTATTACATTAAGTACTTAAAGTTGGTCAACACCCTAGATATGATAAGAAGATTAAGTCCTGATTAAACTCCTATCAGTGGAATTCAAATACGTAATCTGGCAGAACAAGAGCTCTAATCAAGTGCTCTTGTTTGTTTGTCTTTGGCTCAATATCAGATACAATCAGTCACCATTTCTTCTAAACACAGCTCCTTCAACTTTAGTTGTTTATAAATTAATTTCGAAAGGACTTATTATAGTTAGGTGTATGGATTTCATTTATCTGTGCTTACGTGAGATTATGGCACTGAATTATAAGGACAAATAATAGGCTAGAAAATGCCTATACAGATTAAGTTATTTTTCCCCTTTCCCAACAATTAACAACACTAGACTGTTTAGCAGAAATCAATTGTAATTGAGGAACTGAGAAAGGGCAATAAACAAATTACTGGTGCTTTCACCAAAGTCTGAAGCTTGTTGGTTTACAGAACCTCTGTTATTTAATCCAGAAGCTCTGTAGGTTGTAAATTATCCATTACAGTTGTCACTAGGCCCTTAAACAGAAGTTATGTACTAGTTTAAAAACACAGGAAAAGAGAGTCTCCTGGTCTTTGTCTTGGACAAAACAGACTACATAGAGTTAGGTCAGTTTAAAATATAACGCTAAACTTTTCAAATGATGTAAAAAGTTTAGAGGTTCAGTAGGATAAAGACATATAAATGGGACTGTTGTTGTTATTAAAAATCTGATCTAGATGCTCCTTGAAATGTTTGATTTTGACAGATTCCATTATGTTATGATTTTTCTGTGAAACTAAGAAGTTAATAATTATACATTTTAAATTATTTTAATATTGTAAGATCTTAAATTCTATATTAAAAACAGGAAGGATAAAAATATCCTTATTTTTTTGATTATTTGAAGGAAAAGGCATTTTAGTTTTTGGATATTTGAGGGGAAAATATTGTATATAACAGCATATGAAGAATCAGAGTCTGAGTATTCTTTTTCTTAAGCAAACTTTGACTCCCTTGCTATTTGAACTGTGCAATGTTTTCAAGGGCCTAAATTTAGATAAAAAGAAAAGTAGAATGAGTTTTGAAGGCACAAAATAGTATTTTTAATAAACAATCTGTTTAAAATATATTTGAACAAATAGAGTAACAATAATTAAAAATCTTATGTTAGAATAGTGCTATCTACTTTAAAAATTGGTAAAATATTCATAAAGTATGTGATTTTTATAGCAATGAAGCTTCCTATAGAAGGAATCCATTAAAAGCACATGGACTCTAATATTAAATAGAAAATTTTAGAAGAATGCATATATGACTACTTTTGTAACATGTCACGTGGACCAGAACTATAAAAAAAAAAAATCTGACTGCTTAACAATCAAAGACATCTAATGACCAAAACTCATTATAAACAAGATTAAAAAGATAAATGACAAGGTGGGAAAAGTAATCATAATACTTGTGATAAATGAAAGGTTAAAAGCTCTGATATTTAAAAAAGGCATTGGCTAGTCAGCTAGGAATAAATGAATACGACAGTAGCAGAACTCACAAAAAACGAGAATGCCTCTCTATTATCAACGACATGGAAATAAAAACAACTATTATTCTTTACCTAAATCAGTGGCAAAAAGTAAACAACCTAGTATATTTTAAGGTATGAGGAAACTGATCATGTGATTTGGAGGAAATATAAATATATTTTACCTTTGAGCAGGGAAGTTTGGTAATATGTAACGAAATGTTTAAAATGTCTATATTTCTCTTCTAAGAATAGCACACTGCAAAGTGGTACCAAAAATATGTAAGCTAAAGGATAATTCGAAACAACTTAAAAGTTCATCAATGAGGAGATGAGGAAGTAAATTAACAAATGAACTACTATGTGGTTATTTAAAATGATGCCACAGATCTATATTTATGCTACTATGTGGCATGCAACTATGTCCTTGACATACTATTGAGTTTAAAAATAGCTTGTAGAATAATATAAATATATTTATTAAGGAATTAATTCTTTCATGAGTAACCGTGCATTTTTTCATATATATTACTTATGTGTATATAATATGTGAACATAACTATATATATATAATTTGAAAGAATGTTCACCAGAATTTTGATTATGGTTAATATTGAGCTTTCTAGTGATTTTTTTTCAATGAATATCATCAGAAAAAAAGTAATGTTACCTGTAGAGAGAATGATGGTATATTAACAGGTGTTTCCTTTTAGTTTGCTTTTAACTTTAACTTCAGTAAGATAAATATACTTTGTTTAATTTTCATAATAAATAGTTCATGGAATACTTGTCATAAAGTAGCAAACATAGAGTTCTTTATTTTTAATGGAAAATTTCTTTGGCTGAAGAAAACTCCCTTATGTGCTACAACTAGTCCATTTAGTTGTGAGTTTCTCTGTTTATTGACCAGAGGCTTCACTTTAAGGATGTTCATTTTTAATAATAATTTAGAAGGAAGAAAAAAAACTTGGATTTGTATTTGCCTAATCTTTTCAAGATTAATAAATATGCTCCTTAGAAATGTGTTCACAGTTATAACAGCAAAATGATAATATTTCCACAAATAAGCAAAATGGGCATGTTAGATAAAATCCATAGCATTGCTTAGCATTTTCCTTCTGTGTTTCATAAAGTAAAACTTGAGATGCCACTTTCTTTTATAACTCATTAAAGAAGAGCCATCTGTCATCTCCAGCAAATTCTGCTCTACCCTTTACTTTTATTTCCTCCGAAGATCTTAATCGAAAAAACAATTCATAGAAATGAGAGAAATCTTGGTGACAGAAGCAACCCTTTGGAATACGGGACAAAATCTCATTCTCCAATTTGCTCTGCAGGCTTTTCTTTTTCTCTTTTTTTGTTTTTAGAAACTGTGTTTTTTACTGCACATCTTTTTCTCATCTAATATGCAGACTTGCTGTTTATTGAGGTGTAAGTTTTGTTAGTTGAATGAGTATCAGCACAATCGGGAGCCACAACATAGTTTAAAAAGTTATCCTGGGAATAGACAATGTAAAGTATTACCCATGGTTTTCAATATAGATTTTATTTTTTTATTACAGCACAATAGAATAAGTAGTAGAAAGTAATTTTTTTAAAAAAAGAAATTTCTGTGCTTTTGAATGTTGACTATGTCTGGGGGAAAGATACAAATTGGTTGCCAGCATAGCAAAGAAGGCAGTTGTAACCACCAGATGATTATGATCTTAATGATTATGAGTACCTGAACATTAAATTTAAGTGGGATGTTCCATGTGGATAATGAAGAATGTCATGTGGATTATGTGATTAGAATAGGGCACTCTATTGTTCTACTAATTATGTATGCATCTCTTTACTGAATCAATGCAGGTAGCCATTTAATTAAATTGACTACATAACTGCTGTCTTTTAACTTTGGTTGTACTATTTGTCCAAAATTAATAATAGATGGTTTTAATGAACTAGTTAAGCAGTCCCAGAAAGAAGTGAGATGCACATTTCAATGAAACTATTGATGATAGCCTTTGATAATTCTGGGCAAAAATGAAACATCTTTCTCTCTTCTTTTTTCCTCTACCACCTCCTTTTTTTTTCTCTTCCTCTCTACAAAATAATAATAATAATAATAATAATAATAATAAATAATTAATAATAATAATAGCAACAGTAGTTTGTCTTTTAAAGTACTTGAGATCCTATTTCCATTTAAAAAGTAGACAGCTATTGTTAATTACTACTACTTTGGAAAATATTTTTCTTATAAAATAGTAATTTTGCCAAATAAATTACTTGGTAGAGTTCAAATAGCTTAAGATGGTATTTCCAAAACAAATGCTTGTTTTATTGAGACATGTTTTGAGTGGAAATAAAAATTTTGGTCATTGCGGAAAAAGATTATTTTGTTGTGGGAGCACAATAAATTGTTTGCTGCTATGAAGGTCCCTATGAAGAGTTCTTATATACCAGGAATCACTAGAAATTGAGCAGATATTTAATATAAATTTGTCTGATAGGAAGTAAATGAATATTTAAAACACAGAAAACTTCAAAAGTGTTCTCTGTTGATTCATCCTGACAATGCTTTGTCAATGGCTAAAGACTGACAAAACCATATTTTCTGAACAAAACAATTTGACAATAGATATTTTTGCTATTTTAATTCTGAGAGACCTTCTGGGTGGTGTGGTGTATATATTAAATTATTAAGATGCCTTTGACCTTATGGGGAGACATCTGGAGAGACTGTCAGATAACGTGTTGGTATTGGTATCTAGTTATTTTATTACCTATTTTCAGAAAGGAAAATATAAAGTATGTGGCTATATTCTTACATATAAAATAGAGATTTAGGTTAAGATATTAACTTTACAACTCAATCTTCAGTCGAGACACTTACACTGATTATCAAATTCAAGAGAATGTACTCGATTGTGATTTCACTGAACTACCAGCATTGGTTGATTCTCTAATTCTTAGTCTTTATTTTAGGTTTTATGCATAATAATCATAGTGTTTAATTTTTTAAACTAAAAAATAGCATAAAATATCAACAAATTGGTAGTGATTTGATTCATTTTACTATGATTCTCTCCCTAATGGAGAGAGAATTACTAGTAAAAATAATCTGAGAGTTGGCAAACTTTTTGTGTTTTTATGCAAAATTGTTTTTAATCTTTTTGTTAACTATCCCAGGTACACTACTTCTATGGTAAATGCATGATTTTTAAGAACAACAAAATGATTCCAAATTCTGAGGAAGTTTTATTTTGTATAAAAAGACACCAAGGAGACTTTGTTAAGATGTTTCTTCTAGATCAAATGAGACAGAACCAATTATTTGCTTCAAGTTGGCAAAACCCTGAAATGTTACCTCCCAGAATTCCATGAGGCTAGAAAAGGTACTTCCCCTTGACATCCATTTCCAGCCTAGAAAAGGCCAAAGTCATCCCTAGAGCAACCTGACATCAGAGCTTGATACCACAAGCTTGTAGGTTCATCTGGGTAGCCCTAGTGGTGTGAGAATCTTTTCATATACTTGTACCCTGAATTAAGAATTTAAGAATCCTTACGTTGTTACTCAGGTAGATTTGAATGATGTCTCCCGGGGACTTTTTCAGTCAGGATGTCCCAGAGAAGATGTGTGTCTGACTACTCAGAAAAGAACACACTAGATTTCAATCCTGAGCAACTTGAAAAATTTTCAAATATTGTTACCCAATGCTAATAGGAAATCCATGTTGTCAGTTTAATAGGGAGAAAAGATCAGAATTGTTCTGACAGCTAGAGAACCCAGAGTTAGCCTATGAAGATTCAGAGTTACCTTGACTCCTCTAGGACTTCAAATCCTCTCTCAAACAAATGACACTGAGCCCCTTGGAAGTGTTATTTTTGGATGTCACATTTTATAGTGTACTATATGCTACTTTAGAATAGAAATGGTGATTAATCAAAATTGGCTGGTATTACTCTATCCTTAACAGTTAACATTCATGCTCAAAAATTGCTATTAGTACTGAAATATAGCAGTGCACAACGAGGTAGATTGGATCAGGATCTGGGCAGAAGAGAGTGTAGATTTTTCAGACATTCTTACTTTGGATTTTTGATTCTGGATAAGATAGCTATTCTGAGCTAGTAAACAGCATTACCAGAGATGAACACTTCCTCTTTCCACTTTGTCACAGTTTTGTTGTGATATTAGTGCAAAGCCTATTCTATTGCCCTCGACAGTAGCAATGAAAAGACATTAGACTGTATATAGTGGAACTGACCTTAACATTGCCAAAAAAGGTAAGAACTTCAAACTCCAGTTCCTGAAGATTTCGAGCTCAGTATCTGTACACAAAAGGGACTATGTGGCAGCATTAATTTTTACTATCTTGATTTTGAACCTAAAAAGGGTTTATCTCAACATAATAGACATGATTATCATCTGGAGCACCTGATATTATTAAAAATAAAATGTATATTTTTTGAAGTTTTCTTCTGCTATTATATAGTAGACCAAGAGATCATGTTTACTGAAGAAAACATCAAAGACAACAATGAGTTACTACAAAACGATCACTTGTAAACATTGTAATCTAGGGAGCCTGCCATTTCTTCTGACATGGCTGAGTACATAATCACTCCTAACCCCTCTGATCACATTAGATTTAGATCTCATTTACATAATACATAAGCATGCAGAAAACATCCTAGAAAGCAAATAAACACATTAAGAATGAAAGAGAAGAAATGCTAAAAATTATGCATTTTATTCATTTTACTTGTCTTTTTTCTGGATCTATTTGGAATGTTAGCTCAGCCACCAAATAATTTTTCTCATGAGCACTTTAAAATGGAAACACCCAGTATGCTAATGTCTAATCCAGTTACTTTTATTCATTTCCCATTTGTAAACTATTTCATAGATTTCAACTTCAAGTCCAGTTCCTAATGTTTCAGGGCAGTTCTTTGGAAGATGCTTCAAAATGAGCATATTATTTAGAGCATTTACTGCTGCCAGTTTGTAGAAAATGTAATCTGCTCAGCTCTTAACCATCCTGATTAATTAAGAAGCACAAAGCTAATGCACAATCAATCACATACCTTACATTTTTCTTACATATGTCTCAACATATGTCTTAGTTTTCAGTCCATATCATGTCATCACTTTTCTTGTGACCAAAAAAAAAGATTAATAAAAATTTCTTAACTTAAGTCAACAAATAAAAATATCTAATAATTACCATAGGTCCTTAGACTTTTTTGCCAATTGGAGAAGGATAGAAGCTAGAGGAAGGAATATTTTAAGAGCAAATTCTTAGGTAAGTAGTGACAAAATCCTTGTCCTTGCAGCTTATATAAATAAATTTCCAGTGCTTTTTTAACCTTTTCTCTCCCCTCCCAAGTTCCCTCAGCAATGAGGCATGTCACTCCACTCATTCACATCCATCTTTTTTTATTGATGTCCACTTTGGTGTCTGTACAGGTCATCAATTTTGCTGCCTCTTAGGCAGCCAGTGGGAATGTACAAGTTAAGTCACTGGATTTTGTGTGTCGAGCTTGAGGAGGAGGGAAAGGAGGAAGTGTCAGCTTTCTTTAGCACTAACAGTCCCAATCAGATACTGGCACTGGGCCTCATAAATCTTGTGGCTGACCCAGGTGAACCCTGAGGCTCAGTGCTCACTGAAAACTGATCAGGCCTCTGCTTAGTTTAACAGGCCGTTCCCAGTGACAAGTGAAGGGTTCAACAAATGCACAGAACAGATATATATTAGTTGAAAAACTAATGGCTTTTAAAAGAATGTTTGACAATTGTTTAAGGCTGTCTGTAGATCCATTATACTGATAAACGACCGACTTGGTGTACACTAAAGTGGAGCTGCTTAGGAGGACACCAACTTAAAATTTGTTTTTTCTTTCTTTCCTCTTTTTTTTTTTTTTTCCTTTTCCTTCTTTGGTCATCCTGGTGTGGATTCCATGAGCAGCACGTCCAGAAAACCTAGGAAAATACCTGTGCTGCATAAATTTAACCTTGCAGCCCAAGCAGAATTAAAAAAGTCTCTGAGACTGCCCTCAGTGACCTGCAATTGACTGCTTGAACTTCTAAGTTAGGGTCATTTGGGGCCCAGAATAAGAGGTCAAAAGCTGGTCAGCTTTCCCTAGCCTTAACATGCTGAATAGGAAGACTTTATTGCTGTGATTTATGCAATTTGCCGAGACAGGTTAAGGAGACCTTAAAACACACCACAGGGCTCACTTGCATGAGGATACCCTCCTCTGGAAAATAAATTCTGATTGTCCAGCTGGAAATCTCTTGGGGATACGCCTTGAAGTATTTTACCCTCTGTTTCTACAGATTCATTCCCACACTCGACCCCTGAACGTGACAGGGTTAGTGTTTCCAGATTTATTTAAACAATACAAATGCACCAAATAAAGCACTTTCAAACCTGATTAATTGCGAAGGCAGAATAACCATCGGTAATGAATTATTTGGGGGAGCAGTAAACTTCTACAAAAGTTAACTCTTAAATCAGTTGCTTCAGAGATCCAAACACAATACAAGCTACAATATTTAAACCTTTTCAAATAAAAGATTTGAGGATTTGTGTTTGTCTTTGAAGCTTGGTTCTAGTGAACTGTATAGTCTCTTTTGGATAATGTAGATGAAAATTATTCTGTTTTTATGGAACAGTAAGTTTTAGAGCTCTTACAAATAAGTTTCTGTTCCTAGTCTGTACATAGTGGAGTCAGAAACAGATCAAGACTCGTGATTTCCTCTTTTACAGAAATTCGCAATATGTGGTTGCATTCTTTGTTCAGTTTCTACATTCGAAGCAAACCAACAATCTGGTTTTTGTGATACAAGTCATGATACAGCTATGAATGTCAGTTTTACTCAGGCTGAAAGCAAAGAATTGAACCCAGGCTTTCACAGATGAAAAGCTACTTGGTGCTATAAATCTTTAAGCTACCTTTCCACTTTTTTACAGGGCATTTAATGCTTCTGGGTGCATATGCTTCTATAACTCACATTGGCTCTGATCTAATAAATGTAATTCACAAGGTATTAGTCTGTAATGTGGTCTAATTTCATTTGGTAAATGAGAGAAAAAGGTAAAATTGTGAAAGATTTTCACTTTGAAAAATAGCTAGTGTGTAATATTCAGCGGCTTATTTCCATAAAGGTTTTAAAGACACAGTTTAAACAGGGGATATGTATGTCCCAAATATGTGTGTATGTGTGGGGTTGGGATGAGTCACTGGGTGCTCTATCAGTTTGTCAGGTAAATAAACTAAATTATGTGTGTAATAAGCTTATGTCAGGACAAGCTCAAAGGTTATAAATTAATAAATGTTCTGGAAAAGATTTTCTGCACAAATATTTAGCTGATTGACCTCAAGACCTCTCTGTTTTGCAAGGTCACATTGATTTTTCTTTCCTCCACTTTTACACTGTCCAATGATGTATTTTCTTGAAAACAGGACCTAGCTGTAAAAGATACATCTCTAATTGGCCTAGAAAAACTTCCTGTATATTTGTGGGGACGGAGGCAAGGAAAGGACCTTCCATCTTGCACACATTACTATAATACTTCGCTCCTGGTGGTAGAAAGCTGATCTTCACCCAGGTTAGAGTCCCCATAGATATGCATGAAGCCTCTTAAGGGTCATACAAGGGAAGTTAAGGAAAGGACAAGAAGCTTCAAGTATGGCCTCTCCCCTCAGATCAGACTGTCATAGCTTTTGTCTTCTCAGCAGCACAATTGACTTTTGCCAGTGGGTTCCAACACTTTAGTGTGGTTAAAATGCTGTTTTCCTGCTGCATTTAATCTGTTGTAAAAAGGGTATCTTCATTCTTGAACAATAAAAATTAAAGCTAATGTTCCCAGTTCACTGTAAATAGCTTTTTGGAAACTCAGTTAATTAAATCTTCCATTATAAAGTATTTTCTATTACTAGAAGAAATTAAAAGTAGACAGGGAGCACAGGGCAGCCATTAATGAGGTTACTGAAGATCCAAAGGGATGCTACATTATGAGATTGGCTCCGGAGGAAGTCTGTGGTTAAGCAAATTCCTAAAGGAATGAGAGTTTGCTATATCAATGAGCACTATTGATCAATTGGTATTTTTGAAAGCTCTTACAGCAGTCAATGGGCAATTTTGTCTTTTGCCCTTGATACTAACTGTTGATTGATTCATGGATGACCTTGTTAAAAAAATAAACAGATTAATATTGAAAACTTGTTAGTAAGTAATAAATTAGGAATTTAGTGTACAACATAGTACAGCCCTCTTAGGGCAGTTCAATCCTTTCCATTCTGCATGGGCTAAACCTCAATTTTTAAGTGTTATTTCTTTAATTCATGCCAATTCAGTCTGTGGGATTTCCTCATCATTTGTGTTCAAAACCATTTCTATATTGACGAATATTTGGAAGAGTTGAATTCTTTCCAATTGCTTTTACTGCCAACTCTGCTGGGATTTTCTCTCTTTGGGTTAAAATTAAAATATAAAAATATGGTCTTGTTTTCTTATCATCACCAATAATTTTTACAGTCTTAAGAACATTAACTTTAGGTATTATGGCCAAATTACAACTTAAACAACATGTGTTCCCTCCCCCAGCCCCTCCCGAATGCAATCAATATAATTTTACCAAGAGAGAATGGTTGTCTTCTTAGTCTGCTGTGAAACATTACTGGCAATAAATAATTGGCAATTGTGTTCCAGACTTGAGACACAGAAAGTTGTTTACTCCTATGCTTGGCAGTTGGCTTTATTCAACAACCGTGTGTCACCAACAGGGGCTATGAGGATTGCCTCTCTTGATATCTTAAGAATAATTTCATCCCTTTTATATTTCTCATCTCTGCAGTTCTAGGACCTTATATTTAACTTAGAGAGCCTTTGTCTAACAAAGGAAAAAATGCTTAAACTGATAGGAAGCTAATTTTCCTGGAAAAATCAATTACATAATTATGATGGAAATATTTCTATTAATATATTCAGTTCAATATTTTGAGGATCCATACTTGCAAAGAAGATAATCTTACTCTTTCTTTATATAGCCTGGACAATAAGTTGATAAATCTTCTATCATTTAGTTTTATTGAATAAGAATCAGCACATTATGGCTTCACTGTGCTTCCTGTACTGTTTTTACTTATATTAACTCTTAATCCTCATAGCAACATATTCGATAGGTACCACTATTATCTTCATTGAACATATGAGGAAACTAGGAGATACTAAGACTTAAGGACACACAATCAGTCATGGTAACAGGATTTCAACCCAGGGAATCTGTCTTTGGAAACTGTGCTTGTGAATATGCTATACCACATCAAAAAATCCATGTGTAGATAAAATTAAACTGGGCATCTCTAGGCAAAATCATGCAAAGTACTTGCATCTTTAGTGTCTTCCTTAGAAAACGACTTGACTTCTCTTTCAGTACCCTTCCCTTATATTCTGGTGCAGTCTATTCTCCATCTACTTACCTCTCTGCCACCATTCATACCTTATCTAACAGGAACAAATGTAGTTTTCATTATTTGTCATTGGCTAAACGCATTTGCACTGCGATATCTTCTTTTAAGTAATATTCATTAATTCATTCACTCCACAAATATTTATTGAATCTTTATTGTGTTCCAGAAACGGTTTTCTCTTTTCTCCCTTCCCTTCCCTTTCCTTTCTTCTTCTTTTTTCTCTCCCCCTCTCTCCTTCCTTCCTTCCTTC
>NW_006436298.1:22778356-22840979 GCF_000325575.1 Pteropus alecto | reverse complement strand
CTTCCTTCCTTCCTTCCTTCCTTCCTTCCTTCCTTCCTTCCTTCTTTCCTTCCTTCTCCCACTATCTGTCTCTCCCTTTTCATTCTCCTCCCCCCTCCCTCCCTTCTTTTCTAACTCCCTATCTTTTCTCCTAAATAAATCCAGACCTCAGCAAACAAGTGGAGGAGACATAAGGTTTTCTCCTTGCCTTTTGCAATTCTGCTAAACCAGACTGGCTTCAAGATAAACGTTTAACCATTTTGGAAAGAGGGAGACCAACACAGTGAGGAAGTCACTCCTCTGGGACCAGATAGCCCTAATCCTTGGGAGAAGCTTAAAAAAAAAAAAAATACAGACCTTTCTGAAGAGTTTATTAAGTTCTCTTAAATTTTGAGGCTTAGATTCATAGACTCAGAAGTAAAGCATTTCATCTGAAACATACCAAGTACAATTATCTCCCATGATAAACTGGCAGAGCATTTGCTCTAACTTTTTAAGGGGAAGGTGACATGGTTCTTCAAGTTTGCTTTTAGCTATACATTTTACATTTTAGCTATACATTATGCGTACTTTCAAATGAAAAATTAATTGAAACTATTATATTTTCACCAAACCTTTATGGTCGCTATCTAAAGTATGAATCACTTCATTTGAAATAATTTCGGGTTTGCAACAAGTTCTGTGTTTTTAATGAGCCTGGTCTAAACCATGGGTTTAATGTAGAATTCAGTTAAACTTGCTTTTGAACCCATCATAAATGTTTTTTATGGTTCTAATGCTTAAGGGACTTTTGTCAAACTTTTTGGTGACAACTGGACCAAAAACCCCACAGTTATTTGGCTCTCACTCTCTCCAGAGCTGGCAGAGAACAAGAATTGCAGAATGCAATTGGTAGAGCCAAATACACAAAGACAATCTAATAACATTTCAAAAGAACAATTCCCTGGGGTTCTTTGTTGAAAGTATTTTGTCTCTTTTCAGTGATTTACTAGTTTTTCTTCTCTAGATTTCATTCCAAAGCTTAGAAATTATCAGACTTAGAAATAAGAAGAGAAAAATACAATGATTTTTACCTTTCATAGACTACAAAACACACCCCCAAAAGACTGAAATAATCAAAAGTGAAAACTGGAGTTTTTGTGACTTTATTTTGCATTGAATTTAATTTATACATTTATACCTATACTTATGCCTGAAATGTTGTTTCCTCAAAAACAGAAGAAATGATATCATAAATTTAAAAGAGGTCACAAAAAGAAAGAAAAGAAAAAGAAATAAAATAGAATTTAAGTGATCAAAGAAGATACATATATAAAAAGATGTACAATATTTTAGCCTTTAGGAAAATTCAGATTAAAACCTCAGTGAGATAGTACTGTACATCTGTTAGAATGGATTATTATTTAAAAATTTATTTATTTTTTAACATTTTTTAATTTTTTTCTGTTAGAATGGCTTAAATAAAAATACCGTCAATACCATGTGTCGACAAAGAATGTGTACAAATGAAACTCTCACACATTGCTGGTGAGAATGCAGAATGGTGTATCCACTCTGGAAAACAGTTTAGGAGTTTCTTATAAAGTTAATTATACACCTATCATATGAATTAGCAATATCACTCTTGATGTTTATCTATATAAATTAAGCCTCTGATAAATGTCGATAGCAGTTCTGTATGTTACTGTATGTTACTGCTGCAAACTGAAAACAACCCAAAGCCTTCCAATGGGTGTGTGTACAAACAATTGGTGGTACATCCATTTCATGTAATACTACTGAACAATAAAAAGGAAGACACTACTGATACACGCAATTATTTAGTTGACTTTCGCAAATGACATGCTGAGTGAAAGGAGCCAGTATCAAAAGGGTACATAGTGTTCAAATCCATTTATATGACATTTTAGAAAAGACAAATACAGTGGTGGAGAGCAGCAGAGTTTGCCAGTGTTGAGGTAGAGGAAAGGTGTAATTATTTGGGGGATGATAGAACTGTTTTATATCCTGATTGTGATGATGGTCACACAAATCTATGCACGTGTTAAAATACATAGAACCGTACAACAGATAAAAAAATAATAAAAAGAATATTTAGATTTTAATATGGATCCAAGTTTTCTAATGGGAAAAAGGAAATTCATTTAGTTACACAATTTACAAGATATATAATGGAGAGAGAACACCCTGGGAACTCTGAGGAAGTTCAATTATTATTTATGTTCATACCAGGTGTGTCTTTACAAAGAGGACAATGTATTAATCACAGGATGATTTTCTATATGAACAATGATGAGTTTCACAGAAATGTTTCATTTTTGGTCCCTCAAAATAGGCAGATAACATCATTTCAAAACACAGCTGAATAAAATTAATTCAAAATATATCAACTCCATGTAATCTAAAAATAATCTTTTTGAATTTGCTCAATCCAGAGGTAGATTTAAACATATTCTTCAGAGAATCTTATTTATATGTCATACATATTTCATGCAGAAATCACATCTATATTAGCTTATCTCTCAAATAATAATGATTTCTAAAGACTACTTTTAACGATTATAAGCATAAAACAATGTAAAATAAAGGTGAAAAAGGCAAGAGTGGAAGGGGCAAGGTGTGGGCATTAAGCCATAAAGACATGAAATTTATTCATGGCATCTGTATCATCTTGCTGTAATCATACTATGTGTGTACAGGTTAAAATACTAATTTTCAATGGCATTTTAATGTCACAAGTTTTAAATAAGAGCATAATGTTCTATATAAATGATACATATTAAATCTAACTTAAAATTTTTAATTCCCTATTTATTCACTCCACTTCAAAAAAGCTTAATTTGCAAATTTAATCTCAGAAAAACATAATAAAATATAATCTACTTTAATATAAGTGTTTTCTCTTGTGTTTTGGTTACACTGAACAGAAGAGAAAACCTCTGGTTAATGTTTAACATTAAGTAAATCTTGTATGTCATTGAAAGACATAAATGTATGTATATTTGTTGTCATGTGTGGGGAAATGCAGTACTTTTACCTACTTTGGTAGAAGCAGTATTGCTTTAGACGAAAAACAAGTCGAATAAAATTACATAGGCCATACCAAATCTCTTGGAATTATCAAAGAGATAATGGGAACATCAAAATAGTTACATTATAGTACAATAGCAAAACTCTCATACATACACATACATCACACATAAACACATGTTTGAGAATCATGACAATAATTGAAAAAATTGTGAGTATTATGTGTTCAAGAAATATTCAATAAATATTTTTCATTAAAAAAATCTTAAAATATTTAAAATGCTATTTCTTGAATGTTATTTAGTATTAATCACTGCTATTTTCCCTACTGCATTTGAAATTATTTGAGGATCATTATTTCTCAAAGATGAACTCTCTCTGTCAACCCTTTTCTAGGGAGCAGTTTTGTGACTCATAGATCATTCTAATTTCAATGAGTTGGGAGGTCTTATCTACTCAACGGTATTTTTTTAAGGCTTTCTATTGCTAATCATGGCATACCTTTTTTTTTTAACCTATGCACTGTTTGCCAATATGTCCTAAACAAACACACTGTGATATTTTGTTTTATTGACATCTGTTTTTATGGTCATCAAATTCTTCCCTTGAAGGAAATTGAACACTTAAATTTTTCAGATTACATGAGTACCATTTGATACTCTGAAGAAATAATGTAACGTTGAGGTCTAAAATCAGGTTATTTGTATAGAGAGTATTTTATGTGATCTAGTGTGGACCAGATAAATAAAATGATTGTTTTAATATCTCAGGAAAATGACAATTTAGGATGAAAGTCAATTTAGTTATTGAACTCAGTGAACATATTCCCAGAAATATGTAAAGTATATAATAACTAAGCTAGGAATACAGTGATATTTACAAATTGTATCAAAGAGGCAAATCTTATCAGTTTCTCTTTATCTTAGCTTACATCTTACATTTGTTTAAAAAACACTAAATAGAAAATCCCAAATTCTTAGAATGGCATAAATTTTCTTCTAGGATCAGTGTTCTTGTTCCTTTTGTAGTGTCATCAAGCCATATTTCCCTATATCTACCCCATGATGTAGCTGTCCACACTATTTGAAGTAGGTATTTATATGTGTTTATATGTGCAGTTCTTTTTGTCTGAAATATCCCTTCTCTCCTTTCTGCTTAGTAAACTCTTCAAAGTCCATCAGAACTGGCCACTTAAGTCATTTTTGTGAAGCCTTCTTCTTCATGGCAGAATTAGGTGTGATATTTGTCTTGCTCCACAGCATCTTGTGTCCAGCTCTAAAGAGAAGCTGGGACGTTGTTTTTAACCATTCATTTACTTGCCAGTCATTCTCACTAGAGTGTGTTTTTAGAGAATAGGAATTTAACTTTCTTAAATCTTTGCATCTTATCAGACTTAATAAATATTTGTTGACTGAATTAAATGTGTGCAACAATGGTAATGGTAGGAAGGAGTAGTGCTAAAGATGAGGGAGAGGGAAAGACACCAAACAGCTTTCCCTCTGAGGACTAATTTGAGAAGACTCAATACACAACTGTGAGAAAGATATTGCAGATGAGACTATTGACTGGGATTTATGAACTGTGCCCAGAGAACAGCAGGATTTTTAAGGCTGCATGGACATAAGTGTTCCATAATGTTTTAGAAGTAAAAACAAAAGAGTTAGGAGTCATTAAGATGTCCACACCTTCTAGTTTGAGTCTTAAATTAATTTGTTCATTTGACTTTTTTTTTAACAGCAATTTACACGGGATAAACTGCTATGAAATTTCTCTGTGACCTTGGGAAAGTCATTTAACATTGTTAGGCCTCAATTTGCTTATCAAAAATGAAAGGAATTTAGTATTCGCACTAAACCAATATTTCGTTCTTCACTGACATTTTAATAGTTTAATGAAAGCCATATTTTATAGACTTACTATGTAGAATCTGAGTTCATTCCCTGACGTAATTGATGGGCTGTTCAATTTCCTTACCCAACTTTTTCCTTCATCAGCTTGCTGCAGTATTTAAAATTCCCACCAGGATCTGTTTGGGTTCAGGATTACCTCTACAAGGCTCTCTTTAAAATGTAAACAAATTATCTAGAAGATAGACACTTAAAGTCATTAAGACATGTTCAATATGGATTAGTGATCTTTAAAACTTAAATTTGATCAGATCACTACCTTACTTAAAATCTTTTAGTGGCTTCTCATTGGGCTTAGGATAAAGATAAACTGCTTATTGTGGCCTCTGAGCCCTAGCACATTCAATCCTCAACTTCCTACTCATCTTTCCAGACTCATCCCCATTACACTCCTGCAACTCTCTGGGTTCCAATCACTCCACCTTCTTTCAGTCTCCTTCAGCCCTTCTTCTGCCTGCCACTTGCTATTCTCCTAAGTACTTTTCCCTAGACTGCTTAGTTAACGGCTATTTATCTTTCCACTTAATTGCTGCTTTCTCAGGGCAGTATTCTCTGACCTTCATAACTAAGTCAAATTCCCTTGTTCAGACTTCCATGCACTGTGCCCCTCTGCTTCATTGGCTTCATATCACTTCTTCTCTGATGGTCACATTATTGTTTGTCTTCCTTACTACATCATAAACTCCCTGAGGACAGAGATTATGTTTCCTTTTGCTTACTGTTATATTCTTACTTTCTATCATGAAAGATAAACCTATCATGCCTAGGACATGTTGTGCCCTCCATAAATAGGATTTGAATGGATGGATAGATAAAAGATTAAATAAACAAATAAATAAATATATCATCAATCTCATCAGCTCTGAGTCTTAAAGCACAGAACTCTGTGGAATGAGATTTAAGACAGATTAAAAGCCAAAACTTTTCCTCCCGAGATCATCACTCCTCCCTCAGCCTGCTTTTCTTCTCATCCCTTCTCTTATTGCTCTCCTTCTTCACTGCATTTCCTTGTGGTTCCTCAAGCACATTAAGCGCACTCTGACCTTAGGCCCCTTGGACATTGGCCTTTTCTTCCTTGGAGCTCTCCTCCAGACTTCTGTGTGGCTGACTTCTTTACTAAGAAGCCATCTTCCTTGTGAGGCCTATCTTGGCCTCTCTATTTGAAAGTACAATCCTCTCTCTTCCCACCCCTATAATCCTCATCTCTTTTGCCATGCTTTTTTTTTTTTTCCCCATAGCCATATTATCTGCTAATAGCCTAATTTACTCATTTATTGTCTTTATTATTTCTTTTCTGTTTTCCTTCTTAGACTGTAAGCTCTCTGGGGCCAGGGATCTCTGGAGTTCATTGATATAGTCCTAATACCTACCTGAGGCACTGCCTGATAACACACAGAAGGTGCTCAACAAATATTTATTAAATAAATGAAAGGCAGGGCATGGGCAGAAAAGTTATCTAGGATAGGTGTAGAATAAAATATACTCAGCAATTGAAAGTCATTAGATTCCTGATGGAGTGCAACAGGAAGGGGGCAGGGTTTTAAAGACAAAGTCATCCGCTGCTCCATTTTACATGAGGCCTGACCCTGCTTTTAAGTCGATGAACATTTATGAAGAAAGATTCTAATCTACTCCAAAATAATTTATATAGTAGATAGGCTTATGGGCATGGCTATGCTTCTGACAAATGAGAGATTTCTGCCCTTGAGTTCTGCTATGTAAACATGGCAGATGGTTATATAAACATAGTACTTAAGAACTGTATTTGGCAAAAGAACAAGAAATATTCTTAGAAGGACATTCTGCACTCTTCCTAGTAAAAACTAGAGAATTGTATAAAGGCATGAAGCCCCTTTCCCTCATATCTGTAAAAAGTGAGTATCTATATAACCATATTCACCAAAGTCAGGTAGATTTCCAAATTCATCAAAGTTTTTTGCTTTTACTCCACTGACAATTTTGATATTGATTACCTTTATACTTAGGAGGTCTGTTTTTGAGCTATATTCTTTAATATTGATAAGATGTTGACATTTATTTAACAGTTGAAAATCTATATACTTATGAAGTACAAAAAAGGAAAAAAAAAAATCATAGAAGTGTCCTGAAAGTACTTTAAGTAATACAGCACTTATAAGAGGGAAACTTGCTGAAATTTTCTATTCAGTGGAAAATTATAACTAAGTTGGGTTTAAAACTCAATTATATCAGACTTATAGGAGGTTACATAATTTTAAAGGTCAGACTTGGTCACAGGAAAGAGAGTACAAACTTTATTCTCAAGTACAGCTGCCAGGAATGCATTTAGCCTTTTAATAAACAGATAAAGATCTTTTGTTTCTTTTACTGTTACTCTTGCTCTTTGAATCTTTACATGATTTCTCTGCCCACATTTCCTCTAAGTTTTCTCCCAAAGGATGGTTGTAATGGCAGTTTGCCTCCTACATCTTTCCACCCCAGTCTTCAATCTTCTTGAAAGAATTAGGAAGAGAAAAAGAACTAATTGTATGCAGTCGGCGCTGTGATCTTCTCAGTGAAATTATTTAGGCTACCAAAGTTCTCTCTACCCACTGTGTAGTTGTAAAAATAATTTGCATTAAAATTTCTTATGACTTTTGTTATGTTGGCATTCATATCTCATATTTTATAGAAAGATTTCTAATTAAAGTCCAATGGTCTAGGTTTCAATTATCTAGGCAGTGACTCTTGTTACATAGTGATACCTATTTAAAGCATTAAATCAGAAAAAAGACCAAACCAAACAAAATAAAACTGCAGATAGGTTGGGTCATGAGATATGTAGCTTGAATGGGGGATTTGCAAAACCTTGTTATTAAAAAAACAGGAAAACTGGAAAAGCTTTACTCTCTCCATGAATTTTAAAGAGTGAATAAGCTTAACCTACTGAACACAACTCTGAAATGTTTCTAATTCACTTATTATCAATGAAGGTAGACCAGAGAATGCAGAGAGAATTTCACCTTAGGGAAATGTACTGCTGTGCATTTTCAGTAACTGTATAGTCCATTTCTGCCTCTATGCTTGAAAATTAACAGCATGTTAACAGGACTATTACCTACACTGTGGCACTATCTGCTTAGGATTAGGCCATTAAATATTGATGGAGATAATTGTTCCTGCACTTGAACATCAGAAAGATGGAACTAAGAGTAGTTTAACTGGCATTTGCCTTTATGCTTGGTAAATAGAGGGCTGGATTTCAATGTATAGAAGGATAAGTATTACCTTGTACTCAGTTCCATAGCCAAGGCATCATTGATCAGAAACTGTGGTTTGTAAAAATGTTATAGTAAAAGTTAAACAAAACAGTTCAGCTGAGCTTTGTTGGAATTTACTGAAAGAAAATGTGATAAAACCGTTTCTTAAGAACATGCAAGCAGAATTTCTTGCCGTTTGTCTATTTATTTATTTATTTCAAAATGTTACGTGTTATGCTAAGAATTACCATAGTATTTAGTGTATTTTATAATCTAGAAGATTTTTTTATACTTTTACTGAATAATGCGTTAAGCAGCTTGCTGATTGGATAAAAGAGTCTAAGACTTTATCCCATTGCAGTTTGTCCTGTCTGTCTTTCTGACCAGATTGTGAGTTTCTTAAAGGATTATATCCTGTTCATTATCCTAACTTCAGTGCCTAGCACAGCACTTAATATATCCTAGGTAGTCAATAGATATAAGTAGAAATTATATTTGCAATATGGTCTTTGCCCTTGAAAGCCTTACCCAGTTATAGAAATATCTCATCTGATGGAATTGAGCATGACTAGCTTTGAAAGACTATGCTGAGGACTCAGGAGATAATTTAGACTATTGGTAAAAACATGGGCCTTTGTGGCAAGCAGATGTGTTCGGATCTAGGCTCTATCACTTAACAGCATGTGATTTTGGGCAAAGTATTTAAAATTCTGAACCCTTAGGTTTTTCATCAGTAAGACAAGGATAACAATCTCTACCTCATAGGGCTGTTCTGACAATAAGTAGATACCATAGATTTTCAATGACAGCAATTACTTTTTTTTTTATTACATATAAAAAGAATTTGGGCTATTTTAAGAATCTGTCTAATGAGCTTGTCTTTTAATTAAAACAAAGCAAAGCAATAGTGTCCAGAATGTGGCAATAATACTCGGGGATTATTTTTTTTTAATAAAATGACTTTCAATATTATTTATTTTATGCTTGTATGTGTGTATGTATGTATGTATTCACATAGGTATGTATTTATAACATTCCAAGCCTGTTTTTCACTAATGACTTGCTAGATACACTACGCCAACCCAAAATTAAATCAGGGCATAGCTCATGATTTGGTGAACACAGTAGTTATGGGCTGAACTGAGTCCTCTCAAAATTCAAATATTGAAGCTCTAACTTACGGTACTTCAAAATGTGACTGTTTTTAGAGATAGAGCTTTTAAAGAGGCAATTAAGTTAAAATGAGGTTGTTAGGATGAGCACTAAGCCTATCTGACTAGTATCCTTATATGAAGGGAAACTTAGGACACAATGGAAGACAGCAGGAACACACGAAAGACCATGTGAAGACACAGGGAGAAGACAGCCATCTGCAAACAAGGAGAGAGGCCTCAGAAAAAATCAACCCTGCTTCCACCTTGATCTTAGACTTCTCGTCTCCATACCTGTGAAAAAATACATTTCTGCTGTTTAAGCTACCCCATTTGTGGCATTTTGATATGACAGCCTCAGGAAACTAATACAACTGTAAATACTAAACTAAATTCAATTTAGTTTTAACTTTATAGAAACTGAATCAAACAAAGAATTTTTAAAAATTTACTTGGTAAACTACTTAAACTTACTGCTAATGTATGAACTCATTCTCAAGTAATGGACTTTTTACCATAAACTTTGAAAACAATTCCAAAGAAAGCTTCAAAAAGTATTTGAATACTTAGAATCAATGCTGATGCAGTGAGAACCTTGATGTTTGACCTCTTGTAATCTGAAGCTCCTACAGCCACTGGCAGAATCTCTTGCTATGTCTCCTTGGACTATCTTATTCTTTTTCTTTTGGTAGCATGGTAAATACATCTGTTTGCTGCCACAGTTCCTAAGGTTCACAAGTTTATGGTATCATTTGAATTTTGCTTTTCTAATATCTTAAAATATTTTCTTTGGTTGATTCTGTTTGGTGTGCCTCATTTTAGCTCACCGTCAGGTAAGCTAGTGTTGGGATCTAGGCTCTATCGCTTACCAGATAGTTTATTCTTAAGTCTTTATCCCTATCTTTTACTTTGATTGTTGCATCCACATACCTATCTCCTCAAGTTTCACCTCATTAGAACTGGTTTTGTTAAAACAAGTTAAAATTTCTTCCGTTTTTTGTGTTTGTTTGTTTGTTTGTTTGTTTGTTTTTTATACCATCAGCACAATAAAAGTGAGGCAAAGTAGCATGGTAGTTAAGTGAGAGCCTTGGGGTCAGATGCCTGTGTTCAGATCTCAGTTTTGCTTGTTCCTACCTGTGATTTGTTGGACTATTTACCTCAAAGAGCCTCAGCTTCCTTCTTAAAATGGAGATTTCAATGGGTCATTGTGAGGTTAAATGAGATGATACGTGTCAAGTGCTTAGCAGAGAGACTAGACTGGCACACAGTAGAACTTCAAGTAACATTAACCTTTGTGATGTTAGAGCATCTATTTCCAGGAGTAGCAATGTGCCTCAACAATGGCAGAGTTTTGTGCAAAAAATACATGATGGTAATCTGAAAAGCTGTAAGTTGTTCCTCACTTCAGGAGCAATGTTAAGGCGAATTTCATGTCCCTTATATTTGAGCGAGGTTAAAGCCAACAACAGCTGGTTTTACCTAAGAAAGTGGCCCTAAAAGTTATAATTGCACATTTCTCTCCTGCACTCTCTGAAGTCTTTACTTGAGTATGAGGCTGTTCAATATTTTATTCTTAATCTTATTTTTATGTTGGAAATATATAGACTTTGGGTGGTAGGGCATAAAGTAACTGAGTCCATTTCAATAACATCAATTTAGTTCAGCTAAAAAGAACTTAACATCTGTAATCAGACTTCCAATCAGCCTCCAACTTCTGGCATTCTCAAAGGACAGGGCAACACAAACCCAAAAGAAATAAATTTATTTAGACTAATTATAAATGTGTTCTGGCATATAGGTGGAGAATTACAAATACATTTCTTTTAGATCATTTTTAAAAGTTTTTACCTACCAGTCTCAGGGAGGAGTCACCTTTTCTTGACACGAGAGCACAAATATTGTGGATGAAGCCATGCAAATGTTTAACATGTCCATCTTAACAGACATTAGTGGTGGGATGAGTCATATTCTCATTTGTTTTTTTATTACATTTGTTGACTAAGCTAAGATATATCAAAGACAAATATTAAAGACTATAAACCATTTTAAATTATTTTTTTGAGAAATGTTTAATGCATATTTAATAATCTCTTTTCAACTATACCAAATTTCTACTGTGAAAGCTAGAAAACCTCTGTAGAATTAAAAGAGCTAAAATTTTACTTTGAACTTTTTTCTAAGTAGATAGAGTTTCATTCACAACCAGATAAAGATATCTTTGTATCCTATTTATTGCAATAATAGACCGGATGGATTCTTGGTAAAACCTGAATATTTTTAAATGCTGTATATGTTCTAGTTCTAAATTGCATGTTTTAAGCATATTGCTTTGAAATCCTGAAAAAAAAAATGCATACTGAATTTTGATGTGTTCTAAAACAGTCATGAAAATTAACATCTTCCCTCAGCCCAGGGCCAAACAGATTTTTTTGCAGGGCCAAATTAGAATCTGCCTACAGGCTTCAGATAAAAAAAGGTAACAAGCAGGCAACTTTATAAAGTCAGAAAAGGCAAAGTAATCTTACATGGCTATCTTTTTTGGTAATTTAAGTAGCTGGGGAAGAAAATAATCTTTTAACTTAGCCTAAACCCTCTGGAGTGTGTAGATATTAATAGGTCTTTTTCAGGATGTAAGCAGGCATAATGGTACTTTACCACCTATAGGCAACAAATTGATTTAATGTAGAAATATAAGTTATGAGGAGTAGAACTTGCAAGACATATTAACTAGGTACTCTTTTTAGATTCCTTTAGGGTTCACATTTGAACAGGCCTAACTCGCTACATAGTATTGGGAAGTCAGAAGTCAGAATTATGGATTACTAATTACAGATTATTATTTCTACCTGTTCTGAGATGCCATTGGTGAAAACTAACAGTGTGGATCATAATAGCCATTAGACTAAGCACACCAGTAGAGAAGCAATGCCTAGAGCATCAGGGAAGGAAGAAGAACATAGAGCAGTCCAGGAAGAGAAGGCCTGGGAATGTAAGCATGTACACTTGGAGACTCCATGGTACATAAATGTGGATATTGGTGTATTGAGTCAGGAACCAGTTCAACATTCAAGAGACAATTATGAGCACCAATTATATACCTGGGAGTGTGGTATCCGTTGAAAGTCAAAAATAAATGAGACAACTCTGCTCTCAAAGAGCTCAAAGTCTGGTGAAACGTCCATAAGAGAATGAAGGAAATATGGCCTAAAAAAGATGATAATAAAAATATATCAGGAAACATGTCTTGAGTACTTAAGATAGTCCGATCTCTGTTTCAAGACTATTAGCATTCATTTTCATTTATACAACAACTCAGTAAGTTAGGGATAATTATTATTTCCATATTACAATTAAGAGAACTGAGACCAGGAAGGGATAAGTAGCTTATCCAAGGTCACAAAACTAATAAGTGGTGCTTCAACCAAGAGAAAAGAAATAAAACAGGGGCAGCAAGAGAAGACATGGATAGATGGATGGATGATGGATGGATGGATGGATGGATGGAGATATCTACATCTATATATATCTCAACATGTGTGTGTGTGTGTGTGTGTGTGTGTGTATACACACATATGTATATGTCATTACAGACATCTTCATCATCCTCACATACACATTGTAAATATGCTTTATGTGTTTCTGCTTTACCAGTTTCTCGTATGCTATTGCCACACTTGGACCATACTTAATGCATTTCCTCATTCCTTGTGTCTGTCTGTCAAGACCAGCTCAAATTCTACTTTATTTATGAGTCCTTCTCTGAAGATTCTTAATGGAAATGATCTCTCCCCACTCTAAAATGTCATTAGCTTTATTCTTGTTCATTTACTCACTAATACTATTTTATAGAGTGCACTATAGCTAGTTGCTTTTCTTGAATGTGGCAATTTGAAAAGTGTTTCCCCTCAGTGCTACACACACAAGGCACACAATAAGTGTTTCTTGATGCATCAATGCATGGATTGATTGGAACAAGAAAACCCCTGTCATTCATGCACCATTGCTCCCTATACCAATGTAGGATGTGCTATTGTTTTTTGTGGTTCCATTAATATTACAGTTTTAATCAGAGATGTCCAAATGGAGTCTACTCTACTATCTCCTTTCTGGTAGAACTGATTTCTAGCATTGTGTTATGCTGGGTTCTTTGCTGGGTCACTTCTTGGTTCACTCTGATAAGCTTGTTTCACAGTTTTATATCTTTTCTAGTCTGGTGAACAGTATCTCACAAGAAAAATCTGGAAAGGAATCAGTCAGCCAGCCAGCCAGCCAGCCAGGATGCTTTTTCCTTACAACATTTTATGGCCCTTTACAAACCTGCTAAAATGGGAATCATTCTTTTGCAGTTCTCTTATCGGATTACAGTTGTAACGTCTGGAGTGTTGGTCCTATCCAAATTCAGAGACCCTTAGAATAGATGAGACCTCTCTCTCCTCTGGTGTCCTTAGTAAGTCTGGCCTGCATGATGGTCATTTTAACTGGCAGAATAAGAGAAGGACTGAAACCTCATTGCAGTCTTTTCAGCTTCCTTCGAATTCTTTCCCAGAGCGGTTACCCCTCGTAGGCTAAGCTCTAAGGGGTTGGTAAAATACCCCAATTGTTCTCCATTACACTCTTTTTATTTACTGTGCTGACAGAGTCAAATGACTCCACAAAGACATCATGTTGGCTGCAATTACTCCCCCCTCATCCACCCTCCCTCCCATCCCCGTCTCCAATCTTTGTGTTTTCTAAGCTGTTTCAAATCTTCGAGGAGTGAGTCCTAGGGGAAACCAGAGTTTAGAATTCTTAATCTAGTGAATTAGGGTTACAAAAAATAATATGAAATTGTAATTATGTTATTCTTGGGTAGAAACAGGCTAAACATAAAATTCTTTGACTAGGAGTACCCAGGTTATGGATTTAATGGACTATAATAGAATTACATGATCCATTCAGTCAGAGCCAATATTCTAGGTGGGCCAATTGTGGAGGAGTTTTATGATGAGAGTGCTCATGATCTAGTTTACCAAGAAATATGTAGAACAAATCTTTGATTCATGGGATCATATATCAAGTTCATCTATAAGAAGTCTGAGAAGTTGTTAACCTCTTTTATTAATACGGCTGATGAACATATTCTCTGGATTAAATGCTGAAGGAGGGGTGGGGGTTTGTGTGTTGCTGGTTCTACAAAATACAATAATCTCTGTGGACTATCCTAACTCAGTGAGTAGATTATGCTTGCTAGTTATTGAGGGAAAAAATTCTTTTATATCCTCTTCAAAATCTCTCTTCAAAAGTCTCTATTTGACCCAACTGATAGTTCTATGTATGACAGTGCTCAGACAAACAAAACAAACGAAACAAACAAACAAAACACAACAAAAAAAACCCCAAAAAACTAGATTAATGCTTAGAGTTGGAAGAAAAGGAACATACATTTTCTCTTTTCCCCTCCATCACTCTTCCTGTCTTCTTTGTCAAAACCATATTATACACTGAAGAGTTTCATAGAGAAAAAAAACATTTAAACAAGTGAACATGTAGCAGCAACACAGATTAAATTTATCCACTATATACCATGTACTGTGTAAGGAACCAGAGAAAGAAAGAAAAATGAGGTGCTCTTTCACCCCAAAGTCTAATAGAATGGATAGAGAGCAAAAGAGAATGTACATGAACAGATATAATATGGATGGTAAGGAAATGAAAAAATCAGAAATCATAGTGGAAAAGTAATCATGTGGAAAGAAAGGAAGTTTTCATAAAATACTCTAAAAATATACCAGAAAAATGATTTTTTAAAAAAAGAATAATTCTTAATGAAGAAAATTATATTTTTTGTCCTATAAAAAAGGAAGCATGCCATCCTACTCCATTATAGTAGGACATGTGTTGTTTGTTAACTTTTGTTTTTGTTTTTATAAGATAATGAATTGTACTCATCTCCCTTGTGATTTGGAGCATAAGGTTTCATATATGTGGGATGTAACAGAATAGAAATATTAACTGTTCTAAACAGAGATCATCCTAACAATGTTAGTTGTATTAGCTCAAAATAATAAGTCCCAACTCTAGAAATAGTGAAAAAAATCAAACAAAGACATGAAGCTAAGCAAAATTCCATTAAGTTATGCTATTTTTGACCTTTAATGTTAACTTGGAGACCTAGCATCAACAGTATCTTTTTTCTATCAACTGTCCCATTGGGAGTCTTTATCAAGGTAAATGTCTAGAGACAGGTAGTCAGAGGTAGAAATAAGACCAAGTATTACATTTTCAAAATTTGGAAAAGAAAGATATTTTTTTCTAAAGTAGTCAAAGCAAAGGTCTTTCATTAGAAACTCAGCAGAAAAATAGTTTTTAATAAATCCCTTACGAATACATTGGCATATTTATACTTGGGTGGTAAATGTTATCAATTACCTTACTAATCACTACTCAAACTAATTTCTTGGAACTCACAAGTTTTTCTCAAATTATTTAACAAAACACAGAGATAGTATTCACAGTACGGTATTGATTATGTCACACCCATTCATTCTTGTATTCATTCACACATTTAGTGTGTTACTATACTTGGGGATACAGAGAGGAACTTGGCATAATTCCAGATCTCAAGAAACCACATTTTTTTTTTTGCAGGAGATGACATCATCACAGTTTTAGAATTGCTTATCCCCTTTCATTGTATGTGTACAAAATATGGAGTGATGGATAACAGTTTGGAGGTTAGAAGCCCTAGCTCTGAGTTCTTCTACCAGTTAATAGCTGTGTTCTAAGCAGAGCAGCTTAGAACACAGTAAAATGAGAGAGAAATTCCTTCATGGAGTTAAGAGGATTATATGAAACAGTGCATGTGAATCATTTAGTACAGAACCTGGCACCTTCAAATTAATTAAAAAAAAAAAAGCCATTACTATCATCATAGAACTGGAATCTGGTCAAGAACTATTTTTTTTTTTGCTCTGAAAAATACTAAGGAACTTATTTACAGATACAGAGATCATAGGTAGAAATATTGGGATTCCCACCCAGGTTTCATTGCCAAGTCATTTACATGCTCAGGATTTTTTTCTTTCTACTACATTAGATATCTTCTGAAATAGCTTCATTTCCATGACTTCCTTGAAAGGATAATGCTTGTAATTAATATGGAAAAATCATCCATGCAGTTCTTTCTAAATCTCCTTTTCTCTGGCCTATTTTGCTAAATCTTCTGTAAGAATTATTCTTTTTACCCTTTTACAGAAAGACTTATAATATTGAGGCATGATACTTGTTACTAAATGATTAATAATAATTATAGAAGTTTCACTTTTTCTCAACCAAATATCATTACATTATGGAGCCAGCAACTTTAGACACTTAATTAACTCTTATTTTGTAGCTTCTAAACACAGTTTTTAAAGAAATCTTTTAAAAAGATGTCAAGTATGTACTAAAGCTTTGTCAGTTCTGTTTTCAGGCTAGAATATATATTTTTTTAACTGCTAAGTTATACACCCCATTGGAATCCATTACCGTGGCAGGTTTTTCTAGGCAAATAGCACACCAGAGGAAAGTTTGGCTTTGAGTTTTCTTTCTGATTTAGTTTATTCTTTGGTTGCTAATTTGCATTTTTCTCTGAAACAGATTAGAATTAAAATACATATGCAAAAGCATAAAGCAAAGAAAGACAACCTCTGGCCCCCAACTAACAGTATAAATTTGGGAAAATTACTTCACTGATTTCTATCTCAGTTTAAGCATTTGTAAAAGTGGGTAATAATTTTTATTATAAAGTTCTGTTTTGAGGATAGAATGTGGTCATGTGCTGGAGTTGGCCTATTGTTAATTATTCAGGAATTCTGAGAGCTGGCTATTAAAATCTTGGTAGTTTAAAACTGGCCATGGGGGGAGTATTTACACCATAGAAATTGGCAAATGCTATAAATTAGAGCTTTCCTTTTCTTTTCTGGAGAGTGGGTTTACCACACATCGCTGGACAATCTTTAGAAACCACTTAGTAAAATTCCAGGCCCACATTAAGATTTTAATATTCTTAATTCTTAGGAGTATGATTATGATATTATTTCAAAATCTGCCTAGGGGTATTTTTCTGTTACCTCTCCAAAGACTTGTATCAATTTGTACCTTTATGCTAACAATAAAGATGTCAAGATGTTTGTGTTAAGAAATCTACCTTTTAGCACCTGCATGAAAGAATTAAAGAGGAATATGCAGAGCCTCACGAGAGAAAACTTATCCTTAGTTGATAGCCAATGTACCTTAATGAGATGGAGAAGTAGAAATACTGCTGATTGCAGGTCATTGTAAGCTTCTTGTTGTATTTCTTTTCTTCAGTAGCAGTACAAAAAGCATTTCATAAATTAATCTAGCTAACGTTAAAAAGTAAACATATTCTAGCATAACATGCCACCTCATCTTTCTGTTTGTTGATTTGTTGGCTACTATTACTTTTGTTTTTTCTATACATTAAATTTTGCTTACCTGGAAGTGAAGTGTTTGAAAATCGCATACAAATTCAAAATGTGTTTTTAATGATAAGATCCATGGCTTGGCTCTGAAAAGAGCATCCATATATCAAATACCTTTATGGCTTTGTCTTCTACTTGATCTGGACAAGGAAAAGCAGGATTCCAGGCAGAGAGGGCAGTTTCCCAAACCTCACTTGTGTAAGTGATTAGAGGTGGCTGTTTGAATTCACATTTCAGAGCATGAGCTCAGAAATGGGCCACATTTTTTAGTATGACTGCTTTTACTAGGAGGGGTGTGGGCATCTGCTATAGCTATATAGCAGATGTTGGGGTAAAAAAATCCCCATTTAGATATAAAATGTATGAGAAAGGATCTAGAGAATAAATAAGGAATGTCAAAAGATGTTGAAGGAATACATTGACATATTTATAGGGACTACTGACTGACAGTAAAAAAATTTGACCATAGCAATTTTGTTTTTGACGTGTTCAGGGAAGTTATTGCTCATATTCAGTCAATTCCTTTTATTTTTCTAACATCTTATTGGTATATATAGTTTTATCTTATTATATATTATCAATGCAAAAATTAAATAAGTGTATAACATATGTAGTCTCACAGTAGTTTTTATTTTTTCCTGAAAATAAATGTTTTATAACTCAATGAAAATTTTAAGAAATAGAGAAGTGAATGAAGGGTAGATAATTTTATCCCTTAGATAAAACTAGTGTTAAAATTTGCATAATAAGCTCTTAGACTTTTTAAAAACAATATTTGAACACATATATATCCATATGAACATAAGCATGCATATATATAATTGTTCATTTGCTGTTTATTTATTTTAAATATAGGGCCATTTCATTCTGAAAACTTGCTTTTTCATTTAGTATAGCTTGGTTATTGTTCCATGTCCACACCTGTAGACCTATTTCATTATTTTTAATAGCTATTTAGTATTCTGCTGATTGTATATATTATGACTTATGTAATAACATATATATTGATAGACATGTAGGAGTTTCTAATTTTTTAACATTAAAAACAATGGCCATTCACATGTATATTTCTTCTCTCTATATTTATATATACTTATACATTTATGAGTATTTCTATAGAATCAATACCCAGAAGTGGATTCTTAATTACTACTTATTTTAATTAAAAAAATTTTTTCAATTACAGTTGACATACAATATCATATTAGTTTTAAGTGTACAACATAGTGATTAGACATTTATATAACTTACAAAGTGATCACCCCTTAAATCTAGTACCCACCTGACAACATACATAGTTATTTGTTATTACTACTTTTAATTCTCAAAATAACCTTGTAAGTTAAGGTTACTATTATTATATTCATTTTATTGAAAATGACTAAAGAATAAAAAATTTAAATAGCCTATCCAAAGTCATGTAGCTAGTAACTAGAAGAGCTAAGTTGTATGCCTACCTCTTGTGTGAGCACAGTACACAATCTGACTACAGAATACTATACCAAGCTGTCTCTGATTACTTCTGCCTCTTAGTGTTTCAATTATTTTCATAATTTAATATTTCTGAGATCTAAATCCATCTCCCCGTTGATGACATTTAACAATCATTGTTACCCAGCTAGCAGTACAGCATAGATGTCATTGCTGACATATGTGCGTCTAGGTTGTTATTTACTGGTTCTATGACTAGACACCTATAAGCCCTCAATAAACCACTTAAGGACCTTGAAGGCAGGACTATGAGTTGTCTGAAAATCTTGTGACACCTTCATTTAAGTAAAAAATGTAACACTAACAAAACTTGCC
Organism: Pteropus alecto; assembly: GCF_000325575.1. NCBI lineage: Eukaryota > Metazoa > Chordata > Mammalia > Chiroptera > Pteropodidae > Pteropus > Pteropus alecto. Next base: position 22,821,426 of record NW_006436298.1, on the reverse strand, counting down.
AAATCGATGTCAAAATCCTGGAAGGAAAACTTAGAGATGATATTAGAGAATTTTATAAAGAAATAGTGCAACACCAACTATTTCAATGAAATAGTGGATAATATTTGGCAGAAAAACACAGACATTGTTAACTCTGAGTCAAAAAGTATTTAAGAAGAATGGACCCCAAATGTAAAGATTCCAACCAATTTATTTAATTTATACATTCTATGTTACGTGTGCATAGGAGTAATATATGATAGAGTCAAAGTCTAAATGTAAAAGAGCTCTTTGAGTAACTAAAAATGAAAATTGCAAATGATGAAAAAATGTTGTGTACAGTATAATTCACAGTAGTTTTTTTTCTTTCTCTTGGATATACATAATACAATGGTACCCCTTACGATTAATGGCTTTTTAGTTCCATTGTAATATATTAGTACCTACCTTATAAGGTGGTTATAAGAATGGCTGTAAGTGCTTAGAACAGTTCCTAGTATATGATGAGCACTTGATAAATAATAGTTATTAAAAATATTTAATAAAAATTGCAAATTTTCCTCCCAAAAGGGTGAATCAATTTACAATACCAATTTAACAATTTTATTACAGTAATTTATAAACCTAAAACATAATTTAGTGTAATTCTTTATTTAAAAAAAGGCTGTTATCTCAAACCTATCATATGTGACCATGTATCTTCTGTACAGATAAAAGGAATAGTTAAGTTTGCTGAAAATCTTAAAAAAACACACAAAAAAACAGAACAACTTTTGTGCAGTCCCATAATTACTTAATTCTACCTACTATTTTCTCAAATAGGTTTTAATTTCTGGGTTATATGTGGGAGTTAAAATTGCACTTTCACCAATGACACTTTGACCTCTAGATAATAATAATAAATATTATTCAGCAAATAAATTATATTTAAAAAATTTTTTAAATCAGTGGAAATTTCTTGTATGCTTAGATTTAAAAAAAACAGTGATAACATTACAAAACTGAGTTCAGGAATATTTTGATATATATGAAATCAATCTACTTTAAAAACAATTTTTAAAAATTTGTGCCTGTTGTTATAGCCAAGAAAACCAGAATTCTGTTGGTAAGGAAAATGTGGAAAAAAATATATAAAATACAGTATATACTTCTCTAGATATTTACCATTTACTGCAGATATACTCATGAAAGAGAAAGTTTATTTTACATTATGTATTCAACCACTTGCTGATATATCTTTCCAGTTAGTCATCTCTTAAACCTCTGCTCCCAGAGTTTGTAAATCTAAGGGATGACTAAGTCAAAGGCTGGGTTGTAAAATTATTGCAATGAAGGTTTTAGTTGTTTCTGGGGCTATCTTAAGAAGAAGTTTAATTTGTCTTCACGAGGGCAGCCAATGGTTGAGTCCTTTTTAGATGCACATATTAAGTCCAAGAAATTGCCATACCTATACAGAAAACAGCATGGCCCAGCTTACCTGAGTAGGGATGTTGAGGCTAGATAGATTATGCTTAAAATGTAGCAGGCCCCATGCCAGCATATCTAATACAGTAGTTGTTAAGATACGCAAACAATTGTAATTGAAAGTGGAGTCAAGCATTTAGAGGCAGAAACACTAATTAGAACTAATTGACAAGTGTTATAACACTCACCAGGGTAGCTCTTTACATAGGAAAATGATAGTTATGTAAATACAGTGATTAATTGTATTCACTTAGCCATTATTTTTCTTCTTGGCATCAAGCATGACCAGAATTTAGCCACTGATTATAACTTTAAATTTATGGTAGATTTCTAAGTGAAAATTTCTGTTTCTCAAACCAGTTTTGCTTCTGTCATTTATATAAGTGTGGTTGTATGTATGTTGTGTGTATGTGTATGTGTATGTGTGTGTGTGCTTTATCAAATTTCTATGCGTGTAGATATAGATAAAATTTGTAACTATCTTCAACTTCTGCTGTAGAAGCTACTCTCAATCCACTGACATTAAAAAATTGTTCTATGTTGATAGGCATAAACACAATTATTTCATATACTTTTTGTGATCTAAATATTCTGGTAATAATAATTTGAAAACAAGTCTTCAGGTCTGTGAATCTAGTATTCTCACCAATATTACAATTCTCTTAAGAAAGAGGAGTTATGCTAAATATATTATTTATCTATAAGTACATTTTGCCATATTAAAAATATCATTTGAAAACTCTTAAATGGAGGTTTCACTGAAAGTGAAACCAAAGAAAACGTATTTGACTATTTCTTATAACATAAGATATGGTAAGAAAAATTTTGTTAGCTCAAACTAGACACTCCAGATGAGAACTGCAGTGGAAAGACAATACAGTTCAGAAAAGTTTGAAGATCTGGGTTCAAGGTGTGATTCTATCACCAATTATCTGTATAATCAAGAAAAGCCACTTGAGCACATTTGATCCTAGTTTTCTCATCTTTAAAATGAGAGGAATGAAACAGATGTTTTCCAAGGTCTCTTCTTCCTTTGAAAAATTAGTCCATTTTAAGTTTTCTATTTTGAAATATTTCCAAGGTAAATTCACTAGAGTGAAGTTTAGCCCATTTTCACAAAGAGTGGTATAGAGCCCCTGGGATGTTAATGGTAGCTTAGACCTAAGATTGAGTCCCATCTGGTTTATGACCCTGATGAGCTTTACCCATTTCTTTGTGGGGTGGAAGTGGGAATTGGATAGAGAATCTGTATCCTTGAATTTAGTTACTTTGTCCACTTGTCCTGTTTCAATGACGTAGGTATTATAAACCATTTTTCTGGGGTTTTTTTTTTTTTCAGTTTTATGTCAGGGAAAAGAATAAATTTGAGGGAGTTGATAATTCACCTTTACATAAAATCATACCTCTAAATAACTTTTTTTTCGAAAATGTGTTTGTCTGATTTTTGCAACCAAAGTCATCACAATCTCTTTTATAAGTCAATCTCAGAGTAATTGAGTGTAAAGAAGAATTTTATTATTATATCAGTTTTTGAGGGCTGCCATAACAAATGATTACAAACTGCGTAGCTTGAAAAACAGAAAATTATTCTCTCACGATTTTGGAGGCTAAAAGTCTGCAATCATGCAATTGACAAGGCTATGCACCCTCAGAAGTCTCTACGCAAGAATCTTTTCCATGCCTCTCTCCTAAATTATAGTAGTCGATGATTTATGGTATTTCTTGATTTATGGAAGCATCACTCTGTCTCTGTTATCACATGGTGTCATCCTTGTGTGTCTGTGTCTCTGCCTAAATCTCTCTCTCCTTATATGGATACCAGTCATTGAATTTAGGACCCAATTTAATGAAGTATGATGTCATCTTAACTAATTATATCTGTAAATACCTTAGTTTTAAATAAGGTCACATTCTGTGTTTAGGGGTAGACATAAATTTTGGAGAGGTCATTATTCAAGTCATTATTTCTCCTAAAGAAAAATAACAACTTGACAAGTATCTGCTGACAAACAAAAATATTTTAATTTAAAAATCAAAAATTCACAAAAATCTGTCATGCCCAAGAACTTTTAGAATAAGTATTGGATATTATTTTCAACTATGGCTTATATTAGTCAAAACTGCAAAAATTTTAAGTAATAATTTTCATAATAAACTTTAAATGTATGAAATCTGTGGGATGACATGAAAATTGAGAACACGCCAGGTATATTCAGCTAAACAATTTTGAGGAGACAAAACTGGTTAATGTATAATAGAAAAACAAAAAAAGAACAAAACAATGTCTCTTTCTTTCAATCCTAAATTCTTTCCTTTATGGCTTTTTCTCTTCTTTTAAAATTATTTTCTTCTTAATATCTCCATCTGATGTAATCTTATATATCTACTATTCTGTTTTCTTCATTTTTAACCTTTTTTTCTTTTCTCATTGATTTTTAAAATTCTGTTTTTAACTTTGATATGTAAGTAAGAACTGGTTATTTATTAAACTTGACTATTACCAGTGGAATTTGATCTAATTTAGCTGAAATCACTTTTTTTTAAAGGAAAGTACCATGACTTAAATATTGACAAGTTAAAAAAAATACTTTTATTATCATATTTTTTCCTGAATCTTTCCCTTCTCTTATGATTTTATAATGATATTTTAATTAAAATGTCGATAATAAAGATACAAAAATTATTTAAATTTATGCCTGTAAATAGTGCATAAAATTCAAAATATTAACACATATACTTCATTGGAGAGAAAGACAGGGCTCAATGGTGAAAGGGCAGGGTGTGTTCAATGAAATAATTGAACAGTGAAATGGTATATATATATTTTTAAAGGGTTTATCTTTTTAAAGAATGAGGGGAAGTGAGCAGCATAATGCAGGAATCTACATAATTAGGGCTGAGAGTCTTTAAAGCAGACAACACTAGTAGTTATTCAATAGAAAAGAATATATTTAAAAGAAGTTTAGAGAGTAGAATTGATAATACACATTACAGAATGGAAGAGAAGGATTTGAGAATGACATGTAGGTTTATGTATTGGTCAATTTGGTAGATGGTGGTGGCTTTAACATTCTGGGGAATATACAAGGATGAATAAGATTTTGGGAAAAAAATGGTTGACTTCATGTTTGTACCTTGAGATGTTTATGGAGCATCAAAGAATAGTCATCCAAACAGTGGGTTTGAAGCTCAAAAAAATCCCCTTAGATTAAGAGAACTTAAAATTTGATTTAATTTCTCTAACTTTTTTCAAAAAAGAATTTTCAGTGGTTTATGAATAACAAAAAATTAATAAATTGAAAATAAGTAATAAAAATGTATTTAAAAAGAAAATAGAAGTAGGAAAATTAGAGATAGCCTGAAATGAGATTGGTTAACAAAATGTACTGCTGTAAGGCCTTATACTGTTGCTTGAAGTGAAGTAAAAATATTTCTTTAAGCTTTCTAACACAATCGTGAGGTGGGAACACTGTCAATGTTAAGAATTCACAGAGTTTTATATTTTGTTAATTGTCATATCCCCTGAACTTAAAAAAATGTCTGACACCTGGTAGTTACTCAGTAAGTATTTTTTGAGTAAATGCATGAAATCATAGATTTTAAAATAATTTTTTTGACAATAATTATTTGCCCTTGACAAAATTACTATAGTGTTTTAGATTATATTCTTTTTTCCAAGGACATTTATATTTGGCTGATTCAATTATCCACAAAATAATATCATTTTCACTTTGGGGAGGAGAAGGAAATCTAGGTTTCCTTGAAATAGTTCTTACACTTACTATTGGCCTGTTCCTAGATGCTTCAGAAAAGGTTTGCTCATGAAGTTCTACTTTATAAATGACCATGGTCGTAACTGTTGAAGGAGGATGTTTATTCTTATTAGATTCACAATTAATGGAGATAAGAAAGAGGATAATTGTATATTTGTTTCCTCTAGTTTTAAAGCTATGCAGGAGTTTAATTTTCCTCATCTATGCAAAAGTGGCTTCTATTGCATCATTTTCCTATTTCCTGTCAGCATACAACCAACCTGTGTGTCCTTCAGGCTCCTTGAAAAAGAGGGAGCCAGATGTAGCCGACATTGACTAGGGGCTGATAGACCCAGAGCCCACTTAGAACAGTGAAATAAATTATGATCACAAATGTAACTTTGTAGTATTCTGACTTGTTTAAGAACCGTGAAAAGCCAATCACATAATTTGTATAAAATGCCAAAAAACATTCTAAGGAAATGAGTAAAAAGGCAACTGAGCTTTCTCCTGTCAAAAACACAAGAGATCTTTATGCGATTTTCTGAATGCTTATGAGTCCTAGAACATTCTTTTGGCATCTCTTTTTGTATTCGTCCCCCCCCCATCCGCCCCCCGCAACACACGCACAGACAATATTTCTCTGCAATTTCAAAGTTTTGTGAATCGATTTCCTCCAAAGGCAAGAGGCTACATACACTTCGTTGGAATAGAGGCTTTAGTGACACCACAGATGGAGTTTCCTTTTTGCTCTACCCTAGCCAAGCTTTGTGTCTATAGCCCTAAAAATCTGCTCTGATTCTTTCTTTCTACCTGCTACTATTCCACTTCATGCCTTACCCTCTTGACTTGTTGGATGTTTGAAAGAACAGGTAGTGGAAAGAAGACAACATTGATCACCAAATGCTTTCTAAGAACTCTTACCGTACCGGGTCCATGGTAGCTCTTATGTGACAATCTCATGTAATCATCTATTTGAAAGTGCAAATAACCATCCTTCATTCTTTGGGGCAGTCCTATTGTTTCCTGAACGTTAGATTGATCTGTGTCACTCTTTAGGTTTCACTGTCGCTTTCTGGAAGACACAGCTCAGCTTTTCAAAAGACTTCCCAGATGCCTGCTCTCTGTGCAAGCTGATGGATCAAGAGTCTGAGTTATCACAAGTGTCAGTGATTCTCTTCCACTTGGAAGGTATGGTGAAAAAGATAAAGCCATGGTGTCAAACCTTATGCACTTTTATATATCTAAAAATTTTAGTGAAAAGTATAATGTGGATAATATTTTAAAACATTTTCAGATGGATTGCTGTATCTTATCACTCTTATTTTCTCTGAGACTTCCCACCCAATGATGCTTTGAGTTTTGGGGCTTCAAGGGGAATAGTACATGATCCCTAGAACAAGAAATCTTTATTCAAAATTTACTGTCCACTTAGATTTTCGTTTGAGAACACATCAAGAAAACCAGTCTTTTGAGGAGAGATATAATTTTTAAAATTTCTTTAGTAAATCAAATCAAGCCTTCAGAATCCAGACCATAAAGTAATTTCTATAATATAGAAATAATATTCTTTCTGCCTAGGACTCTCCACCATCAGGCTGACAACCCTGGTGTAAAAGGAATATGTGATAAAACTGAAATCTGCCCCTTATGGTATCTAGGACTTATGGGCAAGAGAAAGTAGAGACACAGAGAAAAAAAATTCTGATGAATTGGGGTATCATTCTTAAGTACTCTCCATCCTTAGCATAAACATTGCTGGGTCCCAAGGGAGAGAGTAGTATTTATGAGGAGAGTTAGGACACTGTAACCAGTGGTATACTTTTACTGCTATACTAGTGGTGTGCTTTTGCAGACATGCTGCTCTTTTTCTGGAGATGCCTCAAACCAAGCCACTTCCAGTATGGCACTAAGGGGAAAAGAAAGGGCAAGATTTATTAGGTTGGCAGAGTGTTGCTCTCTCTTCATGGCATGTACATAGCAGGCAGGAACCCATATTTGTCCCACTGAGAGGAAATGGCTGCTAATATGGCTACGGGCTATCAGATCTTAGTTTAGAGTAAAGAGGTCAATTTATACAGGGAATTTTAGCACCATAGTGCCAGTACATCACAATGAGAGAGCTGGATGGCTACAGTAGCTTCTCAGGTGTCACCAGTCCAGGGAGCAGCTAGTCCAGCCACTCTTCAGCCATAGACTTGCAAGGATCCTGAAAGAACCATGCATATTGAAAAATCCTTCTTATTTCCTACCCTGCACAAGGCTACATGCAAACACTGCCCTGTATATCAAGATGCCTTCTCAGAGAGGAGCAAAGGCTGGGAGTAGAACTTTATAAGACTGAACATTTTCTTGAGTGGTCCAGTCAGAAACACAGTTGCCTACAAAGTTTGTTTTAATTATTAAGTTGGACTAAGGTTAACCAATTAGACTAAGTTATAGTCACTTCTAAACCTCTCTCCAAAACCCAGAAGGATGAAGACTTTTTAAGGAGATTTGGTCAATTATAGAAAAACAAAGCCATTTTTTTCCCACATAGAAATGTGTTTTTGAGAACCTGTTCTAGATTATATTTGATCTTTGTCCAGATAATTAGGAAATGGGACACATCAAGGAGACCGTTTTTAGTAATATGATGCCTGCCTAGTTTTGCATACTAATGAAAGTCTTTGGGATCATGGGTCAATTAGTGTGGTTGATACTACGGTTATCCCCTTTATCCATGATGGGGATGTTCCAAGATCCATCGTGGATGCCTGAAACCACAGATTGTATCAAACCCTATTTCTACTATGTTTTTTTTCTATAAATACATACCCATGATGAAGTTTAATTTATAAATTAGGCAATTTCGTGGATAGAAGATTTGTTCTTACCACAGATCTTAGTAAGCTCAGGATGATTTTTTTCTTTCCTTACTAAGTGGAGAACTTTCACCTTTTCACTTAAAGAAAACATTTATAGCTTCTCTTTGGCATTTTTGAACTGGCAGTATCACTACTCTTGTGTTTTGGGGCCATTATTAAGTAAAATAATGGTTACTTGAACACAAGCACTATGACACTGCAACAGTGACCTGATAACCACGGTGGCTACTAAGTGACTAACAGGAGGGAATACACTCATGGATACACTGGACAAAGCGATGATTCATGACATCCCAGGTGGGATGGAACAGACAATGTGAGATTTCATCATGCTACTTAGTATTACATGTAATTTAAACCTTACGAATTATTTATTTCTGGAATTTTCCATATAATATTTTCAGAGCATGGTTGACTGCAGGTAAAGGAGAACTACTGTATTCAAAAATTCTGGCCCATTCATAGTTTCAGGAGGTCTACAGTGAAAGTAGGCATGACTTCTCCTTTCAAAATAATTATTTGGGAGAGAAGCAAGAAAGACCTGTTTTGTGAGTACAAATGAGCTAAAACAATTATACTTATTCTGCTTTAAGAAAGTACTCAGGCTCAGGGTGCCCGGCTCTCATCAGAGACACAGAAAGCTCTGTCTTTATTTTGATGGACGAAATGAGAGATTCGTTTGAACAGCTGATTTTTATCCCAGTCGTTCCACAAACTGTCAGGATTTGTTTGAGATTTCTTCCTAGTAGGCTGTTTATCACTCTGACTTTCTTTGTTCTTCCTGGCTTTGATCTCAGTGGACCAGATTCTTGTCCTAAGTAACTCTAGGGGAATTCCAAGACAAGAGCAACACTCTCTGATTTGATGTTTGCAAGCATTGGTTTTTGCTTTCTCCAGTGTTTGTCTTTGCTTTTCTGTGTGTTTCTTTCATTTTCTTTTTTCACTTTAGTTCATTTTTAGAGTGCAGCTTATCAGAGAAACAAGAAGAAGATGGGTCTTCTACAGAGTTTTTCTTTTGGATTGATTTTTCAAAGAGCTGCAGAATAGCAATAAATGCCTTGCCCTGGTTCTGCCACATGGGAGTCAGTCCAAAGACAAGTGTTTATTTCCTTGGTGAAAAATAATATCCAAGCCTGTTTGTGAGCAGAGGTTACAAGTATAGAATTGTATTAGCTGATTATTGTGAGGCCTAACCCTTTCTAGACATTTATGTTTGATTGTTGTAAAAATGTTTTAAAATCACAATTTTTGGCTCACTTGCTATTGTTTTTAGATTTCTCATAGATTTTTGGTTGTTTCTGACATTGTATATGTATACTTTCAGCACATATGCATAAATATTATCATGACTGTCATTGTCTCTTCCAGATTCTCCCCTCTTGAGAGATGCTTCTTTTGTCAATGTTTGATTGAGGCAATGCTACTTTGATAACACCATCTCTTGGCTACGATGGAGTTAAACTCTCTTTAATCTGGTAGTATAATAGCCCATTCTTAGAACCAAAGCTGTTGTCATTACCTGCAAAACAAATCTGTGATGATAAAGAGACTAAAGATGTTGATGATGTGTCTCTAATACATATCCACAATAAGCTATGTTTGTTAACTTCTGTCCTGTATAAACAGCATTCATATATAAAACTAGTTACCTCATAAAAATCTCTAAAACATGTGAGTTTACTTATTATTGTATGTGTAAATCTTCATTCTTTATATGTCATTCCATCTTATGAACCTCATGAAAGTGAAGATATAGGACACCCTTCAAGTAGCTCAAATCCTTAGAGTATCACTAGTTGGAGGCATTTTCCATAAAGAAGAGCATGAAAAGCAACACTGGGACTAAGTCTTCTCTGGCAGTGACTTCTTCTTTTATTTATTTATTTATTTTTTTATGGTGACATTGGTTAACAAAATCCAATAAGTTTCAGCTGTACACTTTAATAATAAGGCATATATATATTTACACTGTGTGTTCACCTCCCGTAGTTAGATTTCTTTCTGTCATCACATGTTTGAACCCCTTTACCCTGTCTACTTCCCCTGCCAACCCCCTACCCTCTGGTAATCACTAGTCTATAGTCCATGTCCATGAGTCTCTGTTTGTTTTATCCATTTGTTGCTTTTAGGTTTCTATCCCACATATAAATGATATCATGTGATTTTCAACTTTTTCTGTCTGGCGTATTTTACTTAGCATGATTATCTCGAGGTCTATTCATGGTGTTGCAAATGGCAGTATTTCATCTCTTCTTATGGCTGAGTAATATTCCATTGTATATATGTACCACAGCTTCTTTAGCCAATGATCTATCGTAGGACACTTCGGTTGCTTTCATGTCCTGGCCACTGTGAATAATGCTGCTATGAACGTTGGTGTGCAAGGAACCTCCATACTGTTTTCCATAGCGGCTTTACCAATTTGCAGTCTCACCAGCAGTATAACAGGGTTCCTTTTTCTCTGCAACCTCTCCAACATTTGTTATTACTTGTCCTGTTGATTATAGCTATTCTAACAGGTGTGAGATGGTATCTCATTGTGGTTTTGAGTTGCATTTCCCTAATAGCTAGCGATGTTGAACACCTTTTCAAATATTTGTTGGCCACTTATATGTCCTCTAGGGAAAAGTATCTGTTCAGGTCCTCTGCCCATTTTTTGATTGGATTTTTAATTTTTTTATTTTTTATTTTTATTGAGTTGTATGAGTTCTTTGTATATTATGGATATTAGGCCCTTGTCGGAGGCATATTACCCATTCGGATGGTTGTCTTTTTACCTTGTTGACAATTTCTTTTGCTGAGCAGAAGCTTTTTAGTTCGATGTAGCCCCATTCATTTATTTTAGCTTTTACTTCCCTTGCCTTTGAGGTCAAATTCATAAAATCCTCTTTAAGTCCAAGGTCCTTGAGTTTAGTTCCTATGTTTTCTTCTATGCATTTTATTGTTTCTGATCTTATATTCAGGTCCTTAATCTATTTTGAGTTAATTTTTGGTGTGTGGTGATAGACAACAGTCTAGTTTCATTCTTTTACAGGTGGCTTTCCAGTTTTCTCAGCACCATTTATTGAAGAGGCTTTCCTTTCTTCACGGTATGTTTTGGGCTTTTTTGTCAAAAATTATTTGCCCATATAAATATGGGTTTACTTCTGGATCTGGCAGTGACTTTTTATACTATGAGTGTACTCACTTTTTACTTGTAACATAGACACATTGCTGCTTAGGCCCTTGTCCTTTAAGATAGAGGTTCCCAACCTTTTTGGCCCCAGGGTCGGGTGCTCCTATGAGAATCTAATTCTTGATGATCAGAGGTGGAGCTGAAGTGGTGATGCTAGCGCTGGGGAGCCTTTAGGTAAAACATAGCCTTAGTAGGTTGTAGCTGATGAGAACTAGTGCTGGCCTCTCTGGAGGTGGTTGAGTGTGGAGTCTCAGAATTTGTAGCAGACTTATTTTTTAAATTGCTGATTCATTCCTCTGCTTCATCTAATCTACTCTTGATTCTCTCTAATGTCTTCTTCATTTCAGTTATTCTATTCTTCATTTCTGATTTTGTTGTTGTTGTTGTTGTTTATCTCCATTTTTGTTTCTTATCTCTTTGTTGAAGTTCTCATAGAAATCACTGAACATCCTAATAACCAGTGTGTTTTGAACTCCGCCTCTGATACATTGCTTGTCTCCATTTCGTTTAGTTTTTCTCTGGAGATTTATTCTGATCTTTTATTTTGGACATGTTTCTTTGTCTCCCCATTTTGGCTGCCTCCCTGTGTTTGTTTCTATGTATTAGGTTGAGCTGCTTTGTCTCTCAGTCTTGGTAGAGTGGCCTTATATAGTAGATATCCTGTTGGGCTCAGTGGTACAGTCTCCCTGGTCTCCTGAGCCTGGTGTTCCGGGTATGTTCCTTATGTGGGTTGTATGTACCCTCCTGTTGTGGTTGAGCCTTGATTGCTGTTTGCATATCAATGGGAAGGGCTTACCCTCAGGTCGATTGGTCTGAGGACTGCCTGTGACTACAGCGGAGAAGCTGTTGTGTAGGGGCTGACCCTACAGAACACGATTTGCTTTAGCAGGGCTCTGGTGCCTGCCAAGTCTGTCCTTTAGGTATATCATTTTGGGTGGTGCTCTGGTATGGTCTGAAGCTGGCCAGTAGCAGTTGTTTCTGGGGCCTCTAGGGAGGGACTCTGTTGCAGGCCAAAGTCAGCCACTGCCTGTGCCCTGCCTGGGACCACTTGTGCTGTGCTTGGAGGTTCCTAGGAGAGGCTAAGCTGTGAGCTGAGGCGAGCCGCTACTAGTGCTGGGCTTGGGGCTGCTTCACAAGAGGCACAGGGCATGTTGAGGCCCTGGGGTTTGGCAACCCTGGCTTTAAGACATTACCAATCCTTTTCATGTAGGAGTTTATCCTCAGCAATTCTTTTAATGCAGTCTCATTAAACTCATCACATTCTTGATGAATTTTGAAATCAGATTTTACTAGTCAGTCAACTAAAATGTTGCCGAATGTGTATAATTTATTATCTTTATGTCTCAGCTTATAAGTTAACACAACACAATATAACATACTGATGGAAAAAATGTAAAGCTTCACATAAACAAAAAACAAAAGGCAAACAGATGGAAGCTCAGCACATAGGAGAATAGCTATAGGGTAGAGCAAATGTATTTATTTTCACTTAGCAGTCTACATTAACATTTTTTTGGCAATTATATAAATTTTGGGCCAAAGTTTTGAATGAGAAATGAAACTATTCAAACTAACTGTCATGAATTAAGAAAATATTATAGAAACTTTATAAGATAAAACTTGTTAAATTTATTTCTTGACATTAGAAAAAACATGCTCATAGTGCCCAAATTCCTCTCAGAGAATTCAGCTAAGCCACATACCAGGGTAGTCTAAGAGTTACTTTATTTTGAGAAAGTTGAATCATCTAGGACAAGCCCTAGATAATCTCAGGATTTTTATATTTCTGAATTCACTCAAATATGAACATAAACTACATGCAGAAGTGATAGAATTTGACACTGAACCTCAAAAATTTACTAAGCCCAGAGCTAAACCTAGAATGTGCTTTTTTTTTCCTATAACACAAATGAAAATCAATTCAAAATAGAGCCAAACTAGGATTATGAATGAGTCTCCAAATACTCTAGAATTCCAAACCTAAATGAATTTAGAACCATGACCTTTAGAGATGCAGCTAAGATAGGATTTAAAAGACTCGCCTAACAGCCTATTCTTGAGCCTTAAGATTTGTTTGGTGCATGTCGCCACCGACCATGCATGTGGAAGAGGATTTAAAAGGGCCCTTTTCGGACATGGTTCCACAGTGTAGCGGTTAGCGCATCTGCTTTACATGCAGAAGGTCCTCGGTTCACACCCCAGTGGAGTCAACAGCCCATGATCTATGGCCATGCCACCCTGAATAAGCCCAATGTCTGATCTTGGAAGCTAAGCAGTGTCGGGCCTGCTTAGTACTTGGATGGGAGACCACCTACGAAGACCAGGTGCTGTAGGCATAAATAATAATGAATAATAAAAAAATAAATAAAAGGGCACTTTTCTGAAACCTAGTGCATTATTTAGAAACTTAGAGGTGTCTATGGCCAATCTGTGCTTCAACCAACCTTCTTCTCCCCGCAAAACATACATTTTTAGGAGGAGTGTATTATTTTATCTTTTACTAAACTATGAGCTTTGCTGAACTATGGAAAGGGTCTATAATGTCAGCTTTGTTTCTCTCTACCCTCTCTTTGCAGAATCTTGATCCTGGGATCTTTATGCACATTAGCTACTTAACACATGCTTTTATATAAAGGACACTAGTAAGTAGAACTTCTGAGATCTGAAATATTTTTGGCAATGTATAATTTTCTCTAACTTTTTTCAAGCATAGCTTAGTAAGTTGAGTACCTATGAATAGGTACTCATGTTTTACACTAATTTCACAAACTTTATGGAAAATAGCAACTATTCTGTTGTACTATATGTTAAAAATCTATATAGAAATATGATCAGCTTTGTAAATTAAAATTTACTTAACTAAGATTCATTGTTGTTGAGTTATTAATAGGTACCTAATAAGCATCACTCTGGTTTGGATACTGGGGATAAAATTTAATATTCACAGTTCTCAAGATTATTATGCTCTATAACTTTATTAAATAAGTACTAAGTATTAAGCACTTATTTAATAAGTAAGTTTAAGAGGCTTTACCTGCTTTTTCTCATTAAATTATAACAGTTTATTGTTTCCACTTTTACAGTTATGACAACTAAAGCTTAGAGAAGTTAATTGCTTTCCGAAAGCTAAAATTTTGATTAAGATATCTAATTCCCAAATCTGTGCTTGCAAATATAGCCAGGAGGCAAGCATTAAGGGTAACCTAAAAGCTTTCTTAAAATTGGTTTCCACCACTGAGATTTGGGGAGATTTCACGGAAAAATCAGAATATTTGGGTTCTCTTGAAAAAAATGCATGATAAGTATTTAAGGCAGTAATTCAAATATTTAACAATTAACATGATCTGGACAAGAGCTAATCATAAAGAGACACTGATCAGTGAGAAAGGACAGCTTCTGCTAGCAATTGGGAGTGCCATTCCGATGTCTAAGTTAAATATCAGCTGATTCAAAGATAGCCATTAAAATAATGAAAATTAATGCATACTTTTCAAAAATATAGGTGGACAAAAGCGAATACAGAAATTTCATCAATTCTGCAAGAATAAGAAATTGAGGTCTATAGAAATTAAGTGACTTGCCTCATAGTGAGCCAGATGGAGTCAGGACTAAACTTGGAGTTTTAATTAAGTCCGATATTGCTCTACTGTGGCACAACAAATTTGGTCCCACAAATTCAATGTTCAAATCAATATTTGGAAAAAGTTTATTTTTTCTCATTTCAGGCACATATATGCTATATTTTTTCATTTCAAGTAGCTATCATTACTATCGGTGACTCATTTTTATGAGTTTTAAACATCTCCATTTATGCTTTATAGATTATTAATATGTACATCTGTAAATGTGCTTTAAAAATATTACCTACATCTTAAATCTTAAAAAAAGTGTCTATACTTTGTCAAACTTTATTAATTAGAGAAGTATTGCTGCCTCTATTAAAATCATGAGTAAATGGCTGTTATTCAAAAAAGTAAGATTTCATTCTATGTATTTATAAAAATATTTCTATAACTTCAATTTTTCTGAGAGAAAGACATGTTTCAAGTTATATCTTTCTTTGCTACATAATGTCAAAGGTAAAGTATTTTTCTTGATTAAATGATTTGTAGCATCCAAGTAACAAGTTGAAAGCTTAAAAAAGAAAGAAATATGCAACCTAGAAATGATTCTCTTACTTTAGCAGATTGCACATTTATTCTTTGACCCCAAATACTCTAATAGCAATATAAGTTAGTCTCCTATTTTTAATAGGAAAAGAAATAGTAAAGTGAATCTTTAAGATTCCATTAATATCATTTGATAATACACTGAGAAGTTGTTATTAAAGTTCAATATTGGTATAATTCTGGTTTAGATGTTATCCAAGAAAATTTTAGCTAAAGTAGTTTAAGAAAGTCCAATTAAATCAGATCAGATTATTAAAAATTAAATTTCTGTTATCAGGGCAATCATTTTTGAACACCTACTAAAAGTTAACCACTATTTTATAACAATTAAGTGATATAATAGCTAATAGTATTTTCCTTGAACATTGTGCTGTATAACTTACATGGAAGTGAAAACAAAAAAGAAAATGAGTGAAGTTATCTCAGGAGAGAAAAAAAATGTTGGGTCAGAAATACAGTTACCATATTAGACCAAAGTTGGCCATGACCTACACAGAGGGTCCTGATTAAAAAAAAAGGTGTTTCCTTATGAGTCAGCCAGCCTGGCTTTAGAGAAAGGAATGTTGTTATGGAACGAATATAAATAATGAGGAACCAGAGAGAAAGGCTGTTAAATATCTTTCAGCACAAAAATAAAGGATTAGCTTTTGCAGGCACAAGGGATTAAACCTAAGCTACTGAATTATGCTTATTAAATTCCTGAAACCCCGCTGCCCAGTTTATTTAAGAGCCTTTTCCCCTTAGTTTCACACTCTACTTTCCTTATGTGTATACAATGAGACATGCATTTCTTCTGGAAAAATAAAGAGAAATCTACCTTGCTCAAAACGACTTCTGAGGGTGGTTAGCCCCTTCCCCTGGCCACCAGCATGTATCCTCTCAATCACTGTGCACATATCTAATGGGACAACAGGACAGGTGCAATAGATGACAATAATGTATGCCATCCACAGGGATGTGAGGTCTGGTCTGGCCCTGGGTCTTGGGTCGCCTCTGAGGATGATGTCATGTCATCATGCTTCATCATATTTTGTTATTGATATTTCTCTTTAGACTTGTAAAAGTGAGTGGCTGTAGAGCTTCTATAAGGCAGAGCTCACATTTTGCAAGAATGTTGTTAGTGACACAGGTTACACTGAAAATGTAACATTATAAAAATTAATTTACAATAAAAATTACTCTTTGTCAAGAGTGTGGGTCAGTCAGAGGGTGATTCATCTGCGCATAGACCACTCTTGGCCATAATGTAGAGTATATTGCTTTCTTGACACTAGCAAAAGTGCATTCAAATGCATCTCCAAGATGTTATTTCTGGATTTGGTCAGAATCCTATTAAATTCAAATTTTAGGATATTTTTATGTTTCACTTGATTTCCTCAATTATAGAGCTTTACTTCTGGTATCAACTGTTCTCCATTACATTTTCACACTATAAGTTTACCAGAAAAATTCATGCCAGTTATTATTACTTTTATGAGTTTATATACTCAAGTATGAAACATACGAATTAGGCTAGAATTTATTAACATGAAACATTTAATACAGAAAGAGATAGGGCATTATAAAGTTATATGTCATGAGCATATTGAATGTGCCCAATTGCTTTTAAACGTCTCAAGTATAACCATTATGTGCTATTATAGGGATTATAAACTATATTGAAGTAATATATTCAAGCATCCAAAAAATCAGAGTAAATAAAAATAATTTTGCTCATTGGCTCACAGTTAGGAAGGAATGAGAGTAATAACAATAAAATAATAATGTGCAGGGAAAGATGGATACATCCTGCAGCAGCCTGAGCTGCAGCAGGCCCTGATTCAAGGGAGGGAGCCGGAGGCTTCTAACTCGTAAAAATGAATATTTGTCTGCCAAGGAAATACTGCACATATCTCTTTCCCACTCTTGCCCTCCAGGGGCCTATTCTGACCTCTCTTTGTCCCCATTGAGAGAGGGAACAGAGGGTAAGAATATGGCTCAGGACATTTCACTCTAGGAGCCTGTGACTCTGGGAGTAGTTCGGCCCCTGCATCTCATGGGAGTAATTTAGTACCCGGATCACACTGACCTTGCAGAGCAGAATCTGTGATGAGCATCTTACTTGGGCCTTACCTTAGGGTTTGTTCTCATTAGGAGATGAAGTGAGGGACCATTTCAAGTTATACCATTTAGCAGTGAGAAAATTGAGGAACAGATATGTTATGCAATATCTTATTCCAATTCAATTTTTTCTAGAGTTCTCTTGCTGAAATCCAGTCGATACTGTCCATACCGACATCAGGAGATTTCTCAGGAATATGAGCTATATGCCAGTGTTCTAGGACAATGGTTATTTGCTGTCTTATCTCAGGCTGTCTCAGCCATACTCACTGGAGTGTGTGTGTGTGTGTGTGTGTGTGTGTGTGTGTGTGTGTGGTGGAGAGCGGGGGGGCTTGCACATACCACTTACCTTAGAGCCTCACTAGGGTGAGCAGTGGGGGAGAGGAGGGAAACTGTGTGGGGCAAGCTGGTGCTGGGAAGAAGGGAGGCAGGGCAGAAAATATTTCTTGTCAGCCCTCGTTAGTCGCAGTCATAGGAAGTATAGTAGAAGATCAAGCTCATTACAAGGAAACATTTTTTTCTTATGGCAAAATGTATGAAAATCTTAAAGGTCAAGCTGTGTGCTAGGAATTGTTGAAAAGCTTTGTGCATTTGCTAACTGAATCATGAATAACAGTGCATGTTAAAAGTGATTATGTTTAAAAATAGGGCGCATACAGAGTTGAAAGTGACTTTGAAATTCGTCTTGTTCTTGTACACATGTGACCTTAGAAAGGCATATATTCATTTTTATACATATTTTTAATAAAAATTTTATTTTAGAATAGTTTCAGATGTATGAAAAAATTGCAAACTAGTATAGACAATTTTCCCCCATATATCAGAACAATTTTCTTTACTATTAACATCCTATATTAGTATAGTATATTTGTCACAAGTAATAAACCAATATTGATACATTATTAACCATAGTATATACTTAATTCAGATTCTTTTGGTTTCTATCTATTATTCTTTTTTCTATTCCAGGAACCCATCTGGGAATATAATTTTCATTGACAAATTATGTGGATGATTCTTTCATATCCTTATTTGTCACATATATGTTCTCTTCAGGGAGGTGTCGATTTATATCTTTTACCCGTTCTTCAATTTCTCTCCTGTTGTTGAGCCCTAAATGTTCTATTCTGGTACAATCTCTCCATTATATACGTGTTTCATACATACTTCATCAAGATATGGTCTATTTCCTCAAATTTCCAATAGTACCCTTCAAAGAGCAATTTTTGATTTTAATAAAATAAACTCATGAATCTTTCCTTTTATGTATTGTGCCTTTAGTGCTGTATCTAGAAACTCATCACTAAATCCAAGGTCACGTAGATTTTATCCCGTGTTTTCTTCCAAAATTTTCACAACCTTGAATTTAGGTTCAGTTGTTTATGCAAATACTCCTTATATTGTTTGTCTGTATTTTCTACATTGAATTGAACCCTTGTCCAAGATCAGTTGGCCCTATCTGTGTAGATCTATTTCTGAGCTCTCTATTCTATTCCATTGATCTTTAAATATTTCTCTCCACTCTCTTCTTGCTTCCATGAATTCTGGCGGGAAGTTTACTGTCATTCTGATCCTTATTCCTGTCTGGATAAGGTGTCTTTTCCTCTTTCTTCTTTCAAAAATTTCTCTTTGTCTTCCATTTATTGCAGTTTGAGTATAATATGTCTAGCTAGACTTTTTGCTTTGTTTTAATCTGTGATTTAAAGTCCATCATTAATCTTGGCAATTTTACTTTAAATATTTCTCCTGCTTTGTTCTTTCTTCTTCAGAGATATTCCAATTAGGTATTTGTTAAACATTTTGACATTGCCCCACAATTCTTGGATTTTTTGTTTGTTTGTTTTCATTCATTTTTTTCTCTTTGCATTTCAGTTTGGGATGTTTCTATTGATCTATCCTCACTTTCACTGATTCTTTACTTGGCACTTCTGGTCCACTGAAGGCATGCTTCATTTCTGTGACTCTGTTTTTACTTCTAGCCTTTCTTTTGAATTTTGCTTAGAGTTTCCATCTCTCTACTTACATAAACCATCTTTTCTTGAATGTCGTTTACTTTTCCAATTAAAACTCTTAACATATT
The DNA here is from genome assembly GCF_000325575.1 of Pteropus alecto. Classification (NCBI taxonomy): domain Eukaryota; kingdom Metazoa; phylum Chordata; class Mammalia; order Chiroptera; family Pteropodidae; genus Pteropus; species Pteropus alecto. Next base: position 22,801,840 of record NW_006436298.1, on the reverse strand, counting down.
AACCTTTATTATTTTAAATTATCTGATAATTCCAGCATCTGCATCATTTCTGAGTTTAGTTCTGATGATTGTTTCCTGTATTCGGAGTGTGTTTTTTCTTGCCTTTTGTCATACCTTGTAGTTTTTTTTTTTGAAATCTAGACATTGCATTGGATACTAGCAACTGAAGTAAGCAGGACTACCTTGTGAGGATTTACAAACATTTGTCTAGGAATTTGACTGTATTTAATGTGTGCTGTAGCTCTAGGTACCAGAGGCTTTAAATTCGTCTATTGCCCTTACCGTTTTTCCCTCCTTAACTTTGGGCTTCTGTAAAACTCTTCCACAGAGGAAGTTTGTCTCTCATTCAGCTGTAATCTGCTGTTATTTTACTGGAGACTTATTGGTGTGGTGGTGAAATGTGAGGAAGGGGAGCATTCTATTGTCTTCTAATTAAATCTTCATGGTTTAGTTGCCTGTGTCTTGTGGCAGTGACCTTCAAAAGTGTTTCTCCAGTTGTCTAACTCCTCTGTGTCTCCTCTGTTCCTGACTGCTGAATTCTCAGTTTATTTCTTTGAAGCTTTGACTGCTGTGGAATATGTTTTTTTTTTTCCTCCGTGGAGAAAACAGGGAGGCCGTAGGGAACTGGAGCAGAATGCCTGCCCTGCTCCGAGTTGGGATAAGGCTTTGGCAAAGTCTTTCTCCCTAGAGTCTAGGCCTTTGTTGTAGAGAACGTTCTGGAAATATTTCCACATGATTCCTCTTCCTGCCCCCTTGCAGTTCCATGAGAGTATCTTTTACAGATCTTCATTGTGAGAACCTGATGGAGTTCATGGAAGTACAGCCCTTGAAAGTGTGAAGCCTTCCATGAGATTGTGGTCCTGAGGAGTTTCTTATTCTTATGCAATCCAAATTCAATTTGTAAAAATTAACCTTTAAGTGTTCCTATTGTTTATGGCTCCAGAAATTAGAAACAATGATCAAAGCTAAGTTTCAAAATCAAATGGAGTCTCTTATTTTAGACCATATGCTTCATAAAGAGCTAGTGTCCTACTCAGCTATAACTCCAGCAAGAACTCTTTTGGGCTCTCCTATACACCTAATTACTGGGTTGAAAGACCTGGTTAAAAGAATGAGAAAATGGGTGATGGAAACATAGCTACAGGTTAAACACTTTCTTTAATCACTTCTTGACTGATTAAGGAATAATCTTTTTGAAATTAGGTAAGGAAATTTTTGACTTCTGCAAAAAATCCAGCACACATGTAACACTGTACAAGTAGTTGTTCAGAATCATGAAAAATTTAACTAAAACTCGAGAAAAGCATCTAATCCATACAGACTAGAAATGATTTCTTTGACTGATGAATAGAATATAAATACATTTCTTCATAATTAATATAGATACATTTCTTACCTACCACCTACTCTGATAATCATCATTGTAAGTAATCCCGTAGCTCCTTTGAAGTCCTGTAACATTGCTCATGTAGAATTTGCACTTTCTTCTACGTTTTATGCTTATTTCACATATTAGTTTTAGACCGTAAGCTTCCTAGGAGCAGGAGTAGCACATAATAGTTGCTCAATAAAAATAATTCTTCAACAAACATTTACTGAGTGTTTATGATATGCTTAAGAAATACAATATTGCTGCCTTTAATAAAATGTCATGTTAGTGAGTAATAAAATGTCATGTTAGTGAGTTAGACTGTGACTCTTCTGAATAATCACAATCCTCTTTTGAAGGAGATCACATTAAGTAAAGATTAAAGCACATTCTCATTCTTTGAAATTAAGAAAGAAAATCATCATTTGATTGAGTATGATTCATCAGAGAAAGCAGACATTCTTGCTTTAAAAATAAAGACATATTTTGTTGACAAAACTCAAATAGAAGCATGTAATAGGTCACTAAAAATAAAAAGAACAAACTTTTAAAAACTTGAGTGTCTTGATATCAGAACACACACAAACTAGTCAAAAGAGAAGTCCCAGAAATCTTCAGAATCATATACTAACACATGTACATTTTCAGTTAGGGATATACTTTGTCCTGAAAGTTCTAGTCTTTTTGTACCACAATGAGAACTTATATGTCTAATATTTCTTCATATTTGTCAAAGATAATGAACTCCCTTTCATATTAAGCTAGACTCCTCTTTATACATTGGCTTTATAAGTTTTTACTGACATTCATTTTCAATTATGCATCAGCAGGTTCACCTCTGCTCTGTTCAATTCACAGACTGAATGGAAAACATAAACTTAGCATATACTGTATCAGTTAAAGGTTTACCAAATGAGTTCCCATGGTTTCCTTTTCTTACTAAATGCATTCCCACATGCTGGAAAAGATCTCTGAAGTGGAATGCATCGTGGCCTTTAGGCCTGAGGGTACATTATTTCAAGCATATCAGGCGCCTGGTCTAGTGACTTTTACATGGGAAACATCTAAAGACCCTGTTCCCTAACAAAGATTTCAATAAAAATCCAAATAAAATTGATTCCTCCTTTGGCTTTGTTTTCATTTGGAGATAGAAGCTCTGGCATGTTTATTTACTGACATTGTTTTAGCTCCCACAGCTGAACACAAGGAAGAGGAAGGGACTACAAATAGTTTGTTTACACAAATTGACACTGTTTTTTTTAAAATCATGTGCCAATTTCATTTTTATTAAAAGAACTGCTATTGTAAATCCATTAGTGAGATCTATTAATTACTAAAAATTATACAAAATAAAAATAACACTCTCACAAACATTTTAAGTATCATAATTTCGCAGGACTAGCTTACGTGAGTCTAAATGTAGTGTTCCATAAATCAGATAAATGCCACATGCCAACTCCTAATGAGTATTTTTTTTAAATCTCACATTTTCCTGTCCCCTGCTTAATTTGTGAATAAAGTTATATATTATATCTTAAACTCTAAAGGTGGATTTGTTGGTTTATTAATTCAAGTGTGATATCAGATCATAGAGGTGATTTGCCTCATTTGGGAATGTCATGTGGCGACGTTCTGATTAATGCACTACCATGAACAGAGGCAACAGATTAACCATAGCATGCACAGGAAATGCTAATTCTTCAGTGAAACTCTCAATTGTTGAGTCACATGCAGTTTCAATTATTTTGCATGTTTGGCAATATTTCTTCCCCAATGGAACAATAAACATTAACTTATTATGAAAACCTGGTTGACATAAATTACTTTATATTAAAAATATTTTATTAGAATGCCAGTTTTCTTTTTTTGCAACATGATAAAGTTGTATTTTATTTTTAAAAGGACTTAAGCAAACTTCTCCACAAATATTTCAAATTTGTCATGGACCACCAAAATGTCAGATCTCTGATAGCTCTGTTAATTCATTCTTTTTCAAGATGATATACTGGAGAGTGGGGAATATTATAATCTGGAATTTAGTACTTGAACAGAAACATTTTAAGGGTACTAAGATGACTTTTAAAAAATCACAATGCCTTTTTGTTCCATATTTGTTTTCTAATATCAAGCGTTCTTGGAAACACTTAAATTATAATCTCAGGGTCCTTTGTATTTACGACCATGATAGTTTTAATATGGGAAGTTCATGCTACACTTTTTTTTTTTTTAACGGAAAATACACATGAGAACAGTGGACACTCTCTGCAGTCTCTAAGAGGCCAAGCTGACGTCTGGGAAAGCTTTGGTGGGCGGCCTCCACTGTCCAGGCCCCCTTGTGAAGGAACCTTCTGTCTTGCAGTGGGATTGCAGCTTCTTGGAAAGGGGAGCCATTTATCACAGTCCTAAATGAAAGCATTCTTTAAACACAAATGTCTTTTTCTCCCTTTGTCTAATTATTGAGAGGAAAAGTGAGAAGGAAATGTCAAAACAGAGAAACAGTGGTGTATAGAGAGAGCAGCCACTCTGGAGCTCAACCAGCTTTTGTGACGGTCTGGGCGATTTGTCAAATGGTTGTGGCATAAGTCAAGCTCTAAGGTTGAAAGGTCTTGACCTAAGGAGTCCTGGAATCAGACAGTGTAAGCAAGGGGTCTGCTAGAATTTTCAGCTATAGTGGAGATGAACAATAATGGGAGCTGGACATAACAAAACCTTATTTGCATAATTCAGGTAAGTAATTTTATTGGAACTGACAAGGATGTGACAGGCTAAGAAAGAGAAGAGAACACACTCTTACTGAGAACCATTAAAGCTCCTCAGTTAGGTATGTGAAAATAAATGACAGCTAATCTCTTCACTAAAAAATCTGTAAACAATGCTATTTTACCCAGGACTCACCCATGACCTTTTGTAGAACTTGCTATAGATTCTTTAGTCTAGTATTCTAGAATATAGCAAACAGAATGGACTGAATTCAAATTGTGTTTTAGATTTTTCACTGAAAGTAATTACTTCCCTAATAGGTACTCCTTCCAAAGCAGGTCTACATTAAAAGAGAGTGAAAACTTTTTTAAGTGGGCAGGAATCAAAGATTTTGAGATTGGTGCTACATAAAACCTTACTTTTACTTAATAATAGATTTTTGTGGAGAAAATTTTAACTTGAGTTGCTTGTACTAATAATCTAAAAAATGAAATGCCTTAAGTACTTGAGCTTTCCGATATATGTTCAGGAGACTATATTAATCATTACTGATTGATCTTTTCAACTGTTTTTTGTTTTTTCTATTTCAAAAGGTACAGATATAAATAAGGCATGAGTTTAATATTGATACATAGTGTTAAAAACTAAAACATTTAATGCCTAATAAATATTGTTTTTAAATTTTGATAAAATCTTATAACATCAGTAAAACTACAAATTAGATTTTATGCAGCCTGGATATACCTATCCATAAAAAAATGCAACAAAAATGATAAGATTATCAGAAAAAAGATTTCCTTATTTTAGATAAAAGAAGCTACATTCTTAAAAGCACTCTCCTTGTCCTTTATATTTGGCTTGCTTTGATGTGTGGATCACCAGGAGATAGCTACATATCTTTTATAATTCAGGCTGCTCACTAGTCATTGGTGACTTTTATAGGCAAGGCAGTAATGGATGGAAACAGTAATCAGGCTAGAGAAGAATGCTACTCAAACCTAGTGTGCCAGAGGAGAACCATGTCTGCTGTGTCCTGCACACATGAGAAAAATACAAAACCCAGACACGAGTTGCAAAATCTCCAAGCATTTCTAGGTAGCAAATATACAAGTACTCCTTCTGCAGTGTATGGAACACATATATAGTTTGACCAAAATGTGGATATTCCATCGAATGAGAAGCAGTTGAGAGTTCTGGCTAGATCAAATGTGGATCTCAGTATTATAAGTAGTCTAATGCATAATTCATGAGGCTTAATGAATATTCCAATTCATGACAGCCAACTGGCTCCATAGGTCACACCTCCTAGTCTCATATAAATAAAGAATGAGATGCTGGAAAGCATACCAGCTGAACCAAACTGAGTGCCAAAAACATGCATATTAATGAGGCACTATAATAGATACTTGACTCTTTGGAAGTGCCTATATTGGTTTCCAGCTACAGAGGGAAAGGAAGTTCACAATGTACCTTTAAACACACCATACTGTGTACCATAAAATACAGCTTTTTCTATGAAATATGAAATCAAATTATACTGATGTGATTTCAGATTCAGTCATTAACTCCATAACATCCTCTGACACTTCTATCAAAATTGAAACATTTTGGAAAGATCCCCACCCCCTGTTCCCATGTTCCTTTGCAAGTCTCAACTTGGTAACTAGGGAGAGGAAGTCCTTCAACAGTGCTGTTCTTTTATGTGTTCTGTTTAGACCTTGGATCAGGATGAATGGTAGCTCAGATGAATGCATTTGTGCCATTTTTCTTGGCCTCAGACTATGTTTTCTCACTACCATGACATCTGAACAGAAGGAGAAAACATCTCCCTTTTGTAGCAGGCTAATTTAATTTGTACCTTCCACCTAGGGGTAAATATGTTTGTCTGTCTGTCTGAGCTTTTTTGCCTACTTTCTTTTCTCACGGGAAACCCTACTGAGTCAAAAGCAGGAAATTGCTTAGTGCTCTAACTTTATTTTAAAGTAATTTAATTTCAAGCCTTCACACCCACCCTAAAGTGAAGCAACTGTTGGAACCCCCTCGGGATACCCTTAATGACTTCTGCATGTCTCCTGTGTCACAGATGTCAAAGGCTTGTTCTTTTGGGGGTATTTTATTTTTTGGAATAGATGGTTTAAAAGAGACTGCTTTGGGCTGTTTTACTCACAGAAGATGTGCATTTGTTTTAAAATAATGAAGAAAAAAGTCTTGCAGACTTTACATTGACCCACATCCTTTCAGATCCATATTACAACCCACTGATCTTTACTTGATCTTGAGTTGATCTTGGGTATTATTTGTGGCTTGACCTTGTTTGATGTAGAGTTTGTCAAAGATTTAAAGTAGACTACCAACAAACACATTTTGGCCTGAGTAAAACAGCAGTAATTCATTACTAAAAAACTTGGACATATTTAGGCATTTGATCTAGATAGTGTTACTGTTGTGTCAGGGCATCGCAGATATCAGAGTGAACAACTCAAATTAAAATTACAATAATAGTCTACTTAATAAAAAAAAAGCTTAAAAAGGGGAGAATTTTTTACTTGAATGAAATGAACTTATCAACATGAAATTTTATTTCTCTTAATTGTAATAGTTTTCAAACGTACTTTTTTTTTTAATGCCTACAGCACCTGGTCTTCCTAGGTGGTCTCCCATCTAAGTACTAACCAGGCCTGACCCTGCTTAGCTTCTGAGATCAGATGAGATCCGGCACATTCAGGGTGGTATGGCTGTAGTCAAATGTACTTTAAGGAAAAAAAATTGCTTCTTTTTTCTTATGTTTGTGTGAACACACTCTAATCAAATTCTCTTTCATGATGCTTATATCTCTCTTTACCACTTTTCATATTTAGAGATATAACCACAATTAATAATTCCACATAATAAGAAATAGGACATCTTTGACATTGCATTATAAATATGACTTGTTTAAAATAGAATAATAACTGTTAACATTATTTTATTAATTCCTATTTGATGTTAAAGGTCTTTCTGTAATATGTTATTAGCTTATAACAAGGGAATCTTTAACTACTCATGGCCTGACCAATCTTATTTTTTAGCACCATACCGTAATAGTTTTCCATGCATCTAATTTAAAAGGAATATCAATTTATAGTAATAATGTTAATGATAAAGTTGTATTGTTTGATCTTGAATTCTGAACTACATAGAGTTAATCCACAAGACAGTTAAACATATTAACTGGTTTGATGTTATTGAATAAATACACGTGAAAATTTCTTAGATTAGAATACCTAAGTATACTTGTGTGAAATTATGTATTCAAAAACATAGAGAGATATGGCTTTTTCAGAAGAAGAATTCATAGAAGAGAATATTACAGTTGGGTATAAGAAATTTTCAGGGCTTTCAAAAAGTCTGAGTTTTGGATCTCAGATCCATGTTTCTTCAAAATATGTAAAAAATATAGCTCAATTTAAAAATTATCATAGAACAACTTTATTCCTAAAGCATTATGTTTGATAAGGAAGCCAAATCTAGTTAGTGTGATTTAATTAACTAGGAATTTGAACATTTGATTTGTTGCTAGGGAAATTTTCCATCTTTTTAGGCTCTAAAATGGCACAGATTAACTGCTGCAGAAGAAAGCTATCTTTGATATAATAATGTGACGTTTCCAACGGAATCCAAAATTGCACATTGAAGCTGGTCTCTAGTACATTATAATCTAAAGTATTTCTGTAAATGGCTAGATAATAAATATTTTGGGCTTTGGGAACTGCATATGGTATCTGCCATATATTTCTCTTTGTTTTGTTTTACAACCATTTAAAAATTTTAAAAACCACTCTTACTTGAGGGCCATACAAAAAAAGGCCAAGGACTGGATTTGGATCACTGACCCTAGTTTTTAAACCTCTAATCTAAGCTTTTAAGACATTGTTTAATGTGGCAAACATCTGCTTATTCTCAGATATGTTATTATACAGATGATCATTTCAAACTCAGAATTTCTTTTTTTATTTTATATTGTGCTATGATTTATGAAAGAATGTCTGCTCTATAAGGCTACATATATATAATATATAACATATTACATATAATATGTTATATATTATATATATTAGCATTATATATTATGCATATTAGTATTATATATATGCACACACATATTCTAATTGGTGGGCTTAAAAAACTTAATTTCCAATACTTATCCACAATAGTCCAGGAACTGCTATCATATATCCTACTATACATGGTAATCTTTTACTGGAAAGTTGAATATTTTGTGGTGATAATGGGGATCTGAACACCTTTCCACAAGCATTAGCTTTTCCGTATTGCTGCTAAGTGAATGATACTATGTAAAAATTTCTCCAATTAACTTTAATGTAAAATACTACAAGATGTAATACTACATGTATTGTACTTTTAGAATTTTTCTTTAACACACATTTAAAGCCAAAGTCTTTTGGCTTTAAATTTTAAATAACACAAGATTTCAAAGAATGCAGGGTATTTTTCTAGTAATTACTTCAAATATTTCAATAAAATATAGTTTTTCTAATTTGTGGACTAATATGAATAGATTTCCTCTGACATACCCCAAAGAGTATGTCTGAAAAGGCAAAACTTTCCTCTTTGTGAGAACGGCTTCTTTAAATAAAATTATTTAGCTCTGGATTATCTTTAAAATATCAAAATGCATTATTCAGTTCAACTTCCCTACCTTCATCAACACAGTGTATATTTTTAATGACTGTTTTGGGGCCACATTTTCTTTAAACTACAATATACAGACTGTTGCTGTACTGCTTGTCTCTCCCAGCTTCTGCATTCATTATCTTCTCACAGTTTTCTCACAGTGTGGATGGGACTATTCACCGAACTAGTGCAGACTATGAAATAGAGAGTCACAATGTGATGAGGAAAAGAACTTTGCCTTTAGGCAAGTTGTTATTTTAAATGCAGTGCCAAAGATATTATTTCATTTTACAGCAATATTTAAGCTCTAACATTTTGTCTTGAAACTAAAGCGACCATGGTCTAATGGCCACAGGGTTGATCCCTACCCACAGTAGAAATGCAAAGGGTATTGAGACCCTGCTAGAGGCATTTGGGGATGCAAGGGGGTGAATCTAATGGGGAGTCTTTACCTTGGAAGTATTATAAGAACCATTTAGTATCAGGCAAAGAACTATAAGGATGAATATTTTGTTGTTGGCTTATCTGTGACCTTTACTTTCTTTAACAAAGGCTGTTTTACACCTACCACATATGTGCCAGAGATTGCTTTTGGCTCCAGGGATATAACAGTATTTCAGAATCTTTTCTTCCTTCTTGACTGGCTTTTCTTTTTAAACACATTTTCAAATTACATCTCTATAGTCATCACAAAGGGGTCCAAGATCCTAAAATATTCATAGTTTACTTCAAGTCCTATAAAAATCACAGTCTTGCAAGTAATAGCGTTTATTGTAATCATTAGCAAACTTGACTATTTCTTCCACTAGCTAGAACACAAGTTAAAAAATTCCCTAATTTGTATTAAAAAAATTTTGCGTAGGATCACATGTACGCTATTCTGCAGAAAGACCCATAGCTTTTTCTGCGTCCCAGAATTCCTTAATCCAAAAGAGAATAAGAAACACTGAATTAAGCACTGCATTTCTTAAAGGTGAGGATTTCTCTGCAAAAATTGGAATGCCAATTTATTTATTTACCATGAGAAATATAAGGAAGATCAGGTTTTTGAGTTTGTATTTTACTGCATTCTTATACCATAGACATATCAACCAAGAAAATCTAATTGCAATCATTCTCTCTGTAAACTTTTATGTCCTCAACAATCTAATTTTTAAAGCTTTTCTTAATGACTTAGATGAAACTTGTGACATTTTGCAGATTCATCTCAAATTGTATTTTAGTAACAAAAGTAAAAAAGTAGTATAAAATTCAAATTATCTTTGAAAGGTGATCTTTTTTCAGTGCTCAAGAAATATTTGTCAGTAATGATGAGAATGAAATTAAGTAAAAGCTTTCATTATTCTCCATAAACTTTTAACATAAGACAGGGGATAGTATTAGGCATTAATGTAATGCTCTTTTAGAAAGTGATGTTTAAGATACATTAGGATGCAAGCCCTCTCACTGAAGCCTAAGCTCTTTGATATCTCTACGTATTGTCTTTCTTTGTAAGCCAATCTGTACCTGAAATTTAGTGCTTTCACTGGTTTCCAAAAAATCCACAGACATGATACTTTTGTTGAGTTGAAAAGATTTTGCAGAAAAATCGAAGATCATGAAAAGATAGCCTTATGCCATTTTATATTTTTTAAATCTTAAACTTTACTTTGTCTCTCTGTTTTTCCTTCTCTCCCTCAAAGATTTTTTCCACCCAGAGTTCTGGATTCTTTTTATGTGATATACAGAATAGCTTCCTCTTCCTCCCAGGCCCCTTCCCTGCTGCTAATCCTCAAACGTAGAACACTCAGTTTATTTTCTTAGAAAAATATAGCTATCTCTCTCAAAAGTATTGTGGTGTCAGTTGTTAAAGTTATTATACTTTGTGCACCCTACATGTAAAATTTACCCTGTATTTGCATTCCTTATCTGCAACATTGTTAGTGTTGTAAGAGCTTCTCAATAATACTTCAGGTAGCTGTAACATGGTTCATCTAGAATTTTTTAATTTACTGCTTCATTTGATCCTTCAAAATAACTAGGTAATTGACAAGAGAAATTAAAGCAACAATGGCTTGTGTTAACAGGTTAAATGATTTTTCAATTCCGTCATGTGGCTTAACAGGAAAGAGATTAGAACCCAGGTCTTTGGATGTCAAGTGTAGTGCTTTCTCTGACATCAAGCCAAAATGAATGTTAGCTGGTTAAAGAAATATTTAAATATATCACCAAAATACACCTACAGTTAAGTGGATATGGTAATTGAAAGTAAAGATTTGATGACTCTTCTATGAAAAGTGGTAGAGGGGTGGTAGGGGAGAGGTAAGACCAAACATCACACAGACAATATGACATCCCACTCTAAAAGACAAAAGTATCTTCTTATATTGTCAAAGGAACATTATAACACCTAACAAAACTAAAAATTATTCTTGAATATCATCTCACACCTGATCCATTTTAATTACCAAATATACTCAAACCATGCCTCAGTACCATTTTGATGAGGCTGTGATTTGCTGGTCTTCTACCAGTAGGGATTTCTCACACTGGTGAGGAATATTCTTCTCCTCTGGGTCCTTTTGTAAAAGGGTTGTTTTGAGGCTGATGAAATGATCTTTTAATAGCAGGATCAACCAACCTTATTTGTCAGATAAGGCAATAAATTCATCTGTGACAGGAATGGGACATTGGACAAAACAGCTTTGGGATTACCCATCCTGAATTTTTACATTTTTTTTCTGGCAAGCTGATTGTCCAAAATGGCCGAGGATAGAGTTTGGAGACTTCTTCGAGATTATAAAAACAGGATGTGGGACTGTTTTTGTGCCTCTTTCCTAATAATTGTTTCATATATGACAGATATTTATTTAAACTTGCTTTCAATACAGCATTTCACTTGGTAGAGAGGCTATGAAGAAAACAAAGATTTAAATTATTCATTCTCTTTATTCCTTCTTTTACTGTAGATAATAAATACTTCACTATATCAACACCAAAATCTATGTACATGAGACACAACTCAACAAATAAATGAGTATAAAATTACTTTGAGATTTGTTTATTTCCAATGCCAACCAGTACCAGGATATTTTTGGTACAGTCAGACTAATCAAGCATCTACAAATAGTGTGCAGAGATTGATAGATTTTTAGATATTGGCACATGTACATTTACAGCTATTGACAAAGCTTAATTCCTTTGAAGAACATTCCAACTAATATTGGCATTCTGTTTTATCTGTTGACACTCAACATGATGTACTGTGGAAGACTTTAAGACTTTCAGTGTTTGACTAAGCTTTACAGTCATTAATGTTTAATCACTTACAATTCAGTAAGCATTGTGCTTTCATTTTTTATATGGCTTGTTTATATATGTAAAGTAAATCAACAATGCCTTTCTGATAGTCTCCCAGAACATTTATAATCAGTCCCATTTAGTGATTAGTGATGAGTATGAACACAACTGCTATTTGAAATTATGACTTTATACAGGTTCTAAATTTTTTCCCTTCACAAAAATTATAATAATTATAAACACCAGCCAAATTCTTTAAAGCTATGAATATCTTGGAAGATGGGGGAGCTAAGATAATATTATCCTTTTTTTTTATAATGTACTGCTTAAAATATGTTATATGTCCATGCACTATGTCTATATTATAAATAAGAAAAATGATTACATTTAAATTTTTTTGGATGAAAGAGATTTTTACCCATTGAGAGAGTCAAAATTCTATAGCGTCCATCTTTAAGAACAAGTACAACTTGCTCATAGAATGATTACCCCGAGGAAACAATGAAGGGACCTTGAAGCATCGTTTTGCACATGCCACTGCAATGAATGAACACCATTGTATCATCATCATCAGGACACTAGTGAGAGACAAAATGCACTTGGCCAAGGCTGGGGGAAATGGGGACACAAAGAACCCAATTCAAGCAAAGCATAGTGGGTAGAGGACACATTTGTCGAAATTTAACAGACTCCTGGCATTTGTATTTTACTCTATGTTTACATTTTGGCTTTTACAGAAATGCCGAAGTGATTTTGCAAGTCCTCTTTATATACTGAGAAACTGAAAATGTAGATAAAAGCACAATATATTACTTAAGAACATTTTTTAATGTTCTCAGAAATATTTTAAAAAATTGGTTTCAAAGAAACTAAGAAACAATGGAAAATTTTTCATATAACAAATAAAAATGTTTTTTCCTATTTATAGCTCTACATATGGAAAAATACAGTTCTATTTTTCCCTTTCATGAAACTGGCCCTAAGTGTGAACAAACAAGCCACCACCAGGTTGTCAGATACCTAGTTATACTTTATTGCCGTCAGAGTCCTACCATTGTGTCAGATATCATATTATCTAATCACCCGTCTCTATTTGCAATAAAAATAATTTCTTTAAAAAGTCTAAATTCATTTTTTATTCTGTACTGTAGAGTTTGAATACATACCTGTCTTTTATTGATATGTAATTCACGATCCCTGAAAATGACAGGAAGATATGGCAATAAGCAGAGGTTCAGATAATTGAATCCATTGTAACTTTTAAGAAAATAAGGCAAAAGACTGAAGCCAAAGTATCTGTGTGCTGCCATAAAGGTGACCATAACTGAAATGCCCATTTGAGAATGGCACGGCTGGTCTACTCTGGAGTTGCCCTACTGGAGCCAGTTCAGCCTGAGTACATAGGAATGTGTGGGAAGTTAGCTGCGAATGTCAATCATAAGATCCATTCTTGGAAGTCATTTCTGGAGTCTCAGGCTGGTTTTCCAAGGGCCTTCTTAAGTAACAATGCCTCACTTAATGTGCTTGCTGCTTTGAAAGTGTGTGTTTTTGAGGCATATCTGTGACTTCTGATGTGTGCCAGTGTGGATTAATTTTTCTAATTACTTCCTCTGGGCCAGTGAATCTCAAACTTGTGTGTATCAGCAACTTCTGGCAGTTTGTTACAAATTCAGATTCCTAAGCTTGAGTATGTCCAGGTGGAATCCAGTCAGCTGGACCTCATTTTAAGAAATCACTTTAAGATTTCTTTTAGATTTCTCTTTTTAAATGAGTTTGTAAAGAGCACCAGTTATCTGAAATATTGAAAAACAAGACAATAATTAAATCTTTACCAAAGATAGACTAAAACACTGATAGAAGTCACATTAAATTAACTTTGTTCTGTATAATAATAAAGTTGTGAAGCATTTCTCTTTATTATGTAGGGAACCCTAATTTTGTGAGTCATATATTTATGAGAGATCTTGAAACCTGTAAGGGAATATCACAAGATCAAGGCTACTTCACTAATCACTCACTAGCACTGATGAGGAGTGATATTTTTCTTCTTTTTTTTTTTCTTCTTCTCCTTCTCCTTCTTTCTCTTCTTTCTTCTTCTTCCTTCCTCCCTCCCTTCCTTCCTCCCTCCCTTCCTTCCTCCCTCCCTTCCTTCTTTTCTTTCTTTCTTCCTTTTTTTGAATGTACGAAATCTTTAAAGAAAGAGTAAAAGAATGCATAAGTCATCATCTCTCTCTCTCCCTCTCTCTCTTCCCTCTCCTCCCTCTCCCTCTCTTCCCTCTCCTCCCTCTCCCTCTCCTCCCTCTCCCTCTCCCTCTTCCTCTTCCTCTTCCTCTTCCTCTTCCTCTTCCTCTTCCTCTTCCTTTTTTTACCTGCTAGGCTAAAACAGGATTTCATGGTTAATTTAATTTTTATTCCTTTTATTACTAAAGAAATTAAGTATTTCTTGTGCTAATTTGCCATTTATATTCCTGCTTCTTTAGATTTTATTGTATATCATTTGCGCATTATTTTCTTTCTCATGGAGGTGTTAGAGTTTTGATTACTGCTTTGAAAAAGGTCCCAATATATTAAGAGCATTAACCCATTATTATATTTGTTGAAAATTGTTATTATTCTTAGATTTTAAAATGGCATAGCAGACATTGCTAAATAATCCAAGACAAAGTTTTAGAATCATTTTCAGTACATCAGCCAGGCTGCAACTATCAAGAGATAAACTTTTTTGCACAAACTAAAACAACCTTTTAATATTCCTGTTATATAGTTTTAATTTTTGTGTGATATTTACTTGGATTTGTAATTAAGTAGCATTTTAAAAAATGTGCTGTAAAAGTTTTACTAATATGATAATTATTTATTTCTTTAAGTTTAAAAGAAACTCTGGAATCATTATGACTCTGGAGTCTTTTGTGGAATACATATACATATTCTGTATCTAATAATTCCAAGTAGCTTAAGACATTGCAGGTTTGCTTCTGCAGTTTGCCATGTCTGTGACTATTGTTTGTTGCTTCTTTTAACAGAGCCAAGTTCCGAGGGTTGCCATGCTGGGACTGTTTTAAATTAAATTAGACCTTCTTTCTTCTGTGTTCTAACAGAATATAGTTAGTGGCAATTTTTGGATGAATAAAACTATGTTAATCAAGTATAGACATAAAGATTAAAATTCTCCATTTCAAAACTTAGAGCAGAATTTCAGACAAGTTACTAGACCTCTCTGTGCCTCTAGAAATATTGCCCTTCTTGCCATTTTTAGAATAACCTGAATCTACTTCATCATCAAGGTCTTTGTGCCCTATTTCTTCCTCTTAAAATGATCTTATCCTAGACTACATGCAGGTTCACCCTATAATTTCACTGAAGTCTGCTCAAATTTGATCTCCTTAGAAATTTTTAAAAAGAATTTCTATCCATGTAGTATTCTGCTTAATTCTTCTTAAGATGACTTTTCATTACTTAATATCTTATATAATATATAACATAATTTATTATATATATTGATTTATCTCTATATATGTGTTACATGCACATTGGTATCCCCAGATCTGAAAACATTTGTTAAATTAATAAGTGCATATGTAAATCTAAAGTAATAAAATTAAATTCACTATATGTTTTTTCAAAAATAGTTTTTACCTTCAAATTTCACCAATATGATATAATACCAGCAAACTAGGAGACAGAGTACTAAGTATGAACATTCTGAGTATAAATTTATCTTTATGTCCTGAAAGTCAACGAAATTACACATAATGATAAAAAATAATATTATCTTAATAATTCATTAAAAACTACTTGATATGATTACCAAGATGATTATTAGCCAATAATTCATTCATCATATACATAAAATCTTCAATTCAAAGCTCTTGGCACTATCCATATACCTGCTAAAAGAGGCTATTGATTGTATAATTATAGACCAATTGTTACTTTCGTTTAAAAAGAGCTCCACTTGCCTCATTTCTTATTGATGTTGGCCCAATTAATTTCCCAGAAGCAAACCGAAATGTAGTACTAGACGTTGGGCTTCTGAGGCTACTCAGATTCTTGTTTGTACTAATTCTTTTTATGATTGGCTTTTTTCAACTCATCAAATAGAAATTGATTCCCTAGAATTACTTAATATTTAGATAATGGTGAAATGGTTATGTTTTTCTACACAGTTTATTATTTATTTATATTGTTTGGGTTGAGAAGTTGTGGTTTAAAATATTGAAAAAATCCTCTCTCTCTCTCTCTCCCATTACTGTTGCTGATATGTTACTGTTCGTGATATTAAGTACTTATTCTTGAGTACTTTCTATGTCCCAGGATTGTACTGAATGCCTTCAATACCTTCTTCTTCTTCTTCTTTTTTTTAATCTAAATCTCACACTGACTTTAAGATGTAGCATCATTTTACAGTTTAAGAAACTGAGTCCCCGAGAGACCAGCCCTCATTACTTAGCCTGTAAATCTTGATTCGAATAAGCTAATTGGCTTCATTGGATTAAATATCCAGGTTAAATTCCTGAGCACTTGAACTCTGTGTCTTTAAAAGAGAGTAGACTAATAAAAAAAGGACCTTGACATGTTCCTTCTTTTCACGGTGACCACCAACTTTTTCTCTCTTACCTCTTCTTCCTTGTCTTATACGTGAAACAGAAAAAATATTGTTTCACATCTTAAGAATAATATGATACATAAATTAGAATAAGAAATAAAAATCAAGATACAAATAATAATGTGATAATGAACATTAATAAAAACTGATTTGAAAATTAAATATTTTCCCTAAACCCTGAGTGATAAAAGAATAAGAGGTTAGCTTATGATGAACAGGTTAAAATTGTTTTAAAAATTTTTTGATTATAGTTATACTCTTCTGGCCTTTTTTGTGGAAATATTCCCCAAATAAAATAAAACAAAAACAACATTAAACATAAACAGAACAAGTAGGCTTCTTTATATCAGTACACTTATTTAAAATGTTCCTTTTATTGTTGAATGTAGTAAAATATATTTGCATCATTCCAACTGTGTTTTTCCTACCCCAAGGGAAAATCACTTTGAAGAATGCAGCAAATTATTTTGTATAGTACATCCAAGACTACTGAACCAGAAGAATAAGGACATACTGCTTGTGAGTTCAGCTGGATCAATAGCTCAGTTCTGGGATTTGCTTGTCTGCTGGATACTGAATGAAAAGCACTAAGCTACCAGTTTGTGCCAAGGATATTTAAGACCCCAATATAGCCAAAAGACATTTTTCATAAGATAGAAAGCAACTTACCTGTAAAAATGTTTAGATATATGAGCACACAACATACAGAGATTATGAAATGTACTTGGCATGTCATGTAGAAAATTTTTCCTTTCTGTCCTATTACTTAAGAAAAAGAACTCATGCGTGTGCACACGAACACACACACACACACACACACACATTCAACCATATATAGAAATATATATTTGTAGAATGACTCTATTCCAAAGGCCTCAAAGCACTCCACAGATATGATCAATCCATTCTTACATCTCTGTTAATAAAAAATGAGTGGCTGTGAATACCTACTTTTTCCCGCTGGAGAACATTACACAGCTGGCCAGGCAGGCTCAGGAACCAGTTTTCTCCATCTCTCACTTTCTTGACTCCACTCTTCACCATTGTATGCTGCCTGGTTGCATGCATGTGCAAACTGATGAATCATCAAATCAGAGTCCTGCCAAGGATTTGTTCCTGTCTGCTTTTCTGCCAGTCCTAGTTTTTTCTCAGTAAGCATCCCTATAAGGTCCTGATATCATAGCAGCAAGATTTGCAAGCAGGCCTTTTAGATAGAAGCAGCAGCAAGAAGTTACTAAGTCCAGACTTTCATGCTTAGTGTCAGATCTCTGTGGTACTACCACTGTTCTGAACTCCAAAGACTCTCCCAAGTAGAATTAGGAAACTGCCATGAGAAAAAGGGCAATACAAACAAAGCAATTAAAAGTGGAAAAATAAAAGTCATCCAGCTAAAAAATAGATATACACTGAGGTGACAAAAAGTTTCTGGCAATTGGCTGTACTCATTATTCTTACCCTCTAGTCTATACTCAGAATAGAAACATGCAATCCAGAATGATAGGATAAGTGAAAGCTCTCAACATCCCATTCAGGCTCAGTTGCCTTCCTGAGGATGTAGGAGTGCTTTCCTGGCATGGAGCCCAGCCGAGATCTGCGAGAGGAGAGCTAGCACTTGAATCTCTTTGTTACTGAAAAGTGGCCCTTGCCTTAGGAGTTTCCCCAACTCCAGCTTCTGCTTCAAGCAGTGGTGCAGTGACTAAACTGACAAAAATAATGAAAAAGTATAAAAATATTTGGTAAGACAATTCCTTCCACTGTAGTAAAAGGGAAAACTCTGCTTTGATTTCACAATTTACTTGCACATTTGGCTCAGGATTTTGAGCCTGACCATCAACCAAGAAAGTGAAGAGAATTTCCTTTCCTTTTTCTTTCTCACTGAACTGCATTTTTCTTTCCACAAATGCCCATTTTCATGCTCTTCAAACCTTATACAGTATTCTCTTTCTTGAACTTTCTTTTATACCTTCAGGAAATTATCTGATCTCCAATTTCACAGAGAAATAGAATCACAGGTGAATCTCAGCTTATCACTGCAAAACCTCTAAACCTGATACCTAGGCCCATTTTCTCTTGCTCTTCCTTCCTTCTTTTCTTCTTTCCTTCTTTCTTCTCTCCTCCTTCCCTCGTGCTTCCCTCCTTGCTTCCCTCTTTCCTTCCTTCCTCCTACCCTCCCTCCAGCCTGCCCTCCCTCCCACCCCCTCAAAAACAGTTCTTTCATACTTTTTAGGAAAGTATCAAAGATCGGTGATTTACTATACCTGTGCCGAGAAAGTGTTCCTGAGTCAAATAACTTTAAAACTCTCTCTACTCAAAATATTCTTTCAAGAAGAAGCAAGCACAAGTGGCCTAGATGTAGCTTAACCAAATGGTTAATGTAGCACAATCTCTGCAATCAATCAAATGTGAGTCCAAATTTCTGTTTAACCTTTTAAATTGTATGACCTTGAGTAAATTGCATGTCTCTGGGCCTCAAATTTTTCAGTAAATTACTAGTAATAATGTCTATGTCATAAGGTTGTGGTGAAGATTAAATTAGATACTGTATATAAATGGCTGACTTTAGTGCCAGGAATTAAGTAAACCCTTAATGAATGGTGTGTGATTGGTATTACTCAATGGTCCAAATTTTTCTTTTCCTACCAGCAATAAAAGTTTTCAAATAGGGGAAAAATAGTTTTGCTTATGGCAAGAGCACATTAATATGTAAAACATGGGTATTCATAAGGGTTTCTTCTTATAACTACAGTTTATACTGGCTTTTGTGTATAATTCTGAATGGTATAGTCTATCTTGATAGGAGCCAAAGAAAAATACAAAGAAATACAATGAACCAAAAAGAAAATGGGAAAGATCAAATTGGGAAGAATGATTAGGAAAGGGAAAGGCCATAGTGTAATAGAAAAGTCAGTTCTATGTTGAAGCACATAGTATGAAGTTTGAAAAAAAGGGCTATAGATTCAGATAAAACCGGCTTCAAATTTTCCCTGTGCCACTTACTATTTGTGTGCCTTGGGTAAATTTAACTTCTCTAAATCCCCCCTCCTTTCTTTTCCTTCAGAAATGTTAGAATATTAACTACTTCAGAGAGTGTTGGAAGTATTAAACAAGTATAATATATGTCAGTTAAACTGAGAAGTTTCTTTACTATCTTCTCTGTTAGAATAATTCCCTAAACACACTGCGTAACCACCTCGCTCACGTCACTTAACTTTGGAAAATAAAGATATACACAATACAAACAAATAATGAGCTACCTAAAAATGGTGAACAATTTTATGTATACAATAATTTTAATAAAATTTTAATGTCCTGTTTTTTGTTATTTATTTAAATTTCCAAAACAAAATGAAGTGTTCAATTTAGGACAAAATCTGAGGGCACAGCATTTTGGCCCCCTTACCACCAGAACATTGTATTTTTACCAATAAAATTTAAAGTTTACTTTGAAAAGCTAAACAAAAGTGCTTGCTTCGACAGCACATATACTAAAAAGCTAAACAAAGGTATTTATTGTAGTAACATCCACCTTAACCATATTTGTTTCCTAACCATGAACTTCTGGCTGATTTTACTGACAAGTAGAATTGAGAAAGTGAGAAACAATCAGCTCATCAATACTACATAACATTGTTCTTTTTTTTAGTGGACAGCAAATTGTGCTGAGCTCAAATACTATTTGAGTATTTGTTCTATAAAATAAATGTTCTATGAAATAAAGCCTTCCTATCATGCTTTCAAATATCTAAGGGAAAAATGCTATAAATAATAAAATATTTTAAATGGCATTGCAAATGTTCACCTCAGGCTATACTTAAAAGAATGAGCACTGGAAATAAGAGTGTTACAAATAGACTTTATTGTTTTGCTTTATGGATAGCACAGCAGTTTTTAAAAAAATATGTAAAACTATAGAAAATGGCCATTAACATTCTAATGATCTCTAAGTTACCTGGTGTTTTTGGAAGTATAAAAAGTTTTCTTAAAACTGCTGATGTCAATATAGCTTTCACGCATAGACAGGCGATTAGGTTTGATTTCAAAAATCAGACTACTTTATCCATGTGAAAGATTACTTAGATTTTACTTTAGTTTAAATAATAATAAAAAAAACTCCAATAAAATTTTAGGTTGAGATGGGAAAAAACATACATTTTATTTCTTGTTCTACTCTCCCTAACTAAACTTCTGTTTCTGGTTGATAATATATTTTCAAACAACCAGCAAAATGTCACATAAAAATCTTTTTTGTATATTAACAGAAGATATTGTATGAAATTCCATAGAAATTATTTTGGAAAATTTAGAGCAAATGTTCTGATTTAGTTTTAAACTGGCATCAAATATATATATGTTTACTGAGTGGGAATTGAGAGTATTTGTTCAGATCAGCTGACATTTAACATAGATAGGGAGATCCAAAAATAAGCCATAAATATTTTATAACAATATAACTGACTTTTCCCAATTCTCTTTATTTATATTGGTACTTTGGTGGGAAAGTAATGAATTATAAGTATAAATAAGTATAAATATAAATTATAACTATAAATATAAAATATAAATAATAAGTATAAATTATAAATGCATGAGATTTCTGGTAGCCATTATAATACAAGCCTGTCTGAATGTCAGCTTGAACCCTAAACTTCAAACATGTGTCATGGCCAAAAATGGTGACTGGAATTTTCCAAGTAGAAAGTTTTCCACACTTCAGGAAAGTCTTGATTTCACCTCCCTGTTCTCATGCTTTATGTATTTTATAAGGAAAAAAAACTTTTTCCCTAAAGTTCGTCCCCCTAATTCTCTTATATTTCTGCAGCTAAAGGAATCCTAGTCTTTTACTATCGCTCTAAAAATATGATATACTTCAATATAAATATTGAATGTGCCATTTCAGAATCATCTACTGAGACCTTTCCTTGTACCAGTGCTGCTCTTCTGCCTTGCTCCCCTCCTATGAAATACTAAGGAGAGGACAAGTCCTATTCTGAATGTCACAGATGTCGCTTCAGATCATCTGGGGTTTCCATAGTGTCCTATCATGGTTACCCTCCTCTCACTATATCTAGCTATTTCTATAAGCCCCTGAGTTTGACCCTGATTGAGGAGCCTAGGTTTTAGTCCTGGTGTCACTGTCTTTTTATCTTCCTAGAACCAATGTCTTCCTCGGGTGGGAAATTATCTCTGTTATATTCTCCCCCTCCCCCCAATCTTATGACTTTCTTTGAGATCGCCCTCTCTTTCTGGGGTAAATAAACATCATAGCTTAGCGTTAGTAGTAGAAAGTACACTAATTTAATGTTTTCAAAATCTTATTCCCAGAATATTAGTGGGTCGAGGACTTGGGTAGGTTCTGGGATGAAGAGGTGTATTTTCTGCCTTCAAAGAGCTGAGTTTACTGAACAGACCAGACTGGTTGGGAACATAAGAGAAACACTGGGGTAGGGAGCAGTGGCAGGGAGTTTCTCAGGAGTGCCATTTGAAAGGAGTTACTAGTATGGCTGGTGCTTAAAGCATGAGAGGGAAAAGATTAGAAATAAATGTGGATAGTTGAGCAGGATCTTTTTCCTGGCTTTGTTAATATTTCATGGAGCCTGTTGTCACTGGAAGCCACCGATGCATTTGGGGCAAATCAGATTTGCATACTGGAAAGATCACCCTAAGGGTAGAATGGAAGATAAATAGAAAATGAAGATTGGAGTTGGGTGGGGAGAATTAGATTTAGGGAGACCAGGAAGGAGACTACTGAGTAGTCCAGTTATATGCTGATGACTGTCAAAGAGTAGATGTGAACATTTTGGGAAGTAGACTTGATAGATTTAGGCATTGATTAAATGTAGAGGATGAGGCTGACATCTGGATTTCTGGCTCAGACAACTGAGTAAACACCTTGTTTTCCCCCCGGAGGCTCAGAATAAAAAGAGTTTTTGGAGTGGATTTGGTAAGAGAGAGAAATGAGATCAAATGAGTTTGGCTTTGGATCTGCAAAATTTGAAGTCCATGTGGAAGAACTCAATGGAAATGTCTTAAATAGCCTGTTAGATATATAAAGCTGGAACTTTATACATTTAAAGTAAAGTGTTTAAAAGTTATGTACAGTGGCATACTAAGGGTGGACAGTGGCAGCAGTCTACTCTGGGCGAAGGCAGTAAAAGGGGCATTATTTGTAGAATTAAAAATGAAAACAAAACCAATTAAAAGTCAGTCTACACTGACAATTCAGAAGAATGCCAATGAAAAACATATTCCTCCCTGAAAACATCTTTTATTTGTCTAAGCTCTAAGCAATTGCTGCAATTACTGTCCCCTTTATAAAATCATGGTGCACATGCATCAAGAAGGCTACCATATTACATTCAATTTTGGTTGTGGAAATCTAAAACAGATAGAATAAAATTTCTGTAATTGATAATCCAAATCATGAAAGATGTTATCAGGACAATTTAATAGCATTAGAACATGGGTTTGGGAAGATGAATGCAAATTGGGATATAATGGAAATATGCAAAAATCATATATCTATAGATAAGATAAATTTGAATTTATCTCGTAAATTTTAGTACTACATAAAAGTCTTCATGATCTAATACTGAGTTATTTCTCTTATTATGTGTCCCCATTGATCACTTCATCCATGTTGACTTTTTTAGTATTTTTTATACTATGCTGCCTCGGGATTTCTGCACTTGGTCTTCTCTTTGGAATGCTTTTCCCCTCACAAACTCATGGCTTGTTCTTCACTTTCTTCAGGTATCTTATCAAATATCCTCTTCTAAGGGAACTCCTTCTTGCTTACCTTATCTAAAACTATATCTCTCACCTCACCCACCATTCATTTGCTGTGCTATGCTCTTCC
>NW_006436298.1:22762105-22778346 GCF_000325575.1 Pteropus alecto | reverse complement strand
TTTTTTTTTTTACCATTTATCACTATCTAATGTGCAATGGAGTTTATTGCTTTTTATAAATTGCTTTTTATTTGTTCCTTTGTTATCAGTTTCCCTAACATGTAGGCATGAACAGTGGTTTTCTTTTTTTATTTATTGTTAGATCCCAGTTTTCATAGGCTCACAGGTATAGAGTAATTACATAATAAATATTTGTTGATTAAATAGACAAAGGATATTGCATGATTTGCAAAAGTAGTTTTATAATAAAGAAAATGTATATATATATACTATATAAAAATAATAAAACCTCTTTTTTTGGAAGGAAGGACTCATGTCTTAAATACCAAATGCTTTCACAGTGCCTACCTCAGTTTCTGCACAAAAAAGTACTTAATAGATAGGGTAAATATATGTTCTAGTTTGCTCCTGTAGTTTCAGTATTAATTATTAATGGCACCTCCTTTAATTTTCACAGGGATCTCAGTTAGGACAATAATATAATCCTTTAGTGAATAAATGTCTGATGAATGAAATATTAAAGACCACTGTGAAAAAGGTAAAGCTATTTGAGGTATATCCTACTTTCACCTCTCCCCAGCTAATTATGCATTTAATTGGATAAAGTTTCTAAAGAAAATAGCTTAATATAATTCCCTCCCTGCCCCACCCCACCTGATTTTACCTCCTGTAGCTGTCTTAGTTTTATATTTCCATTGAATTCCATAATAAATATATATTTTTGGATTGAATAGTTTAATTCATTCACAAAGTATTTACTGAGTCCCTACAATGTGTTTGGTCTTTTAAGAGGCTCCCTCTCTGGTGGGGATTCTAATGGTATTTTAGAGCCAATGTCACAAGTATAAATGATTATTAATTATTTTTAGAAACATTTTTTAAAAAAATGCTTTTAATGCAAATAAGAAAAATAAAAATAAAATTAACATAAACTGGAGTCTTCTAAAATAACTATAATGCTCTTAGAAGTTTACCCAACTCTGCCCTACTATAACCCTCCATAATCCTAACACCTTAAAAATAGCACTCTCAGATTTGGAATTCATTTAGTCTTTAATTTTATGAGTATTTTAAAAATTTACATTTTATATAAAAATTTTGTATCCTACTTTCACTCATTATTTTATTATAGATGCTTTCAGACCACTACGAGTCCACATTACATCATAAACATACATTATAATTATAAGTATGGCTATAATTTATGTTAATTGTTTAAGCAATTCTGTATTATAGACATTTGATTTATTATTACTTTTAATTATAGAGAAATTCTGTAATAAATGCCCTTATAACTCTGGGTTACTTTGTATTTTGATTTCCTTTGAGTAAAAAATGTTGAATCTCAGTCACGGGGTTTAAGTTAGACTTTTTATACCTCCTGATATGATCTTCTAAAATATTTGTACTAATTTATGGCATTAACAACAATTTAAGATGATATACTTTATGTTCTAAATTTAACTGCATCTTTACTAAATTGGGTATTATTATTATTTTCTCTTCTGTTACTAGAAGAGAGATGAAAAATTTGCCAGACAGATAGAAGGCCAACAGCTACTGTGATGAACATACTTATTTTTAGTATCTATTGGCTGATAATATAATTTGATGGTTAAAATTAAAATCTTACTTCTGTTTAGTATCTGCTAGAATTTCAATTTTGTACATATTATATAAGTAAATCTTTGTTTCTAAGATGGATATAATTTCTACTTCATAGGATTGCCACAGGCTAATTATTGTAAAACTCCTATTAGAGTGCCTGTACTTAGTAGGCACACAGAGTATTATATTATTATTAAGAAAAAGTAAATTAGACTAGGAGGGAAAAAGGTATACTACAAGTAGTATGCTTTGTTTTTTTTTTACCTGGTACTTTAAATGTTTCAAGGTTAAATTTTTTTCCTATAAATCGATTGATTATATTTACACATTCCTATGGTATCATTCAGGAGACTTCATTTATATGTGACAGAAATCACTGCAAAGTAATTTTAGGAAATTTATAACCATTGGTTCATGTAACAGGTTAACTCATGGATAGATTTGGATTTGGCTTTTGTAGATTCAGAGACTCAAATGATGTTAAGTCTTTGTTGCCTTCTTGCTCTGGCTCTCACTCTTGCTGGTTCCACTCTGCTCCTTGTAAAATGGTCTCATTCTCTCCTATACAGGCAGACTCCCTCCATATAGCTAAGGAACACACTCACCAGTGGTTCTAGACGTCCTCATTCCAACTCATCACAGTGGACAGCTGCTGTCTCCCACATTCGTGATCGAATCTTTTGGGATCCACCTTTTCACCTCCATTTACAATCCAGCCAGCTTTTTTCAGGAGCACTAAACCCTACAGCATTCATGGTATGTAATGAATACACTTGTCTCTTTTGCTTCTAGAAAGGTGTTAATTTTATAGCACAATTTTCATGACTCAGATCAGGAATTTCAACTGAGAAAGTCTGAAGGCAAATGTTGTGAACGCCCAGGCCAAGATGAGAGAGGTGAGCGGAAATGAGTTTGGGAAATCTTCTTGGACATCCAAAGAACTACAAATACCACCTGTGCTTAGCTGATGACATTACAGAGAATTTTGTCGCATGCCTAGAAGAATATTGATAAGTTGGTTTCTTTGATAAATGTTCATTTCCCAAGGCACTCCCTGCAGGTGCTGAAGTGAAGCTATTATCATTGCGACCATCTGGGGCCCAGAGGAAGCAGGGTGATGCCTTGTGTATTCTTCTGTCTGGCTTCCCTCCATGGATGTCTTCTTGAGGCCTTTATTGAAGTGCCTCAAAAAGTAGGGGAGAACTTTCTGAGGTGAAAAAGTGATAATAGTCTTTTGGTTGTTATTCATGATCTGCTAAAAAAATATCCCTTGGTGCCATTGTTAGAGCCATAATAAAGATCATTGGTTAGTTTGAATGTGATATTTCTTATGTTTCTATATAATGCTGCTTAGATTACAATCCTAGATAATAATCATTGTCAGCCAAATCATCTGAGAAAACAAAGGAAAACATGAGCATTCAACACCCCAAACTGAACCATTCCATTTTCTCTAAGCAGCATGCACCTGCTGAGGTGTGAGCTGCCTGCCATCAGTGTCATTTCCAATGATGACATTTCATCAGTGTCATGAGAAATGTGATTGACTTTTCTTCTGCTATGAATGAGGCCCAGATTTTTATTCCACTTTTAGGGCTGTTGGATCGGCCTGCATTTTCTTTGGTGTCTGTGGTAAGTTCTTGCTCAGAAAGCTATTACCTCTTCGATTTTGTCTTGAAGGTTACAAGTCACGTTAGGCAAAGCTGTGAGGATTTTGCTGAATCCTTGGTGAAAAGCAATCATCGCTGCTGAGTTTCCTTCATTGATACTTACATACATTTTGACAAATAGTATGCTTTAGCACAAATTATGTTGTCGTGTTTATGCCTTTATCTTATTCTAAAAATCTCAGTTTTAGGGATATGGAAATCCAAGTGGAAGATGAGGTCCTTGATGTCAGTTAGCAGGTAGCAATTTCTAGCTTGTTTTATTTCTAAATAAGCTACTTTAAATTAAAGAGGATTAATTTCTTGTAACCTGCATGTGTAGACTGAGAAAAGAAAAAAAATTCAATACTAGACTCACATTTTTTTTTTTATAATAGAGCCTTTTTTTGTGTGTAAAGCTTTTGTGCCAATATTTAATTATTCAGATAATTACCTTAATTAGCCAATGGAAATACAACTACACCTAAATGGAATTAAAGTTGGGAATGTAGCCCAGTGCTTTTGATTTTGTTTTATTACTTTACTGTGAATATTGGCTTATTTAATCCTCTATTGTTCTCTCTACACTTTTATTTTGGGCTAATTTATTTTTCTAGCCCCAAATTGCATCTCTATGTGAATAAAGTCTGAACTATGGATAATTTCAATCCTATTGTCTCAGACTATCTATCCCTATCTTTCTAGATGCCTACTATACATTTCCATTTTGTGATTCCATCATAATCTCAAACTTCATGTACCTAATATCCAAAATATATAAAGAACTCATATAACTCAACGATAAAAAAAATAAACAATTCAATTAAAAAATAGGCAGAGGACCTGAACAGACACTTCTCCCAAAAAAGACATAAAATGGCCAACAGACGTATGAAAAGATGTTCCACTTCACTAGCTACTAGGGAAATGTAAACCCAAACTACAATGAGATACCATCTCACACCTGTTAGAATGACCCTCTCAATGTATTCTCATCAAGCAGAGAGACTTATTAAAAAATAAATCAGATAATATCACTCCTTTGCTGAAAACTCTCCAGTAACTGCCATTGCACTCACAGTAAAACCTCCATTTCTCTTTCTTTGACCTAAGTTATTACATCATCATGTCACACCTAGATAACTGCAAAATCCTCCAAGCCTTCTTAAACTACTCTCTCCGGATTTTGATCTGTCTGAATACCTTAACAAGGCCTATCTTTATGAAACACTTTTTTATCACCTTACTTTATAACACACAATCCTTATCTCATAATATTTCAAGTAAAAATTCCTCTGGCTCTTAAAGCCTTCCATAGTCTACTCCAACTATACAAAACACTCCTATTTCCCATTTTTGCTCCAAAAAGCTCCATTCACTTTAGTCAAGCCAGTCTCAGATATACTCCATGTTCACGCATTATCCTGGAAGCACTTTTTTTTTTTTTTCTGTATGTCTGCTTTGGTCATAGACATCCTCCAAGGCTTACTTTATTTTCTAATTTCTATAAAGCTTTCTCTGACTACCCTGGTTCTCACTGATTTACCTTGCTTTCAAACATCTGTTGAACTTAAATATTTGTACTGCCCACTTTAACATAAAGATGTACTCTCTGCAATCGGTCACAGATTATTTCACTTAATAAGCACCTTTTAGAAGGGGCCATGTCTTTTCCATTTGATTTTCTATTGTGATGTTGAGCCCAGGAAAAGTGCTCGACACATATTCATTTATTGACTCATTTTAGATGTCATCTTAGGTTATCTATTAATTAATTATTAAACATGTTATATGTGTTAACAACATGGCACTAAATATGAAACAAACAAAAGCAGACCTTTTTGGAGTCTACCAGAGAGAAAATGCATGATACACAGAATAATGAGAATTATTTATTAAGCATTTGGCATTTTAGTTATGAGGAACCCGAAGTTCAAAGGGGTGAAGGAACTTTGTCAAGAACAAAAGAACTAGGAAGTGGCAGAATGAATTTCAAATATAGATAGTCTGCTAGCTGAGTCCATGAACTGAATTGCCTCTTATAATATACATTTGTTTACTGTAAAATTTTAAGGGCCTGGGCCACTATTATAATTTTAATGTAAAGTTTCTTATGTATTTTGCTAACACTAAATATATAAATCATATATTTCCCTTTTTGCTATATCAGAGAACTATGAGGGCTTGTACTTTGTTTTAGTCAAATATCTGAGAAAAATAGTCAAATATTCACCAATTTTCTCAGTTAAGCCCACTTTATAAATAGCTCTTGGCAACTTAGGGGTCCACATGGTGAGTGCATAGTACTATCTTGCAGTCATTCCATCACTGGGACAAGAATTTCGAGGATCTGTCAGTCTTACAAATTACTTTCAGAAAGACTTGTTTTCAATAGTTGAGTTTAAAAACATTCTAAATTGCATTTACTACAGTTTGTTTAAAGCTTTTTTTCCTGGCCTATCTTTCTGAGTTACAGCTTAATTTTTCACTGTCTTATTTTAATTTCTCTCTTTTTTTCTAGATTTCATCCTCTCATTTATTATTCTTTGTCTCCTCTCTGTTTCTGGCTTTTCTTCCTGCAGCTGGGCTTTGGTTAGAAGGGGTGGGCGCAGCTGCCCAACCATTTTCACATTCTTTACTGATGTGATTTTCTTGAGGTAAAACATCACTTAAGAAATATTACTCAACAATTAAATGTTTCTGTCCTCCTCAGATTCGGTATCTGAAATTCTGCCAATAAGACCCTTTGCAGTTGTTTGTATTGGTTTGGATCCCTTCCTGTTATTTTAGTCGTTCTGTGCTGGTTTGCCTTTTATGTAATATTTTGTTATAGTTGTAATTTCTCCTTTCTATCTAATCTGAACCACTGACTTGTTTCTACTGTTATCTTTCTTTTCTTTTCTTTCTTTTTTTTTTCCAGGGGAAGAGGGCTCATTGACTACTTTTTTGACTGCTTTTGACTACAAATTTGACTGCTTTTTAAACTAAATGTTTCATCAGTTTGCTGGGCCAGGTTTTCATAGGATTCAGGGACAATTTTGGAGGCAGGAGTTGGATTCTTGCTCAGCCTTTGAAGATTCTGACTTGTCCACTGTGCTCTTGGATTAAAGCAGGGGCAATTTATATTGATATCACTACTTAAAGGCACAAAGTTGCACCCAGGAGATTTATGGTGGACATCTGAGATTATCAGGTTTGAGTGTATTTCTAAATGACGTGTTTTTTAATCTTTCAAAAGTTATCCTAGACTTTTTTAGAGTAGCACTTTAGCTGACTTTTCAATAGATCCATTAGATATTTAAACATTTATATTAATTTGTTGAATAGCCCATATACATTATGCTTAGTTTATCTTTAGACAAATAACGATGTATCAGAGTACCTGAATTAAATGACACTATTTAGCATTTATAGAAATGAAGGAGGTGGGTCCAGGGATAATATCAAGATATTTAATAATCATGAATACCAATGCTCAGAATGGAAGCCAACCTTACAGTTGGGTCTTGGACCTCCTGTCATGCTAGTACTTAACATCTTAGTTGTTGGATTATTGGGAAGCTGGCATCCTAGTGGAGGGCACCAGGGTATACACATGGGAAACTTGAGTTAATATAGAATTATTTTAATACTTTAATAAGTGGATACATATTAGTCTTGGGTGAGAGTATGCTCACAGTTGATTTGTTTTTATTCAGATGCAGTCATCTCCTTCCAATTTATACAGTGTGAACCATAGAGAGTATTGTGATGGCGTATGATTTCCCATGGTGGTTTTGGTGAAGTGTGTCCAGGTCAAGTTTAGATCTTTTTAAATTGAGGTTCCCAACTTTATGAAAATCAAAGCCTACCTTCATCTAGAGAAGGAAGTGTTCTTTTTTTTTGTTGTTTCACAAAAAACACTTAATTTAGGATTGAGTTTTGGTTGCACAAGTTATTAAGTATAATTTTGGGAAAATTATTTAATAACTTTAATTTTACTTCTTCCTTACTGATAAAAAGAAGGGAATGGAATCAAATAAGCTCTAAGCTCCCTTTAAGATCTAATATCTCAAATTCTATTCAAATACCAACACAAAAACTTCTTTTGTCTGATATTTAATAAAAATCAACTCATTTCTTAGAATGTATAGAAAAAGACAGAGGATGATCAACTTCTGGGAATATAAACCATCCCTAATAATTACTTACATATTTCTTTCCACAGGGTTTCAATACTCTGTTTAAAGATTATCTGACTAAAATGTTTTTTCTTTGATTTGCATACAAAAGCAAAAAATGACTATATAAAATAAATTTCCTTTTCTCTATATAGGAGCATTTGATTGCATTGTGAAACATCACGATAACCTTTCTGCAATGAGGGTGAAGTTACACTGAATTCTTGTCTCTGTCTTATATGGAAGACATAATTTTCAATGTTTATTTTAATTGAAAATGGGTTGAACTTAGTGAAAGTTCATTGTTGAGTTAGCATTTGTCACTTTGGGACCATGTAGAATGAGCTGTTTTTTGACATTAATGACACGTATGTAGAAAGTCAGAACTATTAATTTGTAGAATAAACAGTCCTTACCTAAATTAAAGAATAAACAAGAAATGATCATTTCTTTTTAACCTTAAAACTGCTCTGCAATTAATCTGGATCACACATCAGAATTCTCTTAGCCTTTGGCATTTCCACAGGTCTCTGAAGCACAACAGCTAAATTGTTTAGGTCATTTGATAACCTGTTTTACAGATAACAGCTTTAGACCCTAATGATCACATTTTGGTAATTCTCTTATTTAGAAACTAAATCATGATCTTTCACACAAAACTAAATATATTCCCTTTAAGGTGAAGACCAATACTTTGCCTGTTCTAATTACAATATCAGTTATCATGTTCTAGGTCTTCTAAGACTAACATGCCACAAGGGAAACAACCCTAAGATAATGAGTGCCTTGTTTATGATTGGGATTTCATATATTTTTATTGACTTTAGGTGTAATCCTTGTTGGTTCCAATTTAACTGCAGTGTATGCATTTATTAAAGACTACACAACTAATTAAAGAGTGAAATTTGCAACTAGAATTAGAAACCAGAAAAAGTAACCACAACAGGAAAGACTCAAGCTGAGGATTTGGCCAAAAATGTATTCATTTGTTCTTCCATCTACTACCCACCATTAAAGAAATATTTATTCAAGGCCTAACAGACCTTGATCCCAAGGAATTCACTTTTGGAGGATATATTAAAAATATAAATTATTATAGTATACTCAGGTTTGTGAAACTAGAGAAGAGCATTGCAAATACAGTGGTGGCAAGAGTAACAAAAATTTTGGAGATCTCATCTGTACCAGAGAATCATCTAAACAATTTATATTTAATCTTTATGATAACAAGAATAAGGTATGTACTGCAATTATCATTTCCATCCTACAGATTGGAAATTGAATTATAGGAAGATACTTATTCAGTGTCCCTCAGTGATTCTGGGACCATTGAGAAGAATCACTTCTCACAGAAGGGAGACTGAGTTCTCTCAGAGATTAGCTCCTGAAAACAGTTATAAAAAGACCCCGTGTATGGCAAGCACTGAGCCTAGTAGGTCTTTTCAAAATCATCCCCTATAGAAAGATGTTTCTATCCAAAATATCTAGAATATTTTATCCAGAATATACCTGCACTGCTGAACAAGGATACAATTGGCACTAGTCTTAGCATTACATTTCTCTTCCCAGTTACATGTATGTTACAGTCAGTCATTGATTATTAAGGTCTATGTATATGGCAATACACAGGCTGCAGCTGCATCATGAGATTTCTTCACATAAAAATTCAGATATGGGGATTCTCTTAAAAAACATATAGTTCTCATAATGCAGAGTTTGAGTTCTCACCAGATAGGGACTAGCTGGAAACAAGCAACCATTGTCCTTTGTAAATGGGCAGATATGTCCCAATTTGCCGTGGTTCCCATCACTCCTTATTTTATCTTATGCTTTGTTCAAATTCCTTGCCTAAATTTATAGGCATTTTAGTTTGCTCTTCCTTTTTGAACCATTGCTATTTTTATTATATTTAAGGATAAGAATGAATGAATTGATAGATGAACATTCTCTTTATTATCTTAAGTAATATTATCTGGCTGATAGTTGATGCTGTAATTCCAGGATATGTTTTCTTATTATTTCTCCAAAAATATGATGGGGGAGGGGGGCAGGGAGAGAGAAAGAGAGAGAGAGAGAGCGAGAGAGCGAGAGCGAGAGCGAGAGTGAGAGCGAGAGCGAGAGCGAGAGAGAGAGAGAGAGAGAGAGAGAGAGAGAATATACAAATTAAAATTAAGTCCCACTTCCCTCTAGAATTGTGTAAATCTACAAAGGGGGGCAGGGAGAGAGAGAGAGAGAGAGAGAGAGCGAGAGAGAGAGAGAGAGAGAGAGAGCGAGAGAGAGAGCGAGAGAGAGAGAGAGAGAGAGAGAGAATGAGAATAGGAGAACTATATAACAAAGACATTTATCAGAGAAACACATGTAATGTCAATTGAACTAATATTTGTTAAGATTTTTTTTCTAGTTAACAACTTTATCAATGTCCACACAAATTTATTTTATTTGTATTTGAACAGTTCAATATTTGTTTAGTTTGTTCTTTAAAGTAAATAATTGAGACTTTTTCCCAACTGCCTCTGGGTATAAGAGTAGAAAAATAATGAAACATTAAAAGGAAACAAGCTTTACAAATTTATTGACTCAAAAACAGAAAAATAGATTAGCTGGAAATACTACAAGGGGTTGTTGTAGTATTAGGACATTGTTGTATTAGGACATTGAGGCATCAACCCGTGTGCAATTAAAAAATAAAACCTGTGAGGAGGCAATGTGAGAGAATAAAAGCCTATTAAAGCACTCCTAAGATTTAAGTCTCTTGCCAGCAGAGCCATCTGTCAAGAGATTATGGTAGGAAATTTCTGTAGGAATTTTCCCTTGGGATCAAATGAAGTGCCAAGAAAAGGTGTTTGGCATAAGAAGTGAGGACAAACTCTGAGAGTCTTCTGCTGTGTTTATCACAGACAGAGAGGGAACCACCAACCCACTGGGTCTCAGAGAAGAGGAAGAGAAGAAAGGGATGTCTCTGTATTGCTTTTGACCAGAGAACTGAAGTCATATTAAAAAGAGTTTATGAAAACAAATCTCTTTTAAGGTAAGTTAAACTTTGCTGCACTGAATTCTTAAAATTTTCCATAATTCAAAGACAATAAAGTAATTTATTGAACTTTGCATACTAAGGCTACTAATAGAAAAATGAATGTTAAGTTTCTGAGTCAAATTGCAGAAGGCGATAAAAAATACTTGAGCCAAAGTGAGAATGTCATTTTTTTTTTTGAAAACTTGAATCTTTGGAGTTTGTGAAAATACCCAAGACATTTATTTATATGGAATGTAATACTAATATGCTATTTTCACTGATTTACGAAGAAATGCTGGGTAAAAAGTAATCAAGATGAATTCATGAGTATTTGCCTCTAGAGAATTAAGTTCATGCCATGCTGTGAAATAATTAAAAACCATACAACCATGAAAGTTACAAGGGTTTATAATAAGGACAAATATTTCATAAAGTTTCTAGAATTATGTTAGGAAAAGATACTTTAACTTTTAAGATTCTAAATAGATCTTAGTTCATTTCCTGACCTATGTTCTCGTATAGTAGTATACTGTGTTTTTTAACAATAGTTCTTCACTATTTCCTTTGTGATTAATTTTATCTTTATTTCTTTTTAAGAGATGAAAAATGTTGATTATAAAGTTAGAATAAAAATATCAAAGATTTATTATCTAGACTATGAGATAAACATACAATTTTTCAGATTTTTTTGTCAGAAAGAGAGCTGTTTCTTTAACTGTTAAGAAAATAAACAGGTAAAAAGGTATCTCTCGCCCCAGTTAAGCAACTTTTAAACAATGTGTAATACTGACAATTGTTAATCAGAAATCAGAACTAACCGTAGTTAAATTCAATTTTATTTTGTCTTGATCAAAATAAAGACATTTTGTTTAACACATTGGTTACTTAGAGAAATGGAGATGAGGAGACATAAATATAAATTCTAAATGGAAATAGGAAATAATCTTATTTGCTTGGAGAGAATAAAAAGTCTAATAAAACAGGGCTAATTCTGAGTGATCACAGCGATCCAGTGTTCACGCTGGCAATGTGCCCATATCAGATTATTGTGTCTGTAATTGGAGAGAAATTATCTAGTGAATTTAAGTCAAGTTATCTTATGAATTCAATTATAGTGGACAATTAATTTTAATAACACAGTCTTTTGAATCTTCCTTCTTCTCTGACAAAAGAACAGTTGTGCCTGAATTATCAGGATATTGTTTAAATTCTTAATATTTTGTTCATTCTTCCATTCACTTGTTCATTCAGCTAATATTTAGTGAGCAATGTTCAGGTGGAGGGCATTATTGGGCTAGGCAAGAGATAATGAATGGACATAGCCCCTCTCTCAACGGACTTATAGTTCATTACATGACACATAATTACTCCTTTAATAAGTTTCAAAATCGTTTGTAAAACAAAACTTGAATATTATTTCACCAACATAAATTTAAAGTAACAGAAGATAAGTGATAGCAATAAAATGTATCTGTATTAATATTATAATTCAAGATTTTCAGTACATTGATTTTATTTTTACTTGAATATTTTAAAAATTTGTTTAAATAAGCTAGTACTGAAATGGACATTATTTGCTGTGCTTTTGAATTTTCATTAAATATGGTTTCTAATTCTTTAAAGACATGAAAACATTAATTTTATATGTGGAAAAAGACAAATCATTCCTGCACAATAAAAAGTACACAAATTTTACTAAAAATTTACAAATATTGTATCTTGTTTGTGGTCAAAGTCTGATCTCTGCATATGGACACATATTTGAATGCTCAGTCTATTTGAAATTAGAAATTAGATTCTTACCTGCTATATCCATTGTTCCTCAGATTGATTTGGAGGTATGTGCATTTCTAGCATTTTTGGCAGTATTATAATGGTTGGTCCTGAACAAAAATAATATGTAAGTTTTTGAGTTATGGAGATCCTCTCTGGAATCCTGGCCAGAAATAATGAAGTTCTTGCTTAGATAAAGGGATCTGGAGCCTGTCACCTCAAATAAAATGCATGTATCATAGAGCACTATCATAGTCTCTTTTTAAAATAATTAAATGCATATTTTTGAATAAGCAAATATGGAAGACTGAAGTATGATCCTTGTCTCTTTCCCGCCAATAATGAGCGGCTTCTAGAATCTCTAATCTTAAATTCTCTGCACTTTGAAAAAAAAACAAAACACTGTTTGCATATTATAGGAAGAGCCTATGTCCCTAGATTCTTTCCTGTCCACTGCTCTAGCACTCGTTAGGGGTTTCTGTTCTTGCTGTTATAACAAGAAGAGCAGAAAGGGAAAACATCACAGTACAGGCATGAACTCACTGCAGCATGGCTTGTTCTCTGTTAGCTTCAGCTCTTTGGCTCTTGCTTTCTCTTGCCACCCATGTGGACATGACCCTGCTTGGGGCCTCAGTTTTGAGGTTCTAAATCCTCAGCACAGTGCAGTGAACCAACACGCAGCACCAGTTACTTGCATAGGTGTTGTTCCAGCACTAAACTTGTCAGGCAGTTGTGCTATCTCCAGGGATTTTCTTTTCTTGGTCCTTTACTTGATATGAAAAATAACTGTGGCATAAGTTGGTTTGGGATGAAAATATCACAACCTCAAACTTAAGTGCTATGCCAATGAGTTATACCAGAGTAAGAATGAGTTAGAATAAAGCGATACTACCTTCTGATGTAGCTATCTAGTTTTCCTTCTGTTCTTTACTCTTTATGATCTACTCAGACAGGTGTCAAGGACTGTCTTTTATTTTATTTTATTTTATTTATTTTCTTTTTCTTTTAACACTATTGACTGAAGGCCCACCAATATTTTTTAATTCACATTATAGTCATTGGATAAATAAGTCTACGTGGTGAATTCTCTGATTCCAGGACCTGGCATAATTCTTGGCATAAAGTAGGTACTTAATCTTTGTAAATACTTGAATATACTAAACGGAGATGGACTACCTGGTACATGTAGACAACTTGGAGAAACTGTGTAGATCCTAGTTCATTTTTAAGAAAGATGAACTAGTATTAGAAAATAACTAAGAGACTATCCTCAGACCATTGGGTTTCTCTGTCACAGAAGGACAGTCACAGAGAGGAGCCTTTAAGTCCCATTCTGAGACCTCCAAAACTGTCACTTTTTAAAGCCACCTCTAACAATATACAGGAACACAACTGTACGAGAAGGACACAAAATCATTTAGTTCCATGGATGCAAGTCAACAATGCCTAGGAAAAATATTTAAATATCTAATAAAATAAATTACTAATTCTAAAACTGTTTTATGAAGTTGAGAAGTTCAGATTAAGAGGATAACAACTAATTAAAGTGGGAAACTGGATTATTTGACAAATTCATCTATGTATATAACTAAATTTCCATTTCTGTTTTTGTTTCAATAGTAGTTTCCTTGCTGCTCTTCTTCACAAAATTGCTGAGTTAAATATTTTACCATTGTCTGAGTTATTCAAAACTCTATACAATATCATTTTGTGATACATGGAATTACTTTATTATTATTATTAAAACAATAGAAATCTACATTTATGTAATAGTTCATATTAGTCACAAATGTTAGCAATGTAAAAGTCCTTAGCAGCACTCTAAGCAAATCGCCTCATTTTACAAATGAGGGAACTGAGTTATATAAAAGTTAACTTGAGATTTTTTTCCAAAAAAAAAAAAAAAAATCAAAATTGTCATTCAAAGTTATGTTTTCTGTTATATGAAAAATGATTGTCAATGAGACACTCAAGGTCAGAGTTGATATCTGGCTTTATCTTCTTTTAAAAATGAATTTAATGACTTCATTAAAATTTAGGCGTATATAAAAGGCAGCAATACTATCACTCAGTTAACGGATTTACTTATCAGAATTTCAAACAAGGAATTCATCAGGCTACAAATTCTTTTCAAGGAACAGACTGTCCTGTATTCAAAGGACTTGAAGGCCATATCTCCTGTCATGCCCCTGATGAAAATTCTGATGATGTATGCTAGTATGTCGTGGAGAGAGGGCTGCTTTCTGTCTTGGCTAGCTCAGGGTACAGAAGTCCACCAAGAGAAAGGCAGAGTTAAAAATTTCCTCTTCTTTAGAGAACCAATATGTTCAGAGCATCCTGGCATTTCTATTCTGAATTGAGTTTCTATATTCCCAAGTTATCCTATCTGAATGTCCTTAAGGCCATGTATCCTGCTAGGTGTCCTTCAGGCTGAGAACTGGCCTTTAGAGTCAGCTCCTGCAGTGGCTCAAGACCCAAGGCAGTTCAAGAGAAAAGGCAGAAACAAATGTAAGATGGTGACTAAGACGTTGACAGACACCCACCGAAAAGAAAACAATACACGCGCACACACACACACACACACACACACACACACACACACACACACTTTATGGAGAGACAGAGACATACCATGGTAGTGACTTCTTTATTTATAATAAAAACTAAGCTCTTAAAGAAAAATAGCATAATTAGAGTAAAACTATCTTGACTTAAAGAATACCAGTGTTTGAAAACATTTTCTTTCTCTGAATGCAGCTTAAGAAAGCATTTCTGAATATGTGTTCTGTGGGAACACCAGCTCCATGGAATCTCTTCCACCATCATCCCCTAACCCTCATTCTAAGAATTTGGTGATGATATAACTTTAAGAAATATTGGATTGAACAAAGTTAATTAACCATCTTTATCACAGAGCTTTAAAAATCATTGTAAATCTCTAAGATGCAACTTTCCTAAACTTATCTGATTACTGAAATTTTTTTGGTTTGGAGCTTCTCATGATAGCAGTACTCTGTTCAACATACTTGAGAGATGGTGACTTCCATCATTTAGCACTGTGTTGGGTATTGGGGGTAACCAAGACATTTTTTCATCTTGTGTAGAGCTTATAGTTAAGTGCCATGAAAGGGAGTCCTAATTTGATAAATCTTATGGTTGGGTTAGTAGTATAATGGCATCATTGACCACCATTTCCATTCAGAATAGACTATCAGAGGTCTAATAAGTTATTCAGAAGTGAGCTGACTCAGGTTACTAGTTTCACAACTTTTTAAAGCAGTGACAGATCTTTTGTTTAAATGTAATCTTCCATCGATATCTAATATGTAACATAGATAAAGGCAAGTTGATTTGGTTGGTTTTGGATAGGGTTATAGAATTTTTCCTTTTTGGCTTTG
This sequence comes from Pteropus alecto, assembly GCF_000325575.1. Lineage (NCBI taxonomy): Eukaryota > Metazoa > Chordata > Mammalia > Chiroptera > Pteropodidae > Pteropus > Pteropus alecto. Next base: position 22,762,748 of record NW_006436298.1, on the reverse strand, counting down.
TTCAAAGCCAACAATTTAGCATGTCTTTGACCTTGCTTCCATCATCACATCTCTCTTCTCTCTGAGCACAACCAGGAGAGAATCTCCATGTTTAAAAACTCATGTAATTACATTGGGTCTACCTGTATAATACAGGATAATCTCATTCCAAGGTCCATATCCTTAGTTATATCTGCAAAGTCTCCTTTATATATTCACAGATTCCTGGCATCAGGATGTGAACAATTGGGTCGTATCATTCTGCTTATCAGAGTATTATAAGCCCCTCCCTCAAATGCTAAATCACTAAATATATTAGTTTCATCTAACTAAATAAATTATGAGTCATTTTCCTCTTTGCATGTGGGTTCTTTTCCTAATGAACAGGAAACTACTATTCAACCTCCAGAGTCCTGGGCCAGTGAGCCCCTACTATGGGATAAATGCCTTTCTCTGATATATCTGATTGCTGCTCCTTCTGAGTTTCTTCTTTATTTATAAGTAGTGGCTTCTGTGTCCAGCTCTATCTGTGTCCTTGTGGGCTCCTGTTAATACTGTGAGCTTCCCAAAGTGGGGATTCAGTCCAATTTGGCTTTCTTTCTTTCTTTCTTTCTTTTCTTTTTTCTTTTCTTTTCTTTTCTTTTCTTTTCTTTTCTTTTCTTTT
>NW_006436298.1:22685217-22762027 GCF_000325575.1 Pteropus alecto | reverse complement strand
TTTCCTTTCCTTCTTTCTTTCTTTCTTTCTTTCTTTCTTTCTTTCTTTCTTTCTTTCTTTCTTTCTTTCTTTCTTTCTTTCTTTCTTTCTTTCTTTCTTTCTTTCTTTTCTTTCTTTCTTTCTTTCTTTTCATCAGCAGGCTTTCTCTAGGTGATATTCCTTGAGATACTTTGTAGGTGACCTTCCCACATTTTTGTCTATCATCCACATGCCAATGACTCAATTAATTTTTCCAGCTTTGAGTCCTCCTACAGTTCTCAACTTACTTAGCCAACAGTCTATGAGACATCTTTTCTTTAATGCCCAATAAACATCGGAATCAAAGTCTTTAAGACTACTCTCAGCTTCAGTGATTTGCTAGATGGACTCTCAGAACTCAGAAAATCTCTTAAACTCATGATGGTACTTTATTACAGTGAAAAGACACAGATTATATTTAGCAAATGAAAAAGGGACATAGGCTGTAGGCCAGGAGAAATCAGGCACTAGCTACCAGCTGTTCTCTGCCAGTGACATTCTAAGCATACTTGATTCTCCCAGCAACAATGTACAATAACATATATAAAGTATTTTCATTGTTTACCTTTTAAAAAAATGTGTGTTCTATCTTCTTCTTTACCTTGGTATAATATAAGACACTGCAAGCACAAGATCTTACTAGTTCCCTTTATAACCCTTGGTTAATGATAAAAGATATTCACGTAATATTTACCCATCATCGGAGTTTAAAAAGTTGCTTGGATTATAGCTGATGTTTAATAAAAAGTTGTTTAACTAAATTTCAAGACTACTAATAATGAGGGAAGTCCAATAAAGCAGGGGTCCCCAACCCCCGGACCGTGGGCTAGTACTGGTCATGGGATATTAGGAACTGGGCTGCACAGCAGGAGGTGAGTGGTGGGCAAGCGAGCAAAGCTTCATCTGTATTTGCAGCCGCTCCCCAGTGCTAGCATCAAAGCCTCAGCTCCACCTCAGATCATCAGGCATTAGATTCTCATAGGAGCACTGGTCCCTGGTTCCAGAAAGGTTTGGGGACTGCTGCAATAAAGTAATTTCTCTCTCAATTTTCTTTAACATTTTCCTTCCATTTATTAATTTGGTATAAAAAAGCTTTTATTTATTTATTTTTTTGTCTTAACTATTAAAAAAATAAAAATGATTCATACAAGTTTTGGTGAGTTTTACTATTATATTGAAATTCGATTTTAAGGCTGACATGGTTTCAACATATTTCACAATTGATTAAGCAACCACGAAATACATTGGAGAGTTGTGTTCATAAGATTCCTCTACTTTTTATTTGATATATCTAAGATTTTAGATGATGAATATTATGTTTAGACTAAAAATGTCATGTTGTTTTAATTTTGTTGTGTTGCATATTGCTATTGCCTTTCTCTTTAGTTTTGTTACTTATGTTGTTTACCTCTACTGAATAAAAATGACAGAGGAATGTCACTAACGTTTAATTCAGAGTTTAGTTAACATGGTTTTGTGATGATAAGCAGAATCAATGACAAGCAAACTAACTTATTTTTATAATAAAGTAAATTATAAACTGAATTTATAATTATAAACTGAATTTTAATTGCCAAATATTTATTTATACTTTGGCAAATCTAGTAATCTTCTAAAATAACTTCAGTTTGACAATCTTCTATTAACATCAAGAACACGTTGTAACATCTGATTACAAAAAGTATTGAGTAATTTACTTTAATATGCTGACAACAAAGCTGTACCAATTTATAAAAACATTGGATACAGATGAAAGCCTAAGAAATGAAGGGAGCATATTTGGGTAACTATAACACACCCCATTATCAAACCTGAGATTAATATTGGCACATACTAAAAAAATGTTGCTAAATCTTAATCTACCATGTCAGCATCTTTCAAAATATTTCATAACTAACCACTAGCTCCTGAAAAACATAATTCCAGGTCTACTCCCTTCCTGCCTATAACACATAGCATTTCTATGACTTAGTCCTGATACTGTGATTCTTGCTTGAGCATAACAAAAAGAACCATGTGTATTGTTCCTGTCCACCACTGCATCCTGGACCCTGCTGTTCTGGTGGATTTTGCTGACATTAAGCAAATCTTTAGGTTTCAGGAAGCCTGGGCAGGTGCACTAGATGCATCAGAGGCACATGTGTAATAGCGTGGAGCATTTCTCCTTGGCCTGTTAGGTTTGACATGCCAAAATAGCCCAGAAGGAATAGCAGTACCATTTGAAGTAGGTGAGATGCTTCCCTGATGTCACTTCTCTAAGTTTTAGATCAATGCCTGGGAGATGAATCGAAACATGTGAGAGTCACCAAGGGGAAATGTGCAGGAAAGGTTGCAGAAGAAGTGAAGCACCCAAGCCCAGGGAAAAGGTGGGGTGAGATGTGCAAGTAGGAAAAAACAAAAGGCTGAGTCATCGGAAGCCTAATTGACAATGGCACAGCTGTGACAACAATTTGCTGGTGGTCTGACCTATTTGATGAAGGGACCTTTGCTTTCCTTAGAACCCCAGATTTGCAGTGGCTCATAGGAACGCACCACTCGTGTTTCCAGCTGGCTCAGCCTCATAAATACCTAAACTCACAAGATGACATTTTTAATGCTTTGCAATTGCTATTCTGCATTTATATTTATTGCAATTCAACATATCCATTAGTGCATCTATCATTGATAAGTTTGTCACTGCTTCAGGAATACAGTCCATCATACTGCATCAATTTCACTTTACAAGCTATTAATGTACTATAATATGGCTTACAATATCATGTGGATATATTTGATTAGAAAGGTGTCAGAGTCAGTCAGATTGAACTGAGAAATGCAAGAGGACCCAAAATCTTAATTTATTTATTGTAAAGATGAACAGCCTTGATGCACAGTGAATATGTTAATATAACAGGTGTATCTCTTTCACTTTCTCAAACAGGCACTGAAAAGAACAAATTTAAGCAATATATTTTGACTCAGTTTGAAACACAGCAGACTTACAATATTTTGTTGACACTCGACATGTTTATTTTTCAGCAGTATCATAATTATGTTTTAATATTTCTGCATGCAATTAGCAGCTTTATTCAGGAGACAATGATGGCATGTGAGTCCAAGAGATAGAACAAACTATAGGTTTCTGAAATAGGGTAAATAAAAATATTAAAACAGTAAATAACACAGATTTTTAATACATGACTTAAGACATTTATGGTTGCTATAACAATGTCTGTTAAAAATAAACACAAACAAAAGGCACCTGTACAATAAAAAAATTAAAATTGTACAGAAATAAACAATGCTCATAATTATGAACTACATTATTCTGCCATTAGAATCTGGCAAATTACTGTTGATGCCCATGGATTCCAGAGGCTGAATTAGGTTATGGCAATCTGAGATATTTTAACATTTCTGATCCTAATAATATGCTTGAGCCCCATTTTAAATCTTATTGTACCAGTTGCAAAATAGAAAGGAAGACCAATTATGCACTTATAAAAATCTGTTTGTGAACTATTATGAAATCCACCCATGAAAATCATTTTCTAGAGAAGTTAGTTATAGCTTACATGGATAAACACTAGAGGCAGATATACACTTGAACCCTTACTGAGCTATTGTTCAAATGTGCAGCATTGGGCAAGATAATAATTTCTTCGAACTTCTTTCTGTATGTTTAATGGAGATAATAAGACCTAATGCACAGGATTGTCCTTGGAATTAAAGAAGATGTAAATTGGGATACATTCACACAATAAAATATAAGTTAGAAAGAGTTAGATGATCCTGTATGTGATGTTACAAAATCATCAGCAAGAACTAGCTAGATTAAAAATATCTAAGATCAGCATGTTATAAGTATTACATAAAAACATGATATATAATATATATGCATAGAAAAAAATTGGTGGGATATACAAAACATGGAAATCTGTCATAAGGTAAGATAAGGGCAAGATTTACTTTTCATATTATATCCTTTTATACTATCTGATGTCTTGCTATTTGTTAATATTATTTTATGATAAAATGCATAGTTTAATTTTTAAAAGGATGTAATTCATGAAAAAGATTAACATTAACACATCCAAGAGCTCAATAGATGCTGGCTGTTTTTATAATGCCAATAATAAATTTTCACCACGAAATGTGATGGACATCTTTGCTGCTGTTCTTATAAGTAATGCAGTTTGACTTTGAAATTAAATAAGGAGTTGCATGGGGACAGGATGGATTTACAAAGTCCATGTGATAAATTTCTCCAAGTGTGGGTACACTGTAAACTCAAGAAGCACCAATAGTATGAGGGGCTGCTTAAAAAGAGTGCTAGCAAAACGGTGTCTTCATAAGGAGTGTGCATAAGATGAGGAAGCAGCAGTTCCGGTCTACTCTTACCAGTCACAGTACTCTGGAAGCTTGTGTCTTGGTCAGGTTTCCTATCTCAGGAGAGATTGACAAATTAGAGTATTTGTAGAGGAAGATGACCAGGACAACATAGGGAGCAGAGTCCATATCCACATGGATAGCTCAAGGAGCTTAGCACCCGAGGAACTGAAGGAAAGGGGACCCCCGTATTGACAGTTCAAGGGCTGCTGCACAGAAGGAGGATACAACTTAATCTGTGTTAGTTCCTGAGGGCAGAACTAACCGAGTAGGAGTTAAAAGGAGACATATTTCAGCTTGCTGTCGCAGCTAAAACTCAGCATGTCATGATTTACAGCAGCAAATGCCACCCTAGGCAGGGATAGACTTTTCTGTTAAATTCTGAAGATTAAATGTACCAAAGCATCTGGATTCTCATAAGGATAATGTCCCAAACCTAAACTAAATAAATAATCTCTGCAGATACAGCTTTACAAAGGTTAGATACATCTAGTGGATGAACTTTGCGTCTTCTGTAGAAGCTCATGCTATCGCTGGCTCCATCTCATCTCTACCCCCACCTGTATTCAACAGAATGCTTCATCGTCTTGATTCTGCCTTTTCAGTGCTGTTAACCATCATCACTTCATTCTGTTATCACAGCTAGAAGAGTTCAGATACTGGGCACTACTGTCCACTGATGCTAGACTTGTCTCTCTACCTCCAAATTGCCCCCTCTGCCCTTTTTATCCTTTGTGCCTTTATGACCATGCATTTATACTTCTGCCTTTGTATTTAGCTTCTGCCTTGCATCAGTGTCAGTTGGGTGATATTCGTTTCTTCCTACTGAAATGTAAACTCCTTGAGGGTTTAAGAGCAATATATATTTGTGTCCTAGTATCCTAGAAGAGAGTAAACCTCAATAGATTGAATCACTCCCCTTTATGAATAGTAAACGGTGGCAATTGCAGATTTAAATATAGATTTAAATGTTATTAGTGAGCCATTTACCACTTCTTCCTGGCCCTCATTTTTGCCAGAGATCTATCTCTGTTGGGCATAAGTAACAAGGAAATACGAAGCATACAATCAGAAGAGAATTGTTAGATAATGATACATGTGTAAAACTGTGTCACTTATTAAGGAAACCTTTAACCAAGATGTATAATATTCTTCAGAGCGTCTAGGATTGGTTTTATAGATACTTTCAGATTTGTCCATGAGTGATACTCCAAATATTTTGCAGTAATTGTTGCATAGGGACAGATACTGGCTTTAGGACTAGGGCAGAGTTTGGGGTCCCCTACTGTGCTAGGGCGTTAATTCTTTGGCTGTGGGAACTCAATATTAGTGCTGGAAAGTGCTGAGGAGCAGAGGCAAGCCTCAAGAATGCACGAGGGGATAACACTTAGCTTACATTTGGTAGTCAAACTATTTCCCTAAGAGTAACTAAATCTCATAGGTGTGTCACTCAGTCTTTCAGGCCACTGGATGCTTATAGATATCAGGACTTTTCAACACACAGCTTCATTTTTCCCCTCTGCCCTCCTGTACTCTATTCAAAAGTAGATTTGAGAATTTTAAATAACTAATGCAGATTTGATAAGCACTTCACCCAAAATGAGGGAAGCAGGTTAGGATTTTAGACTATGCATAAAAAAGAGTGGGAACTCTTTTATTCATCCTAATAAATTCTAAAATAAAGGTTTCATGTTTAATTCACCAAAATGTCTAATGGATTGAAGGAAGAATATGTAAAAGACGATGTTTCATTACTGCCTCAATTTGTACCTACCTGCAGAGCCTGTGCAGTCATCATCACCATCTTTTACAACAACAGGGAGAGAGAGCGATCTCTGCTTATATTTACAGATGACAGAGCTGAAGGTATTTCAAGCCACATGCATGAGTGCAGACCACAAGATCAATGGAGCCCTGCAGAGAGTTCCACAGGCACGGTGTGAATGACTTAGTCCTTTCCCAGCCTAGGAGCTGCTGGTAGGGAATCTTTTTGCTGTCAGTAGTCCCACTTGTGTGTACACTCTTGGGCAGTGTGACATTATTTTTCTAGTACAAGCCACCCCATTCTGATTGCTACATGCCAGCGTGCACTCCTGTTGCTACCCGGAAAATGACAGCTTTTCCACATTGCCTCTGGTGGTGCCTCACAGCACCCTCATTACTTGTGATCAACAGTCTTATCTCCCCTTTCCACTGTTTCTTTAGCATCTGTCTCTGTTGGTCTTCCTCACACTCTTAGCCTAGTAGTCCTTGGTGGCAATGGGCTTGACTTTGATGACAGTTGGCTTACGGAGTAGGAACTTAGTACTGATGACTCCTTCTTTCATTTGCAGTAACACACAGTTGTTACCGAGAAAATGAACACAAGAGGTCCTGATTTGGTGTGTGACTTGGAAGTGCCATTCTCTGTAGGGCTGGTCTAATCAAGAAATTTGGGGTGATTCCATTTGCTAAGAGTTAATAGTTTGTTATGCTATGTACCAATGCACCCTTTGAAAGAATCTCATTAGTTTTGAATTGCCTACAGGTATTCTGAATATATACTACTCTTTTGACATATATGATATGATACAACATCATGTAGACTTCACAAATAATCCATAATTACTGATTGAGTCTTCTCTTTATGGAGACTAATCAACATATATTTATGACCACAGAAGTTTAGAAATTTACAACCTAAGATATAAATGATTGATAAATTTTCAAGTGGCAGTTCCATGTTCTTCATTATATCCTCTAGCATAGTCAGCTAAAAGCATATTTCACTTTCTAGTGTCATTTTGATATCACATGTAAGGGCCACAATAAATCTAAGTCAGAAACACAATATCATTAATTGCCAGAGTGTCCAGTAATATTGGCTGAAGTTTTTTATATATATTTTAAAAATTAAAAATCTCATTTTGTAATTCTTAATGACCACTTGTTGATCAAAGCTATTTTCGGTCATGATAAGAAACAGATAATAATTATTGTTAAAAAATGTAGACTTTCATCATCAAGATAATCATTACACATTTTTCCAGAGAATCTAAAAGATTTCTTAAAAATTTTTTTTTACCTAAATTTAATAAAGTAGATGAAGTATGTAGTTGTTTGGTGGCTGACAAATGTAGCTGTTTCGTCTATTAAGGTATGTTCAGCTTGGGTAAATGTAGGTGTTAAGTCCCAATGCCAGCTTATGATTTATTTTATGAGCCATGCTACTGCTTTAGTTTCAAACTATTAACATGCAAAATTGTAAAAAAGGCTAAATATGCAGTATTTTCATCTTAAGATTTAACCTTTGGCCTGGTACTGAATGTCCTATTTATATTAGCCAGGTCTCTTTTGGTTTTAAGTCCATTTTAAGTCATTAATTCAGTCATTTTATCTACCTCCACTTAACCAGTTTTCTAGACTGATAAATGTCTTCTATTACTCCTATGAAGTGCACTAATATGCACAGCATGCAATGCAAGTGTTAGATGACTATTCTCTGTCACGTTTGTGCATTTTTTCTCCAACCAGTGAGGTAAATGCTTAAGAAGAGTAAGGTATGTTTTTTTTTCCCCCCAAACATGTTTAGACCTGTTGTAGTATTGTAATTATGTAATACAATTTAATACTTGTTTCCTGATAAATTACTGTAAAAAAATAGAGTTGTGAGTATTGAAACTAAATGAAATACTTGAGAGAATTGGGTAAAGGCAAATGATTAAAACAATATGGATCAGAAATCATGTGTAGGTCAGACAACTATGAATCAGGAAAATATCTTTAAAATTTGAGAGAATTATATATCCAGGTTGCTTTACAATTAGCTTTAAAGCCCCCATTTCACTTTGAAAAAGATTAAACTAAAAATCATGGTTCAATTAGCAGATATAAAAATAATTGGAAAATATGTATACTTTTTATATTTTAAGTTAAAGGGTTTGAAGTATCCATTACCTTTATGAGTTCACACTTGAAGAGCTTTTTCAATTAAGCAGTAAACTCCTGGTCTAGGTTCTTTTGGAATATAGTTTTATCCAGTAACAAAAACTAACTTTTGTTAGTGGATTTATGTGAATAATACTGGGTATTTCACTGACTCTCAGGATGAGCTAAACCAAGACCTCAAAAGGGAAGGAGGTTTGGAAGCTTTGGAGAGCTCCGAAGCAGGAGTTCGGTTTATGACTATTTTCATTTCATCTCTGCTCACTTGAGCCTTGGGACATCTCAGCCTGTGTCTTTAGGTCCTAAGTTTCAAGATCCTGGGAAGGAGAAGCTGATTCTGCCAGCTTAGCTCAGCTACCCTTAAATCAATCACCTATCCTGAATTCAATATCTGTATTCCAGAGGAAGAGCCTGGTTTTATAGTCATGAATCAAGAAACTATTTTTTGGAAAAGAAGAACCCTTATGAATTATGCACTGACCCCAAGAAAGATGTACTTCACCTTAAAATGGAATATTTAAGGATTAGAAAAAAATAGAAAAGAAATTTACTGATAAATATATAAAAAGAATGAGGAATTTTATCCACCAGAATTCTGGGGAGCTGCTTCTTGGGCTAGGAGAGATTAGAGTAGAAGAAATATAAATTCTGAAAATATGAGAGAAAGAGAGGGTCACAAATATAAAAAGTAGGGCTTTTGAAGAGGTATGGGCAGCAATGGTCTAGAAGGATGAAACCAATAATACTGAGTAGCTAGGAAAATAGGGAAAGTTTTAGAGAGAGACAGAGAGCGCGACAGAGAGAGACAGAAACAGAGACAGAGATTTTGTCATCTATCTTTCATATGGGATGTTGGGAAGAGAGAAGATCTAAAGAAGCTTTTAAAACATTTGCAGGAGGGAAGCACTACACAAATACCCATACCCTCTACTCCAAGGAAACCAAAATAAATATCAATATTGTTTTTTAAGAATTTAGTTGTTGAATTGGATGAGCAAAATCAGGTCTCAAGAAGGCAGCCAATAATTATTCAAGCTAAAATATCCCTAATGAAATACACACTGACTACAACACTTTAGATTTTACATTGCTTTTGGAAATAATCCTTGTTCTTAGAGAAAAAGAATTATATCCAAACACATTTTTCCACTTAAAGCAAAATAGAGAGTTACAAACTCAAGTTCTAGTCTTTGTTTCTCCAATGAATAGGTCTATAAACTAGTATTTCTAAGCCTCATTTTCCTGACTCATAAAATGTGGATGATGGATATGAATATCAAATAAGCTGATATATAAATGTGTGCAGTACAAAAGCAAAATATTATTCCAGCATGAAATTATTAATGGCTCATTTTTCATATACTTATTTATTATGAAACCTAGAATCCTACAAGGGTAGAGATAGAATAAAATAAATGTTAATAAATATTATTGATAAAGGAATATTATTTCTTTTCAGATCTTTTACTCTCTTCCCTTTTATTATTTCTTCTGGAAGATCACAAAGAACACTCGTTTTTATTTTTTCCTGCTTCCCCAACACATTTAGATCTTCTGAAATTCCTCCCCATACAACTCCAGAATATGATACACACTCCTGGTCCTCTTCCTACATGACTTTGAAACAAATGTTCAGGGCCCTTTTTTTTAGTACGAAGTTACCAATTCTCAGTATCCATCAATACATTTTCAGCATATTAGGCTCTATGGAAGTGTACACTAGCCCTTCATGGTTTCATATTACCTCTTCCCTAATTTCATAATATCTAGGGTATGTTATTATACCCTTAGTATTTTATTATTATTTTTTTTATTTCTGGGTAAAACCTCCTAAGATCACAGTACTAGTTCTCCATTTCTTCAAGAAAAGAACTTGGTTTGAGTAACCTCTCTGCTCTCTTCTCCCTGTCCCCCACAGTTCTTATGTATGGTCTGGAACTTTATGCCATATAGAAGATCATCTGGAAAGCCTATTAAGGACAAAACTAAGACATCCCAGTGCACTCAACATCAGGCAGATCATTTGTAAATTTAGGAAACTCCTGACAAGTCCTTGCAATTTTAATATCCCCTTGTCTTACACAGAAAAAGAAAATCACCTTAGGTCATTTTTGACAGATATAATTTGGGTCTTCTGTGTATACGCTGGATGAAAAGAGACATACATGAATTACTTTTTACTGTACTCTATATTGCAAAAAAGATTATAGCTTTTCATAAACCTAATTCATAAAATGACATTCAATATAAGTTATTTCTTTCCAGAGAGATTCCCATGGAATGCCTGTAAGTTTAAAATAGTACTCATTGTTTATTGAACTACTTAAAAGAAATCAAAAGTGATTATGCTTATGTTTTCTTAAAGAAGAAAAAAGTTAGATTTTAATCTATTCATGTTCCCTCTATGAGAGTATGTTCCAACTGAGAAATGGGACAAAACAGGAAATACTTTATGATTTTTTATGTGAAAGGGGGACTATAACCATCACTTCTGTTTAGTTTGTAATTTTTCAAGTTTTGCCAGCCTTTCATCCCCTCCTGATGGGGCACTTCTTAACTTTCATCATACACAGTTATAAAAGTGGGTATTAACAGAGGAAAAATTACATGAATTATTTAGAAAAGCCAAATGTTTTAAGCATTGCTGTGAAAAGTAATATTTCAACATCATTCCTATCATCTTCTGTATATAAAAAAAGCCAACATTTACTTACTCTGGGTAAAAACAAAAATATGTTCTTATGCTAAAGTTATTGAAAAAAAATTTCTATAAAAATAATAGATATTATTTATAAAATATAGTATAGATAAAACACTATATATATATATATATATGTAGTGAGCAAAGTATTTTATTCTGAAAGTGTTGTTTCTAAATATCATATGTATGGGTAATATTTAAAGACCATTTATTTAATTCCTCCATAGTCATTTTAATTCCTTTCATATAACATAAATCATTTGAACCACAGTCATTAAAATGCTTTTAAACAGTAAAGTTCTATACCAGTAAGCAGTATTATTACTTCTATGGTTTATTTATACCTCTATACACTGCTTTCTGCATTTTATGTATTCTTCATGAAAATCATTGACAACAAAATGAACTTTCCAAATACCACAAACTATCCTGTTCACAAGCACTCTGAGAGAATCATTTAGAATTTTTGAATAATAAAAAATGAAATCAATCCCTATTTGTACAAGTTCCTAGTGTGTTATGAATGCAATGTAACCTTGGTATTTGCTTATCAAAGGAATGCACTAAAATATTGCAGAAAAGGCCACAGGGCATGACGAACTCCATTTTATTACTTCATTTTCCTTTGACTATTAATTCCACATTCCTTTCTTCTGTTGGTCTTATTAATGGATTTTAACAATGAGATAAAGTCTTCAGTCTAGTGTTTAGCGAAAAATGGTGGAATTCCAATATGAATGAGGCTTCCTTTTACAGAAGATATTGTGAGTAGTGAATAGTCTGCATTTTGATGTTTTCATATTTTATTAGGAAAGCGTAATCAGTGAGTAGTTTTCTTACTTGATGATTATTTTCTTATGTACTCTTCTCATGGAAAATTAATTCAGCAGATATTGATTGAATTCCTATAATGCTTCTGAGGTGGTCTTTTAAAATTACTCCTTCTATCTAGTCTTTTCTTCTGTTTTATATTCTGCTCTTGTATTACTCTGTTCAAGATTCAAAGTCCCAATAAAGAGGATCCAGTTGGCCAAACTTAAATAAAGCTGTAATGTGGTAGTAGGAGAAAAGTTTTGGCAGAAGGAGCCCAAATGCCTTCTATTTCTTAGAGGTAAAACAAGTACCTGGATTTATCCCACTAAGACTACACTTATTAGAGAAAAAATAATACTTAAAAGTAACGTGGGGTGTGGTAAGCAAAGGGATATAGGTAATGGTCTGTATGGTCAGGAAGCCTACATGGAGTAGGTAGAAATTTAGCACAGCTTTGAACAAAGTGTGGGTTTCAGATGGGCATAGAAAGGAAGCCAAAAGCATTATAAGAACGAATCAATTTAAATGACTAATATTCAATTGTTCACTTTCTTACAATCTATTGAGAGAGCTAGCCATGAATTAATCAATCACAGAGACAATAGCATCACAAACTATGAGTATTTGGGTTTCATAAGTGATGCCACTTTGTAACATGATTCTTGGTAGAGGTTCTTAGTTTGTTTTATATTTACCTGAATTTTACTTGGTCATTACTAGCCTTATTGTGAAATACTAACATACATACAACTTTTTACTTTCCTCTTAGGGGAATTGAGACTATTGTGAGTTTTGTTAATGACTCTGATGCCCTCAGAGGGAGGTTCAAAGTATTGCACATAAGGGATGTGAGAAAATGATTTTCCTTAATCATTTCTCAATTCAATTTTAATGTATCCTTGTTATGTAAACTCGAGCAAATGTTTTGAATGCTGACTTCAATTCCACACATGAATATATAATAATTTATGTCATTGATTATTTGATAAATATTGAATATAATATTAAAAATTATTTATAGAATTAAGTATAGTCCCAATTATATCCCTCACATTAAGAGAAATAAATCCATTCTAAATTTAAAAAAAACTCAATGATTTGAAAATTCTATGCCATTTTCTAGGGAAAAGTGTAACCAAATGGTTCAATATGAAATATATATGCACGGTACAAGAATGAGGTTGAAATTTTAATGTCTCAAAACTAGCTTTTGATAGTCTTCTTTTAAAACTAAAATTATATTCTTAGAAATTTGTATAAATGTCATTTCTATTTTTTCCAGTGTTTTGTAAGCCAATAAAAAGATAACTCATTTTATCATCAATTATATCAGATTTTCTAGTTTAAAAGAATAGTGAGAACAAATAAATACATAGTTCTTTCTCAATTTTCTGCACTAAGGAAGCAATGATGTGGATACTCTGAAATAGCAGATGATGTAAGCAATGCTTATGTCATTGGCTTGGCAAGCGTGAGGATTCTTAGTCAGAACCAGCCTTGCATAAACTGGATCAGCAGCTGATAGCTTGGTTATGCGATGTAATTTGAGGGAACCAATTCAAAAGTTTCTCTTTAGTGTCCAGAGTACCTGAAAATCTCTCCAAATGTATTGAAAGGTCTGTTGAAGAATTAAAACCTTATCTGAGAAGAACAGAAAATTAATTTACTAATGCCCAGAAACATGTATATCCTCCCTTTTCCTGGATTCAATTCCATCTTCTTTTGTTCTTCTCTCTAAAAAAGTGTCTTTTATTCTTGCTCAAACACTACCTGACTTCCATTTTATCCTATTCTGGAATAGGCTCCCCTTTTCTCCTTACTTGTTCTAATTCTATGTTAGCTTTAAAGTCCACCTTAAACCCTGTCTTCCATAAACCTTCATTACTAACTGAAGTTGAAAGGCATTGTTCTTTCTCTGAACACTTATAACCCTCGTGGTTTGTAAGACTCATTTAGTACATAATTGTTTGGTTTTGCCTTGTGACATCTAATCTATTGTATGCTTAGTTCTTTTTTAAAATTTTGGGTTTTTTTCTTTATTTATATTTTCCTTTTTTTTTTTTTTTTTGGTTCAATTCATTCTTTACACAGCATCTAGAAGGATCTTTCCAAATGTCATTCTCCTGTTTAAAATCCAATGCACATTTAATTAGGTCTATATTCCTTACCTTGACTTATAAAGTAACATGGGTTTTCTTTCCAATCACATGCCACAAAGAGCTCTTTCCTGCCTTAGAGCCATTGCCAATACTATTCTTTCTGTTTAGAATTCATTCTACCTATTTCTATGTTGTTGGCACCTTCTCATCCTTTAGCACTCCATCTATGTGTTAATTCTTCAATAGCCTTGCTCTGATTATATTATCAAAATATGATTCTCTCTAGGTTCTCCATGTTATGGCTTATATCTTTCTTTTATATCTATTTTGATATTTTCCATTTATCTCATAATCTACTCTTCACCATTCTTCACTCTAATACTGCCCTGGAGTCTTTCATATGAACTGCTTCAGTGGGCTCCCTGCTCTCTGGATTCAGGTTGGGTTTATTCAATGAGGGGAGATTTAGAAAGTGAGGAGTGAAGGCCACATATTATTCTCTTGATTCTCTCCCTTTCAGGTCATCCAGTGTTGGCTGTTTCTTATAAAGTGTATTTCCATTTTACAGATAAAGAAACAAAGAATGGTGAATAGATTCACAGTTACACAGGTACAAGAGTGTCGGGATTTAAATTTAAGCACTTTCTCCATATCGCCCTGCCTCATTTAACAATTGGAACAACCATACTTGATCCAACTTTCGTTTCTCAGACCAGTTGAAAGTACTAATCTAAGTTTCATTTCTTTACCTCTTTGCTTCTAAAATCACCATGTCTTTGACTTATGTTCACAACACAGGGTTGGGGGAACAGTCACCATAGTATTTACACCATGTGTGTTGACTTGTAGAATCCCTGCAGAATTTGTTATCAAATGTCTTAAAAGTCAGTTAGATCTATGACACATAACCAAGAGTTAGTAAATTTTAAAAAATTAGAATAATAACCATTTTGAAATATATCCTGAAGGAAATATAATATGATATCATAATAGTAATGTTACTTTTAAAAATTGCTTCAACTTAATTTTCAGGTTAATTTTAAAAAATCACTAAAGATATTAATGTTGAGCTACATATATTGTCTACCACAACAATATGGATCAAACTCTCAATAAGAGATTCTTTTTGAAATCACCATGTGACAAACCCTTTAATAGTAGTATTTCTGTTATACGTTAACTGGAAAAAAAATTACCACTTGGACTTTATTAATTGAGAGAACAAATGCAAAAGCTAGAGTATAAATTCAGGCAGAATGCAAAATTCTTACAGGTTTTAGAAATAGTTTTAGACATAGTCTTGTGGGGAATAATTGTTTAGGCCTTGAAAGTTTGATCATTTCACATGTTTTGCTAACACATCGTATGTGCATGTACTCTTAACTCAAATATGAAGAGCTGTGTAAAAAGGCTTTTATTCCCTTACGAAGATCCATTAATCTCCCTAAATATAGAAAAGGCAAAAAACATGAAGGATGAGACTGAACCTTAATGTAAATACGGATAAATATGGCAACAGCTGTAGCTGAATAGTTACAGAATTGGCTTGAGAAATGAAACCTCTGTAGTACACACACAAACACACACACATACACTTTGGATTTATTTATGAAACAGCATCTTCTAAACACAGAACCTTGCATTGCAGAAAAGGCAATTAAATAGAACAGCATGAGGTTGTCAATCACTTCAACAACTAACAAAAGCATCTACTATCAAAGCAAATAATGTAAATGTGCAAAAAGGTACCTTGCTATCAAAGCAAATAATGTAAACATACAAAGGCACAGAATTCTCTGTATCAAATGTCACTATTTTAATGTTCATCATTTTTGTGCGTTTTAGCATATGCTTGAATACTATATCAGTTATTCTGAAATTTGATATATAATTGGCCATAATCATTTCTTAGAAGATTTGGTCATCGTGTGAAACTTTAGAAAGAAGTTGGGACTTCCTTCCTTCCTTCCTTCCTTCCTTCCTTCCTTCTTTCCCTCACTTTTTTCTTCCTTCCTTTTCTTCTTTCCTTCCTTCCTTCCTTCATCTCTTTCTTCCTTTCTCCCTCCCTCTCTACTTCCCTCCTTCTTCCCTCCCTCCTCTTTTCCTTTTTTCCTTCTCTCCTCCCTCCATCTTCCCTCCCCCAGTATGATAGACCTCTTGGAATCTTTTCTGACCTCCCTACTAAGCTGTCCCCCAGCTTCATTATGTTCAGCCTTTATTTGCACATGCTCTTGACACTTGGTGTTTGGTGGCAGAATTTCTTTCTTTCTTTCTTTCTTTCTTTCTTTCTTTCTTTCTTTCTTTCTCTTCCTTTTTTTGTTGGTAGTGTTGTACAAATAAATGGACAGTCACAGCTTATCATCACTTAAAGATGCATGTGCATGCTGCAGTTTACTGAAACATGATTGGCTGCTACATAAATCAATCTGATAGAGATCGGTTCCATGAAGAAGAGATAAATCATTAGCCAGAGCTTTTGCAATGTAATTCATTTTAGATAGTGATTATTGATGATTTAATTTTAGCAGTACATGTACATGTCTAGACTATGATTTTATATAAAATGTTAATGCAGAAGAATATGTTCATTTTAAAAGTGATTATAAAGAAACCAATTAGAAGTTTATATGCAAAACATGTTATTGAAATGGCAGGATTGAGAGGTCCAAAGTTCTATTTCCTAAGTGAGTTAGAAAGTAGCATATTTCTCAGGGAAATTTCTTAAATATTTTCTTAAGGCATAGCAGCATAATGAGGTGGTCCCAAATTTCATTTGACTTATCATACCCAGGTGACTGAGGCTCCGGAACATTTTGGATATATATTTTCTGCAACTTGTCCTCCATCTCTACTGTTCTTTGTGCCCTAGACCACCACTTCTATTCATTTCAATTCAACAGCATTTAGTGGGAGTCCTTATGAGGAAAGATCTTGTGCTCCAAAATGTACTGTTTGTTTTCTGTCATGTAAGTAAGCAGGGAGTGAGAAACATGTGTTTAATGATGCTGACACCAGTAACTCCAGGTAGTGACTTGAGACCAGCAAAGTTGTATAGAAAGGTGGACCAGCTTAGATGATCCAGCTTAGGTGGTCCAGGGCCCCTGTCTCTTAGGAACACTAGGATCTCATTGGGAAATTAATGGGATGAAATAATTAAATTTATTAGAAATTCATTAGAAAATTTCCAAGGAAAGTTATATATCCTGTTGGGAAAATACTTTGAAAGGCTACTTAGAGTGGGGATGAGTTGGTCAGAGCTGTTCACGAGAATAGCTTCTCAGAAGTGTGTTTGATTTACTGAATTAAGTTTTCAAGTTTGAGTCAGAGGTGAAAACTGGCACCAACAGGAATCTTCCTTCTTAATCTTTTCTTCATAAGGTCCTGCTTTGAATAATTGTGAACAAATATTTTAACTATACTGGTTTATAGGGACACCAAATTATTGACCTGCCCAAATGTTGATCTAAGTCTCTGGTTAATAGGACAGATGAAAGCATAATGGTAGACCTCAGAGAAATTTTTATTTCATGTCTCTTGTCTTGCCCCTGGCGAACTCAGAGTTAGTCATCTGTTTTTTGCTTTTTTTTTTTTTTAATAATCAATCTCTAGCCTTTAACAAGGAAATCCATTTCATTGAGGAGGTAGAATATATTAAAAATCCTAGTTTGTGATCAGTTTTGTAGTTTCCTTTTCCATCTCATGCCTCTCCAAACACAATCCTTCTAGTCTTTGCTTTTCCCCTGGAAGTGTCACCATCTTTTCTAACTCCTAGCAGTTCCTCAGTCTACACTATTTAAAGTCTGAACTGATTGAGCTGCCAGCCTCCAGAATCCACTTTTTGTCTTATCTTTTTATACTTGTGTTTCTGCTAATAGCTTATTTCTTTTCCTTCTGCATGATCCCAAGACATCCTGAGTGCTTCATTTTAGTCACTAACTGCACAGTGAAACAGGGTGCCCAGGTGGATGCCAATATTTGTTTAAAAATGAATTACTAGAAGGCAGAACTATCCTGCCTTTTAAATCACAAAGCTTACTACCCCCCATCTTGATTAAAATAAATAAAGGAGATATTTTATTCTCAGTGAGAAAGTTTGAGACATTGGAGAGAGAAGCTGGCATATATGATAATATAAAGGGTTATATTTTTGCATTTCGCATCAGGTTTCATTTTAGGAAAATAAAATTTCCCCTCTGTGGCAGTTACAAAGGATTTGGGGGTCTTGATTCCAGATGAGAGAGAAGTAAGCTATCCAGTGCAACATGAAGTAAGAGGGTATGGTGTGTGTGTGTGTGTGTGTGTGTGTGTGTGTGTGTGTGTGTGTGTGTGTGTGTAGACACAGTTAGTAGGGGATCCCAGCAGAAGTGTACACATTCGGGGGAGTGGGGAGGAGTCATACAAATCTTGTATACTGTCTTATATTTCTTTTCTTTCTATTTTTCTTTGTAATTTCTTTCCTTCTGTTTTCTCTAAGCTTTCATCAAAGCTTTGTTAAATATCTCATCCTGCAATTGACTATGCTGCAGGGAATAACAAGATAAGCCCATGTCTGCATTTAGCACAAAATGGCAAGAGGGGAGCAAAATTGGCTTTAGGAAAGTCAGATTTGGGCAGCAAGAGGTTGCCGGAAGTAGGGTGTGGCAGTAGACAGAGATGGCTGTCTGAGGGGGAAGGTGACAACCAGCACACATTCTTAAACATATAAGCAATTTCGGGGATTCTCAGAATTATTAGGGCACAAGAAATTGCTACAAGTCCAAAATCCCTTAGGGTGGGGTCTCAGACTATTGTTGTAGTCATTAAAGGGAAGGGTGACCCCTGGAGGCCAGAGCAGCCTATAGCGAGAGTTCTCTTCATCAATTCCAAGATGCATTCCTAGGTAAATAATAAAAATGCCCACCCCTTCCAAAATGCCAGCTAAGCATTTTTGAAAAATGCATTATTTTATTAGACCATCTTATTGAATTAATGTACAGTTAGAGCTAAAGAAATAAATGCAGACTTTGCAGTGTTTATCCTCCCAGGCATCACCTGCTCCTTGATTCTCCTGTGCCGGAGATTCAAGCATCCTTTTACTCTTCTTGAAGAAACCACAACACATGCCCAATGGCATAAGTGTCCTCTCCCCCTCTGTCCAATCCTCCTTTATCACCCAAAATATGTCTATTTGTGAATGCAGTGCATTCTGAACGAGCAGTGCATTTGCTAGAGTTAAATGTTTTCTTCTCACAGTCTAGTGGATAAGCTTATTCTTGACAAGATTTGAAGGTATTACATACTTCAGCTTCACTGTCAAGCCTATTGGAGGGAAATTCTGTGTATACTGGAGACATGTTCTGTACTGAAACTGCATAGCTAGGAAGTTATGTTTTCAGCCTGATCCCAAGGGTTGTCGGGATCTGATATGTTCATGCTGAAGCAGAGGTGTTTGTAGTAACTCTAGTGAACATAAAACTGTATCCAGACTTGGTGGATTATCTTTGAACCTTTGACAAATACGTTACTCTCTTTTCAAATAACATTCTCAATTTCTCCAGTTCAGAAACAGCTTTTGTCTCCTTAAGCACAAGTTATGATCCCCAGCTGCCTCACAACTTATGTTCTGATCAAAAGTAGATTTGTTCTGTGGTTTGACTACTGAAAAGGTTTGCGTCCTCCCTTTTTCCTCATTTATAATTTAAAATAAATGATATAATGTATTGTGTAATTTCTAGTGAAAATATTTTCTGAAGGGCAAAACAAGAATTATTTGATTAGTTTTTGATTCAAGTTAGCAGAGCATACTACAGAAGTGAAATAAATTATGTTTAGATCATTTAGATTATTTTAAATGTGTAATTTTATTGAAAAATTTTTGGTTATTATAGCTGCTTAGACACCAAAAACTCAGGTAGTGATGATAGTCCCAGAGTTTAAAAATCAGAGCAGGAAGCTATCATTTATTGTGATCTGACTTTATGTAAGACTCTAACACTGCTACAAACTTTTTCCAGAATGTTTTACAGAATTGCTTTAAAAAATCCCACAGGGTAAATAGTATTCTCAGAATAAACAGAAAAATGCTGACCTTGTCAGATTTAGTTGCTGAAAGCCAAGCTGTTTTAAAACTTGGAATATCAAGGGTCATGGTTATAAACAATGCAGATTATGAGAGAAAGAATAAGAGAGAGAGAGAGAGAGAGAGAGAGAGAGAGTGATAGAGAGAGAAAGTAAAAAAGCTCTAAGGAGAAAAAAGTATAGTGAGCTGCACTATGGATATAAGTAATAAATATGCCGACCTTGATAAGAAGGGAATGAGATATTTATGTAAACACATAAAATAAAAATAAGGCTAAAAAATTTAAAAAACCAAACCAAAACAAAACCCTGAGGCCCAGAACTACTTAAAAAAATTTTTCTTAGAGCATATTTAAAGCCGGAAATGAGTCACTTTAACTTCATCTGTTTTTGGTTTCAGAAGGGGAGAAAGGTCAAAGCTTCTTTGTTTTAAGTACGCTGGTCACTACTTCTGAAGTGTAACATGATAGGGTTCAGGAACCTTAATGAAACAGGCATTTCCCAGACACCCAGAGCTGTATGAGAGTCCTCTGCTGTGGCAGGCCAAAAAATGGGCTTCAAAAAAGTATCTTAAACAAAGGCAAGGCGGAGCATGACCCTTTCTTGACTTTCATAGCTGGGTGGATGTTTCTATAGCCAACTCTATAGAGAACAGGATACAGAAATCGGCCACTCCCTTCTATAGTTTTATACATTATCACACATTATAGCCCCACAACCAAATCATTACAGTTCTATTCATACCTAGGCATTAGACACAAAATGATGCATTTTGTATTTGGCCCTGATAGAAGTGCTGTTTTCAGCGAAGCCAAATTGAAGAAATAAGTTAAGAAACAATTCTCCTTGTGAGAACACAAGTACTAACTTCTATAAAATTCTATAGTCTTTAAACCTACTGGATTCAGCATCCTTCTAATGGGAATGTTAAAGTATAATATGCCTAAAAAAGTGGGACTGAGGCTGGCTGAGCAGGTGGATTTCAAGAAGTGAGCTCAATCTCTACTCTGAGCTAGAGAACAAACTAGCTTATTTAGCAGGAAAGAGAAAATATATCCCTTTCCATGTCTTCATCAAATTTGCCAAAGTGAGGGGGCCTATCCTGAGAGAAAGAAGGAGTTTTAGAGCACAGAAGCAAAACTTGCAAATGCAGTCATTGAGGCTTTCTGTAGCCTCTCCCGTTTGTTGGTGGCTGACCTCTCCTTTGCTGTCCTCTTCTACTCCATCCGGAACTTGCTGTTTCACATACTTCTCTGGACTACAGGCTAGATGTTCCTGACTTTGACTCAAACTTTTTCAGGTCTGCTGTATTCCTGACCTTGCTTCCCTTGAGCAATATATTCACTCTGGGTCATCACTACCATGCCTGTCACCATTTTGCTTAATGGTTGGGTTTTGATGTTTTTGACCTTGGGTTGAACCCAGTAATGAATAACTTCTCTATACTGGCTCAGCGGCTGAATTATCAGTGCCTTTCCCTCACAATACGCATATTTTCAATGATTAGAAATGCAGCCTCCAAGGAGATGGGGTGATATTTAGTTGCAGGTTCTGTAGAAGGAGGTATTCCAGCCTAGATGCCTGTTCACAGAAATGCTCCAAACTTATGTTTAATATAAAGACAGATCCTATCTAAAACCTTGTATGACCTTCTCCTTCCATTGCAACCCCCACTTTAATAAGGCAGAGACATGTTTCCCAACTATTACATGCAACTCTTTATAGTTTATCGAGATTTTTCATATATATATATATTATCTCACTGGATTTATTACAACCTTGAAAACTTAGAAGAGAAATTATTGTTATCCCCCAAGTTACACCACTAGCAGGTGGCAGATCTGGAACAAAAATCATGTCCTGTTGTCTCTAATACCAGCACTCTTTCTACTACTCCATGCCTCTATGCCTCTCTCTAATTATTATTACAAGAATAGTCAACCCATAGTTGCAGAGTTATAGAGCCTTATGAAAACTTAAATATTGTCTAATTTAACATTATTATTATTATCGAAAAGAAAAAAAAATTGGCTCTGAAGAAAAGTGGCTTACACAGAATTATTGGTAGAAGACACCATATCGTCTGACTTTAAATCACACACACAATACACACACAAAGAGAAAAAGAAAGGAAATCGAGACAAGCTAACAAGGCTTAGGAGGCAGTAATAAGGAAATATTCAATACGGTTACTGGTTTCAGGTAGTAAATTTCAGTAAAGGTTATATTCTAGTATGAAAAACTAAAATAATTAGTTTTATTTGTCAACTACAAAAAATATAAACAAAGGCTAAATTTTTAATAATTTTTTAAAGTTTATGTCTTATGGTTCTTTAAAAAATTTATTTATTGAATATCTTTTTATCCACATATCATTGTTGGTCATATAAATATGACCAAGACATAGACACTACTCTCAAAGGACTCTTTGTGTTATTTTAAACTATGACCGCAAATTCTTTGATATTCTTCCCACCTAAAGGTGGGATCCGTGTCCCCTCCCCATGAATCTGAGTGGGCTTGTGACTACTTCAACTAATAACGGTGATGGTATATGACTTCTTATTCATGTAAGGCCATGCTGAGCTGATATGTAAGAAGTCTAACAATTACTATGAGGCCACCATGCTAGGGAGAAAACATGCCTACTCCACATGTAGGCACTGGCACTTCTGTTGACAGTCCCAGCTAAACCTAATCTTCCCACCAGTCCCACTAAGGTGCCAGAATGTGAGTAATCTTTAACTCTCATACCAATCCATCTACCAGCTTAATACCACTAAATGACTCTGTCAATGCCCCATAAATTAGAAAAACCACCTGTCCAAGCCCTGTCCAAATTCCTGATCCATAACAATCATGAGACATAACAAAATGGTGGTTGTTTTAAACTACAAAGTGTTGGAGTTTATTATATAGCAATAAATAATAAGAACAAGACTATAATAAATAAATTTTAAGGAATTGAGAAATAATAGAAGGCATTATCCCAATCTCTAAGAGCTTACAGTTCATTTGGGTTAAGGGATAAGAATAATTCCTGAAGCAATTAGAGATTTAAAAAACCCAGGAAAGTCAAGAAAGTCTTAGGAAAATGTCAAATTGAAATGGATCTTGGAGAGGTAACATAACTTAGTGAGGGGGCAATTCAGAAGAGAACAATGTGATATTTAATGAGCATTAAAACTTGAAGTTGTAAGCACAAGCTCTAAATTACCTATTCTGAATGTCTCAGAAAGTAGAAGTAATGACAACTACCATTTATTTAGTGCTTATTATGAGCCAAGAACTCTACAAAGTGCTTTATATATTATTTCATTTATCTTTTAATGAACTTTCAAAATATACATTATTATATTGATACCTGGGGAGGAACAGAACAGTTTGCTCAAGGTAACACAGGTAGTGGGTAGCAGGACCTCAGCTCTGACTCTAAAGTCCATGATTTTAACTCTTGTTCTACACTGCTTCTCTGAAATCACCTTTTCCCAAAGTGAGAAATATAACTATATTATACTATAGCTTAAATAAAACATTATTCATACTAACAAAATTCAAAAAAACATATTTTCTAGAGCTTTAATAAGTAAATCCAAACATCTTCTTGAATCGACAGTATAAATCTGGTGATTAAAATTATTTTATCAATATTTTTGAAAAGCCATATAAAATGTTATATTTAATAAAAATTTACAAAATCTCCAAATTTTCAGTATTATCCTTTTCTCAATAACCTCTCCATAGCTTTAAAAAAAAAAAAAAAAAAAAAGGCAACCCTTTTGTTCTAATTGAGACATACCAACAATACTAAAAGGTCCCTTTGGGGGATTTTCTTCTTAAGTAATAAGAAAATACCCCTATTATGTAGCTGAATGCAAGATTGGTTATTTCATTGAAGGTATTTTAACCCCTATAAACTATTAAAACAAACTGAAATATGATGAAGGTACTCAAGCTTTAACACACTAATATAAATGAATAATCAAAATCATATTCTTAGCTTTAACTAAAAGAAAACACATGTGAAAAGGTGCAAAGATCTGCAAAAAGATAGGGTTTAGTGGTCATCTGGTATAGAAGGGATATCAGTAGATTGAGCAGCGTTGTTCTCTGTGATTTAAATTGTCATTAAAAACAGACTCTATCTTGAAGTGATAATCACAAGCTTTAAATCACCTACTCTGAATGTCTTAGAAAATAGAAACCTCTTCTCTCAGGAGAAAAAAGTAAAGGAATACAATGTGCCCACCAAAGAAGGCGGCTCTGTGTGGGCAACAGAGTAGGTTCCTGCCTTCTTTCTACAGTGTATTAAAGTGTATGGCATTGCTAGTGAGAAAACTTCTGTGACTAGAAAGAACACTTTATCCAGAAATGAAGAGAGTTTACCACATAGCCAGCACAGGAGTGTTTCAAAAGTAGTTTATAACACATACACATACAATGCTAATCGTCTGTTCTTCATTAAATGATTGAATTAAGAGTATTTGAAAATAAATTAAATGTCTTTCTAAAGAAGTAAAATGGTTATAGTTGTGCTATTATTTGAAAACCTGTGTATTATAAACCTTTTCCTGTCATTAATTATTCTATTATATGGAAATACGAAAGTTTACTAATTTAATATTCTATAGTTGAACATCAGATTATTTTCTTGTCTTTCTTCAGGACAAAAAACTTACTTGAACATTAATCTTGGTGAACATTTATAATAATTTCCTTAAAATACAGTTTTATAAATTAAGTTACTAGGTCAAAGAATATACATATTTTCAGTCATTTTTTCATATGGCCAATTTGCCCTAGAGGAAAGTCATCCCTAGGAGAGTGTTTCTTTCCCTTACTGAGTATAACAATTTAAGTTTTTTCATTAAAAAATGTGTGGATTTGTTAAACTTCTTTATTCCATTTGTTTTCTTTTAATTTTCTAAATGCATTTTTTCTGATGTATTATTTTTTTAACTATTAGTTATATTAATATGTTTCTTAAAGGTTCTCACTTTGTTGTTATGATGTCAGCTAATCTTCTGTAATTTCTTCTAAATTTTTATGGTTTAACTTAAAAAGCACGTTTTTAATTTACCTACAATTAATTTGAAAAATAGTGTAGGAACAAAAACTGTCTTTCTACTTTTTAAAAAATGTATATTAAAAATTATACACCCAAATGCAATTTTTCTTTAAAATCATTATCTTAGAAAGCTAATCACATATTCTAATGATACTCAGAACATACTGTAACTTTTATCTAAAATTGTCTTCAATGCCTGTAGAAACTTATAAAGCCACCTAAACACACCATTCTGTGATTTATAAGCATGCTTTGATTTTGATGAGAACTGGAACGTCTCAGCTTGATCACTTATCTCATTCAGCAGCCTTGGCTTTGATTGGCTTTTTGCTCTCTCTAAAAATAAAATCTGCCCTCGATTGATGAAGATTCACTATCCCTAGGATATTTCAAAGGATTATACCAAAAGTACCAAAAAATTACTAAAAGAGGACTTCCAAAAATACTTTGAGCAGTAGAATAAAAATCTGTCTTCCTAAAGTGACTAATTTGAAAATGACAGCACTGATTTTGTTGTATTCTTTCTTGTTCGGTTGTTTAAATTTTGGTTTTATTATTTGATAATTGTACTCTCATATTCTCCCTAAGAATCAGCTTACTAAGTGACCAATTTTATCTGATTTCAAAATGTTCATGTACTTGTGGGAAAAACCATTTATATCAAAGCAAGAATGTGTGTGTGTGCGCGCGCGCATGTGTGTGTGTGTGTGCGTGCATTTTAATCAGACTAATTCTAGGTCATATAGTATCTCACAGATAGAGCTAGGGTTATCAACATTAGTATTAAACAGGTATTCTTCTAGCAGATTTGGTAATGAGAAGGATGATAAAGAACACAAATAATACATTATGCTAATTAATAAAAATATATGTTTTAATAACACTTTTTTGGCGGGGGGGATAGAAACTCCATTTCCAGATATACCAAAGAAAGCATAGGGATATACTTTAGGAAATCAAAAAGGGAAAGAAATTTTATTTAGAGGTGGCAAACTAGTGGGCCTAAATTCTTTCTATGCATTCAATTTTCTTTTTCCTCAATGTACATGCCATTGGGTCATTCTTATACCCTGAAGCTACCACCGATTCTTCCCACTCCTGGGCCCTAAGATACCTGCTTTTGCAATTCCCAAATTGGAGTATTTCAATAACATTAGGCACTAATTAAACAAGTAAAACTCTATACACTTGAAAGTTCTGCTTATTCTTTTGAGAAAGGACTATGACTGGAAAAGAAGAGGAGTAGGAGATTGATCCTTCAGGCATCAAAGAAAGAGTAAGCACATGATTTATTGATCCTTTACCTTTGGAATCCACTAACCTTGTGACCTGTTATATCTTAATTCTTACCTGGAAGTTCAAGAAGCTCTCAAGCTTTAGGGGTCAATTTTTCTTTGGTTTGAGGAGTTTAAGGAACACCAGGCCAAAAATGAGAGCCTTGTGGCCATTTACTCTTCACTTTACAGTCCCAGGTTCATTCTGTACCTTGAGGGGTCTTTTGTATAGGTGAATAGATATTATAATTACCTGTCTAAATTCAAGCTCTGTCCATCTTTTCCCTTACCCCAACAGTCACTTCATAGTCACAGTGGAGGACTAATTGTGCCTAAACAGGTGGTACTGTCAGCTACTGAAAGAATAAACAAGGAAAGGGCCTATTCAGGCCCCAGAACAGGCTCAGGGTCATTTGAGCAGAGTCTAGAAGGTTGGGCATAGATGGGTATGTCTCCTTAGCATAGTGTCCTCTTTGCTCCATTGGAAGTAGCATGGCTGGAGGAGGAAACCCCAAAAATTTACTAAAGCTCAGAGCACAGCTTTGCCTGGGACTCTGCTCTTAAAGATTATGTCTCTACTTGCTTCTGCTGATGACTTGGATTTCTGCCTGATGTCTGCTCCAGGCTCATTGACCATCCTACTAATTCAGAGAGCCGGAATCTCCAATTAGCTTCTTTTGGACATAATCATGAAGCTGACTGCTGGTCTTAACCTACATCATAGCCTGCCTCTGGTTCATTCAGTCATCTGACTACCTACTATCCTCTAGTAGTCTTGCCTTCCAGCCCCACTGTATGACTTGATCTAGAATCAAGTGAAACTTCTGTGGATAAGAGATCCCAACAAATA
Organism: Pteropus alecto; assembly: GCF_000325575.1. Lineage (NCBI taxonomy): Eukaryota > Metazoa > Chordata > Mammalia > Chiroptera > Pteropodidae > Pteropus > Pteropus alecto. The sequence continues at coordinate 22,734,855 of NW_006436298.1, read as the reverse complement.
CACTTGTCCTCAGCAGGATAGCTCCAGGCTGGCAGAGGAGTCAGGAAATTGTAGCAACCAAGCACTGGGGAACAGGTTTCTAACAGACCCCCTGAACCCATTCTCCTTAAGTGATTAAGAGGCCATTTCAAGGAGAGGGCTCTTATCCCTTTTGAGCATAGGTACAATTATCCTAAAAGGAGTCAAACAGATTTACCTTTAATGTGGGCCTTGCTTCTCAGAACCATTCTTGCCTTTCTTCTCACTGATACCTGAAATTGCTTTAACAAGGATTCAGTCTTTCATTCCATAATTAAAGACAAAAGGCTCAAAATACACAGGCCTGACTATGGTTAGGCATTTACAGAAACTCATTCACACTCAAGTGTCATCAGTCAATCAATCAGTTAATATCTATAAATGGCAGATATTAAATTTTTTTCTTTTTTGATGTGTGTGTATGTGGGTGGGTGAGGGATAGTAGAAAGAAACTTAAAAAATCAGTGCTTCTTCATATGTGGATGGAATTACCATGCAGAGGGGAAAAGAGGAACATAAATGGAAGGCTAGCAACATAGAAGACAACTATGAAAACTTCATGGATTTATTCACCTTCTCATTGCCAGAAGGCATGTGAAATTCAGTTCTAATTCTATTCCACTCTTAGGACATAGCATTCAAAGAACATAATCTACAAATGATTAACCAGTGATATGATTATGTTTGAAGAACAAAAGATCATACTGCAATTTTTGTAGAGAAAAGACAATATACATCTTCAATTTAAATTTTGAAACCTGAATGCACAGATGTGAAGCAGTGTTCCATGCTGTGTGGAGTCTGAGTGTAATTGAAGCGTGGAATCTGGCCTGTGGCTACCATGACTGGGTATCTTGTAGCTGCTCTTTGAATAGATACCTTCATACATCTTTGTCTGTTCTTATTTTTACTTTAAGTCTTAGGGCAAAGAAATTTCATAGTAATAAAATAATAGTAGCTAATATTTTTTGAATAATAGCCCTAAGAACAAGTTTGAAGATCGAGGGGTAGAAAGTTTATTAACTTCCGAAAGTCAACAGAGACAGAGCCTGATAGCACTAGGATTCTAAACTAGACAATTTGATCCCATGAATGCTCATGAAAACCCTTGTTGTCCTGTACTAAGTATAATAGTAAGAGCCACACTTTATAGTTTCTTTTAGCCACACTTTATATTTTCGTGTTCATGTCACTGTTTGCCTCAAGACTTTGGATTGGAAGGAGTGTTTTGCAACAGTAAATGAGACCAGATAAACATCATAATTACCTCTGTTTTAACTGTTTCCAGCATAAAATATTTTCAGCTGATATAACTGTTCAATAAGTGGCATAAAAATAAGTGGTACAAAGCCATTCTCAAAGATGGCAAGCAGTAAATTAATATGGCAAGAAACAGAAAATGGCTTGTCCTCAGAAAACCAGCAGGGACACATGCTCAAAGTGCCTACTTTGGAACATGCAAACAAATTTGATGTCAATCTGCCTTTCAGAATTTTTCTGCTTAAAGGATTTTGTTCTTTCTGAAGTAACCAAGCTAGAAGGCTCTGATTAAAGTAGGCTAGACTCATAATAGAATGTTTGAGAAAAGTAACAGTTTTGCCATAAGATGTCTAGGTCCTAAGAAGCTAACACCAGAGTTATGGTAGGGATTAGAGGATTATTGAAATAGATAGTAATTAATGTATCAATTCATTTATTAATTGCACAAACATTTATTATCAATAAGAGATAATGTATTAAGGTACCATGGTTTGTTCTGTGGAAGACACAAATATTAGCCATATAAATGCTTAAGTATTTTGGTTTGAATCAATAGAAACCAGCTGAAGCTAACACTGAGTCAAGGGGAGATTTATTATACGGAGATTGGAATTCCAAGAAAGGGAATATACGAGACCTCAGGAAAGGATGCTCCAAGAAGTCACGGAACTTATCTCTTTATCACTATGACCATGACTACCAACCCAGTATTTGGCATATAGATTTGGCACATACTTGATTAACAGTTGCAGAATAAATTAAGGGTAGAAGGCACTTGATTAACAGTTGCAGAATAAATTAAGGGGTAAACCAAGAACAGAAACGTCTGTAGCAGGAAACCCAGAAAGTGGTCAATTTCCCATGTCTCATTTTTTTTTCCTTTGCATTCCTGTTCTCTCTGATCACTTGACAGAGAATATGGCAGCTCTACCATCCTGGAGTCTAGATATTACAATGCAGTTATACTTCTTAACTGCGTGTGATTCTAACTGGCTCAAAGTGGTTTCTTGGTCATAAAAGCTGGCTTAGTCCTCATGGCCAGGAGTGAGATTATATGGAAAAACATGGTTGCTGGGAGCACACCTAGAGAGAGGAATTCTGAAGATGATTTTATTGCAGACTTGACAAATGACTCAAGGAGTGTTTATTCCAAGCTAAAAATGTATACCACAGTAATAGGGCCTTTAGGTATGTATATAAATATATATAAACACACATTGTTTTTAGTGTTCTACATTTGAGCCATCTTACTCTATTTATTCTCCCTGAAAACATAATACATATACTCATGTTTTCAAATAACCTCTCATAATTTGAGGATTCTCAAACCTATAATTTCAGCATAGAATTCTCTCCTAAACTCTGGATCTACAAATTCAACTTTTTACTTAATTTCCCATGCATATTCTTAGACATCTCAGTTTTGTATATTCGAAAATCAAATCACCTTCCCTCCAAACTTTCACCTAATCCAGGATTCTTTAACATGAAAAAATGAATATATTTTTCAAATACACAAAGAATGTGGTCAATGTTTGCAAATCATTCTTATTAGAGGCAAAAATATGATGATTCAAAGAGGATATCTTGGACTTGGAAACAGAAAATTAAAATCTGAAAACTGCCAGCAATATCACACATTAATAAAATGTGTGCCCACACAGTCTAAAAACAATATGTAATCTGGGAATTCAAATCAATTTATTTGGCTATTGGAGTGAATACTAGGGTGACTATATATCCCAGTTTTCCTGAGGCAGTTCCAATTTATTCCTGTTGGCACAGCATCCTGCCTAATTTGTATTTGTTTTTAATGTTTATTTTTATAAAATATTATCAATAGTTAAAATAGTCTTGGATGGATTCAGTATAATTACACCTTTTCCTCTAGCTTCTGCCATGGGCTTATCCCATAATGTGTGAGATGTATGTACAGTGGACAGAGTTCTCACTCTATTACTAGTGATAGTAACTAATGATAACCTATTTCTGATTTCCTAGCTTTTTCCAGCCAATGTGGCTAGACTACTATTTCATCCAAGGGCGGCTAAATCCATGTGGTATCCATGTGATAATGGGAGAAGTATTCTACTCTAATGCCCCTAGTGATATTGAGTGTACTAATCATTTGTGCCAGGGTCTATACAATGGTCTGTGAGATGCACAAAGTCTTCTGTCAGAGAGGTTGAAAGGAAACATGGGAAATTATGTCATGTTTACAGGAAACATAAACATATGTTTACAGGCCATAAGGGATGAACAGCCCTGCCATGGAAAACATAGAGAGTAATTTAATACTCTTTTGCTAAATGATTTTGGTATTTAATACATGGTGAAAATCTATAATTATTCAATTGTTTTATTTTTTGGTAATACTTCTAAATTTTGCAATATACTCTCACTTAAGCAAAAAATTACATTGAAAAAACAAAAGTGCATGTTTGTTGAACAAGCTACTACTGGTTTTCATATTTCAAGATATTTTGATGTTGACAGTATAACTTGCACAAAAGGTTTGCTGACATTTATCATCTACCATCATCAAGGGACATAGCTACATATAAATAGAAGATGATAAATTTGCTAAAGCAGCATAACTATATACTATAAAATGTAAGAAATATCTTTTGAAGGCTGGGTTTAAAGTAAACTATTTAACACTTACAGATATAGACTGTGTTTATGTATTACTCTTTCAAGTATGAGTTTTTATTTAGATTAGGTGACTGCTCATCTCAATTAATTTCACTTATTTTGATTCTAAGAGGTTTTTTGCATATAAAAAATGAAGTGATAGCTATGATGTTTGACCCATTAGTAGAAGAAAAACTCCATAAACTGTTAAATGATGTCAATTTTACTCCAGTATCATCAGATATTTCAAATAGAAAATTAATTCCAAAAGTGGTTCAATTTCTTTTTTTATCCAATTTGCAGAATCCAAGTAAAGCTTTTGAAGGTTCATTTTGTCATAGAAGATATATATTATCAAAAATGTAATTGTAATTTCTATTAAAAGGGCAACATTGAAGATAAAATTATTTGGTCTTGCAGTATCATAAGAAAATAAACTTTGGAGTAGTGTAACATCATACTAAAACCATTGTTCTTAACAAACTAAGAAACTTATGAGCAGAAATATAAATAGAATTGGTATGTAGCCATGGTACACATATAATTCATGCTATGTCCAAACAAGCTGATATATCTAATCATCAAAATAGAAGTGGTAGTTTTTTAGAAATAATTTTATTTTTAAAATTTATTATTGAATAGAGCTGTTATATAGTTCCACCAATAAAATAAAAATAATTTATTAGTTGATGCAAAATAATTTTAAAATTCTATAATTTTCATTATTTTTAGCATCCTCTTTTACTCTCAAATCTGTCCTTGTTTAGATGATCAGATATATGATTACGCTACCTATTTAAATAAAAGACATTGCTGCCCACCCATTGAACCAACACATAAACCTGGAAGTCATTTGACCCTTCTCACTTAAACATCTAGTCGCTAAGTAATCACAATTTGAATTAAGTTTCCACTTCTTTTTCACTACCTGAGTTCAATGCTTTAGCATTTCTCACCAAAATTGCTTTAAAAGATTCCTGCCTGGTCTTCCATTCCCAATCTTTCATCCTTTCAATCCATCCTCCATACTGCTGTCAAAGTGATAGTTACATATAATCCTTTGAAAGTTATCAGTTTCCTACAGAATGAAGTTCAAGCCTTTTGTCATAGAAGATCTATTTTGCCTTCATACCTCATTTCTTGGCTGCTCCTTCCTTGCATCCTTCACTCTGGCTATATCTGTACATCAAATACACTATTTTCTTTCAGGAAAAGAGACAGATGAAATTCGTTCAGCCTCTTAAATATTTTTCCCCTTTTTTCTCTGCTTGGTTCTCTTAGCACAAAGTGTATTCCTTTACTATAGCACTTAATATACTCTACAACAATTGTGGATTTGCTGTCCTCCTCTCTAAACTGTGAGTTTCATTAGAACTCATTAGAACTCACAAGTTTCATTTGTGTTTTCTTCAAAATTTCTAGAAATAAAATAGTCCCTTACACATCAGAGACATGCAATAAAAGTGTATTGAATACAAGATAGAAAATGAGGGCCATAATGAGACACCCATAAAGTGTTACATGAGAGAGAGCAAGGGGATAAGTTACATCTAGCCAGACAGAAAGATGAAAAAAATTTAGACAGAATTTGAGTTTTTAATTGATCTTGTGGCATGTGTAGGATTTGGGAATGCAAGGATGGGGAAAAAGAAATCCCAGGCAAAAATACAACATAAAAATATAGAAGGTATCTTGTGAACAGTACAAATTTAAGTGTGGGTAGGAAAATTATAACATGAAATTGAGTCGTGAGAAATATTTGGAAGGTCCAGATCTAGATTCCTCAATGGCAATCAGTCTAAAATTAAGACTTTATTCTCCTAATAATGGGAAATATTCTGGGTATTTGAAGGGGGTCCTGCATCTACAGGTAACCTGAAAACTACATGTGAATTAGCTTCATAGAAGGAAAAGAACCCAAAGGGACTACTTAGGAATTCATCACATAGGCTATGTGAGTGATAAGCCATGTCATCCTGGAGACAACCTATACAGATTCATGAGAGCTAACTGCTAAGTTTTCAGGATTTTAGTTTTTACATACAATCATTATTAAAAATTAAATTATGTACACTTACAATTAAATAATTTATGTTAAAATAAAGGTAATACTCAAAACTACTTACCTTATGCTTATTTATCTATTATCTATGCATTTGAGATTACTTGTATCTGTATGGCATAAATAACATGAAATGATATCCTATTGAACATCTCTTTCCAACTCAGTGTAGCAATATCATGATGGTGGCTTGAAATTGGTCATGAAGGGAATATTTACACTATATTGATTGGCAAATGCTGCAATCATGACTTGATTTATTGTTTTGTTGATTATCTAGATTTAAGAAAGTAGTGGAGAAAATTATAATGAAGATAAAACTTAAAAGTGTATCATGTTTTTAGTCATTCTATTTGTGAATAGAATGAAAATTCATGGAATATTCTTCTAATAAAAATTATTATCCAGAAGTTGTTAATGTCATTATTGAATAAGTGAAGTTCCAACATATGTCTTTATTTTTTCAGAAGGTTTATATCAGAACTGCATTTGTTCATCAACTGCAACCATAGGTTGGTTGGCTATGGGTACAAAATTTGACAAAAATTTACAAAAACATTCTGTGAGAATCAATTGGATGTATGGAATTTACAATAAAGAACATAACACATTTTATTATAATTTTAAGTTGGGTGCTACATATCCTTTGTAAATTGTAATAAGCATGTGTGTGTATGGGTACACATATATACATACACATTTTTCTTGGTAGAAATGACATATTATACAGTGCTGGCAATATGACCTTAGCACTAGAAATGGAGAGGAAGGAATACTTTCAAAAAATATTTTGAGATGATGCTACAGTGAATACTAATTGAATGTAAGGGGCTGAGTAGTGATTCAGAGATGTGAAAAGTTTTGAGGCTGTTGACATTTTGTATTTTGGGGAAATATGAGGCACAAATAGAAAAGATTTATGAAAAATAAGAATATAGTTTTTGACTGCTGCATAGATTGGGGAGTCATCTTCACTGAGGTGTCCTCAAAGTCACTGTAAAAACTATAAAGGAAAGTAAACAGCCTCAAAAGATATTTGAGAGGAAAACTAATCTTAGAGGAAGGAGAAAAGGAAAACGTAGTAAAAGAATCAAAGAAATAGGAAGAGAACCAGGAGACAATGGGATCAAAGAAACCTGGTAAAGAGAAAACGTCAAATAGGACCTTGTCAGTAGAGAACGAAAATTTGCAATCGAACTCTTTGAGTGTTTTGTTTGAGACTAACAAACTAGAGAGAAAAGAATAACGTTTAGATTGGCATAGGTCACCACAGGTCACAGTAAAAGATAGAATATATAATGTAAATGTTATAAAAGAAGTAGGAACACACAGGTTTGTCTTCCCGAGTATCTGTAGGTTTGGTCAGAACTACCAATTTCCAATCAAATTTTAGAGGTTTATATTTAAATGTCTTAAAGAATCAAGAATGTAGGCTGTAGATTCTGAGAATGAAAGAGTCCTTGAAAGAATTTGCATGCCAAATACCTCAAAATCAAGTCCAGGAATGATTATAGTAGTTGACAACCTCTGGCATTAGGGAATCTCAATTATTCACATGATAACAAAATCCAGAAGTTAATCCAAGTGCTTACAAGGTGAAAGGCATCTAGACTGCATACCTAACACAGGCAAATACTCTTCCTGAAATGTAAACTTTATTTGATAAGTGCTATGACAAAAAGTGCATTTGGAAGGAAAATGGGTAGTAGGCTCTGTCAGCTTTCTTATTATTTAGGGAGAACAGCAAGAATCAACACCACAGCATTATCAACAGGTTGACTCTTGCTTTTGATTTCCCTTTAGACACAACTAAAAAAAAAAAAAAATGACAAGGCAAAGTTAAATCTGAAAATCTGCTATGTTCAACAATTACTCATAGAAAAACGGAATTTTCTAGAGACCAGAAAGCTGGGCCAAGGTATAATTTGGGAACTTGTGTTTCATGTACTCTGGAGATATTAACTTGATAATCTACTCTGAAGAGATTTTTCTCTGCAAAATTAGATCTCTAGATTGATTTATACTTTATTAATATTTTCACTAATATTATTATTTTATGCTTTTTCTCAAATTTATCAAGGTCAATTGATATAAAAACTAATATATTTAATGTATTTCTTTGGCCAAACTTGAGATGGAATTACTATGAGTATGTACACACTGCATATTAGAATATTTTTTAATTCATAAAAATATTTCTCCATGTGAGTTCAAAGGCAAAGAAAGTGTTATCCAAGGGAGTGGGGAAAAATCAGATATTATTGTGTATCTGATTTCTAAATAAGGTTATATTCTGAGGGTCTGTGTGGACATGAATTTTAGGGAGATACTATTTAATCCACAATAGCTTATAACTGGGTTCATATATTTAAGAAAATATTAAAGTAATTCTAAAAATTACAGATATGAGTTTTCTAAGTAATAAAGATTATATTCTGGTTTATTTTGTATCACATTCTCACTCATTTTTTCATTTACTCTAATTTCTTTTTTTTCAGTTGTTCCTGTTTTGGATGGCTATGGCTTACCTATGAGAAAGGTTAAGCTCTCGCCTGTAGTTGATAATTATGGGAATGCAAGGTGACAGGTAAGCTGATTCACTCTTTCTAAGTATTTGACCCTCAAAAGTAGCCAGACACTTAAAAATAAAATCTGTTTCCTAACCGAGTGGTTATATTAATATCAGACAAACTGTATCTCAAAACAAGAAGTATTACCAGAAATAAATAGGGCATTTCACAATGATAAAAGGATCAATGAATCAGAAAGACTTATCTTAAACGTGTATTTACCTAATAAAAGAGGCTCAACATACATGCAGCAGAAAATATATAGTCAAATCCACAAAGTTGGCCATTTTTAAATATTCCACTTTAAGTAATTGAAAGAACACATAGACAAAAATATCAGTAAGAATATAGGAAATTTGAACAGCACTATCAACACTCTTGGCCTAAATAGTATTTATAGAACACTCCATTCAATACTGCAGAGCATCCACTTTTTTCAACTATATGTAGGATGTTTGCCAAGGTAGACAATAGAATAGACCAAAAAAATCTCAGCAAATAAAAAACAGAAGGAAATCTTACGGAACATGTTCTCTAACCACAAAAAGAAGTACATTAAAAATCAATGATGTATTTTAAAATCTCCAAATATTTTAAAATGAAAAAAGAGATATGCTTTACGGTCTCAACTCTTAAAATAATCTCAGTCAACCAACTTATTTAACTCTATGAATCCCAGCTGAGTAAAGAAAAATTTCCACTGAATTGGTCAAGAAAATTAATACTAAATAATACTTTTGAAATTTATGGGTAATCAGCCTCTTTAAAGTTGTCTTATATATTGTAATTAATTTTACATACTGCCATTGGTTGGCTACATCAATAAAGGTATTTTCAGCAATATAAATAATTCTTTCAGCTATCCTAAGATTGTACAGCATTGGTAGTATAGTGCTGAGCATAGCTGTCTAGATGCTCCTAGATTATACAGATACCCTACATCACTTTTCATGGTCCCATCTTTTAAAACTTCTAAGATTTCAAATTCTTTTTAAAAATTTTGTTATTAGTTTCACATATACAGTACATTGATTAGACATTTATATACTTTATGAAATAATCCTATCACCCATCTGGCTCTACACACAGCCATTACAATACTACTGACTACATTCCTTATGTCAGACTCCCTATTTCTGTGACCATCTTTTACCTATGAATCTGTGCTTCTTTAACTCTTCACCCCTTTCTCCCAGCCCTCCAAACTCCTCCCCTCTGGCTGGCACCAGAATGTCTTCTGTATCTGTGAGTCTGTTTTTGTTTAGAATTCATTTCCTTAGATTCCATATATAAGTAAAATCATATGGTATTTCTCTGTCTGACTCATTTCACTCAGCATAATAACCTCTAGGTCCATCCATGTCGTTGCAAAGGTAGAATTTCATTTTTTGTATTGCTGAGTAATATTCCATTGTATATATGAACCATAACTTCTTTATCCAATCATCTGTTGGTGGATATTTAGATTGTTTCCATATCTTGGCTATTGTGAATAGTGCTGCCATGATCACGGGGATGCATACATCTTTACAGATTAGTGTTTTGGTTTTCTTTGGATAAATACCCAGAAGGACAATCGCTGGGTCAAAAGGCAGTTCCCTTTTTAATTTTTTGAGGACCCACCAGACTATTTTCCATAGTGGCTGTACCATTTGCAATCCCACCAATAGTTTATGAGGGTTCCCTTTTCTTCATATCCTTGCCAACACTTGTTTTTTTTTATGTTGATGATAGCCATTCTGACAGGTGATATCTCATTGTGGTTTTAATTTGCATTTCTCTGATGATTAGTGATCTTGAGTATCTTCTCATATGTCTATTGGCCATCTGTATTTCCCCCTGCAGCAGGAGAGAAACTTGCCAAGTCTTGGAAATGAAAAATAAACGCTTTTCCTATATATGTTAGCGCCATTGTTTATTGACTATTTACTCAGCTCCAATGTAATTAGGGTCATTAGCAAAGCAGAACCAGCTCAGATCCTGTCAATATTTGACCTTTAAAATGGTTGAGTACCTTCTGTACTGGATGCCAAACCAGCTAACCCCTATAGGGTATCACAGCTGTTGTTGCAATGCAAGTAGAAGCAGAGGTGCCATTTCTTGTTGAAAACTTTTCTTGGGAAAAAATTTTCTGCTGTAGACATAGTGTTTCAAAAATCAGACAAAATATATTTCATGGAAAATCTATTTTGAGATCGACATTCATTTGAAAAGCTAAAACTAGCATCCGGATAAAAAAAGGAAAGGATGAAACATCAAACTGAAAATATCTTTCTATATTGTGACATTTCCTCAAATGTAAATGAGACTACCTTTAAGGCTGTCACAAGCAAAGAAATCTAACTGGGGTCTTGATGACTGAAGGGATGTTAAAGAATCTCTCATCAGCGGACCATAAAGAATAAAGCAAAAGCTATCAGCAATGTGCAGATGTTATCAGGATGTGACTTCAGCACAACCCCACATCCCGATGGAGAGACAAAACTGCAGATGTTTAATATATTACAAGAACTAACTGCAAATTCTGTTTTGCTTCTCCTACTTTATAATGTTTATTTTTTTTAAAAGACATGAATTGCACTTTTGAAGAACTCCTTCCAACCTTAATTACTTCATAAGTCTAAATGCTTACTATTAGGATGCAGAGTTCTGGGTAGAATGGCAGATCAAATACTACCTGGGTGTGGGACAGTGTGAAAGATGCAGGGAGGGATATGTTTAAGCATTTATATCAGGTGGTGGGAAGAGAGTTTTCATTGCTGTGTGATAATGGTACCCTAAGTGTGAGATAGAGACTTGTGCACTGATTTGACAACAAACACATCAAATTTACTTTAAATCTGCTCCAGTACTGGCAAAGTAAAAGCATTTATGGAGACTCAAATTTGTTAAACAAAGTAGAAGACATTTGGAGATGTGAAGCAAATAGTTCTGCCCAGATGATTTTTTTAAGTTAAAAATGATAGCGTAATGATCTAATAGATTATTCAGTTTCAAAAAGAATTATTTGCCTTGATGAGAATTCTTTTTTGTGTGTGTGGGGAGCAGGAAAGGGAGCTTCTAGGTTTAATATTTGTGTTATCAAAATTGATTGTAAAGTCATAAATGATTATAAAGTCATATATGATTGTAAAGTCATAAACCTGTATTTCTTTCATCTTGATTAGTTTAAATGTGGTTATTTTACAAAAAAAGTTTTGTTTACCAAATAAAAGCACCCCATCTACTCTGTAAGGTTGTTGTTTTCATCTCAACTCTAAGTGGGTGTCAGCAGTTGAGGTAGAGTAGATCAGTGGGCTGGTGCCCTTTTCTGCCCAGCACAGGTCTCTCCTGTCCTCCTCCTCTCTGCTCTCCATCCACGGTTTCTCTTCTCTCCCTCAGGGAACCAGCAGGACTTTGCTCTTCAGGGCCTTCATGTGAAATAAGCCTACATCATCTGACTCACATGAACTGAAAATAATGAGAAAAGGAGAAAAAAATAATTTTTTTGAATAAACGGATTACCAATTTGAAATTAAAAATATAAGCCACACTAATTATTGGGATGGGCTTATACTTCAGAAAAAATATAATATACATTTAAAACAGTAAATTTTAGGAAGCATGTCAAAGAATTACATTCTACCTTTAGTGCAAATGATTAAGTTTGGTGTTTATAAAGCTGGAGAATCAGAGACAGATATCACCTGGAATTAGGACTGGCTTACCATGTATTCTGAAAATAATTTCTTTAAGATTCAGGAGAGAATAAGGCCAAAATATGGGGTTAAAACATTGCACTTGATTCCAAAGGGAGGGAACAAGAGAGAAGCAAAACAAAAGGATAGCTATGTTTTCTCTTAGAAGGCTCGAGTAAGCAAAGTAATTCTAATCTGATGATTAGAAACAAACCAAACCAAAGACAAAGCAATTTCTGGTTTTAAACCAAAGACAAAGCAACCCCTGGGTTGCATTTACCTATTTGTGTCCACATGAACTCAGGGTAGTAGAAAGTGAACACATTTCATCTTTAAAGATTGGTTTGACTGGGCTCGTGTCCTCTTCATGTTTCTACTCCTAGTGCCCAGAGCAGTGCAGGAGACATCGACCTTACCAATAATATTGGTTTAATTGAATCATTGAACAAGAGCAAAGAACCCTATTCTGAATATTAGATGAAATAAAAGATTCAAATATTTGAAGACTTCAACACCCTTTGTCCAAAGGACTATCTAAATTTATAAGAAAATTTCATGTAATTTTTATGCCAGGATAGGCAACTACAGAGGGAATGAAAGAAATTCTTTAGTGGAAGGTGATTCCACCCTTTGCTAAGATGTGACTGACCGATAAACTCAAAATATTTTGAGGAGATGCTATCTGCCAAAGGGATTACCACAACACATGTAGGATCAAAGAAAATTCCACATTTTACCCTGGTGATTAGCTATAATTAAATAAAGTAAGTCTTTTTAAACTTCATTAGTAGCAAGACGTTTGCTACAGCAGAGTGGGCACAAATCATCCATTCTTAATTAAAAGATAATCCACAGGACGGCCATAATCTTTTTCTAAAAATACACCATTTCCCCCTGAAAGATTTTCTCATCAAATAAGGATAAATAACAGTTTCTATGAGTTTAAGCCATGAAGGAATGGATGCTCCTCCCGTTTGCTTCAGTGAGTGCTGAATGTGGCTGATAACATCACTTTGGCATGCTATTATCTAAAATGGTAGAATACCTCACTTCAGCAAAGTCTGACATAAATCTTTGAAAACAAAGACATTGCATATGTATGAGTTGAAATAGATATGACAGTGTTGGCACATTAATATTCCTGTCACTAGGGGGTTTCAAACTTTTAAGGAGAGGATGGGAATGAATTCAGACTGTAACTGGTAAAAAAGGGTGACATACAGTAGGACAATTAGGCATTACCTACCACAATAAAATATGTACAGGGAAAGGGTTCCCTGCTTTCTGCCTTTGGTAAAAAATGACTGTAGGATTATCTCTTGGGAATGCCAAGAATAATTAATTTGGCTTAGAGATTTGCATGGTTGTTCTAAGCATACTAATAAGAATGTTCCGTGAAGACCAGTTCCAATCAATGGAAGAGAGAACTGTTTTTTCTTGTGTAGCCACTGTGGTGGTTCATGTGTAACAGATGTTTCCATTTATTCCACAACAATCCTCATTAAAAGTAACTGTGAGGTTCATTAATTGAATAGTTTTCCACATAGTTGGATCTGCGCAGAAAATAGTCTTATTATTGTATGTTTTACGATTATTTCTCTTCCTGTTTTTGATGGCTAATATGAAAAGCTTTACCATACCTTTTACCTTAACTTATCAGGAAGAAGTAAATGAATGAAAAATAAACTTATTTTTACTCCACCTTACATTGTATGGACTTACTATGTGTAGAGAAACCTCTACCTAGAAATGCTAACCATTTTTAGAAAAGCTTTATATATTATCAAAATCTAGAAAATTACCACTTACTAGGGAAAATGACATAACAGTTGCATCAGATTTTATTCCGTATGGGAGTAGGCAAGAGTTATTCAACACTAGGTCTTAATGAAAAATTGTCACTAAGATACAGTTCTGGTGTTTGAAGCTGATGTTAAATTTTTTTTTTTTTGTAAAGCATACGTGTTGACATGGCGAGTAGAAATGAAGGGCTGCTTTGAGGTTTTTACTAAAAACATTTTGGACATGTTGCTGTAGTCCTGGGGGGCTTGGTCTGGGCCTAGCAGCAGTTTACCCAGATGCAGAAAAAGACTTCAAAACCTCTCCTTTGACAAAGAGACATGAAATAATATCTGACAAAGGCATTGCAAACAAACATGATGGCAAATCAGCAATTATACAGGCTGCAAAGGAGAGCACATCTCACTTCCAAATGTCTTTTTTTCTTCTTCTTCAAATTTTACTAATAACATCTCGTAGAGGTGCTTAGGTCAGTATTTTTAAAAACAATTTAATATATGACTGTGCTTTGAATTTAGTTTAACTCCTTTATTACACTAATTCTATTTGTCATTTCATGCATGTGTCAGCATTGTTTTTGAATGGCAAAAAAAGGTTGAGAATAAACCAAGCACAAAGAAAGATTCTTGCAGCTCACAATATGTAACTGTTTTAGAAAGGAAAAAATATTCCATGAAGATAAGTTATATGACATTTGCCAAATATTGCTATCTCTTAAATGGAGTTATATGTAAAAGAAAAATACTTACAATAAATTAAATAATATTGATGAGAAAATGGCAGCGAATTTGGCCAGATCCATGTTGCACTGATAATCTTCTTTAAATGTATTATTCTTGATTTTGGAAAATAAGTAAAAGAGGGACTTTTCAAAAGGAATTACAAAGTTAAGTTTAAATGTGAAAATATTTACCTTGATTTTTTTTTATCAAATTCTATTAAATACCATGAAAAATTTACATGTACAAAATGAATGTTGATCCCATCTTATAAATAAATCATCATTAAAAGCCTATATGTCTAATAAACTAAAGCCCAAGTTTCAACCAGGATCAATATGAAGGAAAACAACAACAATAACAATATAATAAATCAGATGGAACACATAATTCACAAATAACCATAGCATAAACTTCCTCAAAATCTTTGCCTTTTTATTTCATAATCATAGATATGTTACTGATCAAAGATATACTATATCTCAAATAAAATGTTCATCATATAAAATTATTGATATGAACTGTAAATGAAAAAAAAAAGCTACTTAGGTCTTTACAATGTTATCTTTTATGTTGATTTATTGCAGAAAAATAATGAATTGCAGCTTCTTCTTCTTCCCCTGACATATTTGGGATATTTTACATGACTTTGAAATGGCTTAAATGTTTTAACACCCACTATAGGATGTTTTGAAGAGGGGAAGAAAAACATGCATTTATCTTGTGAGTGGTTGTTTCTTACCATCTCATTCAGTATTTAGGAATACCGAAGGTATATAATTTAAAGAGAAAGGAAAAGCAAACTTAGTTAAATGTGTTATAATGCAAGAATATATCTTAAAGGCTATATTAAAAAATGCTTGATAATTAGCAATCAAATCATTTACCACATGATCTATAGTATGAAGGCAGTGCAAGATCTCTGAGGTCTGTGATAACTACATGTGCTAATCAAGTTACCTATAAAGTGGCTTTAGGTAAGGACAATCCTAAATTTATGTCTATAAACACCAGTTACTATTTTAAAAACCACTAGATGTAGTATTTTCTCAACCATATTAACATAAAGAAATTTATACCATCACAATTTCTTTCTTAAGATAATCTTTTGTTCTATCACACTATGTGGGTGAAACTTATTGTGATACTTATGTTTTCTGATGAGTTAGAATTTCAGCATATCACTGATAAAACAATCATATTCCTTTGTTTATTATCTATAATGCACCTTGCAGAATAGTGTTTTATTAAAACATTTCAGACATAAAATTTATTTGATTTCAAAGATATAATATACCGTATCTTGTTTACTCAAATTAAACATTTGTCTGACATTTTAGTACATCATACACATTTTTTGTTTGAATTGAACAAAAACGGTCATAATTTTGATTGTATGTAGTGTTGAAACATTTATTATAAGAATCACTTCATATGAAATTCGGAAAACAATATCTACAAACAAAGGCAAATTTAGTATTGCTAATGAAGACTATACCCTAAGTCAGTGGTACCATTTAATCCTACATGCTATGGCATTTCATTATCTAGCAAAACAAGTCTTCTGTTTTTTGCTACCATTTTATATAAAATAAAAAGACCAACTTCTTTTCTTATCCTTTCATTGCTTACTCCCAGAAAAAAAAATACAGATATGTTTTATAAAACATGTTGTTATATTAAGATGTATGTCTGCTTTCCTTCAGAAGACAGATTAGAGTGCTTCAACTGCCATTAAAGTTGTCGCTCTTTGTAACAAAATGTAATGCTGCATATATAAAAATGCAAAGTGTAATGTAGAGTCAAATGTCTCTCAGCACAAGAGTTGTTCGTTTTAGCACCCATTTTGTTGGTATTTATCAACTTACTAATTATAGGCAAATTGCTTCCAACACGAAAACTGTGATGATTAGCAGTTTTTTCTGCTAACTCTAGTCTACTGTAGTTCCGGTAAAGAATGTCAATAATCCAGATTCCTTTCTTTTTCTTGGCTTAGAATATGTAAAAATAAATTCATCAGGCTAGCATTTCTCTACTTTTAGGAAACATGGTTTGAAAAGATGGGGGTGGAAAGAAGAAAAGGGATAGATTAAATATATCAACTCAAGAAGGTCTACTTGCTACCTCCTATCAATTGAACAATCTTGAACACTCACCGGTGATTGGTCTATCACAAAATGGAATTATGTAATGCCAGCTTAATTAACGAAATAACTGTATTTGAGCATTTGTACAGGAAATGTATCAGTTGTCAAAACTCAGCATAAAATTTCTATATTAAAAGGAGAAAGAAGAGTCTTAAGAGTTCTTTCACCTATCATCATTAATACCCTCCAAATGGCTGGATATACTGTTTAAATTTCTCATATAACTATTAAGCAGAGTTACATGATATCGCTTGGTCAAACATAAAAAAGTTTGTAACCTTCAGCCCTCCATTACAATCCTTTAAAATGAGCTCAAATGAAAATGGGAGTAACATGCCAATCCAGAAAATGTTTTCATAACATGCAATATAATAAAAGGTTGAATTTTCTATCACCATTACTAATTTCACCCATTTGTTTCTCATTACAATAAGTAAACAAGATTAAATGGAAAATCTTACAGTTCACAGAGTACATTACACAGCAGAAATGTCTGTAGCAAATACTGACTTAGTGTCTTAACCAACTTATATGCCACTAAGTGACCATTTCTCCCTGCTATGAAGTTTTCACAATTTTAAAGTTATATTGACAGGTTCCAGTCAACAATGATGTCTGCAATGGCCTTCTTTCTCCAATACATTGCTTTTAGTCTAATTGCTTATTTGCAGTCTCAGCAAGCAGAGAGAATTTTATCCTCTTTGCCTTGTCTCTGAATACTAACTAGCTGGCCCAGCCGAAGCACTCTAAAGAGAGAAACTGCATGAGAGACACACTGCATTTGACACAGTCAAGAGGTAAAAGAAAGAGCAAAACAAAGGTCTATTCAGGACTGAATCCTCTGATATTCTTCCCCATCCCCCAATCCCTTTAAAAATAAAGCGTATGGGGGAAAACCCATAAATCTATGCCTGAATGCCTGAGGTTGTCAGAATAAAGGACAATGAATGACAGGTGACTGTCAGTATAATTTTCAGTCTCCAAGTTATCACTTTTTGGCATTGTTGAACAAAAAAAGTGTATACATAACAAGGAAATATGTCATAAATTCTCTATGAATACACAGACAAGTTCAATATAGGAGAAGCAACTAAATATTTCCATATGGGCACATAGGTTTCCTTTCAGTTCCATATTTTTTACTGGAAAATGTCTTCAAATTATTAAGTGTTTTTCTAGTGATAACAATGCTAAATAACTTTGGGTAAACTGCTGAAGGGTTATGAACCTGCTTTACCTTTACTTCCTTTTAAAAAACATATTTAAAGAATAGGAGATCTGACTTGATAAATAAAACTCCTTGCACATGTTGCTAAAATTTTTAAAAAGGAGTAAGAGCCAACTGATGGGAGTTTTTCTGTTTGATTTTTAAAAGGCTCCTCTCAAGCTATTTTCCCGCAAGATCTTTTTACACTTTCATCTTCACAGACTGCCTTAATCCTCCTGTCTTTGTTGTTCCAATGTCTGATCAGTTTGTTTTAAAGTTGCATCTACCCCATATTTGCTAGAACTGAAACTTGACTTCAGGCATTTGCAGTTATAAATCCCTACAAACGTGCAGGCTTTTCAGAAAAAGGTGGAAAGTGTTAAAGCAAGAAAGGTTTTGATGATTATTTAAATAATGTATATTAAGTTGTCTGTTGCATGAACTACAGGTACAGAGAGATAACAAACGTGAAGCAATTTGTAATTAAAATTAGTCTGGCCTCTTAGATTACTAGCATGCTCCAGTCTGCTGACCATCTGTAGTGGAAGGACAAAGACTCTATTCTCAGTTCCACTGGGCTGGGGAAAGGACATAACTGCCCAGAGCCCCGTTTCTAGGCCTTGCTATTAGTGGGCATAAAGATGGTTCGTAGTAGCCAACTTTCTCATGCCAGGCAATAAGCAGAAGGAGTATAGAGACAGTGATCTGTGTCATTCTAAGCACTCTCAGGGCACCATTAAGATGAAGCTCAACTGCTGTTACCACCCCAGCAGGCGTTACTACACATTCTAAATCTTTTGAGAGAAATGAAGAAAGAAAGGAAAGAGCACAGTGAAGTAAAACAAGAAAAACAGGAGGAAGTTCATCTCCTGGTTATACTCTTTTCTCTCTTGCCTGCTATAAAGAACGAAAATAATCTTAAAAGGATGGACATGAAAGAATGCTATATATTTCACTATTAAATATGGACAATAATTTGTTTTAAAGTTTGGAAATTGAAAGTATTTAGCAGTAAATAGTCATACAGACTTCAGCTTAGTCTTCAAGAAATTAATTTGTAGAATATTTAACAAACTGATGACATGAAAATTTTTCTTGATTGCGTATGAAATATAACTTTACACAAATAAGGGAACAAGATTGCTGAATTCTGTTTTTATTTTTCACTTACAGGGGCTGTAACTTAAACTGCAGCATTTGAGTATTTATTTTGTGAGCCTAAGCAAAAATGATTACATTCGATACCTGAAATATTTTCATACAGAGTCCTTATTTGTAGTAGTTGTATTTCTACTACTTTTTTTATAATGGTCCTCATGAGAAAACTCCTATGGAAAACAATAAGTTTAAAAATCTTGTTATAATTGATAATGACAAGTTTATAGCTATTAAATTTGAAAGTCACAGATAAAATTGTGTTAATATTCAGGGTTAGTCTAGTATTGCTTT
The DNA here is from genome assembly GCF_000325575.1 of Pteropus alecto. Classification (NCBI taxonomy): domain Eukaryota; kingdom Metazoa; phylum Chordata; class Mammalia; order Chiroptera; family Pteropodidae; genus Pteropus; species Pteropus alecto. The sequence continues at coordinate 22,715,312 of NW_006436298.1, read as the reverse complement.
TGGCTATTAGAAAATACATAGGTATGAAAGTTATATAGGACAGTTATATGAGACAAAGATTTAATTCGAGAGGAAATAAGAGGCCAACTTTCAACTTATAACAAACAAAATGAAATGTGTGCATATTTAAAAAAACAGTTTCTATTTTTGGGGGGAGGAGGAGGGCTCAAATAATCCAAAATTAAAGATTCTACTTAGTAGTTGCATGAAAAAAGTTTTTAAAGTTAATAGAATAATTATTATTTTAAACAAAAGATTTATTTGTGGATTGTGTGTGAGTGTATATGTGTCTGTGTCAGTGTGTGTGTGTGTGTGTGTGTGTGTCAGTATGTTCGTGTGTATAATGATAGTGAGGAAGTAGAATTATATTGTGAATAATAACTACTTCATACTAGAGCCTTTTTAAAATGAAGATATTTAATTCTTTATTTCATTTATATTTAACAAGATACCCACTATATAGTTGAGAAATTCCAATTGTTTTTAAAAATAATGACCTATGAGTCAGTCATATCTTGACAATTCCTAGTGAGAGTTCAAGAAAAAACTCAGGGTCTTAAAAATACAAAAATTTATGTTGATCACTATCATCATAAAATAACAGAAAAGTTCATGTATTTTATGAATAAGACAATTATTTCCTGAGCTATTTATTTCTATGAGGATTTTTAATTTTTTCCCTAAGAACAAAATGGTCAAGAGAAGGGATAAAATTCCCAGCCAACAGTCATTCTTAAATAGTAGGAGATAAATGCTTTCCTTTTGAAATCTATTTGGCCAAAATACATTGGTAACTGTACGCAGATCCTCTAGGTTATAATGATGCAATGTCAGGGCTGAATAAATGATTACTGTGAGCCAGGTAGTCAAGGAGGCAGCATGGCAAAGTGGAGTATACACTCTAGACTGAAGGAAGGAAGGTTTATGATAGCTCTGGAAGAGGAGAAAGAATCTTGCTGGAAAAGAAATAAAATAAGCAAAGACGCAGATGTGAGGGTAAATATAGATGGAAAATGTCCAAATCTTAACTTTCCCTTTGCATAGATAGTTAGAGAAATACATACATAATACTTTCATACATGATAGATAGATAGATGGATAGATACTGACTGGAGAATCTCAAGTTGGGAAGTAAAATTCTGTGAGATAACATTTTAGGAAAATTTATTACTTTTTACTTGTTTCATTTAAAATTTATAAGGAAGTTTTATCTTAATAATATAACAAATACCAAAAAATAGAGAAAGAGGGATTTGAAAAGCTGGCAATGTAAACTTTATTTTACCACTTTTCAAACTGAGAATGGACTTTAGATTAGACATTCATGCAACAATTGGGATGACCTACTCATGTTCTTCCCCCACCTCGCTCCCCGGCCTTAGACTCTGAACTCCAGGACTTAAGTTCAAAAGGCAATGTAGCAATGACTTATGCAGTGCTGTTTGAATATAAATTGGTATAATTTTTCTGAAGGAAAAAAAACAACAAATGCCCTCTAGGTCAAAAACCTTGAGCATGTGTATATACTAACAATTCTACTGCTTGGAATTTATCCAAAATAAATAATCAGATAATCTAGGTAATTAAAATGGAATCAACCTAAATGTGAACTATAAAAGATTAATTAAATAAATTAGGTTATATCCATATGGCCATTATTGCTTAATTCCAACCATAAAAAATCATCACTATTGGCAATTGTTCTAAGTTTAGGTGAAGTGGAGCAGTTTTTCTTGATTAGTACCCCTTGGGATTTTGCACAGGTAGTCTGTGTGGGTAGTCCATACTTGATGAAATGCTTAAGCACATGCATCTCGTGCGTCTCCTTGACTAAGTCAGTCAGGGAAGCTGTTCTACTGTTACACATAGCAGTTTGCCACCCATGTTCCTCCAGTGGGAAGGTTCAGTTTGGTTACTAAGTAAGAAGTTACTCTTTACACTCAATGAAATTTTAAATAACATAGTACAGCAAGATATATAAAAAAGATATACACTGTGTTTATAATAAGATGACCTGCAGAAATCATCTCTGCTTTATCTGTGCCCTACAGAGAAAAGCTGATTTAAAAAACTAGCTAACATCTACTAGAAAAAAGCAGAAGTTTGAGAATTTTTCAGAGAATTATATACAACAACCACAATTGTAAATTTTTCTTTGCATACAGGTTACATTTTTTTTTTTTTTAGGTGAGGCAACCCTTGGTTGACCTCATAGATTGCAAGGACCTTGTCAGTTTACAATCCCTTATTATTTTTTTATTTTTTATACCTACAGCACCTTGTCTTCCTAGGTAGTCTCCCGTCCAAGTACTAACCAGGCCCGACTCTGCTTAGCTTCCAAGATCAGATGAGATTGAGCTTGTTCAGGGTAGCATGGCTGTAGACTAGGTTACTTTTTTTTTTTTAATGAATACTTTTACACTTACTCCAAGTGTTAAAGTGAGAATCGATTGAAGCTACAAATTCTCACAATTTTATGGAGTTCTGCCCTTGAAAGTTTCAAATGTCTGTTCATTATAGTTTTAAATATACTAATCTAGCATTTATTTTCCTTTTTCTACCTGTAAATAATGCATTGGTAACGTCATAAATTACTTTGAAGAAGATGCTATTTCTTCTCAGAATAGCTTTGGGGCAGTAGTCAAAAGTCTTTTATTAATCCACTCCAAGAGTATTCATCTCTACTTGAGATGGCTGGCCCTTGTGTTCCTCAGGGGCAGGTAGCTGACCTTAACACTCTCCGTGTTCCAACAGTAGAAGATACTAAACAAATGTCTGTGGCAGGAAGAACACTGAGGCAATCCTCATTTCACCTAAGTTGATCTGTTCATTGTCCCCTGAATATGTATATGTTATCTTGCATTATAAATTATCTTTCATAAGTACATGCATTGCATATCACTAATGATTCTTTCATATAAGCAACAGACATCTACTTCTGTTAACAAAAGTAACTTAATGGAAGAATAGCAAGGTGGGAGTGGAGGCTCACACAATTAACATGACGCTGGTACAGATCATGATACAAGTGAATTCAGGAAGGATAGGATAGAGGCAGTAGGAACCACAGTAACTTCCCAATAGCAGAGTGGTCAGAATATCATTATGGTGACAGCTGTTCTTGAGTCATGCCCATCTTTTCCAATGTCCTATTAGCAAAGATCCAATTGATGGACTTAGGCCAAAAAATAGAAACTCCTATTCTACTACTATTTGCGGAAAAAAAAAAAAAAAAATCCTCCCCCTTTGCCTTTCTAGAAGGGAGGGAGCATGAGTGGCATTTAATTCATGCACACAAAGAGGGAGGTGATTTCCAAAAGGAAATAGAGGTATCATTAGGAAGAAGCATAAGTGCTGAACAGCCATCTATTTACTGAACTCTAATTAGATGAGTAGGTTCTGAAGCACAGGGAATAGTCCTTATACTTCTTCATCTGTTAAAAGGATGCCTGAAAAAGTAGATGGTCATATATGTGCTGAAAGGAAAGAAAACATGTCAATATTTTGAGATAATATTAATATTCATTGAAATTGTGTAACTATGTTACATATATCCATGAATGTAGTATTATTCTGATGCCCACATGAGTTAAAACCAGATATGCAAACCCTTCTAGAAAGCTATCTTATAAGACCTGTGTTCCATGTGCACTGAGGTTGTGCACAAGCTGGAAAGCCCACACATTAACAGAATATATAATAATGCTGTTAGTGCAGTATCTACTAAAGGTATTTGGTCAAGCAATAGGGGTTTATTATTGGAATTAAGCCTTCTTCACTAGTGCAGAGAGTTTACATTTGCCTTTTTAAATTTGTCCTTTACTGATCATCCAACTTGTCCACAAATCCTACCAAGAAAAGATAAAGCCCAAGGTTTAAATCTCTTGCCATTGGTAAGGTAAGAATCTTTGATGAATCTTAGGTGATCTAACAGATATCAAACAGGCTAAGTTAAAACTTTTAAATTTTCAACATTTAAAAAATTATACGATAAATGATCCTTTACAGCTGCTAAATCCAAAAAACTTAATGGGACTTAAATGCATTCACCAGACTCATTCTGTGTGAGAAATATTTTCAGTGTCCTGTGGGTTTTTTTAGTTATTTCCTCGTTTCAGAGTTAAGCAATACAGATAAAGGGAAAATGACAGTGCCAGGAAGCTTGTGTGCATCCTTCTTTCCTATGACTATGCCAGCTACTAAAGTGCTGACCAAAGGTGAAAGGTCAGCAGTCATCTGTGGCAGATGTGCTTTATTATGATAAATACTTGGATGCTGGAAATGGTTTTGTTCACAGATAGTTTATAATTTAGGTGAGAAATAGAAATGTGAGGGAGCTTCACTGTCGGGAATCTTATTTCATATTTGAGTGCAATTAACCAGCTGATAAACAGGCTTTTGTTTTCCATCTGAATGGCCAATGTCCGTTCATTTGGGACACTATCTTGTCAAATGGGCAGCAATAATAATAAAGTTTATGTATCTTGGCTCTCTTCTACTCTAAAACCTGTAATAACCTCCTGCGTTGGAATCAAGTACCTGAACTGCACATACAAAATAATTATCTTCCAGAATCCACCTGATGGCGAGGATATGGAAGATTATCTTGTTTTGAACTGGAAATAAGGACTAAAAATGTCTTTTTATTTCAATGGCTCTTAATTTTAGTATAATCAGAATATACTTTCAAGCCCTGGTAATCTATATTCTACAACATTATGTAGCTTAAAGAAATAAGATATACATTATCACATTTCAAAAGATAATCTAAATTTAAAAAGTACATGAAAATGTCTTTTTATCTGAACTATAGCCATTTTCTGAACTGTAGCCATTTTATAAGCACTTATTAATAATGACAAGGACTTTTTGTCTTTACTTCACATTTTACCACAAACTCAATTTTGCATCTTCACTTTATTTTTTCTCCTCACCCATACATTTTCCAATGTGCCATATTTATCTATTTTTTCTAAATAATGTCATTTGTTTCTGTTTTTTGCTTGATTTAATATTTTCGTAAATGAAGATGACACATGATTGTATATTTTTTTCTTACAGTGATGATTGAAAAGAAAAGTCAACTATATCCTCTTGCTTAATTTCCCTTGAGAAGAATGAGCAAAGTGAGCTGCGTAGCCTTGTAACCATGGAACAGATTTCCTGTGTAACGTTCACAGCTTTGGCAAGGTAATTGTTGCTGCCACACAATTTCTGGTAAAATCTGTGGAAGAATGGAAATTACATTATTAATCTTTATGTGTTGACCAGATATGACTAGGTCAATTTAAGAAGGGAAATCAATGTAGATTTTTATTTATTCCCCCAATAAATATCTATTGAGCACTACTATGTGATATTTATTTGAGGAGAGAAATATGAATAATATATGGCTTCAGGTCTCAAGAACTTAATAATCTAGCATGTTTGGTTCTACTGGTAGTGGTAGTGGTAAATAGTGGTGGTAACTGGCAATGATTTTGGTTTTTATTGGAAAAGAATTGTTGGGAAACAGATATATCACCTGGGACCTGTACATTATCACCTGCAAAATCTACACTAGTTTAACTTCTTAACATATTTTTTTCTATTACTACAGTTTGCTTAAATGTACTATTGCTTAATTATTTATGCCAATCACACTTAAATCTCATATTTTAATTAGCATCAAGTTTCTCAAACAATTTCAAAGGCAAGACAGAATGATGAGACCAAACCTTAATCAAACATAGGAAACTTCTCTCAGCTCCTACTCTATCTGACTGAGAAAGTGCTTCATGTTCTATAAAAAATATGTTCATTAGCATAAAGGACATAATTTTCTTGTGGAGATGGGATATGCATATATATGTATAAGTGTCTAAATAACATTATATATATATATGTGTGTGTGTATGTATATACACACATATATATATATAATGTTATTTAGACATACACACACATATATATATATATATAATGTTATTTAGACACTTATATATATATACACATACACACACACATGCACACATACACAATGCTCTTACACATTTTTACACATATAGATGTGAATCAATGTAGTATAGACCATAAATTAAAAGTGATACTTCATTACTTCAAATCTAAATAATATATCTTTGTGGGGTTGAGTTAGTCATAGAGAAAGGTCATTATTAAATTCAACATAAAATGAAGTATTGAACTTGTTTTAGTAAAAAAGGAAGATATGCATGTTCTAATAAAAATAGAGAAAAGGAAGATAAACAGTATTGAGGAATTAATCTGGTGAATAATTTTAGGAAATGTAATATCCACAAAGCACTTTTACTTCAACTAAAAAATTGGTGTATGCAACTATTTTCTTTAGGTCAAAATGAAAGAATGACTGCTCTTACTATGAATTTGTTTTCCAGTAACAATTACTTTTACAGTATCAATTATTCTCATTTTCTTTTGTTTAGCAGTTCTACAGTTTACCTGTTAATTGTACTTGATAAATAGTTATTATAAACCAAATAGTATTTGTTGATTTTTATGTGACTAGCCTTGGGCTGGAGTTTCAAAACAGAACAGAAATGAAAGACTTTTCCTGCAAGGCTATTCTAATATTATTGGGTAGCCTACTGTCTGGCAATATACTTGAAAATACAATTACTGGTAATATGGAAAGGGACATGTGTTGTTGCTATAGGAAGACAGAGTTTATATCTAAGGACTTTTTAGAAACATGAAGAAAACACAGTAGCAACAATCAGACCCTTGCATCTGGCATGTATGTTAGGAAGCTCTATACTTCGGAATGCCTTCCACCAAGTTTTTAAAGATTCCTCTGGGGGCTAAGACCTACAAGGTCCAGGAGTGTCATTCAGGCTGGGCATCATGACGTTTAGATTACAGTATTTCTTTCAAGGGATCACATGAGACCAACCTACCAGAATAGTGCTGACATGTTGATTTGGGGTGAATCTCACTCACTTCACACACAGAATGAGTTCAGGGCTCTGGACAATGAAGTCCACCTCTGACCCTTGGGCTTGAGTCATATATGTGAGCCACAGAGTCAGTTCTCACCTCTCTGTGTTCAGATCATTTGCCTCCTCCAATCTGCAGCAGCAGTAGATATCCTTTACTTTGTGTCGTGCCTGCCACCAGCTCCCTTCTTCCATAGGCTTTGCACTACCACATGTCAGGCAGATCTATGGGAGTGGCTGCACCTATCTCCTCTGAGGCCTTTCTAAACCTTAGTTCCTCAATGCTAATCAGCCCTTCTGATCATAGTTCCTTCTTACCTGTGATTGATGTGGTGACATACTCTCCTGGTTAGTCTTAAGCCTTGCTGGAAGTGGTATGGACATTTCTTATGTGAATAAGACCATTGCTCTTTCTTAGCTTATGGGAACCCTCACCAGTCCTCCCCACTGGTGGCAGTATGTGGAAGGCAGAGGAGTGGTCAACACTGAAAGGTATTACATTCTAGAATGCAATGATTTTGGCTAAAGATTTTAAAGGAAGACATGTTTGGAAGATGTATTATTCTATGTTTAAGCTATAAAATTCTGTATGGTAAAATTAAAATGACAGAAAAGGAATGATAATGCATACTTTCCTGCATACTCAGGATAAGACTTGCATTTATTTGTGGTCATCATCAGTGAAGCACAGTTATAACCTTTGATAGCACAATGAAGCCACTGAGTAAAGCAGCTTCACGAATAATGATATAACTAAATAAATGACATTAGGGAATTACAGTAGCAAGAATATTGTTTCAATACAAATGCATTCTGAAGAGCTACGGCTTTGTGAATAATAATAGCATTGTTACCTTTTTCATGTAGTGTGAGGTATAAAATTATTTAGAAAATGACATTATATAATAAATAACTTTAAGACATTGTTACTGAACGTGAACAGGAAGAGATGGTGCCTGGATACTAAAAAGAATTTTCATATGTAACTTTTTCTTCTCTACCCATTATTCTAAGTCTTCATTTCCACCTTATATAAGCTCTTGAATTTTGTGATTCATTTTCAATCTAATTGTTAATATAGACATTGGCCCTACAGAAATATTTGTCTAGGGCCCTTCACAACTAGGGATGGCCTTAGATAAACATATCAGAGAAAAACACAGACTATATCAAGAATATTGTTGAAGGAACTCTCAGCTTTATCAGTCTTGGTTCTGTCAGGACAGTCATTGTGTTTCTAATGCTGGACTTGGTGGTTTCTTACACCAGTTGAGTCTTGGCTCAGAACAACTTTTGTCAGATAAACACACATACTAGTAATTTTGAAATGTCTTCTTTTGACAAACAAACAAACAAACAAACAAACAAACCAACAAACAGTGTTTTACCATCTCAGCCACAATGAATATAAACTCAGAGCCTAGTTAAACTATTCAAATTTATGGTAGAAGCATTGTGGCCCATACCAGTTCACTCTCCATTGTTTATGTTGTACTAATGAGCCTATGAAAAGTCACACCTTGAAAAGAAAAATTTTGGTCAACTAGAGCATTCAAGTCAGCATATTTTGTACAATTTGCCTGTGTTGATGTGTAAAAAAAGAAATAGAAAAATAGATACAATGTAGTCAAATTCTCAGCATAATTTTGATACAGTGTCTGGTATGTATCTTAGATCTAGCGTATAGTCCACAACTGTATCTGTAGCACGGTTAATGTTAAATATTATTAAAGATGATCTGGAGAGTTTGTTGGACCATGAAACAACAAAAAATAATGATGTCATTTGGGAAACATTGTATGTTAAGACAAGAGAGTTTATGAATATGATTTTGAAAAATTTAAAAAGCTTTTTAAACTTGAAGGGGGTTATTGGATAACTGGAATACCTGTATCAGTGTTCTTTGGCTAATCAAGGTATCCTTGGGTGAGGAGCTGCTGTTGTCAACAGAGGGCAACTCACAAGCATGTTCACACAGCCATGAGGTAGCAGACATAATTCAGATATTCAGAGTAGCCATTGATCACCCACTGAGTGTTCTATGCTACATATTTAGATATATTTTAAAATGGTTCAAATTAGTGGAGTATACACATTGATCTTATTCCTGTGCCAGAGTCTACTATAGAAAGTGAAACTTTTTTCTTTTGAGCAATTATCACAATTATTATTTTCGTTATTTTACTGAAAAATGTTAGATTTTTAAATTTTACATATCCCTAATACTTCAAAAGAGCCTTTCCCAAAAATTATTTAGATGCAATTAAAATCCCATCTCAGGAGAAATTATAATCTAGGATATTATCATTTAATGAATTCAATACTATATGTTTTGTGTATGTTTTATGATCCTGGCTTACAGTCAATGAATGAACACTGTGACAATGCCAAGAAACCAAAAAATTAGTAGTAAAACTCTAAATTTAAGGTTAATTTCTTATGATAATTAATTTTTCGATTTGCCTAAGAAATTTTTTAAGTTTTCTTGTTTTCTTTCACTTCTTTTTTTCTTTTATTTTTTGAAAAAGATAAGAAATTATTTATGATGATTTCAGTTGGACAAATTTCACATCTTAATGCTAAATTAAATGATTTAAAATAAAACTATAGATAAAATAAATGACTTAGTCTAATGTTTCTTCCATCATAATGTAAAGAACTTTTTAAAGCAACTAGCTGCCCCACTGAAATTTTAAAAAATCATTTTATACATTTTAATTTTTATGTCATAGGCCACATAAAGATGGATAGACTCTAGTAAATTGAACCCCCCTCCCCAAAATTATCTGATCATACTTGATTTTTGTAGTCATCTAAGAGTGTTTGCTTTCAAAAGGATTCTTATACTACCAGCTTGCTTGCCTTGGGGATTGTCAATTAAATCTAAATTATTTTATGACAGAGATTTTGCCATTTTTAGAGACAGGGTAAGTGAACTAGAAATGACAAAAATCACACGAGAAATGAAAAAATAAAGTTTGAAATTTACTTGTAAATTGCTTATCTTTCAATTAAGCATTGATTTACCCTTACAAAATGTTTCCATTTGTAGATGCCTATTAAAAAATAGGCCTTTTTCATTTCCTGTTAATACACAATTTAGTGTCTTTTAATGCATTCTTGTGCCCAACGCTTTCTGAAGAGCTTCATGTTATCTTTGCTATCTAGTACTTATAAAGAATCGCTTTCAGTGTGTGTGGCCTGGTTCTTAACAGTCTATCAATTCATTGAATTTCCTGAATTTCAGAAAGACACCAATTGATTCTTTATGCTGCCTGGCAGAGCAATTCTTAATTTTTGTCTGTTTCTTTCCAACATCAGTCTCAAGAAGAAAAGGTTTTCCTTACACTGCCTTGAAGGGTTTACTGAATCATACATCAACTTTATCTTGTCTGTTATTTAAAGTGGAAAATGCTGTCCTTAAGACACTGATACTCTGCCATTTGCCTCCAGAATATTTCATGGTTCACTGTGAAGATTGCTGCTTATTCTAGAAGAACATATGGGTTATTTTGGAGAAGTTTTTTGTACATTCAGATGCTGAGCATGTAGTATTTACATTTGTTCTCTAACAAATAATTTTTCTGGAATTTTAACATCTTAAGGATTTTTGGGAACTTACTGAAAAGTGTATTTGAACACGATGACACAAAAGAAGGTTTGTGAGTTGGAAGAAGGGACTAAATTTAATTGAAGCAGAGTTTAGCATCATTAGAACATATTCCTGTGATCTTATTATATTTCACTGGAGTATTTGTCCCTCCTCCTCCTGCTCTTCCTCTTCCTTCTTGTGATTTCCAATAGTCACTATAAAAAATTTAAAGTGAGAAAAAAAATCTTCCTGCACTCTGTGATGTTGATAAATAAGTCATTGGAATGTAGTGGAAGTTAGTACACACCTGAGGATGATTGTGTCATTAAAATTGCATCTAGTCGGTCTGGGAATACCTCACCTGAACTGTTCTGTAAACACTTTTCTCACTAAAACACCTGTTTGGTCTAATTGTATATATTTCAAAAGAATCAAACAAAATTTACTTAAAAGCAATGAAAATTAAAGTATGACTACATCCAAAATGGAAGTACTAATTGCAAATCCAAAAAAGAATAATTTCCCCCTTTTGTACAATACATTTTATTGATGACTGGAACTGAGCAGATTCTGAGAGAAAAAGACTAATTCCTTATATTATTTTCTACTAGATTATCTCTTTGTCGGTCGTTTGGTAAGCAACTCATTGATTTGTTATAAGTTATGAAGCTAATTGGCTTTTAAATGAGAGCTAATCTGCAAATAGTACTAGGGTGATGAAGGAAAAATGGAGAAGTTAAAGAAAATAAAATAAGAAAATAATGACCATGTTCTAAATCTGGAAACCATTAGTGGCTTCATAGCCAGGAAACTTGGCATAGAAAATCTTTTGCCCAAGTGAACCTAGGGTCTTTCCAGATCTCGAGAAGTTGAAGAGTTGGGCAGAACAGAGGTGGTAAAGATCAGAGCAAGATAAAAAGGGAAAATAAAAATAAATGAAAGAACTTTCATATCATCACAGAAGGCAAAAAGTCAGAGAGAGATTTTAGAGAATGTCTCCTTTGGGAAAACCCAAAGTGAATATGGCTATGTGTCTCACCACTTTATTATTTAATTCTCCCTCATATTGTGAATAAATATATGTTATTGGACCATCATCTTGTTCTTAATTCAATGTGTCTCATGTTACCACTTGGCCATGAAAACAATCCATGTGAGAGGAAGGAGGCAAAATCCTCTCTGAACTCACTCTGTGGTTAGTGGCATTCGCCTAGTTCCTAAAGATTTCTTTAAAGGACAAGGAAAGGGAAGCTGGAGAAGAATCCTTACAGGCAAAAGTCTGGAGAATTGGCAGAATTCTTAATCACCCAGGCCATATGAGATGAAAAAGACAATCATATAGATTCATTCACTGTCACTGCAGCTAACAGACAGGAGAGAAAAGGAAGGAATGACTCACTCATCCTCACTTTCTACAGGCAAAGTCAAGAGAAAAACGCCAAATTGTTGAGAAAGTTTCTAAGTAATGGTTTCATTGTGTGATTGACTGGTTAGTATAGTTCTTTTCCTCATAGACCACAATGTGATTATATATGACCCACATTATATTAAAATGGCATTTGTCTTTTAGATTAGGATGTTCTTATAAAAATTTGGTGACTAAAATATAATTGTGTCTCATGAAATCCCCAAATAGATATATCCTAAAAAGGAACTTTGGCTATTCTTTAGCCTTTTTATGCAACTACCATAATCTACCATCCTAACCATCACCTTCTCAGTCCTGATTTCTCTGAGCCATTTGATGCTTTTATTTTTACGTACATTAAGACATTATGACTTTGAGTTAGAACTACAGAACAACACGTGATAGTCTCTCACTAGAATGCTTACCAGGTATAGATAATTATTTAAATATTTTTATTCTGGAAACACAACTTTGAATACTGTGTTTAAATGTGTGTTATAAGCAATGTGTTCCATATTTACCTAAAGATTCCCAAATTCCGAAATATATAGTAAAATTGAACCAATTTTAAATTCTACTACCCCAAGAAGCCCAAAGTATTCCAAAGATCTATGCCTGTAATGTGCACACATATCTACACCCCTATGCCCAAAAGCAGAATAATCCTCACAATGTGTATTTTGAAGAGAGAGAAATGAGGAAGGCAGGCTCTGCTGTTTTCAAGTCAGTAAAGCATATCATTATTTAGATTTTCTCAAAAGGAGTTTAGTTTCCAAAATTCTATGAAGTCCTTGATATAATAAAGTCTCATCTATGACGTGATCCTTTGGTATTTCCTATATTTTCATTCTTAACATTCAAAAGTAGTGCTTCTGATGGTGTCACTGTATTTGTCAGATTTCCATCCATCGATAGGCCTCATGCTTGGCTTGTTTATATATACCATGCTTGACTTTCAGGGAACATTGGCAGCCAAAGAACACAGGGAGAAGGCTGTGACAACTGCAGAGAGAGAACGTCACTGTGCCTTCTATCATGCCCAGGATGTACGCCCTAAGTCTTCACAGGAAGAGACATTAAATGAAGAAAATAACATTCATGAAATTTTTTATGACATTAAGTCAATACATTCTTTAAAAAATTTAATAAATTGTGAGTTTTTATTCTTAAAAGAGTATAAATGATAAGTCTTGTTTTTCTCTCTAGTGGATACAGGCATTTTATCCTTAACAGTCATCAATCAACTTTTCTTTTCACTCAGTCTTTGATAACATTAACTTCATGCAGGAAAGGCACAATTAATACTCCTCCATCCACCAGTAACTTGTGAAAGAAAAGTCATATTTCACCCTGACCTCAGGGTTGAGACTTTTCCTGTCTGGGATGTGTACAGTCTCTGTGACACTGGGCCATAGGAGAGCATGGCGTGTAGTATTGTATCATATGAAGCTAGTTTTCTTAAGCATTGTCAAGATATCATGTGCTCTAGGCCATTGGCAGAGGATAAACAAAAAGCAACCATATAGGTTGCTTGTCATTGTATTTAGATATCACCACTAGAATAATTCTTCTATCTTCAAAGAACATCTTTGCAGTCTTGTTGTATTGTGTTGTAACAACTTAACAGAGCCCTTTGTACCATGGTATGACTGCTGACCACAGTAGATCCAAGCCATATGCTAATACTACAGCCTGCCATAGGAACCTTCAATGTAAAGGTTATATAGTAACTCTTGGTTGGATTGACATATGGGCCAAGTGCTATAGTGCAGAACTGCCACTTTTATTTTTTATCCACTTTTACCTGTTATTGTATTATTATTTAGCTACCAAAGGAGAAATTTTTTATTTAGCTCAGTTGGTGGTAATTAAAAATTTTATAATCTGTCTTCAATGTCCCATAGGCATATGATTTTTGTATATCCACTCATATATTTCAATATCCACTTAAATATTTTAAATGGCTAAACCAGCTTCCTTTTTGACATGCTTAGAGGAGAACCTAGGTTTGACTTTTTATGCTTTCAAATGCACTATGAATCATTCTGCCAAACTCCTGCCCTTCATGTGAATGATATATTTTATTTACACGCTTAGAAAAAAATCTATGCATGGCCATTATTAATCACTCACACCTTTAAGAATGATCTTACCTTTTAGCTATTCATCAAGATTGGTATCCTTCCCGTTAGAAGGAGACACATCATAACTGATGTACAATCGAACTGTAGATGGGTCCAAGTACATGGCTATTACTAGAATAGATGACTCTTCATTTTAGGATTACACACACGTGCATACATGTGTGTGCACACACACACACACACTCACACTCACTCACTCACTCACTCATGTCTCCATACACTATACCTATTCCGGCAATTCTCTTTAAAGTTCCAAAGTGCAAAACTATGTCAGCTTTCAAATAATACATCACTATGATATTGAAGAGCAGCATACTGTTTCCAAAAGCTGCTCCTGCTCTCAGCAAGGCCATTAAGGCATTGGACAACTGGAATTAGCAAAGGTTCAAAAACTATATGATTTTTATCAAGAACAAGAGAAAAAAATTGGTAAATAAATAAGTTATCTTTGATTATGTACTAATCTCAAGAGAAAAACTACTTTGTAATTGAATCACATCCCCATTTAAATATCAAGAAAGAAATGTTTTCTGCCTTTGACAATAAGTGTAATACATGCTTTTCATAAGTGAATAAAACATTAAATGCATTCAGAAAATGTGTTTAATTTTTTGGCGGACATGCTCATGTACCTCGAAAATGTTGGCTGGAAATTGGAAAGATACTATATCAGCTGCAGAGAAAAACAAAACAAAACAGAGCTTGACATATCTGGTTCTCCTTTCTTCTTTAGCTACTGCTATGATTTTGTATTGGGATGAGAATTAGAAAAGTCTAAAAGTTTAGATAGCTTCTAAAAAAAGTATTAGATAATATGGCAAAGTGAAGTAGAATTGTGCTTCAGAGTAAGATTCTGATTACACAACATCTGTCCTCAATATGCATAACCTTAGAAATATCACTAAACTAAATACATCATGGGAGAGACATTTAACTACACAGGTAGCACTTTAAAATTACAATCAAGAAAGCCATTGCAGTAAGGCTTTGAATCTTTGAAGATGCTATGAACTCTCTTTTCAGCAGAATGTTTAACTCCCTGGGCATTAAGGAATTACTTAATAGAAAAGAAAATAACCCACGGGAGAAAATGTAGCTGGCAGTAAAGCTGCTTAAAATTTTTGATAGGCCATAGTATAATACAGTAGAAAGGCAAATGATTCTACCCTCACTCCCAAACTCTATTTCTTAAGAGTTTCTCATTCGTTAATTTTTCTTTCCTGGCATTAAAAGCTTCCGAAGAGAAAGGCTGGGATATTGAACTGGTTGTGGATATCCTTCTTACTGATTTCCACACTTTGTGGAAAGCAGATCTGCAAGACACAGCATCCAATCTCAATTTATACTTTTATAACTTAATCCAAATGCAGAAAAAGGCAGCCACATGAAGGAAGTTACTGCAGGTAACAGGGTTGTATCACCCATCATTGTCTTAAACAGAGCAGCAGTTGATCCTTCTTAAGGTATACTTATTTAGTGAATGCTTACAATGTGCCTGGAGTTGTGTGGAATGCAGGTGGGAACATAAAAACGGCAAGTAAAAGTTCCTTTTTCTGAGGAGCTCACAGTCTAGTATATGAGATTCATATAAAAATAATATAACAATGTGACATGGGCCACAGAATAGATGAGAATACAATTCCACAGAAACAAATACTCTTTAGAATTATACTTGATGTAGGCTTTAAATATATTGTGAAAAAGCTATCTTACATATTTAAAAATATTTTTCTGAGAATGTACATAATTTTGTGATCTTTTTCTCATTTCAAACTAACAGTCTCATTCATTGAGGATGTTTCTTTAAGATATGATGAATTCAGAGCAGCTACATTTATTATCTCTATGTTTCAGGAAGGCAAAAGCAAGACAAAGGGATACCCCTTTAGAATCTGGATCACTTTAGCTTGTTACATCTCAACCATCAAACCTTCACAAGATGTGCCCAGATTAGTCAACAAGAAGATGATTAGAGATAAAACCTCTCATCTTGGGATAAATTTAATCCAGACAGCATGCGCTCTTGGGTCATTTTATAAATGTAGTATTTTAGAACAGCATTCTCAGAGATCCAGCAGTGCATATCCAGCATTATAGCTAAAATATTCAAATAGAAATAAAAATAACTCCCCAGAAAAATCGCTGGCATTCATGTTTCCGTTGGAGAATAATTACAGAAGTCAGTTTAAAAGCTGGAATAAGAGATAGCGAAATACCACCTCTCACCCCCACAGAAATGTTAATTGACTAGTTGTATTATAGTCTTAAAGCAAAGGTTCCAAAAGCTTCTCTTTTCCAGATTTATGGTGTCACAGTTACTGGCCATGACCAGACTTTCTGAAAGGAAACAGTCCCTGGATGGTGAGGAGATCCAACCGCATATCTCTTGGAGTAGCAGAATTTAGCCCTGAAGGTTTAATATTTTTAATCCTGTTATTTTTAGTCCTATCACTATAATGTTGAGGTGAATTGAATATATTTTCTTCTTTATCTCTGCACAATCTCACATATTTCCTGCAAATGACTTTTGGTTGATCTTGCAAACAGTTTTGCTTGTTTAATTCTTAAAAAGAATATATACAAAATCAAAGTGAAGTCTGTTTATAATAACATGCAGGGCATATCTCCTTATGATGCCTCATGACAAAGCTGGTGATGCAGTGACTACACATCTAGCCCATGATTTCTTGCCTTTTATTAACCCAACTTACTATTACATCAAAAATCATGGTTTTCACTGACGACAGATTCAGCACACACATATTCACACTAATGTGTGTGTTTATGTGTGTGTGAAATAGCTACACAATGAGTTATTGAGTTGTATACAGAAAAAATGCTAGGCAACTGAAAATTACAAGGATATAATGCCATCAAGGGGTTTAATGGTGACATCATAAATCACAAGAGCAAAATATAAATGGACTGTGCTTCCCCACAACTCCGAGATGCTGCTAGAGCTATGATTTCAAGTTATCTACTGTCCCCAACCACCATTCTCTTATACATGGATAATTTGTGTTATAATTTTCATCTTCTCTAATTCTCTCTACTTTTCCTCATCAAATTCAACCCTTTTTTTTTTCTAAACCCAGAAAGAATCTGTTTTCTCCTCTCTGCTATTAGAGCAGCTATATTTAAATGTAAAACCGATTGTCCCAAGTTGAAATATAACAATTCTAAAAATCTTGCCATTCTGGGCTAGGTGTCATACTCATGCAATGTGACAGACAGGTGACAACACACCCAAGAATTAAGAGATTTTCTCCTCTTGGATAACAGTGTGCTTCATGCGCCTATTCTCTTTTCCTCTATGACTAGGAAATCTAATTACATATAGTACCCCATTATGAATGCAAGCATAGAAATGATTTTATAGTTATGCTTTTTATTCACATCTTAAATTCAGAGAATCCAAGTAATAGTCTAATTTATTTCTTGTGTCCTAAATGATTCCCTTTACTCTCTGATGCTGTCTTACAGAGGAATATATTAACATAAAATAATAACTGGTCCAAACTTTAGTCCAAATTTAAATATGTCCTAGCAAAGCCAGCCCCATTCTAATTGCTTTTATGTGTCACTTTAAAGCGAGGAGACCCAAGTTCCTGGCAGCTTTGCTTTGGGTCTTAATTAGCCACTTAACTGCAAATTGGTTGGCACCCTAGTTCTTTCATCAGTTATTATCCAAATAGCATCACCGACTTAGGATAAAGAAAAGAAAGATCCCACATGTAGCAGGTTTTTCCATCATTATTGCCCTTTAATACAAAGAGGGGGGTTCCCAGCTCTAATTAAGGCTATGTTTTTAATAGGCAATTGGCATCTTATTTAATTCACTCTCAGTGAGATGTCTTAAAGGAAAAACAATCACAGTAATGTGTATACAGAGCTATAGAATTTACAAAATATTTTCATCTACTCTATTACTCTCACGTAGTGTCTGTTCTAGCCACGTATTAATCGATATGTTTTTATTGGTTGCCATGATTTAAGATGTGGATTTTATTTCAGTCCTTATTCCATTTTCCTGCAAAATGCACTAAGCTACCTAATAAAATTAACCAAGTCAATCTCCAGTATAAAAAAGAGAGTTGGCATCTTTATTTTTTGTTGTACGTCTAGGAAATGGCAGACTAACAAGA
Organism: Pteropus alecto; assembly: GCF_000325575.1. NCBI lineage: Eukaryota > Metazoa > Chordata > Mammalia > Chiroptera > Pteropodidae > Pteropus > Pteropus alecto. The sequence goes on along the minus strand of NW_006436298.1, from coordinate 22,697,070 downwards.
TCCTACATGGATAGGTACTTCTTTGCAAAGTAAGCCTAAATTGTTAGTGGATGGAAGTTATGAGAGAGAAGGAAAATGGAGAAAGATCAGGGGAGTTTTGGGTCTATGAATACAGAAATAAGCATGTAAGGGAGAAAGAGACTACAGCTATAGATCAGATCCAAAAACAAAGGGGTTAAGAATTCAAAAAGAAAATGACTTAATTGGCTTAGTGTTCTAGCAGAATACTCTCAATTGATGTTTTGCATGCAATATGATATACATCCTTTGTTTTGCTTAGAAAGAAAATAAATAATCCTAGTGCCTGTATAAAAAATCAATACTTTTTTTAGCCTATCGTTTCAAACTGGTTTCCTTAATTTATGCTATAATATTTTTTACAAATTTTAAATGCAGGTACTTTTTCTATTCTGTCATTTTAAATCATTAGGAATTATATTTAGTTATGTAAACTCAAACTTCTCCTGCCTTTCTCAAAGACAGAGTAGTTGAGACTTTGCGTATCTCAAATTTCCTTTGCCTATCATAGCTCTTAGAGCTGAGAGCCAAATACACAGGCTGACCAAAAGTAAGTTTTTTTTAGGCTCTGTGTTTCTGAAAACTTGGAGATAGTGAATTATGTTTATGAGATTCATTGCTAAACTGCACTAAAGCTTATAAAATATTAGTATTTACAATATCCTGGAACAACAAACACAGCATGGAAGCAGCTGCCTCATCAGAGATTGAGCCATGGTGATCTCAGACATTTGTCTATTTATCATGGATTAGATTTCCCTGGCAAAGAATTCAATAAAGAAGGCAAGCACACCAGTCCAACACTATGTTCGACATTGCAATAAAATTTGCCCATCTCTGCCACCCCAAATACCTAGTACTTCTACTTGGTAAGCCTATTGCTCTTGAATTGAAGTGTTAAAGCAGCAATATGGAACTGAGATCAAATGAAGTCAGGCCAATGCAAAATGAGAGGTATTTTGAAGAGAACACAGAATTTTTTTTTTTTTTTTTTTTTTTTACCAATGCAGGCAATATTAAATCTCAATTAAATCTCAAAAGAAGCAGAAGTGTGCTTACAGGAAAGATTTAAAAGAAAAATAACTAGGAACTATTATGCTTTAACTAGCTAAAAACAGACTTGTTCCTGTGAAATATATTATTAACTCTGTTAATAGTAACACTAGAGCTTTTTTTCTCTCCCATATGTGACTATAGGGTACTCTGCTTTTAAGTATATTATGCATGTAAATTTATCCAACAAGTTCTCTTTTCCTAAATAAAAATTTAATAATCTCCTTGAAGAAGTGTGATGATAATACATTTTCTGTGAATTACTCAGCTAACAAAGGATTTTATTTTTTTACATCAGACAGGTAAAGCACTTTACCTTGTGCCTTTCACGTAGTAAATATTCATTAAAATATTTAAATAAAATAGATGAGAAGAAAGAACTAGGTCTAGTAACAATATTTCTAGCTGCACGGTTCCATCTTCGATATCTAAAGAATGTTATTTTAACCACTTCAAAAGAAAGAACACTTTATTTTTGTTTAATTACCAGAATAATTTCACAGTGTAGCTTCTTGCCCACAAAGAACCTCAAATAAAGGAGTGTCTGCCTGAAATTAATGGAGACTAGAAGATATATTCTGAATGTAACAAAAAAGGAAGATACAGGTAGCTATTTAAGATCCAAGATATTTCATATGAACTTAATCATCTAGATTGAGTTTATCCTGGTCAAAAAAACCCCGATACATTCCAGAGTTTTTCTAATTTCTTTATTGGTTAGTTCATTTTTGAGCAGCCACAACAGTTGGCCAAGGTCAGCAAGTTAGGACTACAATGCTTTGAATCTCTTGGGAGTTATGTTTTTTACATCAAAATGGAGATTATTCAGGGCGTTTTTTTTCCCCCCAGCTGTTTTTAAGCAGACAGTATGCTGACCACCCAGTGGATGGGACTGGGATGGGTGGAAGTAAAAGAAACTACTTGATATGACTCAAAAGAAAAAAATGCAAGATTCTTGGGGAAAATTCTATCATGGCAGGAGGCCATGAAGTACTTATCTTAAACAACTTATTTTGTCCTCTATATTATAAACCTATGAGTAGCCCTTAAAAATTAACACAAAATAGAAGACAATGCTGTAGGAAGGGGAAGGTATGTATTAAGGTTATGTTAAGTTCATAGAATAAAGAAAATAGAATCTTCTCTCTTAAATATTTTTAATTTGTTTTTTATATCCTGTTTTAAATGGTATCAAAACATCAGTGAATAACTTAATACTGAGTAAACCTTATGTGAGATATTTTATCCTTATGATTTTATAAAATTAGATTTATAGAATTGACTCATATAAATAGACTATCAAGTAGAATTACTATTTCTAAATATTAGAAGTAATAAAAGATTGGAAGACTATTGTCATTTTACTTTGTTTTGTTCATAGATTAATCAGTAGTTTTTCTTTAAATAACTAATTTAAACCTTAATTAACCCTTGGCTAATATGGTAAACAGAATTTAGTTTATCAGATTGTCTTTAAGAGTAGATATACACCTATTATCATTGTTACTCAGTAAGCTTCATGAGATTAGGAAAACAGGCTTATTCATTACTATATTCCTAATACCTAGAGCAGTCCCTAACATATATTAAACATCAGTAAACTATTATCTGAATAAATGCACGTAAATCAGTGATTTTTCTGACCAAAGAGACAAACTCCAAAACCAAATCAAATAACAGCAAATTACACAAAAATAAAAACAAAAACAAATTACACAAAAACAAAAACATTAAGGCAGACCCCAGAAATTTCAATGTTTTAGTAGGATTGCCCAGTGATTTTGATGATCATCTAATTTTGGTAACTAACAACTATATCCAGCTTGGTGCCATGTGTTAAAAACCATAAATGAATTCACAGATCTGGAGCTCAATTTAAAAAAATTCTCAATGCCTTTATAATAGGCACATACAACCTGATTAACTGAAATTTCTATATCACTCTCTACCATTGTACACTAATTCCATTTTACTCATATTCCTTACCCTCTGGCAACTGAAGACATGTGGGTTTCCAATCCCTGAATTATAGATGCTTATAATTCAATTTTGGCAGATTCTCTATTTATATGAAAGCTTTGATTTGATATTTATTATTCTTTATTTTATTTTTATATTTCTTATAAGAAATGGAGTACATTTTTGAGATTAAAAAAAATAGAAAAACTAAGAAGAAGCTTAAACTAAATGTCCTTTAAAATGCCTTCCAAATATGAAATTCTATGTGGCCACTCATATTAAAAATCTCAAAGATGTAATAAATTTCTCAGGTCTCCAATATTGCTTTTATAAAGAGAGGGATGCAGAAAACACAAGCAAATGAAGGGTGTATGCCTTGAGGGCTGGAAACAGATCTGCTTTCAAATGCAGGAATCTCATTAATTACCTTAAAATTTAAAGTTGTCTTAAAAAAGAAAAAAGACACATGGAAAACTGAGATTTATCTCTTTCATGTTACCAGTGTCATAATAGATTCAAAAATTTCTCTGTGGTTTGAAGAAGTCTTTAAAGATATTGATCTGACCTTTGCTCCTTTCTTCAACATCATCTCTTACCACCTTCCTAAACTTTACTCAAAACATTATCAGTTCCTGGAAAAGATCATTAGCTCTCTTACCTTTAGGACTTCTCTCATATTGATACTACCACTTGGAATATTTCTCTCATCTTCTCTTGGCTAATTCCACTCTTAGATTTTGGTAAGAGGTAATTGCTTATCTCTGAGGGGTCCAATGTATTTCATCTGCTAGTAACCATAGTGCCACTTGAATTCTTCAAGAGAGAATGCTTTACCACCAGCTCAGGTTCAATCTCTGCTGCTGGTAGACATTAAGAAGTGGCAGTAACTAGATTGGCCTTGATGAGAAGGAGCCCATGCATAGCTTTCACCTCTTCCACCATGGCCACTCTGCTCGTGGTCCTATTGAACAAGCACATTTAGGCACTAGCCTAGCAGAGGAAACAAATTGGGCAGTATCCACAAGACAGGTCATCTTATCCATCTTGTTATTGAATGCTTACTCCGTGGTGGGCCGTGTGTGTGTGTGTGTGTGTGTGTGTGTGTGTATGAATAACAGATGACACAAAGATCTAATACTTCATGCTTACTCCAAAAGTCCATTTGTATATATAATAATGCAATTCTAGCATGTGCATTTTTTCCCCTCACACCCATAAGCAATTCTCTGATATCAGCTGGTTGTCCTACAATTCAACTCAATTCTGATACTATTTATCCATAGATAGCATCAGATTAAAGGTTCAGTCCTACAAGATTGCCCTGGCCCCATTTCAAATGCCAATTGCAAGTCCAGGTTGTCTACCAGGCTTTTAATTTATCTCACTCTATTTAAAGGTTTCTAAAAATGTAGCCTGACCAACTGGCAATAAATCGGAGGTTCCAATGACCTCCTCCATAGATCTGATTAATTTGCTAGATAAACTCACAGAACTCAGAGAAACCTTTTACTTACTAGATATGAGGTTTGTTATAAAGGTATATATATAACTCAGAACAGCCAGATGGAAGAGATGCATAGGACAAAGTATGGGGAAAGGGTACAGAGCTTCCATGCTTACTCTGAGTATATCAATCTTCCCAAGTCTCCATGTTTTCACCAAAAACCTGGAAGCTCTCTGAACCACATCATTTTGGGTGTTTATGGGCACTTCATTACACCGGCATGGGTGATTAAATTATTAGCCATTGACCATCAACTGAACCTCTAGTTCCTCTCCTCTCTCCAGAAATGAGGGCAGTGTCAAGACTGAAAGTTCCAACATCCAACCACATGGTTGGTTCCTCTGCCAACCAGCCTTAAGTACTTTTCAAAAATCACTACATTAACTTAATAAAAGACATCGTTATCACACTCATCACTTAGGAAATTCCAAGAGTTTTTATACAAGGAATATATATTCTTATCATAAATCACAATGTCACAATATCTCTAGTCAAGTCTTTCTCATCTCCAATCCTCTAACTTTGTTCTTCTGCTTGGAACTGAGCAACCAAAGAATTTCTACTATCCATGAGTTAAGATACTTTAGATCACTTCTCCCTCCATATTAAGTGAATAACTAAGTGTAGTGTTCTTATCTCTGCCTGCTGGTAGGATTTCCCTTGGCACTGTCCTTTAGACAAAATGTAAGTGGAAATGTAATGGAATGGTAGTCCTTTTTGTCTACCACCAAAACATGAAAAAAGCCCAAGTTCCTTTCTTTATTATTTGGTTGTAGAAACTATCCCCCTACTAGTAGGCCATAGCGAGTTGAGGGAGAAGTGATGTTATGAGCATGAAGTACAGTGCTGTCAGGGTGTATGTGCGTGAAGTTGGTCAGAGCCCATTCAGAGCCAGTCATGCAGTGAGCACTGGGACAAGCAATAAATGAGTCAGAGAGTACCTGAATGGGTACATATGGAGTGCCTGATACATATCTTCAGTGTTTCCACAGTGACTGACTCATAGGAGGCATTAAAAATATTTATGGTTTTTATCATCAGAAGCATGACGCTATCAAGACTGATGGAGAAAGTTACCTATTCTGAGAAGTTAAGGAAAGTGAATCTTTAGAAACCTTTAAAATGGAGGCATTTGAAATTAAAATGACTGTAGTGGTTTGGAAGAGAAGGCTTAAAGGGTGACTTTTAGAGAAAAGTAGGCTCAAGAGATACAGTAAACGAGTTAATGAAGTAAAGGATGAGGCAGAGCGTTCTGACAAGTTTTGAAATACAATATACATCTACATGACTTGGGATATGCTGGAAGACCTGAGCAGTCATGATGGTTAATTGTATGTGCGAATTTGACTGGACTAAGGGATACCCAGAAAACATTATTTCTGTGTGTCTCTGTGAGAGTATCTCTGGGAAGAGATTAATTTCGTATTTGAATAAGTAAAGTAGGTAAATAACATCCCCTTACCAGTGCGGATGGGCGTCATCCAATTGGTTGAGAGACCAAATAGAACGAGAAGGTAGAAAAAAGGTGAATTTTCTCTTTCTTCTTGACCTGGAATGTCCATTTATTCATGAACATGGACACTAGAACTCCTGATTCTCAAGACTTCCAACTCTGGGTCTTATACCAGCAGCCCCCCTTCAGACTGGGAGTTATGCCATAGCTTCCCTGGTTCTCTAGCTTTCCAACTCAGACTAAATTATACCACTAACTTTCCTGGTTCTCCAGCTTACAGAAAGCAGATCATAAGACTTCTTAGCCTCCATAATCATGCGAGCCAATTTTTATAATTAACCTCCTCTAATATATATATATGGAAGGGAATCAGAGTCAATAGGATATATATATATTATAGGATATATATATATATATATCCTATAATATATATATATCCTATTGACTCTGATTCCCTAGAGAACCCTAATACAGGAGTGCAGAGAGTACTGACATTTTTAAGACTGTTAATTTGCAGAAGACTAATTTGCATCAGTTCTTATGGATTGTAAATGCAAACTGTTCCAGTAAGAGCTGTGAACTTGAAATCTAGTGATTGCTGTTTTAATCCTGTCTTTGCCACCTAGAGCATTTCTCTTTAGTTGCAAATGTGGAAGATGGAATAGGAGGTCTTTGAGCATCTTTCAGAATTGATTATTATACAATTATGATTACAAATTAGAACCCTAGGATTCTGTGAATATCTAATGTTGATCTCCTTAAAGTCTGAAAAAGAGATAATTTAATAAGATGTGGAAATGTGGACAGTGCTATATAAAACATGAAATATTAGGTATGAATATGATTAGACAGCTAAACGATTGGGTAGCCAAAATGTGGTGGAGAAGGTGATCTCATAGGGTGTAGGAAAAAACTATAAGAAGTACATTTGATATTGTCTAGATAAGGATGTAAGTGAGACATTCCACTGAACAAGAATGAAAGAGAACAAGAACAGCAGGCAGATTTGGGTGATACATGCATGTAGATATATCTGGTAGCTAGATTCGTGTGAGTAGACAAAGCTGGTAAAAATGTTAATCAAAGAAATTTATATTGGAGTCACATGAAGCTTCCTTTACAAATGAGTTGTATGATGTAAAATTAAAGGAAATTCTGAAAGAGTGGTTGAAGTGAATAATAAACAACAGAAAAACCCTGAGCCCTTGGGTGTTTGAAGGAATTATAATGTGTAATTGAAGAGAGAAAGAATACAAAAAGGAGTTTAGTCTTACTAATGTTAAAGTGACATGGCAAAACCATTGTTTTGTATAGAGATTTACATAAGTGACGTATAATATGACGTAAAAAAATTTAGGTATGTTTTATTCAACATTTCAATATGCGAATTAAAAATAACACAACTAGAACATCACCTTTACCTTTTTCAAAATTGCTATTAGCTTGATACAGATGAAATTCTAACTATTCTATTGTGGAACTCACTTATTGTGACCAGAACTGGTCTTTATCTGCGTCTAATAGAATGACTAACTATCCTCTGACATTATCTAGCTACTTCCTTTTCCATTTTTGTATTTTTCATGTAATACTATGTGAACAATATGGTGTTTGTGTATAAATTCAGTCTAGATAGGATAATCAGAGAAAAATTCAAGCAATGTTTTTGTTCAAAAGATAAGTGTCAGTGATGGGATGGCAGATGACTTCAGTATGCAAATATTTTGGCTTTCATAGGGATAAGATGAATTCCAGCACAAACTACTTCCACCTGCAGAATTTTCTTAATAAAAATATAGTCATGTTGTCTTTGGTCCACTATCTTTATAAAGATACTCAATTTTCTTTACTTCACAATAATGGTCCTGAGATACATTCTTCATGACTAAGGTTAAGGTGGAGGATACAGATGTAGCACCATGCTATAAAACTGTAGTTTTATCCATCTGGATCGACTTCCATGCTGCTATTATCCATATGGAAATTGCAAAGAAAGAAGAAATATGACTTTCATTAGATTTGTAAAATACACTGAAATAAAACAGAATAGATTGTCTATCAATTTGTTTATCATTCCAGAAAAAGGAATGTGCCAATCATCTAACTACATATATTTCCATATACAATTGAATACTCCTAGATATTTACATCTGTATATGTTGTCCTACAGAAAAGTCTTCAAAAGCGATCTATTGTTTTTATCTGGATCTTTTCTTCCCACAACTATGACATATTGTAAATTGTCTCAAAGAGTCTTATTACAATGTTTAATTCTTTAATCTCATGTCAAACTGAAGGTTAGTTTGACCCATATTAAATAAGAGTAGAAAAGGAGAAAAGAAGACACTGGTGATAAACAGTGTTTAATTCCTTTTTGGAAAAAACAATCAACTCTCTTTCTGTAGGAGAAAGCTGAAAATGGCAAAAGCTCACACATATATACAGCGCTGTATCATTCTCAAGTTAATAAAAACAATTTATATGCAGGGTAGTGAACAAGAGGAAAGTTATGGAAAACATTTCTCACCAAAGGACAGTGTACCAGATGTGCTAAGACTTATGGGAACAATCAGAGGTGACCAGTCTCTGCAGCAGCCCTTATTAAGTTAGACTGTGACCCAGCACCTTCAACTTATTAAGCTGTCGAGAACTTTAGTGATTAAAACCAAAGAAAGGTCAAATACAAACCTTCAGAATGTCCCTGCACTGATATTTTCTTATAGGCACTAGAACCTCAGGAAGATACTTCTCATAATGCATGGACTTCTAAAAATTAGATATTTGAACTGAATTTACCCAGAGCTTGAGGGAAATTTTAGGAGATGACACTTCTTCAGGATTTCTCACAAGTTTCAAACTTTAACCAACATCTAAAGAAGTATCCTTAGAAGATAGTTTAGCATGCTGTTAGAACTGAGACCAGAGAAAAAGATTCATGGGATTCTTAACATGCTCAGTTAGATCCTGAAGATATGTGACAGTTGTAACTACAGATAGAGGTACTAGGGATAAACTTTAAAAATGTTACAATTAATTTATGTAAAAGTTAAAATTAAGTTAGGAAGATTTAATGCTGCCCCAAAGTTGTATCCTAGGCCTTAGATAGTGTATGGGTTTGGATAACTTTTCCCGATCCTGGGCTCTTCCTTGCCTTCTCCAAATGTATTTATCTCTGTATTATGATACACAGATGCCCACACTCAGAATACATTGATATGTAATGTAGAGATACAGGGTATCACATATATGTAAATAAATACTACCCACATATCTAAGATAAGGTTAAATGTTACCCTTCCTATTATCTTGGAGTTAAAGCAGAAGTCTCAATTCAATTTGTACTAAAACCCTTCACATCCGAAGCAAGTTTCTGTATAATCTCTGCAGCACATGCCAAGATGATGAAACTATTTCTACAACTTTAGCCTGTTGATCATTTCTAGGTTATGAAAGAGAAAAACTGGAAAAGACCATTTACTCCTAAAATCCTCTCCTCTTCACTGTATTTTCCCTTACCTCCTATCAAGTAAAGAGAATTGCCTTCAAGAGAAGTGTTTGAAGAGTTTTACAATTTCTTGGAATTCAAAGGCGATATATAGAAAGAACTTGGCCACTGCTCTCTGTAGGGAGAGTTCTGAAAGCAGCACAGTGATGGAGAGAGGGCCCAGTAGAGAGTAAACTGGGACTCCATGAGGTGCAAAGGACCAATGGGAACCCTGAGGAAGGAAGCCTTCCCTGAGTCTTCTCATAAGTGACTCCACCATTTCACAGAACCACTTTTGGGGTAAAGGGACACTGCAGAGACTCAACTACCATTAACAGAGGTAATAAAGGGAGGGTTTAATGGCAGCTTACTGGAAGAAGTTTGCAGAAGGCCACAAAACTCACCCTGAGAGGGAGGACCAGAAATCGTTTATGTTTGCTTCCCCTCCCTATTCTAGGATTTCAGTGGGTTAGGGAGAAATTTAAAATTGATAGAAATTTGGAGTTAGGTGGTTTTTTGGTTAACTGGACTTTTATTACATTAGTGTAATATGAAAATCTGTGAGATCTGCTGAACATTTTCATATACTGCCGACAAGATTGTAAATACACATAATATTTCACATGTACAAAAGATGGCAACATATATTAATAACATATTAATAATTCTCCAGAAATTTATATTCTTTGACCTTTTATCCTTCTATGAATCGATCTCTAGAAAATCATCAAAATTCAGATAATAGTGTTTATCATAGTATTATTTCTAATAATAAAAACACAGAAACCACTTGTATCTAATAAAGCAATGGTTAATATGTTATGGAATATTAGTATAATGGCAATACATTAAATAACCATTTAAATTGTTATTTTTGGAGATTAATATACAAGCAAATGTTCAACACATAATGTTAAGTTAAAAAGATGCAAAATCGGCCTTTTTTGCCTCTGGAATTCTCTGGGACCTCAGTCTTCTGGTCTGGGGCTCGGGGGCCATGGGTTTTGCTTACTACCATGGACTCTGCATTAAACCAGCAGTTTGCAGGTAGTGGTGCCAAGGCACCGGAGGGCTGCAGCTCTTCCACAGTGCTGGCATCTACAGGTGTTTCAACGTGCACGTGGGGTTCAGCTTCCTGCCCCTGACCACCTGCCTTGAGGTCATGGGAGACCCCTGGGTGGATGTCTTTATGTACCAGAGTAAGTTGCACATGGAGTGCTTCAGGAGTCTGAAGGAGGGTGAGGCAGGGGAGTTCACCTTTAAGAAGTCCACCAAGGGCCTGGAATCTATCCGATTCACCAGCCCTGCTGGGGTGTTCTGCATTGGGAGTGAGAGGGAGTCACAAAGGAAAGAACATGCGGAAGCGCAGATCAAAGCAAGACAGGTGCTACAACTGTGGAGGTCTAGATCACCTTGCCAACAAATGCAAGTGCCACCCTAGCCTAAGAAACTTCTGGCAGAGCATCAGCCATATGATGGCCTCATGTCCATTTAAGGTCCAGTAGGTGCCCAGCTCACAGGGAAAGCCAGCCTATTTTGGGGGGAAGAAGAGACCCATAGTCCTCTCCTGCACCCAGAGGCCCAGTGCATGGGGGAGGGAAACTCTCTCTTTGCTATCATGCAGTTTCAAGGAGTAGGCATCAATCGGCAGAATGGAGAAAGTGGGGACATGGTGGGTAGGGGGCAGCTGGCACTACCGTGTACCTCAGGCTGGGATTCACAGCCTCACTCCCTCTTCCCTTTTGGCAGGGGGCTCTATCCAAGTGCATGTGAGAACTTTGGTAGAAATCCCTTCCTGCATGCTTTTTCTGCATCTCCACCCCCAGAATCTCCAGCTTTTGAAAGTGAGTTGGACAGGGAAGTTGTTTTCCTTTTAAAAAAGCATATGTAATAATATTTCTCATGCCAGAGTGAAAATATTAAACAGGAGACCAGATTGATGGACCAAGCCTACAAACAACTACATTCTATGGGAGGGAATCTCTCACGGGAAAGGCAGGGTTTTTCTACATCTTGTCTCCTCTTAACTCACTCTTGGGCTGGGGTGCTGAAAACTGTCCCAAGCAATGGGTTGTGATGATAGGCAAAAGAGGTGGTTGGGGGAAGATTTACAGACCTGCTGCTCCCAAGCTCACTCCCACCCCATTCTGAGTCAATACGATTTTATGCATTTGGTCCTTTGGATAACTGCACCATGGGTCCCACTTTCTCCTGGATGCCACCTGCACTCACTTGTGCATTTTAACTTTTTTTCATAATATAAATATTCTGTTTTTGTATTTTAGTGTATTTTAATCTAAGGCCCTCATTTCTGCACTGTATTCTCAGGTATCTAAGCAATCTCAGGGATAAGTGGGCAGCAGATCCAGGTATACACAGCAG
>NW_006436298.1:22633081-22685202 GCF_000325575.1 Pteropus alecto | reverse complement strand
CTTTTTGCTGTTTTATCACCAGGGAAAACAATTATTTGGAGTGTATAGCATTTTGAACTACCTCATTTTTGCCAATTAGAGCTGGCTTTTTTGCCATATTATCTTCTTGAAACCCCTCTACCTTCAATGTTTCATGGAAGACTAGGTTTTAACTGGTTGATCTTCGATTGGAAGATTGGAACTTGGTCTGAACAGGAATAAGCAACACAGAGGTTAGGAGAAGCTGGGCCAGGTGAAAGGCACAGAGGGGATACCAAGATTAGGTGAGGGTTATCTATATATGTGCAATAAAAGATTCCTATTTCAGGCCTCTAATCCCAGGATTTGAGATTTGCTTTACATACCAGATCCACCCTTCAGTGGATTGGGCTAGGCCTACGGTGCACAACAAGTAGTAAGTGAATGTGTTTGTAAAAAATGAGTTGACGAGGTTAAACACCAATAACTCTGTACCCATTTTGAGCTGCCTAGGGATAGATATATGAAGCAAAAATTAAATTCCTTAACCTTTAAAAATTCTGGGCTTTTCCTCCTTGGCTTCTAGAGAGACCATAAGCAGTGGCTTCTTTGTGGGAACCACGGCCAGTGTCCTGCCATGCTGCAGCAGTGATTAGTGTCATGGTAGCTAAAGGAGAAAAGGGGGTTTTGTTTACATGCTATGAGATTGCCCAAAACCTACCACCGTGTTTTGAAACGGGGCAAATGCAGAGAACACATTGGGTGATATGTTTTAATGGGTCTCAAACCAGTGTCCTGCCATGCTGCAGCAGTGATTAGTGTCGTGGTAGCTAAAGGAGAAAAAGGGGTTTTGTTTACATGCTATGAGATTGCCCAAAAACTACCACCGTGTTTTACCACCGTGAAACGGGGCAAATGCAGAGAAAACATTGGGTGATATGTTTTAATGGGTCTCAACTTTCTGTGAACTACATGTTCTTTCTTTTTCTTTCTTGATCAACAGTCTGCCTGTCTTATTTTCCCCTCCACTTGATGATTTTGATGAAAATCCTCACCACATGGCTTTCTGTGTGGCCACTAGAGGGTTGGAAGATGCAACCTAGAAGTTTGAGGAATTGGCTCTCTGTGAGGTGAACCTTGAGCAGTGGGACTGGAAGGAGTCAGGTACATAAATTCCTTCCCTTTTCTTTCTCTTCCCCATGGACTCCTCAGAGGCTTACTTCCTCGTTGCAAACCTTACAAACAAGTTCTGAGTGCCAGGTAACATAAGGACAAGGCAAACCACCATGTCTCTTTGTGGCTCATTGTTAAGCAGAAACCAGTGAGGTAGCACATCGTAGCACACTGGTTTCACCTTCTTTTGTCTTGCTTCACTTTCCTCTCATCTTCACCATCAGGGCAAGCACTTCCCCAAAAGTATTAGCACCTTAATTCTTATCTTACTCTTCACTTTCTAAAAAAACCAGTTTAATATATCTTCCACTTAAGATGACTGCTCTCATCACACATAGACTTGGTATAGCTTGGGCCATCAGCATTCTGAGTAAAAGTTTTGCTAGTGAACCTGCCCTTGCTATTATTTTGGAAGATAAACTGAAAGGGAAAATATATGGATCTACAAAATAGGAGCTTATTTCTTCAGATACTCAAAATTGTGATGGAAAAGATGACTTTATCAAAAACAATTTTAAGATTGTGGTGGTAATCTCAGGACTTTGTCAGGAACAGAGAGAGAGTTGCCACAATTTGGTCCAGAGAAAAATTACTGCCTTCAAATTCATTATATTTAAGATTATTTAGCACAGTCTAATTGCATCAGAATTATAGTTTCTAACTCAGTGAGTGAACTTACATACATTGTCTGAAACTCAGTGACAACTCAAGCCCTGTGTGATTAGAAGTGTGTTTAATCTGGCTTCTACTAGTGTGGGCTATTTTATATCTGAACATCTCAGCATTCATTTCAGCAGCTGCCATGCATGGATTTGAGAAGACTGTGGTGACTCAACTGTGGCTACATGGAATGAAGTAAATATGCAAAAAATTTTGTCTTTTATACTGAGTTTAGAAATGAGAATGGACATTGACAATGATATTTCAAAGGAAGGTCTATAATTTCGTGGGTGAAAGTGCCTATGAGGTGTTAAAACAGAAAGGATATGGAAACTTTGCTATTGATAGAAGTCTGGCTTATCTAATTGTATCCACACTTAAAACAATATTCAGCTATATCTAATATCAATAGTAATGAAAGGCATATGGTGTTGAGAATAAAATTTTTCTAGCCTTTCTTGTGTTCTAAATTCTCAAAGATTACATTTTATCATTAAGAACTTCAGAATAGATGTATTACGACATTCAGAAAGATGTAAAACAAATATGATATCTGGTTTCTGTGCTAAAGAAATGGAACAATTCTAATATGACCAATTGAGCATTCAGTTACTGTCCAAGTTCATGGATCATAGTTTACTGTTTCTTCCTAAAGCAAGAATTTGGGTCCATAGTATCAAAGCACACTAATAAAATGCTTGCATTTTAATCTGTGAAAAAATTAAATCAACTACTATAATGTGCCAAAACTTGAAGAAAAAAAGAAAAAATATATAAAAATTACATGGCTCAACCTGAAACTAAGTAGAAATATGTATGAGAGTAAATTTTCTCCAACGAAACAATTAGATTACACACGTCAGAAAACATTCTCTCCTTCCTTTTTTCCCAGTGAATAATTTTATATAGTTTTTATAAAGCTTCAGCATTCTTTATTACCATTAATTTGCAAAATTTGAGATATAGTCATTAATTTTAGCATTTCAAGGAAAAAATTAAAGAAAAAAGGAGAATGGTAACTCCCTGAGAAATTTATGTACTTAGTAAAGTTTAGTTTGTCTTGGAGTCTTTAAAAAAATTAGATCCAGAATTTTATTCTAATTACCATCCTGATCAAATGCAATATCTATGTGCAAATGCTAGATAAAAGATAAAATATTTCCAACTAATAAACATGACACCCCCTTATTGGACTGTCTAATATTGGTTTTACTGGGTTTAGATAAGGAAGACTTCAATAAAACTAACTATATATTAAGTTCCACTGATTAAAAATGCAGTTTCTTTTTAAATGCAGTTTTAAAAACTCTGCTTTTGTGATAAATTTCTAGACAAATCATAAATGTAAAGCACAATATTATAAATATTGTACTATTCACAGGTATCTGCTGGAAAAGTTAAACGCTTATATTCTAATTATCAAAATTCTGACCTTTCGAAATAGTGGGTTTTCTAAAACAATTTTTTGAAAATCAGCATTTGCTTTTAAACTGTTAAAAATGTTAATTTGAATTTTAAGAATTCCTTACAAATATACCTTATAGTTACTCCTTTTAGTCTCAATTATTTTTTACTTTCGGCTATGCATTCAACACAGAACCAGTAATGAAAAACAGTTTCAATGTAAAATAAAACTAGTCAATCTAGTAGTCTGAATGTGATTTATCAATATTCTGAATGTGATTTATTAATATAGTCTGAACATGATTTATCAATTTTCAGAATTAAATTTCTATAATACTGAAAAAACTTCTTAATATTCAAAAGCAGCAACTTCCCACAAGACTAGAAAGTAGATAAGATCAAACGTACTTAAGCACTACCTGACTTCTTTTAAAATGATGCACTCTTTAATCCTTAAAGTAGTCAACTTGAATAACAACAGAGTTTCTCAGTTTGTTCTCTCAATGAAACAGACAATGTACCACGGTCTGTATGCTTGGGTCCACAGACTTCTTTTGCGGGTCATTTCCAGAAGATGGAGCATTCACTAGACAAAACTTCAGCTCCTGAATCAACTTCATTACAGTGGTAGATAACAACTGTATAGGCTGGAGGTATAACATAACTCCTTTGTTCCCGGCAGGCCACTGTGGTGGCATCTGATATACGGGCAACTGATATCCAGTGATGACCTGAAGTGATGAACTTCCATAAGGAAGATATATCTGAATATACTGAGTTATAGGATTCACATTGTTGAATGCTGCATAAAATTTTAGTGTTTAGATTACTCCAGACACTCTCAAACTATGATGAATGAGGAGGATTAAAAACCAAAGGACATGGCTGCACATGATAAGGACGTAAATTTTGTTTCCTGATTGTAGGGCCCAGTTTCAGCTTTTTACCATGGAAATTTATCTGTGATTCTACTGTCTTCTGCACATCTGCATTATTATAAAAGGAAACAAATCCATAACCTTTAGACAAATCAGTTCAATCCATGATTATCTTCACTTCTTTTACTGAACATATCTAGCAAAGAAACTTCTAATTTCAGTGTTATCTATCCTAACATCAATTCCACCAACAAATATGATGTTTGGTATACATAGAAACAAACATTTTGCCTTCAGGTAAAACATAGCCTTGGCTGGTTGTAGCTGATGAGAACTGGTTCTGGCCTCTCTAGAGGTGGTTGAGTTTGGAGTCTCAGAATTTGCAGCAGACTTATTTTCCAAATTGCTGATTCATTCCTTTGCTTCGTCTAATCTACTTTTGATTCCCTCTAATGTATTCTCCATTTCAGTTATTGTACTCTTTATTTCTGACTTTTTTTTATGTTTATCTCAATTTTTATTTCCTGTCTCTATGTTGAGATCATTGAACATCCTAATAACCAATGTTTTGAACTCTGCAACTAGTACATAGCTTGTCTCCATTTTGTTTAGTTTTTTTCTCTGGAGATTTATTCTGATCTTTCATTTGAGACATGTTTCTTTGTCTCTCCATTTCGGCTGCCTCCCTATGTTTGTTTCTATGTATTATGTTGAGCTGCTTTTTCTCTCAGTCTTTTGTAGAGTGGCCTTATATAGTAGATGTCTTGTTGGGCTCAGTGGTGCAGTCTCCCTGGTCTCCTGAGCCCAATGATGCTCCAGGTATGTTCCTTATGTGGGTTGTATATACCCTCCTATTGTAGTTGAGTCTTGATTGCTGTTTGGATATCAAAGGGAAGGGCTTACCCTCAGGTCGACTGGTTGTGAGGACTGTCTGTGACTACAGTAGAGGGGGGCTGACCCTACAGAGCAAGATTTGCTTTAGCAGGGCTCTAGTGCCTACCAAGTCTGCCTTTTAGGTGTATCATTTTTGGAGGTGGTTGGGTGGTGCTCTGGTGTGGTCTGAAGCTGGCCAGCTTCTGTGTTTCTAGGGCTTCTTGGGAGAGACTCTGTTGTAGGCCAAATTCAGCCACTGCTTATGTCCTGCCTGGGATCACTTGTACTGTACTTGGAGGTTCCTGGGAGAAGCTAAGCTGTGAACTGAGGGCAGTGCTGGACTTGGGGCTGCGAGGCCAGATGCTGCATTTTAAGGTTTGCAAACCTTTGAGAAATTTTAGGAAAGTCTGCAGCATGAGACAAGACAGGCTGTTTGTATGGAAAAAAACCACTGGAATTAACTTGAGTGGGCCTGCAGTTGGGTGGGCTGGGGTCTCAGGGACACCAGGGCAGGGATACCAGTGTAGCCAGGGCAATTGAGACTCAGATACAGTACCTGCTTATGTGCCCAGGGTGGGTAGGAGGATAGCTTAACAAAGATACAATGGCTTTTTCCAGCATTTTTGTCTAGGAGAAAGCTGGCCCTCCAGCCCTTGCCATAAATCCAAAAGTGTCCTTGGCACTTTTGAGCTGCTGTCCCAGAGTTGGAGCTCTGAGTGAGTGAATCTGTCAGTGAGTAAGTCTGTGCATGGGCCTGTAAGAGGAATGTCTGTGCCTACAGCCACCCATTGTCTCATTCAGTCACAGTCTCTGCTAGTTTTCACAGCCAGAAGTTTTGGAGACTTCTTTTTCTGGCACTGGAACCCTGGGCTGGGGAGCCTGGTATACAGCTGGGACTTTCTGCTCCTTAGTGGGGACCTTCAGAGCCAAGATATCTTTCCCAATTTTTAAACATCACACATGGGTGTAGAACCCACCCATTCCACATCTTTGCCCCTACTACCAATCTCAAGGTGGCTTCTTCTGTATATCCTTAGGTATAGGACTTCTTTTCAGCTAGACTTTAGGTAATTCTCAATGATGGTTGTTCTATAGTTTAGTTGTAATTTTGATGTGGTCATGGGAGGAAGTGAGCACGGCATTTACCTACTCTACCATCTTGACCAGAGACAATATTCCCTTTTATAATATGTCCTCTCTAGTCTCAACAGACAAGTTCTGAGTTATTTTTTAAAATAAGATAACTGGAAATTAAAAAAATAATAATTTTTAATTGACATAAAATTAATGTAATTTTCACTGTGCACCTTATAAAATATAAGCAAAGGCATATTAAGAGAAACAAGATTTGCAGCACCCAGGGAGAATCATTGCTAATTTTGGTGTGTTTGTACACACACACACACATAGATACATACCTCCAAATTAAGATAATAGTATGTAGGCAGTATTGTATTTTGTTTTGGGTCTTTCTGCCATCAATTTTCTGTATATTTCCCCAAATCATTTCCTATTCATTGAAAACACAATGTTTAATGGCTTCATATTACTACTTCATATAGCTGTAAGCATACTTTATTTATTCACTAGCCCATGGGTGGATATTTAAATGTTTTTTCCGTTTTTTCTCTTAGAGAGAACTCTGTACTGAGGATCAATATCCATACGCTTTTTTTGGTGAATTTCCTATTCTTTCCTAAGAAATAGAATTACTGAATCAAAGGGCATACACAATTAAAATTCTTGTGATGCATGTTGACAAATTATTTACAAAAACTGAAGGCCAAAATGCTATTCCATGTATTTTCAATTTATATTTTTGACTGCTCATTGAAGTTTGACTTTTTTATTTATTAGCAATTTGTATTTATTATTTATGCATTTTAATGTCTTTATTTTTCTGCAGCAAGAATTTATCTTATGTGTTGAGTTATAAGAACTCTTTACATATTAAGGAGTTTTACAAGTGTGCCAGATGTGAGTAAAAAAAAAAAAGAGAGAAAGGACTTGCTTTTACAAGCTTTTTTTTTAGTATTCCAAGACAGAAATTAAATAAGCAAAGATATTTGTTTCAGGTAAAGCCATTTTTTTGAATCTGACCTTTTAGATAGCAATAGGGGTAGTAGGATAGAGAAGGGTGATGCTTTAGCTAATTTGACTGAAGTGTGATAAGCTTCTCCAATTTCTCAGAGCTTTTTATTAAATACATATATCATTTTATAGTTTTCCTTATTTAGGTCTTGCCCTCTTCTCAAATTTCTTCCTTTGTATTTTATGTATTTTTTGTTATTATGAGTGGGATTTGTCTTTGCACTGTGTTTCCTAACTGGCTATAGCATGTGACTGACTCTTTTAATTACGGTGTCTATAGTTGGAGGAGTGGTGTCAATGATAGCCTCAGAGTGAGCCAATTAACACATGGAACTAATCAAAATCTCCTGTGATTTAGTCCCCAGGAATCTATCTCCCTAACTTCCTAAGCTCACACTCGATGTGGAAATGTCAGAGCTTAGCCTTTTAATAAGTACTTATGTGGATTGGTAGTTTATATTTTGAAATTATACTATGAAACCTGCTATTTATCAAATATTTTAATTTGTATTTTTTTGCATCTAACCAAGTTTAAGAAACTTTAAAAAGATATTTATACATTCTAAAAATACACTTAATATTGGCTAAGTTATGTTAGTTTTTGAACTTATTGTTTTACAGATTTTTCTTTAAAGAAGAAGAAAAGTTTGATTCAACATGACTGGATAATGTTGACCAAGACCAAGAAGCTATCTCTGCTTTGTGACTTCACACTTGACCAGGGAGGATGTGGATGGATGTATGAAAGGGTTAAGTGACTATTACTGTGGGAACAATATCCAGGAAAGATCTTCTTATCTAGCTGAGTGTCTACCTGTGTCTTTTTATGGCACTAATTACTATGTGGGGACCCTGACATAGCACATTAGTCCAGGGACAACATGAGAATCAAGAGGAAACACTCTAACAATTCTCCTAAAGGTCTACCTATCGTTTGCGGTTTTGAAACTTTTTTCCTCCCATGCATTCAAAATATTAACTGCAATGTTGCATTGATATAATGCATTAATATTCTTTGGTATAATTAATTTTTTCCTAATAAATTTGAAGACTTCAAATGTTTTGTGCTTGGGGGTCAAGCCTATATATTTATATTATATTTTTCACAGGTTTGGTTGAAAAAAATTTAAGGATATTAACAGAATATGAGAATATTGATGCCATGAGTTTGTTTTCTCCCTGTACACTAGAGATCCAACTTAAGGGTAAGGATAAATACTTGCCTTTCAATAGCCAGGCCCAAACCATCACCAAGTATATCCCATGTACAGATTACTTCATCTGTATGTTCCCATATCATTTCATACTTGACTTCATTGTGCTCAGTGCCATGATTTAAAATAATTTATTTATCTGACTTTTCTTTACTGGATTATAACTCTGGAAAAGTATGAAATTGATCTTATTTTATTTTGTGTCTTCTTTAAACCTCTGTACAGGAAAGGCATATGGTAATTGCTTATTGAATGAATCAATAATTCATTCAATAATCTTTTTATTTTGTTCTCACGTTATTTCTGAACTTGATCAACATCAGAGTCAGCCAAATGCTTTTATAAACTATTTAAATCTATATTAAGTTACTAAAACTTAAACAATTTTCTGTTAAAAAAAAATGGTTGTTTTCACTGTGTTTCTCTTCAACTTACAGGGTAAATTCACGTTTGATTTGATGAGTAAGTATATTTAGACACTTATCTGGCACACTTGAATAAATTCCTCTAAGATGATAAATTGTGTACTGTTTTTAAGTAATAATATAGCATGTAGAATTTACTCTGACAGCTTCTAGCAGCAGCAATAGCTAACACTCATGTAATATTTACTATGTGCCAGGCTACTAGATAACTTAAAACTACATGCCAGGCATGATTCAAGGACTTTACATATATTAATTTGTTTAATCTTCTCATTAGCACTTTGAGGTTGATATTATTGTTCCCATCTCACATATGAGAAAAATAAAGCTACAAGAAGTTAAATGAAGTACCCAAGGTTATGTAACTGGTAAGTGGTAGCTTTAGCTTTAGAAACTGGGCCATCGGACTTTATAGCCTGTGGTCCTGACCGCCTATGCTAAATACTCTCCAAAGACTCTGCTATTTTGATCACATTTAAAACATGACCCAGAGGAGGAAAAAAATATTAAGTGGTAAAGATAGAATTACAGAAATGTAACTTATGCTGAGTTCATTAAAATCAACATTAGGTCAGGAGAACTTATTGATGATAATAAACTCCTAGATTATGAATCATATGTTTACATCCTAAATAAAAATTTTTGAGATGAAAAGTGGCACATAGAATGCCCATTGCAGTCTGTAATGGCCAAAACTAATCCAAAGTCTTTGAACAAACAACACTGCAGGATCTGCAGTGTTCTTTTAGATAGAAGTGTTTTGTTTTGTTTTTTCTTTTTCCCCCAGCCAAGACTAATTAATTAGTGCTAGTTAAGAAAGACTGTCCACCTGGGCTTTCACTCCTCTTCACACTCCCAAATTTCCCTGAATCTTGGCTAAGAGAAAAGGGTACCTGAGCCTGCCAGCCCATCCTTTGTGCCTCTCAGTTTGTCCCCTGCCATCTGTCTGACAACATCTCTGCCTCTCACCCAATACTGTCCCCCGCCCCCCGCCCCCCGCCCCTAGCTTTTAGTCAACCTCACTAGCATGGCCATTCTTTAAAAGTCACTTCCACTCCTAACCAGATTTCATCGGGTTAGAAAAAAGTGACATTTTAAAGCATTTTAATAACCAATAAGAACATAACAATAGTTTTATCCACATTGTCACAGGAATGATATAAAATGAAGCAAAGTAGAAATCATTTTAAAGAGTGGTACGAAGAACATTCTTATTTGCCAACTGTGTTTTCCAGAAATGTACCTTCACTCAGGTATTGTCTATAAGACTCTATTGTTACTCCTGAAGGATACTATCAGATACTACCAGATATAATTACATTAATATAAATTAAAAACGACTTAGAAGGAGCTAGTGTTTCTTGAGTTTTTACATTGTATAGTATGTGCTTATATATATTATTTCATTTGATCATCACCAATTATGCTCAGGTAGATGTTATCAACCTTTTTCACAGTTTAAAAAAATATAGAAATATTACATAATACTTCTCCAACGTCTCAGAGTCAGTAGGTTGCAGGGGTGGGATTTGATATTGGTCTTTTCTAACTCCAAATCTCAAACTCCTTCCACAATCCCACGATTAAAAAAAAAAATGAGTTTAAAAGAGAGACTAGAGAAGCATTGAGGCACCGTGCCCAGAGAGGCCAGGCTCCCAGCTGGGAAATTCTGGGAAGCCAGAAGGTAACATAAAATCTAAGAGAGTCTTTGAATATTGACAAAAAGAGTGAAGAATAATAAGTTTCTAGGAAACTCAAGAATGTTCTCTCTTTGCAGTATTTCTAGAAGCTTACTGTTTATGGTGGACTCGAGTAGAGACTGGAGTTTAAAGTGGATGCTGGAGTGAGAAAACCCCAGCTTTGAAGATTTGTTTGCCATATTCATATTTATTAGATTCCAACCTTTTAAATTCACACTCCAACTTTGAAAGGTATTGTTCAAAAAGTATTCTTTGCTACCAGATGAAAGATAGTGAAGAGAGTGCTGATAGAAACAGAGAAGTGATTGTCAAATATTAGAAAGGTTGAATGCAGAGGATTTAGCAACTCTTTGAATGTGAGGCAATGAGGTGAGAATGCAATCACAGAGGCCCAGAGTTGTGAAACTCGATGATCCAAGAAGGGTGTTGGGTTCAGTTTGTGGTGCTTGTAGAGCATCTTGGTGGAGACGATCAAAAGAGAGTTTTGAAGAAAGAAAAAGCTTGTGATGTAGGTGATGGTCAGTATACAGATTAGCTTAGAAATGATAGTTAAAGCAAGTTTACTACAGGTGATTTTATAGGGAAAAAAACATAAGGAGATTAGGTAAAGGGACTAAGGATGGAAACTGGAAACTTCTGTTTAGGGGGCAGGATAAAAAGTAACAGTCTATAAAAAGGTCCTAAAAATAACAATTGAGATTGCAGTATCATGGAAGGCACTGGAGGAGAGCTATAGTGAAAAAGATTCTATGGAGAAGTTCAAGATAAGGATGGAAGAAAAAAAATCTTAAATTTGGCAGATTATTATTACACCACTGAGACAGCAATACACTAGATTAATGGAGCAAATGAGAAAAGAAACAGGAAATGGAGGCTCCTTTTCTGAGAAAGATCATTTGAGAAATCTAGCAGTTGTGTGATGGGAGAAGGTATAGTACCATGTCTGCAGTCTTAACCCTTGAGATTAAGGATCTAGGACAGAGAAAGAGAATGTGTGTGTGTGTGTGTGTGTGTGTGAGAGAGAGAGAGAGAGAGAGAGGGAGAGAGAGAGAGAGAGAGAGAGAGAAGAGAGAGAGAAGAGAAAAGTATGTGATTATTGGGACAAGCTCTCAGGATTGGGATGAGATGGAATGAAGTCACGACTGAATGAGCCTTATAATTCTTTATCTGCAATAGGAGGGAGAGATGAGAAGATGCATGAAGAAGATCAGGGTTTGGGAGAAAAACGGGAAAGATGGTGAATGAGAAAGTTCATTGCTACTGGTCTTGATCTCACTTAAGTAGAAGGTGAGATTATTTGTAGATAATGTGTGAGTTAGGGCTCTGTTCTTAAGGGAATGAAACAAATTTATGCAAATGCCGTCAATTTAGAGACAAATTAAAGCATTGATTAGGAGCAGCAAGTGGCTGGTTTCTGCTGAGTTTATGTTGGAACCAGTTTTATCATAGACCTCTCTCCAGAATAACCTAAGAAACCAAGAGCAAAAACATGGGTCTTCGAGGCTTACCTGAGTTAGGGAATTACCATACCCTTTGCTTCCTATTGTTGTTTTCAAACTTCTTTTCAGTACTTTCAAAAACTCAGCAAGCTATTTTTTTTATCTTTATTGTTTTTATCTACCAAGTCCCATGACCCTTACCTGTTTCCGTGATTTCAATACATGGGTTATAATCTTTCTCTTCTTACATCTTAACATCTTCCTCCCATTGTTTCACCATGCACATTAATAACATCATTGTTTAAAAGTCCTTTGACTTTCTAAGCTCTATTTAACTACCTCGTTCTACCTAAGTAACCTACAAACACTGACATTTCACACGTCATCATTTTTCATAGCTGCTTCTCTACCATGATCTTGAGCTGTGGCTTCAGATTTAAGAATCTCAACTAGGGAGTAAAAATATATTAATCTGAAAGTTAAATGGCATATATTTTAAGCTGAAAAATAATAATTATTCTGTAAGACTGATCTTCCTACATTCGAAATTCTAATACAGTCTCTTTCTCTGAAGAACAATAAAACTGAATATGTCCACTTTTTAAAATGTCCCCTTGAGTTTTAGTATGAAGACAATGTAATTCATTAAATAATAGTCACCATTGAATGAATATCTACACTGCCATAGGTATTCAAAGCACTTTCTGTCAACTCCTCATAGCAAAATCTCAGAAATACCAAAGTCATCTGGCTAATTATTACCATAATCATTATTTGAACAGTGATCTGACTCCAAAACCTAGGATTTTACCCCATAGTTGTCATACATAACATTTCACATATTACTTTGAAACTGTATTTAAATGACAGTGTAAATATTTCGAAAATTTTATATATCTTTCAGACCTTAAGGTGATATAAATTGAATTAAGTATAAAATGACTATTTTTACCAAAAGCATAGGGCCTGTCATTGTTCAGTTAGAATTTCAACTCTGCCACTTAAAGCTGTAGAAACTTAGGAATTTAAACCAAAGTTTTACTAAGTCTCAGTTTCTTCATCTATAAAATAAGTAAAAATAATACCACACATATAACATCAGGTCATTGTTAAAACAATTAAATGAGGTAATATATGCAAAGTGATTAGCACATGTGGGACAAAGTAACTACTCAATATGTACCAGGTAATAATATTGCCATTATAATTATTATATCCCATTAATATTTTTTCAAAGGATTTTTAAATATTTCTAAGCATTAGTTAATTTCACAGACCCCTCAGAATGCCCTATTGAGATAACACATAAGGACATCCCTGACCAAAATATGTGTAGTAAGATACAATCTCTTTTTAACAATGCTTTGGTTATCACTAGAGAAAGCTAATACTTTGATAGTATAGATTCTATTTTCCTGATTTAAAAAAACTTCCCCATAATTTTTTTCTTCTGTATAGATGGCAAAAAGAAACAGAAAAGATTCTGACATTCTGGTATCAATGTCACACAGTACTAATTCCCATCCTGGATATTCCTTTAATGTACCATTTACGGAGCCATGGTTGGGAGGCTGGCTGCTTCAGCTCTCACACATGTGGCCCACCAAAAGTATTCCATCCTCATTGCCCACCACCACCTCATAACGAATCCCTAGTGATGCTCTGTTAGGAATTGGGCTGTCATTCTCAAGTTGACACTCACTGCTTTTGGCAGCATTGTTTCTGGTGATGTGTTTGTTAAGGGGGCCATTTGCTGATACCTGATGAAGTATCACCAACATTAAGCCTCTTGAAAATGAGCTTGCTTTGCTAATATAAGGGCTGTGGAACCTCTGGGATTAGGGTACATAGTAATGACTAAGTTTGGTTCCAGACCACCTGTCTGTGACAAAGGGCTGGGGACTTCAGACATCCCTGAGATACACTCTGCACAGGAAAGAAGAAGAAAAGAAATATGCCTCTCTGATGCAGATTTCCTTCTGATTCTGTGACAGTTTACCCCCAAGGGGCTCACAGCCTGGCAATTTTTTGCAATGAGTATTTTGCTTGTCTTGTGTTATCTCCAGATTAAAACTAACACCTTAACTAAGAGTTACAGTTTATCATGAAGATTAAAACAAGTGTAAAGTGATAAACTGGAGAATATCGCCTACAATTTTATGAAGTTTTTAATTCTAAAAACCTTCAGATCCGTGGTTCTTGAAAAAAAAGGAAAAGAAAGAGAAGGAAGGAAGGAAGGAAGGAAGGAAGGAAGGAAGGAAGGAAGGAATGCAATAAAAATGAGAGAATTTAGGGAAGGAAGGAAGGAAGGAGGGAAGGAAGGAAGGAAGGAAGGAGGATAGAAAGGAAGAAAGGAAGAAAGAAAGAAAGAAAGAAAGAAAGAAAGAATCAGAATCACTCATGGAACTTAATAACTCAAATCCTGGGCTTTATCCCTAGAGATTCTGATTTAATAGGCTTGACATAGTGCCTAGAAATCTGTTTTAATATGTAATCTAGTCAATTCTGGTGCAGGTGGTCTTAAGAAAACACTTCATGAAGCACTAATGCAGAATTTCTAGAGACTTGTAATTTAATTTTTAACTGCCATTTTGGTTGGCCCTGTTGTAGCCAGACAATAAGATGCCAAAGAAAACTCTCCAAGTTTTCTATTCTCTTTCCATGTATGGATTCTCATTCACATTTCCATCTGTTAATTCAATCACTCATTTAATTTTTATTTTGAATTGCTGGAGGCTTTACATTTCCCCTGCAGATCCACTCTCCACCTCTCCACCTCTCCAACTTGCCTGTGTCCCAGAGGTCAGAATCTATGAACTGCATCAATCAGTGTCCTCTGCTTTCAAAATGAAGTGGATAGTAAAGTCAGAACATTGACTTTTTTGTGCTTCTAAGAGAAGTTTGTCAGTGACTGAATTCCTTCCAGTTTGTCAATGGCTGAATTCTTTTACTCAAGCATTTAATAAGAGGCATTGTAGCTATAGCTCATACTGAATTCTGGTAACTGCCCCCTTCTCTTGCCCCATCAGGCTTAGAAGACTAACAGCTTCTTAAGATTGTCTAACCCAGGGTGCTTCATTATATGCCTTGTTGATTTCATGTAACTCTGTTCATACATCCTAAGAGCCCTGTGGTTAAACTCTCTTCTGTTACTCCTTTTGAGTGTGATATGCTTTTTCTGAGGGGATCCTGACCAACATATTAATTTAGCTTTATACCAGCTTCTGAGGTCTTGGAAAATAAAACATGGTAACAAATAATTATTCTGAATTGAGCTAGGTACTACAGTAGAAGTATGTACAAATTGATAAGGAAGCTTAGTGGAGGGAAAAAAGGAATCTGTCTTGGCAGTTGGAAAAAACTTATAAATGCAGTGACATTCCTGTAGGTTCCTGAATATTATTTAGGAATTCTTAAGGCAGAAACGCAGAGGAGGAGCAATCACAAAGGGTCCCCTGAGCACTCATGCCACTCCAGTACTTCAAGTCACTATCATTTCTCATAAGAGTTAATGCTACAGTTTCCCTTCATTCTTTTTACTCTCCTCCAGTTCATTTCCCACACAGCAAAGGAGTGATCTCGATAAAACATAAAGAGAATAATGTCAATATATACATATTTATAAATAAAAGAAAGATATGTCTAATTTATTTGTAGCTAAAGCTTAGAGTGCACAGGAGGTAGTGGTAGTAGTGGTGGAAAACAATGATGGACATATTCTAAATAAGAACTTAAACACTGCAAAATTATGGAAGGCTTTAGAATAGAGGAGTGACATAATCAAATCTTTATTTCAGAACTCTGGAAGCAATATGAAAAATGAACTATAAGAAGAAGAGACCAGTGGAAGGAAATCTTACAGGAGCCTCTTCTCACATGATAGGATTCTCACTGATCTTGTAAAAGTGATTTTGTTATCCATTGGAAATAGTCTCAAAAACAGATCATTTTCCAGAACATTATCTTCTGGTAAAGAGTATAAAAATCCCTAGTGACAATACACACCTAAGCTTTCACAATTGCCTAAGCTTATTGTTCTGAGATAACGTAAAAATTCAAAATTGCTTTAATGTTCTATTATAGAGAGAAACTTGCCATAAAAGAATATTTGTACCTCAAAATTTTCTTAGCAATCTGATAATTATAACTTAAATCCAGTTTTTGGAATTTTTATTTTTCCCCAAACATACAGTATTAAATTATTTATTTACCAACAAATTTTGGCATAGATATTAAATACATATTGTGGTCATGGAAATTTAGGTTATTATATTCTTATGAAAAGCCCTAAATGTAAAATACTGAGTATGCCTTACTTCTGAATGCATTTGATTATTTACTTAAAAAATAAATACAGAAAAAGTTTCTATATATTTACTTTCCGTGTAATGGAAAATAATATATATCCTGTCAAAAAATTCTCTTAAATGAATCTGATTTCATATATTAAAAACTCAAGTGCAGAGGGGATAGTCTGACTGCTAATGAGGGAAACACTAAAGGTCTACAGAATTAAAATGATGGCATACCCCTAAAAAACAAATAAAAAATAATCAAGTACAAAATTAGAGGAAAGAGGTAAAGGGTAAAACAAAATTTAATTGATCCAATCATGTGCTATAAAATCATATTATAAAAATCTTTCCTCATGTGAAACTATTGATTTCATTTTTATATTTATGTGGTTTTAAAAAGCAGCTCTATTAATATATAATTGAAATAATATAAACTGAATATATTTAAGGTAAAAAACTTGAAAAGTTTTCGTGCATGTATATACACACGAAATTATCACTGTAATCAAGAGATGAACATATCCATCACCCCTAAAAGTTTTCTTATGCCCTCTTGTAATCCCTTCCCCCAACTCTCCTTGACCCTCATATTGACCCCACAAAATGCTGATCTGTGTTGTGTCACTATAGATTAGTTTACATTTCCTAAAATTTAATATAAATAGAATCATATAATATTTTTCATCTAGCTTCTTTCATTAGCATGGGTGAGTAGTATTCCATATTGATACCCTAGGATTTCTTTATTCTTCTGCATGCTGATGAAAATTTGAATGTTTCCATTTGGGGGTTATTACAAATAAAACGTATGCAAACTTGTGTGTACAGGTCTCTGTGTGGTCATATACTTTCATTTCTATCAGAAATTTCATTTCTACCTAGGAGTAGAATGGCTGGACTATATGGTGGATATTATTTTTTAACTTTTTTATTACATGATCAAATTATTTTCCCAAATGATTGTACCATTTGGATTTCCACAGTGTAAGAGAATCCAAGTTCTTACACATTACTGCCAACACTTGATGTAATCAACTCCTTTCCTCTTCTTTGTGAACACCAATTAAATGTATATTGGGTAACTTGAATTTGTCTCATAGCTTAAAGATGCTTTGTTTTTGTTTTTTGTTTTTGTCTTTTTTTCCCCCCATTTCTGTAAGTTTTAATCAGGTACTGTTATGTATTTATATCTCTAACTTTTGAACATGTTATATTAAACTGTTTTAATATCCTTGCCTGCTAATTTTAACATCTGCGTCAGTTCATTACAATTGATTATTTTTTTCTTTATGGGTCTTATTTTCTTC
Source organism: Pteropus alecto (assembly GCF_000325575.1). Classification (NCBI taxonomy): domain Eukaryota; kingdom Metazoa; phylum Chordata; class Mammalia; order Chiroptera; family Pteropodidae; genus Pteropus; species Pteropus alecto. The sequence continues at coordinate 22,667,785 of NW_006436298.1, read as the reverse complement.
CTTCTTTTCATGACTGGTATTATTATTTTGGCATATAATTGTTTATAGTACTTTTTAAATGATTCTTTGAATTTCTGTAGTGTCACTTATAACTTCATATATGATTTTATTTATTGGAGTTCTCTTTTTTCTTTTTGATGAGTTTAGCTAAAGGTTTGAAAGTTTGAAAAAGCGAGCTTAAGTAGAAGTGGACTCTGTGTAAACTGCGTATGCCTAATGCCTTTGGCATTCCGATCGCAGCTGGGCAGTGCCTAGAATATCCGGGTCACTGACTCACCAAACCTGAGTGGCTCCAGGTGGGGAGGCCAGGTGCATGTAGTTACGACGTTTATCCTCCTACTCACTTCCTTCCTGCCGAAATGGGCTCAAGTGATGTGTCCAGGAACAAGCCTGCAGCGACCTTGCAGGTAGGCCAGAGCCTTCACCCACCTTGTGGAGGTGTAGTGGAACATAAACAATAGCGCTTACTGGTCCCTTCGACACGAGAGTTCCCACAGTCTCTCAAGAGCTTCCGCGGCTCCCCAGCCTTTTCCATATAGTCTCCCTCTTCTTTATTGTACCGAAAGAGGTCCACTGTGGAAGTGACCTCTGTGTAGGCTCTATTCGAGTGGTAGTTTTGGGAGCACACTTGGAGCACAGCAGGTGATGATGATGTCTGGGGCACTAACCTGCCAGGCTGCAGCAGCTCCTGGCGGGGAAGCCAAGTGGGGGTGGTGACACTCTGTTGTTCCTGCTGGTTCCCTTTGTTCAGAGGCAATAGGCTCCGGGCAATGTAGTTGAAAATGCACTGTGGTGAGCTTGAGGTAGGCCAAAGCCGCACTACTCAAGTGGAGAGAAATGTAAGCAGAGCTCTCACTCATTCCTCAGGCAGAGTTCCCCTGGCTGCAAGAGGGCTCCCAGGCTTCCTAGCCTCTGTTTGGTTTCCTTCTCTTGTTTGTTGTTCAGAAGCCGTTCATTCAGCCCTCAGCTGTCTGACAGGAGTAATTGTCTATATATGTGTGTCTTTGGGTTTGCTCATGAAAGGGGTTGAATTCAATGTCTCCTCCTCGACTGCCATCTTGGACAGCTCCCTGGTATTTTTTTATTAGATGCCATATATTTTACTTGGTTGAGTGTTAGATATTTTTTATTTCGGTAAATATTCTCGTGACTTGTTTTGTGATGCAGTTAAGTTACTTAGAAACAGTTTGATCCTTTGGGCCCCTTATATTACCATTGGGGTGATGGGAGCTCAGGAAACACCAGAGTATCGGTTCTTATCATTGATGAAGAAATTAATTCCAATGCAGTGACAGTTATGAGAGGTAAGATTTATTAAAAGCACATTTTGAGATAGAAACGAGTCACACCTAAACTGGCTAACCGTGTGGAGAGGAAGATATGCTCTGTGAGGATCAGGTTACAGCAAGGAAGGAGAGCTGTAACCCCATGGAAAGGGGAGGTCTGTATTATACTAGGGCCGGGATAGTTGGTTACAAAAGCATATCTAAGTGATTTGCACATGAAGTCATTTTGATGGACACTTGGCTGCTATATAACTCCCTGCCTACTGTGCATGTGCTTACCCAGAATTCAGTCTGTTATAATTAGATTCATGAACTTCCCAGGCATAGAGATGATAATATAATGATGATATAGTGAGGCTGAGGTTGTGGGCAGGTTAGGGTAGTACCTTCTGCGCAAGGGTCTGTGGCTAAATTAAACCAGCTATAGTTTATGGCCTTCCAGTCCTTTGCCTCTCAGGATGCAGGAATGATTCTTTACTACCAATGGGGTGTTCTTTGGGTGGTCTCTGGGCTGGGCCTCTGTTCCTTTGTTCCTCTGTTGGTCATGTCTAACTATTATTCTAATTATTCTGCCCAATGCCCTTTGAATCTTGGTTTTTCCAGTCTGGCCCCTTGAGAGTGCTGGGCACTGTTACCATTTCTTTTGTTTGCCTCTTTCCCCAGCCTGGTGTAGTTTCTTCATGATTTGCTAAACACCCAAGTGAATACTTGAAGCAGACCTTCTGCAGACCTTTAGGGTTCTCTCTCTGTTCGCTCCTTTCTGTAACTCTGTCCTGTGAACTTTAGATGCCTTCTTCTCCCTGGACTCAGCTCCATCTCCTCAACTCAGAGAGTCTGCTGAGCTCCTCTGGGCTCCCTGCATCGCAGCCATAATCAGGCAGTCAAAAGGCTTGTCTCAATTTGTTTTCTGTCACTTAGAGGTTTCTGTCTTTTTTTTTTTTTTTTTTTTTTTTTGGTTATCTCATATGGGAGGGTAAATCTGGCCCTGTGACTTTACCTTGCCCAGAAGACCAAGTTATATATTATAATGAGTGATTTTACTCATGTAAGTATATTACAAGAACTTAATTTTTCTGGCAAAATTAGTTCAGATGTCAGGAAAAGGAATTTATTTGTGAGAAGTATCTATGACTCCAAGCTTAATTTCACAAAACATTAGATATATAACACTCATTTTTCTAAGATATTGAAGATAAATACTTTATTGAAAATTTTATATACTCTGAAATATTCCTATTATTTCTTTTTAAAAATCTGTCAATATTACGAGTGAAATATATTTAGGTAAGAACTGTGCATACTATGATCACCTATATAACTATGTTGAATTTAAATATAAAACATTTATTATTGGAGTAAACACCTGATCTTGATATTGTTATATTTTAGAATATGATGTAATAAGAGTGACTATTTCTCACTCTGAAAAAGCCATCTGTATCTCTTGACACGTAAATAGAACTATGCATATAAAGACAGGTTCTTAAAAACGTCAAATAATCCAGACAGCCATAATGCGCTAGTCTATGTGAGGCACTTTACGTCTCTGAGATCATTTGAGTAAATTTTATAAATGGTGTCTTGTTAAGGTCTTCACTACTCTGGTGTGGTTAATACACCTCATGTGAATCACTCTTATTATCCATCATTATTAACTGCCAATGTTCAAGTTCTAACTCTTCTGCTTACTAGTGGTGAGATTTTGGAAGGTTACTTAGCCTCTCTTCGGCTCATATTCTCATCTATAAAATAGAGTTAATAATGGTAGTACTTAAAACAGTGCATGACAAATAATAAGTATTATAAACTTTTGTTAAAATAAATAATGTGATTGATATTGAACAAAGCTTGCTGGAAGACAGGCATCTGATAATAACACTTGGTGAGTTTGCTGGTGTTTGATAGCAGAAGGGATTCATCATTTTCTTCTAAGAGGAAGTCTGGGGTGACAGAAAGCCTTCCCTGAAGTCTGGGGTGACAGAAAGGTTCTCTGAAGCATTGTGAGGCAGCAATGAAGTATGTCTTAGATGAGAGGGCTTAAGACAGTAAGAAGGCCTGAGATAGCTCTCAAGGCTCCTACAGCCCTGAGCATCATGAGAGAACATAATTATTTTATTCCTAAGAAGTCCAGAGAAGTAGCTAAAAGTGAAGTTGGAAGCAAAGGAAAACAATGGGTGCAAGATGGACTTTGTGGCCATGGAAGAGCCTTAAGAGTATAGAGTGGATGCCATGAAGACCAAGGTCAGTTTCTAAAGTCCAGGCTGGCTAAACTACATCTCATTGATGACAATGAAGGCAAGCACCAATGTCCCTGGGCCAACAACCTTTACCTCATTTGTGAGAGTACATTGGTCACCAGGCCGAGGAGGAAAAGTAAAAGAAGGAAAGGCCCAGAGAAAAAAGAGGACTCCTAAAGCGTCATTTGAGTAATCAGGAGTTTGACTACATATTTCTGAATGTGGCTAGGTTGTTTGTACTCCCAGGCAGAAATAGGTTTCAAGGAAGAAATTAAGTCCAATTATGACCAAATAAAGCTGAGGTTTTGAGCCTCTGAATTTCTTGACTGTAAAATTTGTACTAATAACTTTTAAACTATAATTATAGGTGCACATAATATTACGTGACATTATAGGCTTTGGTGCTCTGGAAGTACATTCAGGACATGTAAGTCTGGTCATGATTTTGTAGCTTATAATTATGATAACATGAGCAGTTCTTTAACCTAATGACTTTTTTTTTTTCATGGTAAAATGTATGTTTTAACACCTGTCCAGCATTCCTCAGGATTCCCATGAGTGTCAAATGGGATTATTTATGTAAAAGTGCTCTAAGACACATAAAGCACAATGCAATCACAGGAAATTATTATGAATTAGAACACGAGTAATGATGAGTTTCGAAGGAATCATGAAATGCAGACTAATATAAAAGTGAGCTCCCTCAAATGGGATTATGAAAGTCAATATATAGTGAAGAAAGTCAGTATACTGAGCTGTGAGGAAATATATTACAGCCTTCAGAGTCAGAATGACCTGATGAAGAATTCAAGAATTCTTAGCTCAGGTAATTACTATCTTTAGGACATGAAAAAAGTTATTTTATCTTTTTGAGACTAAACTTTCTCATCTAGAAAATGAGTTTGTGTTAAGGAATGGAAATCATGTGTGTTAAGGCCCTTGGAAATAGTAGGCCTTTACCAATAAATGATAGTTATTTTTATTTGTTCTCAAAAAATGTTAACTGGTTTACTGTAACAAGACATGGTTGGCATGTGAGGGTAGATGAGAAAGTGGGAGAAGTCAGGAACGAGCAGAGGTAGGTCAGAATGGAATGTTCACTGATTAAACACTGTATGTAGTCTATGCAATTGACTTTCGAGGGCAGGGAAATTTGCAAGAATCATTCTGGGGTTGGAGGGGATTGAATTAGCTCCTCTCCATGTACCTTGGGAGAGCACATGAGAAGTTTGGAGTGACATTTAAATTGGTTGTAAAGACAAAGACTGCATGTATTCCATAATGACAAAGTGAGGATCAGTTTATTGTGGTGTCTGTGATACCAAGCTAAGGACTTGAATAATACACATTCTTCCTCCTTTTTTTTCATGGTAAAATGTATGTTTTAACACCTGTCCAGCATTCCTCAGGATTGGTAAAAGTGCCAAAAATACTTTTAAAATGCCTGAGTTATTCTAAACTTTATTAGAAAAGGTAAGAATTTGTTTCATTACTATGAAATAAAAGGCACGATTCAGATTGAAGGCAAGTTAAAAATGTAGTTTAGGACAGAGTAGAGATCATAGTGTCAGTAACAACAACAGCAACAACAACAACAATAATGAGAATAATAATAATTTTCTTTTAAAAAACTGAGCAAAGTGTTTACTCAAAGGGAAGAATATGGGGTCTCCCTCTTCATTTAGGCTATTATGAAGGGTATCTTGCTAGTTATGTGGAGATGAAGATCTGGAGGGTGAGGCTTGGAGCAAAAGACCAAGGGGCTGACCTTGACTTTGGGAATCAGATGATTTTGGCACCTTGTTAGAAATTGGTTTGTGGGAAAGTTGGAGCAGAAGAAAAGGCAAAAGTGATCTAGAAACCCCTGATTGGTTCAAAGGTTCACAAGAGGAATTTTGTTCATCTTAGGTAGATTAAGTTTTAGGTAACAGATTACTAATAGTAGGGCCTACTATCTGTCCATATGCCTATCTATCTCTCTGTCTCTATTACCTTCATAATTTTCCGATAACTTTCGTATGAATTTGGTCATTTAATCTCAGAATGATACTGAGAAATAGTCAAAGCAAATGTCGTTAGCCTCAATTTTCAGATTAAAAATAAAAAGTTCAAAGAGTGACTTGCTCAAGTTTATACCATAAATGAAGGAGCTGCAGCTGGAACTCACGTCTTCTGATGAACAATCGACATCTACCTACAACATACACTATAGTATACTTTACATTTTTACTCAGAAATAAACATCACTTTAAATGAGAGTATTGCCCAAGATCTGTAGATAAAAACAAACAAATAAAAAACCCATATCAAGCTGTACAGATACTATGACTAGATCTCATATATAAAGTTGGAGTATATCCTAGTTTCAAATCTATTGATGCTATTTTAATCTATAGGTCTGATATGATCAAGATTTACCCTGCCTGCTTCTCAGGTTTCCTATAAAGAGATTTCCTGAAGTCTTAAGAAATTGTTCTGTGAACAATTTCAGTTCTCACCACCTCTTCCTGTTTTAAGGTGAAAATAGAGCTGTTTGCATTGGCATTTCAAATCAAGAGGTGCTTAATTAAGCAGAAAGGATTGTACTTTGGTGTAGCATATTCTTGGCATAGGTCTGTGGGGGCAAACACAGCATATCAGTAGGTCAAGAATATCTCCCATTTCTGCACTGTTAGGCTAATTCACTTGAGACATTTGAGAAATTTCCTCTTTCCAAATTTCATTTATAAGACAACCTTAAAATAAACTGCATAACAAGATTGAGAGATCATGGCATTTTTAAGGTCATTTTGTCCACAGGCAACCTAAGGGGCAAGAGAAAAAAACAAACAAACCTAGTTTATCAGTTAATTCTACTGATGTGTATATTTACTCTATTATTCTGATAGTTAAAGGCCCTAAACAAGTTAATTTTTGTGTTATAGGCTATGTGTTTTTTTTTTCTTTTCTTTTTCCTTTAACTTTTTGTTCCTAAATTATCAGATTAATTATCTTAAGTTTATAGGTACAGCCAGAGGGTGTGACAAAGAAGTAAGGTTTCTAGATCTACATAGGCTGAGTCAGTAGTTATTACTGTTTCTGAAAATTAAAAGGGGGGAATAAAATCTTAGTTCAGAGATACATTGCTAGAGACACAGAATCCTATGAAATTCTAGCCAAAGTGTTTACCCTGAATTGGTGGAATTTTGACCAGTACTGACTGCATCTGACTAGATCGTGGATGATGCCATTCCTCCAGGAGGGAGGGTCATTCCGCCTTTTATTTATATTCCATTTCATTTAGTATGCATGGTGGGCATGGTGCCACTCTGACTTTTAACCTTAATGGAGAGAGCATACAAGTTGACCGGGAACCTCTAGGGAAAATAGAGCTTTAATGACAATTTGAGTGTAAAATCTGGTCTCTGGAATAAAGGTCACCACATCTGCATAGCCCCTGGAGTCAGGCTTAGAGCCCTGTCTGCCTTCAAATAAAGAAGCATTTTCCTGTGTCTTAAGGCTGCTTTAGTTTGAGGTACAAGGAGCACATGACAGAATCAGGGGAACTGAGTGATGTTTGTGCATGTTTGACTGCACTCTGCATCCTAAGAGAAGACTTTGGAGAAACCCAATCAATACTACAAGCATGTCTTGGACAGCAGCAATGCTGTTTTCATTCTGTTACAATAATGAATTGAAGCCTCCCAACAGCAGGTATAATAAGCACTACTCAACCCTTGATATTCAATCACCTTTAACTGGTTATATCTATCTAAAATTCACTGTTAACTGTGGTTTTACAATACCCCATTGGCAACCTTTTATGGCTCTCTCTGCACAAAAATGCAAAAACATCAAAAATGCCTTTCAGTGCCATATACTCAGTGCTTCTCTCTATTTGCTAAAATGTTTTCCATTTTTTATTTAAAATCCAGTGGAAGGCATTCAGACATTGTGCACAAAATGAAGTGGTTTTGCCTTCAGTTTGAAATTATTTTTGCCATTACCATTAGACTGGAGTTCATATCTTCGTTTCTGGTTGTGAAGTGATTTCGTGTTATCTAGATCCCCTAAAGCAAGCTAATCTTTTACAAATAAAAATGAAAAGAAACCAATTTTTTTTTTTCACAAGGATCACTTGCATTTTTTTTTTTTTTTTGGTATTTGACTACTCTTTATTCACATAAAGCACTTTTTTTCCCCGCTATAAAACAAGAAGCAGAATAACAAATGCAGTTTATGCTGTAGAAATGAGCAACTGTTTCTACCTTATTTTTTTAATGCAAATGAGACAAGAAATTAAGGGTTCATGAAAAATCCTAGTAAAATCCATATCCTGGTGAGTATCTAGGTTGAGGATTCACAGTCTGAATACAAATAAGTATATCTTGACATATTTTACTAGCTTTTTATTTAATTTTTCAATTTAATTTTAAATATCAAGAATCTATTGTTTTAGGGTTAACTCAACATTTGAACAAAATATCTGCTCAATTCAAGCTATGTTACAAGATTATATTAAATTATATCATTCGATTTTAAAATTTAAATTTCATCAGTTCAGAGTGCTTCATGAAAATGGGATGAAATTAACTAAAATTGGATCTTTGGCAGGTGAGTTAGCCACCTATTATACAAGTACCTTTAGTTTACTGTCCAAATGATAATTTTGTTTTTATTTCTAATTTGATTTATAGGCTTTATAAGATGATTTCAGAGGATTCTTGGAAACATTTATTTTACTCTGTAAAATGCAAAACAAGGCAACAATAACAGAAATCCAAATTAATTACCATAATAGAACAAATGTACCTTAAAAAATTTTAAGTTTTTAAGAATCAGCAAAAGTATAATCTTCTCTGATTTAAATATCAGAAAAAAGTCACAATATTTAAGAAAGATAATGGAAGCTATCTTGTGATAAAATTTTATAAATTTCAGTATTCCTAAAAGAACTAATATATGGATAGTTTAATAATGCAATAATATTTTATAAATATACATATTAGATTTTATGAATAAGATTTTTAAAATAGGCTTTATGTACTTTTGTGTCTTGTATACAGAATAGGCAAGCTTCCACTTCCAAACAAATAAAAAGCTAAAAGGTTCCATCAAAGCAAGTGTGGTAAAACTAAACTTAGCTTTTATAATAAAAAGAGTGTCAAATTCAATTTCCCTTTCTACTACCCAGTAATTCTGAAATGTTTTGAAGTAGTACCAGGCTGCAGAGTAATGCAATCTGCAAAATATCACCAATATTTTCAAACATGTGGTAATGATTTTCCTTACACTTAAAAGTGGCCCCAATTCTAACAAGCACAGTTGCTTTAGTAAAAATGCTAACTTTGACAGGTTTGCTAGCCATTTTTTATTATGTCTAATGAAAGATCATTAACTTCTTCTAATACTTCAAAAGATCGCCACATATTGGGGAAGAGAGGTGTAGTAATCACTATAAATCCTTATTGCTCAAGCAAATAATGGATACATTAAACAAATACATTAATTACTTAGGTTACCTATATTTTAGATATTTATAATTTCAACAATTATTAATTCCAAAATCGTGAAACACATATTTGACTTTATGAGACATTATTAAAAAATCCTGTTCTCACAATGTTGACAATATGAAATATAGACTTTTATTTTGCAGAAAATAAACTCAAAATTAGAAACACACATAGTACTGACAGAGCATGAATTATTTCTCTTAAATTTTAGACAAATCTAAATTCTATCAAATTTGGAAATGCATTATAGTTTATATCAAAGTGTTACAAAAATAGATGAATTTGTACAGTAACATATGCATTAATGAAATAAAAGAATTTGAGAGGGAAATAATTGGGGTCTAGTATCGTGACTAAATTCTTTAGTTTGTTTCATAGAAACATAAAATGTATTTTATATAATTAATAACTGGAAGCATAAGAAAGTTGTGAAAATCTTTGTTTTGAAATGACACATTTGTTTTATATACTTTTATTCAGAACATGAAATAAAATGTTCAGTCACTGTAGAAAAATGTTTCATAACTAGAACACAGCAATGATTTAATAAGTTCTATGAAAAGTCCATTTGCATGAGATCAGCACCTAGCCTATAATGCGTAGTAATAGATTGTTGGCTTGATTTTATACCAGTTGACATCAGATTACAATACACTGAATAAATGTTAACCTATAATCCCTTTACTAAAAGCGAGCATTGTTTGTCTTCTCTTGTAGAGACCACATTGATTTTCTTTTATTGGATGCTCAACCACTGCATCTTAGATTGATTACTTTGAATTAAATGTGCAGAGAACATTTTTATTATTCTAAAACAGCAATCCTAACATTAAGAAGATGCACTTCCTCCCATCCCCTCTGTACTACAGAATGTATACTCAACCATAACATTTAGATTTCTTTAGTTTTCCCATTTTGTTTTAGGGCTGCTGTGATGCTGACCCGTACTCTGCCCCTGTGACCCTTAACCCAGACACATCTGACCAGTCAAGGCTCTGGGGGTGGCAAATTAATAGAAGCCCTGCTTGTTAATTGCATAAAAGAAAAGCCAAAGAATTCATCACCTCAGTCATGGCCATTGCTTTCCTTTGACCTCCTTCTCCCATAAGGCTTTTGCTGGTGGTCACATCTGTGGTTTTCCTATAGCCTACATATTTGCCATATAATTATTCAGCATCAAACCTTATTAATCAAATCGATGCTGTGTTTTAAATGGAAATTGCAGGATTAATACAAGCATTCATTTCATCCTGAAAATCTTGATGGCTTTAGCACATGAAATCCAATTGGAATATAAAAGAAGGGATGTAGAGACCTGATTGAATTAGGGGAGGCATGGTGCACATTAAATTACATATGCCAGCAGGGCTCCATGCTTTTATAGTAAAATACTGCTTCGGAGTCCATACGTCATATAACCTCTTGTGATTTTCTGATATTCACTGGCACTCTCAAGATAAGAACATAAAAGGTTTCCATATTTTTAAAGATGTTTAAAAAATATCCAATTTGTCTTCAATAGAAAAAACAATTTTCTATGACCATCTTATTGAATGTGAGAGATTATCACAAAAAAATACAGCTAAAACTGGTATATTTTCTATTAAATAGTGCTAGACATCTCTTCATGTAATGGGAAAAATAGGTGAATCTATAAAATCAACTTTTATTAAACCCCTTTCTTACTCCAAATGTCTTTACATAGTAGGTGGTCAATAAATATTATCACCTAATTAATAAAGAAAAAGCATTTTATATAGGGCATGGGAAACTATCTATGTTTATTTTACTGCGTTTGTTACAGAAAACACAATTTGAGATTGAGCCTTGGAAAAGAGTCACAGACAGACTGTTATTGACAAGTACCACAAAGATATCAGCAAAGCTCAATAGCTTATTCTTTGGGGTTAACCCTGACCTAGTGCAAGATTAGCACTAGCACATTAATAACCTAAGAAAATAGGTCAAATTATATTCTTTAATGCTTTAATTTGAACATTTTGGCACATTCTAAAACTTTCTCTTACAGAGGTTTGCTTATCTCAGTTTTTGTTTTTAATCTAGTGAGCATGAGAGAAATGTGTCTTTGTATTTATAGCCCTATTATGGATGTGGATATGCTGTTAGCACATTGATACACGACCATTTGGAAGGAATTTAAATATAATGCAAGTATAATAATCATAAAAAGATAAACAGTTATGAGATAATAAAGCAGTTTGGTTAAGAGAGTTCAGTAAAGGGTAATGGTAGTACCTTATGATGAGAAATTATCATAGAAGAAATTCCTTCCAGAATTTCCTGATTTGATGTAATTTAAAGGTTAGGCTTTGTCTCACTCAAAACAAGTCTAAACTTACTTTTGAGATTGGCCGTAATTATTATTTTTTTAACTAAAAAAGCAAAGGTCTTCCCACAAAGGTTTCTCATAATTTATATGTACCATTGTGTGAATTAGAAAAAAGTACTCCCTTTAGACAAGCACAGACTCTTGGATGTCCAGCATGGTCAGTTTTTGTGTTTAACCAAAATGGAAAAAGGAATATCTTGCCATGTACATGGAGTTTGAGCTAGATTTCATGCCTTCTTATGTGTCCTCGTACAGTCAACAACCTGAGCTACCATATGTGATAGATCTGCCTTCTACTACTACCCAAAGTCATATGAAAATCCTTGCTTACTTTTCATCATTTACCAATAGACCACGTTTAGTATTTAGTTCTAAAGAATAAATTTGAATTCAAATAAAATTTAGGAACAAACACAATAGGCAGAAAGTTCTGATTAAAGAGAGTTTTTCTATGGAATACATCCAAGTGTTAATTATCTGCCAGATTCTACTTAAGAATAAATGAGAGTCTTATCTATATGATTTTCTTGGGAAACTGTACAAGAATACTTTTGAAGGGCTCCTACCTATAGTAGTTCCTCTTAATCTGTACTATCATTCTGTAACAATAGTTCAAAGAATAGGGGTCTTTCTCTCTCCCTAAGTACATTTTAAAAGTTTTGAATAATGCATTTCTCTATACATTTCATCTCAACATGGGAAAAAGTTAGAAGATCTTATGGCAATGAATTTATGAAACTGCGTTTGACAATCATGAAAACAAACTGCTCTAGTATATTTTTTGATATACTTTTTTTTTTCTGTCTTTCTCTGCAGGCCAGAGGGTTGCTATATTTTCAGGTGGGTAGTGGGAAGTGTCTGACACAAATTCTTTCATTTTAATATGTCCTTTGAAAAATTAGATGATTTTACTTACCAAATTATATATATATATACTTCATAATCAGTTGTAAAAGATAATTAGTTGTAAAGTAAATCAGCTTAGAATCCAGAAGACTTTAATAATAAGTTGATACACAAATACTGTCAGGTGCGATCTGTTAATTAGAAACAAATAGTACCTCAGATCCTTTACTGTAATTAGCATCATTCACTCCACTGACCTGGAGTTTAGTTAATCTTGGAATAGACTCAGAGCTTATAGTTTTTATCAGGTTTCAAATAGGAGCTTAAAATAACATGAAAATCTTTAGGATGAATAAAATGTTAATCCAGCACAGCGGTTTTACCCGATTTTGGTATAATAATGCGTATGAATAAACTTAGGCATGTACAGTGTGTGTATATGTATGTGTTTATATAAGCATGTGCTCTCTTGTTCCAGAGAGGGGCAGTAGTAGTGGTTCTGTACAAGGTAGGTTCTCCAAGTAGTTCTCTTGATTTTTTCATGTTAAGGTTTAGAAAGCAAAATTTTTTAGAATCACCCCTTTAGCAAATAAAAGCAATGAATCTGTTTGATGTTGCTCTTCATTAATAAAAGGGCAAAACTTTTCTTTGTTTTACCGAGAAATCATTATTTGCCTACTTATAATGTTATTGTTAATATGAGAAAGGAGATCTGCTAAGTATGTATTTGATGTGTTAGAAATGTTTTAAAGATAGATGAATGCAGAAAACTGAAAATCGAACACCCAAAGTCTAAGATAACTTTTTCTAAGCCAGTCATGAAAATGATTCCCTCTGCATGCCAATAGAGCTAAATATTTTGTGTCTCATGAAGATGTACATTCTCTTTTCTGGAGTAAGCTAAAATTCATTCTCTCTTTTCCTAAGGTAAATGTAATTATTTGGTGTTTTTAAATTAGGAGAAATAGCACAGACCAGGAAAAATCTTGTACATTCCACTATAGCACATAATTAGGATCTGAAGAAAAATAATGCCTGCCTGACTTTATCATGTATAGAGCAGATTAAAGTGAAGACTATTAAATACTCAATGAGAAGAAAAAAAATCTTGTCAGTTTTTTTGGAGACAGATGTTCATAAAGTAGATAGGAGAACTTTGGGTGGCAAAAGGTATATAAATGACTTCTCCATGAGAACTCTCTCCATACAGTATAGTGAGAGACGCCATGAAACCACATAATAATACGTGAACATTTCTTAAAGTTGTACAATGGTCTAAAAGTATATATTAATATTCCTTTAGGTTTGGCAAGAAACCCATAGAGCGGAGGTATACATCACAATGAGCTCTAATTACATTGAGTTTACCTCTAATCTACTTTATTGTTGTAATTATTTGCTACCATTTGAGTGATGGAGAAATACTTTTTAATAACAGGGACTAATCCTATTTGGAAGAAGAATCAAATACTGTTCAAATTCATTTATATATGTTATCAACATATCTTGTTGAAGAAAAATTCTTTTAATACTGTATTAAGTTAGGTTATTTTCATATTACTTTTTAAAAAATTATGTGGATGTATGAAGAAGTGACTGTAAGCATTCACATAAAAATAGATAATAAATATCTAGGGAGATGGTTTTAAGAATCTGTACTTACATCTACACAACATTTTTCACCCTCAAGTTCAGTTTAAAACCAAGAGATTTAATTATCCAAGTTGTCAAACGATTGATTTTATTTTATGTTATTCTATTCAGTTACTTATTCTAAGATTGCGTAGCAATGATCTGATTTGATCCATTTACATATAGGTGAAAAACTGCAATTTCTGTTAAAATTTGGACGTATTTACTACATATGTTAGCTGAACTATCTCAACACTATGAATAGTACTTTTTACAATATGCAGTGCATATTTCAAGTTGATATTCTTCTCCACAACTGAAGAAAAACATCTCTTTTTTTAATATGAAGTGAATTTCTTTAACTTGTTAATGTATTGACTGGATAAGAAAGTAAATGATTTACATATTATTCTTATATACATATATGTTTATAGTAAAACAAAATACTGTTAAATAAATAACAGTTAAAGAATAATCTTTTTTTTTCTTAATGGTAGAGTACAGTGATAATGAAAAGCATGTTCTAAGTACAGTCACACAGATAACAAGCCATAAAGCAGAATTTGGTAAAATCATTCTGAAACAAAAAACTGATAAAAGCTAAACATTTTTCAAAGGATACATTTCCAATGTACAGATGATGCTTTATGCTTAACAAGAGCCTTTTAAAAAGTGTAAGTAATAGAGCTACTCATACTGTACACCTTGTTCAAGTCTCAATTGACTGTACACTGTGCAAGCACGAACAGTGCAAATGAACTCCGATGCTTTATAGGCATTGAGAGACCACAGTAATTGACAAGTACAGAGGACAAGATCTTTAATATGGATTTTTTAAAAAAAATTTAAGAAACAGAATTAAAGATAAATTTACCTATTTACTAATCTCTTTTGAAGTCAGTATTTACCAGGGAGCCAGACATTCTTTAATGAAGGCCCATCACACTAATAATGCACTCTATGCTTTTACCGTCCAAATAATGCCATAAACTAAAGATTCAGTGCAGGATGATATCCAACCTTGCACCAGCCCCTCAGATAGTTCAGGACATCTCAACAAACACTTGAAATGCTACCAAACCCAATCCGCCACTTCACATGATTTATGATGTCATTAATGTCAAGCTATCAGTGGACAAGAGTAAAAGAGACAACAGCAAAGCTGACTAAAAACAAATAGTTTTGATTAAACTCAAGGACGTTCGGTACAGCTTTCAGCAAAAAGGCATTCATCATTTCCGAAGCTGACCTTGTGTTTTTTTCCCTTCATTTTTTAAAAATCTTAAATGCAAACGTAACACATGTTAGTATTCTTGCAGACTCTGAACTGCGTTGTAGCTATGTCACTCTTAAAGACAAAATGAATGAAGTAAAAGATACAGCACCCTTTTCGATGGGGCTGATGGAGTAGTTAATTGACCCTTTTCCTTAAACTCTTCTGTCCCCTCTCCTTTTATTTCCCAGAAGAATTCTGTCATTCTCCTTCTAAATCATTTGCAAAGAGTAGGCTCATCTGTCTCTCCCCTCTCCTTTTTTTTATGCCATTTTTTTTTATTCAAAAGGACAAAATTGGATACCACAATAAAAATAAAAATGTATGTGAAGTAAATAAGAGAAGCAAATATTTTCATGTGAACATTTCTAACTAGGCTACACACCTGTTTTCTAGAAATATAGATTATTCCTCAGAGTATTAGTGTGCTTACATCTCTTGAAATAAGCAGGCATAATGCCCTTTTATCTGATGTGGGCTGTATTTCAAACATATCAATTCTCTTTTGAGCAAGAATTAAAATATAAAAATGTAAAGGGGAAACAAATAATATATCAGAGATTTTGTTCTTAGTCAACAACTAGTTGGACCATCATCTAAGAAAATTTTATTTCATGCCATTGTAAAAACTGCCATAACTCATTGAAATGACAGGAGAAAACTAATAGTTGAGGCTTTAAGAATGTATTTTAAAAATCTGTCAGTATCTCTCTTTTTTTTTTTTTTAAGGTAAGGTTTTCTACTCAAGTACAAATGTTAAACAGTGGTGCTCTCCCCGTATATTTCTGATATTGTTATGAGGATCTACGCTTCACATTCTTTTGTTTCAATAATTCTTTTATGTTGTTAGCATGGCACACTTCAAAACCATGAGGTTTTATTAGCAGGTATGGCTTTCACAGTCATTAATATAAATTAAATTTATATCTCAATAATAGAATAATGGTATTTTAATTATGGTATTTCAATTTTAACTATGTATATAGTTAAATAAAATTTTAAAAATCAGTATTTCTTAAGACAAGATGAAAGCTGTAATTTTTTTTTTTTTTAACGATTGGAACACTTTTTGAAATGTTGCCTATTTTTAGCTGGAATCATTTACTCATGTACACTTAAAACACTCCTCTCCAATTTAGGTATATTTACTCTGATTAAAAGTTCTGGTAAGATATTTTTTTTTAATAGGAAATAAGACAGACTGTTTTATAAGTATTAACTGTGCATGAGAACATTTGTAATATCACCCTTGGAGAATAATAAACAGATACTAGAGATTGAAATTCTGACATAGTTTACAGAACAATAATCCAAACATCTGTTATAATGACAAGGGATTTGAACAGAATAGAGAGTACATCGGAAAGCTATGCTACTTTTAGTACAGTTATAATGTTAAATCAAAGCATTGCAGCTCAAGGCGGCTTGCTGTTAATATAAACAATTTTCTACATATTCCTGGGCCACAAGCCAGATCTCAGGATTCAGTTACAAGCACAAGGTCAAGAGGGAATCAACAGTATAAAATTACTGTCTATGAATCAAAAGAATAAATGGATAATTAAATAAGAAAACAAATTTGAAGGTATATTCTCATTTAACTCATCAAATAAATTAGTCGAGAAACTATGTATGGAATTTGTTCCATACGTAGTATAAGCTTTAATGTATTTATTGATTAAACCTGAGCTATTAGCATTTCCATGAGTCAGGCTCACCCTACCATTTTTTTCTATATCTATATTTGATTTCCTAAGAAAATCCAATATCTAATCATAATCATGGAGATAAATATCTAGTCATAATATTATTCACAGAAGAAAATAAATGATGCTGAAAAATTTTACACTAATCATATATGCAAATTTCCTTAATCCTGAACTTCTAAGAGACACAACGTTGTGATGAGTGACTTGTGTTCTGGTGTTAAGTGATCTAAAATCTAGTTTCACTTTTATTAATATGATCTTAGCCACAGCATTTAGCACCTCTATTATCTAGTTTCCTGTAAAATTCGGATTATAGACTATTCAGTTAAATAGACTCTAAGACACTTTCTGGAATAGAAAAAAACACGCACAAAAACCAAAAACTGTGATATACGAACTTGATATATATGTGAAAAAGGATGACAATGGATCAAATCATTGAGATGAAAGTTTCTAATGAATTTCTCAGTCTAACAATATATCAGGTTTCTGTTATGAGTAAAAGTAATGTTAACATGTATTGACTAGAAAGACTATTTTTGGTTAGTAGCTATTTGAATTCCCTTCCTGTTATGTAGAGAAATATTTCTATAATCTTCAAATTTGAAAGAAAGAAAAATACTTGAAAAAATAATAAAAACTGAGGGAAAAGAAGGAATAATGTTTCCTTTTTATTCTTTTAAAAAGAGTAGAAATGTTATAAGTTCAAAACCTATGAAATTTCCTCTTCCCAGCAGACATTTTTGAAGGACCTGAAAAGTAAATGAAGATAAACTTCTCTGAAAGAGGAGTAGTCTTATGACATTGAAATAGGAAATGAAGGAGACAGAATTTGTCATAGAAAATCTTCTACATGAGTTTATCAAGTATGCCATCAGGTTAAACATCATTCTTCTAAATTATTCCATTCCAAATGAAGTCAACCTAACCCCCCACCTTAAAAATATGTCATAAAATGTAAGAAAATAAAAGTTTCATGATGGCTTAAATTGTTCTGAAATGTTGAAAAGAATATTAACTAGGATGATCTACCCGTTCTGGTAAAGATAAACAAATGCCAATCGTCCCCTCTCACTGAGTGTACTATCAAACCTGCACAAATTGCATGAACATCATTTGAGAACACTGAATAGTGAACATCAGCAAGGCTGAAAAGGGAGGAACTCCAGAATTTGAAGTACTGTAAACAAACAGTGAGTTTACCATTTTCTTCTTCCAGTATCTGTTGGCCTGATCACAAGGCAATCCAAAACCCAGAAGTGAGCACTATGCTTCACAAACAGAGATATCAAAGAGAAACCCTCTAATTCTGGTTTGAGAAGCAAAAAAGTAAACTTCTAAAGTTCAGAGAAAGTAGGAGGAAATCTCTTGACTTTTTTTCTCTATTTTTTCTCTATTTTATTGCACTTCATAATCAGGTGATCCTGCAGGCAAAAATCTGAGGCAGGGGAAACTTCCTTTCTCTTTAGTAGAGCTGCCATTTCCTAAGTGGGCAGTGCCAAACGGGTGATTTTTTTTTTTTTCCTATATCTCTCTGTCCTACCACATGGCCCTGGAATTAGTGCAGTCACAGAAGAGGACAGTTTTTAACTAGAGTACCAAAAGGTGAAACCCAGGGGAAAGCAAAGTACCAGTGATATTATACAGAGGAAATAGCTAGGGAAAGTAGCAATTTTGTTTATTAATTTTGGGTTAGACCCTGACCTATACAAATATGAATCTGTTTCTAATTAGCATGCCAAAGACTTTAAGAAGGAATAGATCTCTCATCAGGTCTCAAACTGATCACTGGGTCATGCATATGCATGACCAAAAAGAACATTGCAAGGGCTTTGAAAACTAAATTGACATTAGAAACACATCTTATAGAAAGCTAAAAGAAAGTGATCAACATTCTCATAGAATATAAATAAGACCCCAAATCTCATAATATAATATTCTAAATGAACACAATACAACAAAAATCACTTGGCATATGAATAACCACAAAAATCTCAACTGATGGGAAAATGAAATACCAATGAAAAGACAACAGAGATGTTGGAATTATCCCAATAGCAAGGACTTTAAAGCAGCATTGTCAAAATACTCCAACAGGCAATTTTGAACACTCTTGAATCAAAAATTAGAGCATTAAATATCAACAGATAATAGAAGATATAAAGAAGAAACACATATAAACATGTACATACCTGAATTATATGCACCTAAAAAGTATCAGTCGAAAATGGACAGAATTGAGGGAGAAATAGATGATTCGACAATGATAGGGGAGACTTTAATACTCCACTTTTAATAATAGATGAGAAACTAGTCAGATCTATAAGGAAATAGAAGACTTAAACAACATTATAAGACAACTGTCTATATCTAACACTCCTAACACACATCTTCAGAACTTTCCACAGAACAGCAGCAAATACATAATCTTGTCAAATGCATAAAGAATGGTTTCCAATATAGACTATATGCTAGACTTTAAAAAGAGTCTTAAAAATATAAAAGGTTAAAGAAAAGTTTTTAGTAATGTTAAACTTATTTCATTTTTCTTTTATGGACCATGATTTGGTGTTGTATCTCAAAATTCACCATCAACCTTAAAGTCATGCAGAATTTCTCCTGCATCCTCTTAGATGGCTTATAGTTTTCAATTTTACAGTTAAGTCTCTGATAAAATTTGATTTAATTTTTGTGTAATCTGTAAGAATGCATATACAGGAAAAAAAAATGGCATAGATGATAGAGGCTCTGTTGATCCCTCTGGCAACCAAATCAAAGTTGTGACTGAAACAAGGAGCAAGTAATGAGCAAAAATCGCCTGGGATCTAGATAAACAAGCCATACAACTAGAGAGAAATCTAAGAAATCACCCTGCAACAGGAGAAGGTAGGACAGGGAGAGGACGTGGGGCTGCCCAGTTTCAGTGGCTAAGTGAGACGGAGGCTGCGGCAATGGCAGATCTTAAAGGGGCCACATCTGCGAACAGATGTTCACGGTGATGGACCTGCTTGATCTGAGCACCAGTGCTGATTTGGCTGTGTGCAGGGAGCACCAGGGATTTACAGGGAGACATTATCAGAGTGAGGGTTGAGGAGAGACTTGCTTTGTACAGAAGTTCCAGTGGTATTCATTGTTCCCTGTTGCATCCTTCCCCTCCCAGTGTGCAGACACAGCGCCGTCATAGCCTTGACGTCATCAAACAGGATAACAGAAGTCTCTCCACCCAGAGGATTCCCTGAAACCCTGCCTCCTCCAACTTGCAGCCCCACCCAAGCCACATCCAGGTATTCTCTCAGTGAGTCGTGCTCCTTGCTGAGCAGCACCTAGACTCACACTGGAAGCAGCTGGCCTTAGTTTCTGGTGTGGCCTTTTGAGGCAACTATAAGCACAGCATCTATGGATGGCTTACTGAATCTTAACAGGTGGCCCTGGAGGGGTAGAGGCTTGGGATAAGTTGGCCTGCAACTGAACCCCTCTCAGGACTGTGCCACTGGATACCTACTTCACAAATTTACACTAATAAGACCGGGAGACTTAGGAGCTCTGCTTAGTACACAGAAACAGACATGGAAAGGCAGCCAAAAAGGGAAGACAAAGAAGCAGAAGCCATATGAAAGAACAGAACAGAGATTCAGGAATAATGGAGTCAAGAAATCTAACAGATGCAGAGTTCAAAACACTGGTTATAAAGATGCTTAATAAACTCTTGGGAAGTGTAGACAAATTCAGTGAGAACTTCAATGAAAAGATAAAAATATAAAAATGGAAATGAAAATTATAAAAGGGAACCAGTCTGAAATAAAGAACACATTATCTGAGATGAGAAGTATGTTAAATGAAATAAAGAACACATTATCTGAGATGAGAAGTATGTTAAATGGAATAAAGGAAAAAACAAAGTGAATAAAGAAAAGGATCAAATGCCCTACCTAGATGATGGGAAAGCCAAGGAGACTCAATCAGAATAGCAAGAGATAAGATGCCAAGACTATAAAAATAATTTAAGGAGCATATGGGACACTATTAACGGTCTAAATATCCATATGATCGGCGTAACAAGAAAATCAAAATGTTGAACAGCTGTTTGAAGAAATAATAATGGAAAACTTCCCTAACTTGATGAAGGAAATGGACATAAAACCCCAGGAAGCTCAGAGAATTCCAAAAATCAGGAATCCAAAGAGGCCTACACCAAGACACATCATTATCAAAATGCCAAAGGTTAAATACAAAGAAAGAATATTAAAAGCAGCAAGAGAAAACAGATAGTTACTTATAAGGGAAAACCTATAAGAAATGACAGCTGATTTCTCAAAAGAAACTATGCAGGACAGAAGGGCTTGACAAAAAAATATTCAATGTGATGAAGTCCCAGGATCTACAACCAAGAATATTTTATCCAGCAAAGCTATTACTTAGAGTTGAAGGACAGATAAGGAATTTCCCAGACACAAATAATCTAAAGGAATTTATCCACCAAGCCAGTATTATAGGAAATGTTGGAAGGACTTCTTTAAGAAGAAAAAACATGTATCAAAAACAGGAATAAAGAATGGTAACAACTACGTTCCTACCAATAAGTACCTCAAATGGAAAAGAATTAAGTGCTCCAACTAAAAGATAGAGTGACTGAAAGGATAAGAAAACAAGACCCCTGCATATACTGCCTACAAGAGACTCACTTCAGATTAAAAGACACACACAGACTAAAAGTAAGAGGATGGAAAAAGATATTGCTTTAATGGATCTAGAAGGTATTTAGGTGAGACAGAGAAAGATAAACACTATATGATTTCACTTATATGCAGATAAGGAATAAAAAGAACAAACTAATCAAAACCAGACTCATAGTGGACAATTTGGTGTCAGATGGGGTAGTGGGGCTAGAATAATGGGGTGAAGGGTTAAAGGAGTACAAATTAGTAGCTGATTGATGGTCACGGGGATGGGGGGCATGGCAAAGGGACTGCATTTAATATTAATCCGTTGGCTACATGGAGGGTCAGGGGAGGGAGGGAGCAATTGGGGGGATCGTTTTATGAACTATATAGATGTCTATCCAATGTACTGTATACTTGAAATAAATTAAAATAATTAAAAAAAAGAATGCATATGCATATCCAATGTTTTTAGGACCATTTGTTGAAAAAAAAAACCCTTTGATTTGTATTTGTCTCTTTGTCAAGATTTTTATGGTATATACAGATGCCAGTCTATTTCTGGGCTCTTTTTCATGTTCTGTTGACTTATATGCCTATTCTTCCATTTGTATCACAATGTCTTGATTATTGTCATTTTATAGTGAGTTTTGAAATATAATGTGAGACATCCAGCTTTGTGTTTTTTCAGTATTGTGTTAGCTGTTCTACAAAGTTTTGACTTTATAAATTTGAGAAACAATTTGTTGGTATATACAAAATATCTTGCTGGGATTTTGAATGGAATTGCATAGAATCTATATATCAAGTTGGGAAGCATTGATATTTTAACAATGTAGAGTCTTCCAATTTATAAGCATGGAAATATCTCTGTTTTTTTATTTCCTTCATTAGTATTTTGTTGTTTTTGACATACATATTCTATACATATTTTGTTATATTTATAACTATGAAATATGTTTTTTCAGGCTATTGTAAATTAATTTTTCAAATTGCAAATGTCAATTTCTCCTTGCTGGTATATAGAAAAATAATTGACTTTTAAATTTATCTGTATATTTTGTAAACTTGATATATTCACATATGTTCACTTATTAGTTCCAGACATTTATTTGGGTTTTCCCACATAGACAATTGTGCCATCTGCAAAAAAAAAAAGGGCAGTTTTATTTTTTTCCCATATGTATATCTTTTATTTATTTCTTGTTGCACTAGCTAGAGATGTGAAGTGTGATGTTAAAAAGGAGAAGTAAAAGAGAACTTCCTTTTCTTGTTCCTGATGTTAGGGGAACAGCATCCTATATTTCATTATTAGTTAAATTTTAGTTATAGATTTTTGCTAAGTGTACTCTATGAGTTGTGGAAGTTCTCTCTAATTTTCTAAGAATTTTTGTTGTGGCCATCCACAACAAAATTTTTTTTTCTGTGTTAACGAATATGATGTGACTTTTCTGTTAATACTGTAAGTTTCTTTGATTTTTGAATGTTAAATCAGCCTTGTTTAACTGGAATAAATTTCACTTAGCTGTGGTATACAATTCTTTTCATACAATGTTGGATTCTATTTTTTAATATTTTGTTGTGGGTTTTTACATGTATTAGAAACACTGGTCTGTGGTTTTCTTGTCTGTAATGTCTTACCTCATAAAATTAGTTAGGAAATGTTTCCTCTGCTTCTATTTCTAAAAGAAATTTTAAGAGTTAGTATAATTTTTTCCATAAATGTTCAGTGTGATTCACCAGTAAAACCATCATGGCCTAATAATTATGGTAATTAATTATTGATTTCTATTATTTTAAATTTTTAAAGAGTGTTTTAAGGCCTAGAATGTGGACTATATTGGCTCATGTTCCATGTGAACTTGAGAAGAATGTGTGCTCTACTTTTGCTCTGTGAAGCATTCTGTACATTGCAGTTAGATCAAGTTGACTGATAATGCTCTTCCAGTTATTATATCCCTACTGATATTCTGTCTGCTTGACCTGTCAATTACTGAAAGAGTTGTATTTAAGTCCGTAACTATATTGTATTTGTTTATTTATCCCTTTAGTTCTATCAGTGTTTGCTTTGTACATTTTCAAAATCTTTTAGGTGTAGACATACATAGAATCCTATGTCATCTTTGAAGATGGTCTATTTATTATTATGCAATGCCTGTCTTTATCTTTGGTAATATTCCTTGCTTTGAAGACTTCTTTGTCTGAAGTTACTATATAGCTACTCCAGTATATTTTTGCTTAGTGTTACTCTGATATACCTTTGTCCATCCCTTTATTTTTCATCTATGTGAGTCTTTATATTTGAAGCGGTTTCTTTTATACAACATAATATTGCCTCTAGTTTATATTTTTTGTTTACTCATTTAACTTCTATCTTTTAATTGGCATCTTTAGACCATTTATATTTTAAGTGATTATTAATATTGTCAGATTAAAATCTATCATATTTGTAACTGATATTTCATTGCATTTATTCATTGTTTCTTTCCTCCCTTTTTTCTGCTATCTCTGATTTTAATTAAGCATCTTATATGATTGATTCCATTTTATTTCCTTTCAGAACATATAAATAATACTTCTTTAAAAAATTTTAGTTATTGGTCTAGAGTTTAAAATATATATTTTAAATGAATATAAGTCAACCTTCAAATAATACTGTACTCCTTTATATGTAGTGCAGGTAACAAAGCATTCTCAATACTCTCTTTCTTTGTGGCATTGCTATCATGCATTTCACTATCTGTAGCCTATAGTTACCCAATACACTGTTTCTATACTTACTTTTAAAGAAACAGGAATTTTTTAGGTCAATTAAGAATAAGAAATATAAGATTTTGTTTGAACTTTTATTATTACTTCTCTAATGCTCTTCTTTTTTTATGTAGGTTTAAGTTTAAAATTTTATAATTTTTCCTCAGCATGAAGAACTTTTTAAATCTTTTTTATAAGGTTAGTCTTCTGGTGAGACATTTCCTCAGTTTCGTTTGTCAGTGAAAGTCTTTATTTCTCTATTTTGAAATATAACTTTGCTGGATATAGAATTGTAGGTAGGTTAGTTGGTTTTATTTCTTCTATATTTTAAATATTTGACTCTTTTTTTCTTCTTCCTCATACAGTTTCTAATGAGAAGTCACTTAATTCTTACCTTTGTTCTATAGGCAAGGCATTCTACCTTCACCTTTGTTTTGGGTTTTCTACCTTCGTTTCCTTTGTTTTGGGTTTTCTAAAGATTGATGATTAATACGCTTAGGTCTGGAATTTTTTGAAGCGTAGTATTTATTCTACTTGGGTTCTCTGAGCTTCTTGGAGCTTGGATTGCATTTGCATGAATTTTGGAAATTTCTCAGCCATTATTACTTCAAACATTTCTTCTGCTCTATTTTATCTTTCTACTGCTTCTGCTATTCCAATTTTCATTACGTTGAACCTTTTGAAATTGTATCAAAGATTTTAGGTGTTCTGTTTTCTTTTTTTAATTCTTTTTTTCCTTTTGCATTTTAGTTTAGAAAGTTTCTATTGACCTATCTTCCAGCTTTGTGATATTTTTCCCCTCAGCCATGTTGTGCCATCAAAAGCATTCTTTATTTCTGTTATTGTAGATTTTTTAAGCATTTCTTTTTGTTTCTTTCTTAGAGTGTTCATCTCTCTAGTTACATATCCTATCTCTTGCATGCTGTCTACTTTTTCCATTAGAGACTTTGACATATTAATCACAGTTATTTTAAATTCCTTGTCTGATAATTCTAACATCTGTGTCATATCTGAGTCTGATTCTGATGATTGCTTTTTCTGTTCATATTGTGGTTTTTTTCTTGCTTTTTAGCATGCCTAGTAGTTTTTCTTGAGGGCTGTAATGTTGGATTAGGTAATAGAAACTGAAGTAAATAGGACTTTAGTGTGAGGATTTATGGTAGTCTGGCTAAATAGGCTACTGTTTAATGTGCGCTGTAGCTACAAGAGCCAAAGTCTTCAAATTTCTGTAATATCCTTGTTTTTGTCTCCTCCCTTTGCTTTGGGGCTTCTCTTTGTTCTGAATACGGTCTCTAAATACAGTCTCTATCTTGCAGCTCTTTTAACTATAATTCTCTGTGATTATATTAGAGCCTTGTTGGTATCTTCCTGTAGTATGGAAGAGGGGAGTCTTCTATGTTCTTCATATTAAATTTTAATGATTTAGTAGGTCTATGTTTTGGGGCTGTGTCATTTACAGATGTTTTCTAGTGGCATCATTATCCCTTCGTTGTCCTCCATTCCTTTCCCTGTCTGCAGTGTTTATCATCTATTTCCTTGAAGCTCTGTGCCTGTGTTTTCTCTCCTTAGGTTAGATAGGAAGTTTAGAGAGTGCTGGAATAGGGATAAATTTCTTTCCTAAACTGGGATAAGGCTTTGGAGTTGAGCTCTGGCATTGCCCTTTCCCTGATATTAGGCCTTTGTTATGAAGAAGGCTTTTGCTAGAGTCAAGGAATCTTTCTTGAATCCTCACTATCAAAACCTGGTGGTATTATCTAAGGGGAAAAGCCCATGAAAGTGTGGGGGTCTTCATAAGACTGGAGCCCCCATAAGTTTTTCTCTTTATTGCTAGTTTAATCTAGTTTAACTTCCATCCATTCGTCAAAATTATCAATTGAACGTTTTTACCAGCTTATGGCTTCACTGACTTCTGCTTCATATTAGCACTCTCATGTGCTGTATCTCTCTGGATTCACCTTTCTAAACAGATTTGAGGTGGCAGTTTGTCTTATGACCTCAGTTCTGTGATGGGTCAAAACAAGTTATTAATATTCAGTTTTTCTAGATTTTTCTTGTTATAAAGATGGAGTGACAATTTCTAAATTTTTTACCTGTTAAAATATAACCGAAAGTCCGTTCTCTGCTTTTTCTCACTTTTATATATCACAATTTAATAAGATGTTTATTTTTTTTGTTGATTAATTAATTAATTGTCTTTCTCTCCAAATTGGCATGTAAGCTTTATGCAGGCAGGATTTTTTTGTCTTTTTATAAGATTTTTATTGATATATCATTATTAAAGTGTAGAATAGTCTCTAAGTCACAGTATTACACAATAATGTTTGTTGATTTAATGAGTTCATATTAATGATTTTAAAAATATATACTCAAAATCTAAAGTTGTCAAAGAATCCTGCATCCAATTAATATCTTTTTCATATTTCCTTTATATGCATTTCTCTGTCTGTAATGTTTTTGCTTATTGGCAAAACCCAAAGTGAATGCTCAAACACCTATAGAAAAACAATTGGTTTGATGGTGGTTGTTTCTGAGATAACTGATTTCAGAGATGAGAAATAATTCTCATCTCACAAACCAATTTAATAAATTAGTAGTAATTGCTTAGAAACCAGATTTTAAGTTCAGTGGAAAAAAATTCATGATTAATGAGATTTGCTTTTCTACTTAGTAGGAAGAAAAGTTGTAATACTCTTTCTCTGTAGGTGCTATCTCTGGCTATTTGCACTCAAACATTAATTAATTATTTCTAAATAGATGACAACATGGTTTACATAGGCTATTAGCTGTATACGTTCTAGTTTAGTCTAATTTCCAAAAACATATATGTATAAGTTATTCATTAATAATATATATTTATAGAAATGTCAACTTAATTTTAGTCCTTTTTTAAAATTGTAGTCCTTTTTAGCAAAAGAAACTTTTAATTTTTAGTAACAAATGATCTTTTTACTAATATGAGTAATCTTAATTTAGCCCATTTATGTTTAGCTTGTATTTTTCATTAGCTTGTCTATATTATATTTTCCATTTGAATCACATTTCTATTAACCTTGTGATATCAGATTCACTAGGATCAAATATAATCAATTTGAAAATTATTTGGATAGATTTGCTTTCTGGAAATTCAGAGCCACATTAAGTGGTTGGAATTTAACATCTTTATTCTAAACAGTAAGAATTTTTAACAACTGGCACTATTGAGTTAGTAAGAATAGTATCACTTAAATTCCTGGGAATGCCTACCAGATAGTATATCCAACCAAAATAACAAGGTGAGTTTTTGTCTCATATATTGGATAAAGTTGAAAAGAAATGTTTTCAGCATTGTGTTTTTTTCATATTAGTGCAACATTATCAATATTTTTTTCATATTGGTAAAATATTATCAATAAAATCATTTTGGCAAAGTTTTTAAATTTGATTTTTAAGTAAGGAAAGTATTGAAGAAATAGTCTCCATTTTTATTGCAGAATAAAAAATAATTAGTATTTTTTCTCCTTTTAAATGCCTTGACACAACACAATCTAGTTTCTCATCAATGGGACATTTATTATTTTCTGATGATTTGGGGTTTTTTAATTAAATTAATTGAAATTACTGGTACATTTTCAAAAATTGACAACCCTAAAATAACCTCAAAACAGTTGAATTCTAGGGAAATAAACATATTATATCTGAATTCAATGTAGATTTTATTTTCTAAAAGATAGAGATAAAGCACAGTGAGGGGCAACAGGATGTATAGACATTGATATATTTGAATTAGATCCAAGTCTGCTCGAGAAATTTCATCATTTTTATCCTATAGAATAGTTCAACATAATTGTTTAATATACTGCCCTTACCGTCTTTCAACACCAGGCCCTTTTTGGTTCCTTGGGCAGAATTTAAAGGCTTGAGAGTAAAGCATGAAGACAATTAGATCTGGTTATCAGTTCTATAATGTTTTAATGAAATTAGACATATTAAAGCCTAGATTAAGAAAAAAGAATTTTTCAATTTCAAAAGTCACTAGATTAGAGCTAATCTCTCTAGGTTGTCTAGGGATGAGCAAGACTTTCCTTTTCTTCTGTCTTGATTTGCTTTGCTTTCGTGCCATGGAGGTGTTAATTTTATTCCATCCAGTTTTTAAATGTTAATTGTGCATGTCAAAACAAAAATTTCCTCCTGGAGCTGGTTGTCATAAAAAAAAAATGTCATATCTAAAGAAACTGAAGCATGAACTCTAAAAGCTTTAGTTAGCTAAATGAATATTGACTAGCTGATACTACATATAATGAAAAAAGCTTTAATAAGGTCTCAGGTAATAATATGAAGAACTTCATCTCACTTACCAATGTTTTATCACATTTTAAAAATGTAAAGTTTAACTCTATTAAGATGGTCAGGCTGATCTGAAAGTATCTCTAATCTCCTGTTAGTTTACCAGATGGGCAATGACTAGAATAGAGTTAAATGCGCAATTCTCTTCATTGTGTGGAATTTGTGGTGATGATTAAAGTGCTAGAGCTTAAGCTTTCTAAGCTATTTCTTATGCGATATGGTGAAAACCAAAGGAAGTTACAACATTAAATGATTAAATCCAAGAGCAGTATCACTGACAAGCTCATCATACAACATTCATTTAACAGCAGTTTACAGAATATGTAATATGATGAGGAACAGGTCCAAGGAAGATAAGAAGCACCATTAACTGTTTGCCAAGGATTGTACTAAGCACTTTGCATGGACTATAGCATTTAATCTTCAAAAAAAAAACCTTGAGATAAGCATATTTTTATCATCCCCTTTGCACGTGTAAAACACTGAGGCTCGAAGAACTTCAGTGATTTACCCCTAGGGTCACGTGATTAGTAAATGAATAGACAAGATTTGATTCAATCCAGGCATAATTTACCCTCCTTGTTCTCAACTACAACAATATACTACAATATAGAAACATAACCAGGGGCAAAAGTTTAGGAGACATTTGAAATATAGTTCCCCATAACAGATGTTTAAGTCCTCTTGCCCTGATTTATTTATTTTTATTGCCGTTGCTGTGTAGATATAGACTACAGTATGCAGAATAAAGGCTCCCTAAAGATGTACTTGTCCTAATTACCAGAACCTGATATGTTACCTTACATAGCAAAAAGGGTCTTTGCTGATGTGATTAAGTTAAAAATCTTGAGATGGGAAAATTACCCTGGATTATCCCATGAGTTCAATGTAATCACAATGGTCCTTATAAAGTGAAAAAGCAGGCAGGAGAGTCACAGTGAATGAAGGTGAGAAGAACTGAACCTACCTTTGTGGTTTGAAGATAGAGGTAGAGAACTACAAGTCAAGGAATGCAAGCAACTTCTGGAAGCTTGAAAAGACAAGAAAACAGATTTTCCCCTAGAGCCTTTGTAAGGAATACAATTCTGCCAACAGTACGATTTTAGTCCCTTGAAAGCCATTTCAGAATTCTGACTTCCAGAACTGTAAGAAAATGTTTAGTATTGTTTTAAGTCACAAAGTTTCTGATAATTTGTTACAGTAGCAATAGGAAAAAAGTATATAGACCAAGACCAAAATCTTCCTTCTTTCCCTTCTTCCTCCTTTCCTCCCTCCCTCCCTCCCTCCCTCCTTCCCTCCCTCTTCACTACTTGGACTTCCTTCCTTCCTTCCTTCCTTCCTTCCTTCCTTCCTTCCTTCCTTCCTTCTTCCTTCCTTCCTTCCTTCCTTCCTCACTCTCTCTGTATTCCATAAAAGATTTGGCAACATATATGAGCAACATATACTCAGATGAAATTTATTTATAATCAACCAAGGTCTTTGAGAGCTATTAAAAGAATCTACTGTTGCATGCTATGAATCTCCTCTACCTGTCTAACATTCTCATTATTAGTTGGCAAAGGACGAATATACATTTCATCTTCCAATGCTAATTCTGATCAGAAAGTGATGTCATTTTGAAGAGCAGGTTTGAGAAAGATTCTGAAGCCATGTTGAGGCTCAGTAGGTAAAAGCACTATGGTTAATTATCAATGCAATGCAAATGTTTGGCATGAGCCCAGCAGAAGGGAGGCAATGCCATGTCCAGAAATAGACCAGAACTGGAGAGTCTCCTTAGAAATTTGAAGAAGAATTGATTCATTGGGAACAGTAGAAGTTCATAAAGAAGTTTGAAGATGTTGGGTAAGAGTTGAGGAAAAAGGTACCCAAAAGGACCAGTCTTGCCTTATTTCAAATATTTTTCTTGGAGATGATATTTCCTGGACCTCATGACTTGCTCAAGAATGTGCATTTCACAATGAATTGGAATAACGGCTTTTCATAGACTCCCAATGTTCTAGCAGACTGTGATCTATACACAGTAATAATTCCTTTAGCCTAGAGAGATTTATAGACTATGCAAAATCATGAATTGTTTTACTCCTCATTGCAGGTAATGAAAATACTCTCAGCAACTTTTTGTAGCTACGTAAGTATACCAAACTTAAATGGCACATGACCGAGGAAAAATTAAAGGTTAAGTGACATGATTATAAACTTTGAATTGTGTTTGATGAGCCCTACTTACATATCAGTTTAGAGATCTCCCTTCCTTATTCAAGAAAAAAATTCTTGAGAAAAATACTTGTTAGAATTATTTGTTAAATGTTCCATTTTATCATTACAGCAATGCCTCAGAACTAATTAGAGGAAAAGGTCAAAATACTAACTTTTGCTTGGAGTTCTCAATATAGATTGACCAAGAGCAATGTTTTCTATCTGTAATAGTTGGAAAGTTCATAGCTTTAGGAAATATTATGGTCTAGAATGCATTTATAAGCAACAGACATTTCTTCTCAAATATTAAATTCTGGTTTCATTTTTATTTACATATAACTTAGATATTTCCTTGAATTATTTTTATTTATTGTTTTTACTGAGATTTAACAAACCATTATCTTTAAGCATAGGGAAAAAATCTCTTCTCAATTACATGTTCATTTAAATTGAGTATAGTTATAATTATATACACTTGACAAAGGACATATTTACAACTAAGGCTTCTTTATATTAGTTGTGACATTAACTTACTATGGCCAACTTGGCATTTGAATCATGCATTAATTTAATACCAGATATGTGCTACAGTTGAAATAGTCATAGTATCAAAATGTTAGTAGGTATAAAATAAAGTATCTTTTTTATGCAATTAAATCTACTAATTAGCAATCCATTCATGATGAGTTTATGGCACACAAACCTGTCACCAATCAAATGTGCTGTCGTCAGGTTAAAAAGAAAAAAAGTAGTTTTATGAGTATTGAAAAAATACAGAGATTCCCAGAATATAATAATCATTTAAGACTCAGTCTAACACATAGGGAAGTAGAAAGAGAGCAATGTTTTAGGATTGATATACAGTGAACAGCTTTGCATGAAAAATTAAGATTCTTCTGAACCTACCTTAAATAAAGCATCCGGCACATGATAGAGATGGATCACTTGCTCTCATAAATCTGGCATTTAAACTGAACTAGTTATGAATATTCGTGACAGAAAGATTTAGCTATATGCCTCATCTCCCCACCAGTGACTAAATAATTAGTCTTTCAGTTAATCTTCATTACCATTGTCATCTTCCACCTTGTCCTTTGAAAACAAGATTGAAATAGAAGGATATCTAGAAATTTATATTGAGAAATATGAGGGCTGTAAGCCATTCATATGACAACGGTGCTTGGAAGAGACAGCAAAAGTTACTTCATCTAATCTATAGATACACCAATGTTAAATTGATTAAAATTTCAAAGGAGATTTTGGTTCATGGTAATGCTGATGAATAGTCCATAGACAGCAAAGGGTAAGATAAAATGCAGGCCAGGAGGAAGCACTAAATTGTCTTTCACATTCCTTATGCCTCTCTATTGTTTCTGCCCCCTGCCCTCCAACACATCAAGCCACTACTTCAGTCTTACAGCACAAATTCATTTCTGGATAGGAGTTTATATGATAAGAACTAAGAGCATGGATATGCTTTTAGGATTCCCTCATGAATTCTGTAAGAGAGCAAGAGAAACTGATTGAAAAACTTATCCTTCGTAGTGAAGTTCTCCATCACTGGGAGGACACCTTCATTTAAGCACTATTGACTGGTAAATCAAGTAGAAGTCCATTAATAGAAAAATAGACTAATCATAATACCATTTATTTTGTTTTAGCCAGGCACTTTGATCAGCTGTTACCTGATCTGTCCCACAATCCTGCCCTATAGTACCAGTCGCCTTTTTCAGATAAGGAAATTGAGTGAGGCATAAGAAGTAAAGTAATTTGTTCAAGGTAATTGCAAGTTTGTGGTAGAATAAGAACTTCAAACCATATCTGTAAGATTTCAAGCAAAAATTGTCAGATGATTTTACTTGTTTTTAGCATATCTCAATTCTTTTACTTTTTCATTTAATCAATGAGGGAGAAAGAGTAGTGAGAAAAATGAGTCTGTGCAGAGAAAAGAAAAAGTAAAGTGGGCAATTAAATAGATTTTATAAGAAAGATATAGTATTTTCTTAAGGTTAGATTATTTTTAATCTGCAATTATGCTGATAATAGCCATTTTATTCATTTAAAAAAATCTCTTTGGATGCTCTTCTGTCCAGAAAACACAAGTTTCTGTATAGACAAGTTGTATTGGTTTTAGCGCTTGTTTAACTGAAGCTATTGATAAAATACTATAGCTTCATCCATTTTTTTCACATTCATAGACAGATAGCTCTTTTTAGTAGGTCCTTTGGGATCACACTGCCTTCATTATTTGTTTGCAAGAGCACATAACCAGAAGCTTCATTGACATTCAACAAGAAGACATCTTCCCAGTGAAATTTAGAGAATTCACCTTTTTGTCAATAACAGATTTCAGGAATTTTTTTTTCAATATTCCTACATAACCTAAGCCACTTATTATTAGGTACTTTCTTTCAGGACCTAGTATCTAAATCAAACAAGAACGCTTGTATTGTCATCAAGCGATAAATTTATTTGTGAAAGAAAGAGTTGCTTTTTTTTTTGTTTTTCATTTAGGCATAAATAAATGCATTTTTCTTTCTGGACATGAATTAATTAATGCTTTTCTGTCCCAGACATCTACAGCACTAAAAGAATGTAAATTCAGTACTATCAATACAATTAACATTGAAAATGAAAGAGTTTGAAAAGAGAAAGTAGTCAGACAATAAATTTATAAACTTTATCATAAACTAATAAAATATATTGTGAGTTAAAAGGAAAAGAAAGCTGATTGGATTCCAGATTGAGTACATTCTAGTTATGCTGTTCTATCTTCTATGTTATCTTCCTGCCACTGTAAGTTGTTACAACTGAAATAGTTGGTTAATTTCAACACAAAAAATTTTCACTTTTTGAGTGCCCAATCTGGAAGAAATTGATGCCTTTGCTTAAAGATGCCTCTAAGTATGGAAGTGAAATTTCTTCTAATCAGGTTAGAACATTAATTAAGATCATTATGACTCAAATATTAGGAAGCGTTGACACCTGTTTTAGAGATGCATGTGCTTTGAAACTAAATAGAAATACAAAATCATAACAGCCTGATCTCTTTTCAAAAGTGAGACTTAGGAAAGCATACAGATATTTCTTAAAATATTGTTAACTCAAAATCTTCATTATTTTAGAACACCAGAGAGTACATAATTAGGTAAAATTTGTTCAGATCAGTGAGAGTAAATATGGGCTTTTTATCATTCTCTCACTGTGAGAAAGACTGATTTGAGTTTCCACTGATTCCAGAACTGACTATAAACTCATTCTGGAAAGTGTTTGCTATCTTCTCTGGAATCATATGCAGAAAAGTATATTTTATTACATTGTCAAAAATTTTCTTAGAAAGTATTTAAGAAAATTCTAAATAAAATTTATGTTTGTATTTGTCATTCGAATTTTGAAGATATAGTGTTCTGTATATGAGTCTCAAAAATGAACATTGCCTCTACCTGAGAAACGTAAATTCCTCCTCCTTTCTCATAAGGGCACGTAACTGGTTCCCATTTTGACTTAACCACTGGAAACTTCGGATCCAAATTTTAAGCAAGCATAATCATCTTAGATATACAGACCCTTATCATCAATATATCTTTATAATCTTTTCCTTGGTTCTGATTTTCTATTTTTCTTTTTATTAAATGCATTTTCCTAGAATTTGCTTCAAATCCTCTGTGTGAAAATGTGGAGTTATAAATAAATAAAAATTAACAAAGTGTGGTTAGGCTCAGTATTATTGGAGAGACTATATACTGTCCAATATAATATACTATTTTTTCAATGAAGATGTTCCCACTGAAAAAAAAAAGACCTTCAGTTCCAAGTGAACTTTCACATATTTAAAAGCTAGAAATCTAAAGCTCACACAATAAATATTACAATGAGATAACAATTGGAAGTTTCAAGGTTCTAGATCTCTACAACTAATACATTGGTCCTGTTTAGCCCCAATTTCCA
>NW_006436298.1:22562142-22632694 GCF_000325575.1 Pteropus alecto | reverse complement strand
TCAGCTCTTCATCCCTTTCACATTTCAGTTCCTTAAACTCACGTAGAGCTCTTGCTGTGAAAAATAGGCCAACTGAATTGTCATGTCTGTTCAAAACTGAAAATGACTTGTACTTTATAGTAGAATCTAGATGGTGGCAAAATATTATATAGAAGAACAAACAAATAACTTTCTATTTGGGGGAAGGAGAAAGGAAAACCTTGCAAATGTTCAGTTTTAAAAGTATGCAAGGATATAGACTTAAGAACAGTAAGATTTGTTATTCAAAGATTAATTTATTAAATTTAAGGAAGATATGTCATTCTTTTGTTTCAGATACATGCTTATTAAAATATTAAATATTGCCTTACCCATACTTTCAAACTCTGAACATATAGGTTCATGAGGAATATTCACCTCTAAAAGGATTTCTGTTTGTTTTTTTAAGGCAGTGGACTTCTTTTTTCTCCACTCAATAAAGGGAAATATTTCCTAAGTTTTCTTTTCCAAAGTTCTTCTAAAATAACAATTACTTAAGACACTAATGAGTATGACAGTGACTCATGACCTGAAAACCAGTCAGTGACAATCAGTATCTCACTATTTCATAAACTAAAGTTATATTCCTTTGAATCTTGCCAGAATTAAAAATTTAATATTGTGAATTCTTGCATCTGTGTGACCCACTTCCAAATGTCCTCAATGAGGTGACTATAATCTCTACTCTGCATGCATTTAAAAATATACAGGTAAGAATTGTTATTGAATTTTTCCTAGTTGTGTTTTAAACTAAAATTATTTTTTTAAAAAAAGAATAGCTAGAGCAATCAGGCAAGAAAAAGAAATAAAAGCCATCCAAATAGGGAATGAAGTCAAATTGTAACTTTTTGAAGGTAACATGATTCTCTCTACAGAAAACTCTAAAGACTCCACCAAAAAAGCTATTAGAAACAATAAACAAGTACAGTAAGGTTGAAAGATACAAAAATCAATGTACAAAAATCCATTTCATTCCTATACAATAACAACAAAATTTCAGAAAAAGAAATGGAAAAAAAATTTTTTTTGCAATTGCAACAACAACAACAAAATACCTAGGAATAAACTTAACAAAGCATGTGAAGGACCTATACACTGAAAACTACAAGACATTATTAAAATAAATCAAAGAAGACACAAAGCAATGAAAAGATACTCAGTATTCATGGACTGGAAAAATCAACATAGTTAAAATGGCCATATTATCCAAAGCAATATACAGATTTAATTCAATCCATAAGAAAAATAGAATGAAAAATCATCAGATTTGTATGGAATCACAAAAGAATCTGAATATCCAAAGCAATCCTGACAAAAAAGAACAAGGCCAAAGTTATTACACTCCTGATTTCAAATTATACTGCAAAGTGCCAATAATCAAAACAGAGTGGTATTGGCAGAAAAACAGACACACAAAACAATAGAACAGAATTGAGAGTCCAGAAAATAAACCCACATATATATGGGAAATAGTTTTTAACTAAAGAGCCAAAAATATACAATGGAGAAAATAAAGCCTTCTCAATAAATGGTGCTGGGAAAATTGGAAAGCCACATGCAAAAGAATGAAACTAAACTGATATCTGTCACCATATATTTACTCAGATTTACTCAAAATGGATCAAAAGCCTAAAAATAAGACCTGAAACAGTATATTGCATAGAAGAATACATAGATACGAAACTCTTGGACCTTGGATTTAGAGAGGATTTTGTGAATTTGATCTTAAAGGCAAGGGAAGTAAAAACAAAAATAAAATAATTGAATTGGACTATATCAAACTAAAAGCTTTTGCACAGCAAAGGTAATCACTGACAAAACAAAGAGGTACCAACTGAATAGGAGAAGATATTTGTAAACAGCACCTCCGATTAGGGCCTAATATCCAAAATATGCAAAGAACTCATACAACTCAACAACAAAAAAGCAAAAAATTCAATTAAAAACCAAAGGACCTGAACAGATTCCTAAGAAGACATAAAAACGGCCAACAGATTTATGAAAAGATGCTCAACTTTGTATTTTGAAATACAAATCAAAACCAAACCACAAGCGAGATGCCACCTCATACCTATTAGAATGGCTATCATAGACAAGGCAAATACTAACAAGTGTTGAAGAAGTTATGGGATAAAGGAACTCTCATACACTGATGGTAAGATATAAAATTGGTACAGCCATTGTGGAACACAGTTTAAAGTTTCCTCAAAAACTTAATACTAGAATTACCATTTGACCCAGCAATCCCTCTTCTTGGTATCTATGCCCCCAAATTTAGAAACATTTATCTTTAAAGATATATGCACCCTGATGTTCATAGCAGCATTATTCTCAGTGGCCAAGATGTGGAAACAACCAAAGTACCCTTTCATAGATTATTGGATAAAGATGATGTGGTATATGTATACAATGGAAGATTACTCAACCATAAGAAAAGATGAAATACTGCCATTTGTGACAACAGGAATAGATCTTGAGATTATCATGCTAAGCGAAATAAGTCATATAGGAAAAGTTGAGAACCATGTGATTTCAGTCATATGTGGGATATAAAACAGAAAGCAACACATAAACAAGACAAACAAAAACTAATAGACATGGCAATTTAGTGGTTACCAGAGGGAAAAGAGAAAGGAGAGGAGGTAGATAAGGGTAAAGGTGGTCAAATATATGTTGATAGACGGAGATTTGACTGGGTGCTGAACACACATGCAATAGACATATGACATATTACTGAATTGTACACTTGAAACCTATATAATTTTATTAACCAGTGTCACCCTGATAAATTTAATATAAAATAAATAAAGAGAATAATCAAAGTTAAAGAGATGTAAAATAGAAAATTGGTTGCCAGACATTAGGGAAGATGGAATGGGTATGATTATAAAGAAGTATCATGAAGAATTTCATTATGATGATGAAATGATCCTGCATCTTGATTGTAGGGGTGGTTAAAAGATATATACATGTGGTAACATCATAGAACTACACGTTAATGATGCAAAAATGAGTGAATTCAAAAATGGATAAAATCGGACTAAGATCTGAAGTCTAGTTAATTTAATTGTAACAATAGATTTCTGGTTTTGATAATGCACTGTGGTTACATAAGATATTACCACTGGGAAAGCTAAATGATGGATCCTCAGGACATCTCTATATTTAGTTTGCAACTTCATGTGAGTATAAATTATTTTAAAATAGAAAAGTGTATTTTCTTAAAGGGTAATCAAATTAGCTGAAAGTGGGACAGGTTTTATTGATTTTGTTTTCAGTAAATAGCCACCTAATACATAACAAGAAAATAAAGTTATGTATCAAGCAGAAATAAGTACATAAAGAAATCATACTTAAGTATTTTTGAAATTTATTTCCTACATTTTGATTTTAATGTGATATTATAATTAAATAAAAGTTTATATTTGGTGTTTTGCTATTATCTTGTGACAGAAAATAGCATATTCCATTCACTAATCTATTAATTAGATGTTTAAGACCACTTCAAATGTGCTATCATTGTTTTTAAAGAAAGCGAAAGAATACCCAGAGACTCTATTCAACAGTTTCTCAAAAACACTGCCTGCCTATTTCCATACCACTTTAGTGTATGATAACATAATTTACAGAGAATACAATGCCTTCTCTATATACTTTATGACAATAAATAGGTAATATTTATTGAATATTCTTTATGTTAACAAGAACAGTGCTAAAAAGCTTATAATTAGTTTCATTTAATATCTATTCTCACACAATGAGGTAGGTTATTATTAATCCAGTTTTTAAAGATTGACCTAAATATGCCTGAGGTTTTCTTTCTAAATATGGTATTGCTGGATATTGATTAGAAAATTCTAAATGTTTACCATTAGTTTGTATCTACTGAAGTATAAACTTTGATTTTAGACCCAGATTGTTTATTCTGAAATCCTCATCTTATCAGGCTAGCCATAGTACTGCAATTTTTTAAAGTTCTCTAGATTTACCACTAAATTCAACTCATCGAGTTCTTCCCAATCATCAGTGACCATAATACATCAGCACAGATTGCATGTAAACTCTCAGAATGAAGTGCTATTGACAGTGTCAGATGCCAGAGAAGGGATATTCCTCATCTACTAGTTGAAATTTCTGTTTTTCCATTAAGAGCCCAACGGGATTTACACAATTGCCCCAGTTTATAAAAAGCAGTTTATGAATCTAGTTTTCAGGTGGATAATGATATCCCAATTCAGTTTTGCATGATTAAGGCAGGTTTTAAAACACAAAACGGAAGAAAGTAAACACTCCTCCTAAACTACAAATATGCAGATTATTAAAATTATAAAAAGATGATAATGAAATGGTGATGATGATGATGATATACAAAGGATTGATTTACTTTAGGTAAGAAATTTGATTCACCTATAGATTCTATATAAACTGGGCTTTTGTGGTTGATTTGAAAGCACGACACAAAACATATGGCGACTAATTAAATCATGCTGTTTCTTATAATTGTTTAACATCAACTCATCTTTTCAAAAGTAAATTTTCATAAGTTTAGCTCTTTAAAGTTTCCTGAGAGCTAGAACTGTATGATTTACATTCACATGGTAAGCTCTTAGCACATAGGAGACCCAGTAAGTATGTGATGGATTGATGTTTGGAGACAAGAAATGTAACCAATTAAAAAACCCACTATAATACGTCAAACCCATTCAAATAAAACTGAATCATTGTATCCCTTCAAATGGCCACTGATGTTAAGAAAATTCTTTATTCACATTTCTATTGTTATATGTTTCTAAATGGTATATTGTATTATATAGGATAACCTCTATAAATCATTATAAATATGTTTTAAATATAAGTATATTTATTCAACTTATTCTCATCCAAATACTCAAAGTTTTAATAAAATTATTATGATTAAAATTATAATATCAGCCAGGCTAAAACAATAAATGGTGTTTGGGTCAAATATATGTTGGTATAAAACTTTCCTGATTCTTTCTAATGCTTATAATAAAAGGGGTGATAATCTATATGCCAGCTTGCAGTCTTTTTTTATAGAGCATACATAATAGACATTTTCTTCTTTAGCATAGTACTACATCACCATTTTTGGTAGACTATAATATTTCATTGTATAAGTATGCCATAATCAAGTTATTTTTCTAATTTCAAGCTTAAAATGTGTGTACACATATCTTTACATGCTGATTTAATTATGTATAAATGAAATTCATATAACAAAATTTTGAGTTAGAGTTCAAAATTAATATATGTAAAAATATATAAATTCAGTTTACCCTTGAACAACTTGGGTTTCAGCTGTGCAGGTCCACTTATACACAGATTTTTTTTCAATAAATATACAGTTGGCCCTCCATATCTTCAATTTTGCATCTGTGGATTAAACAGCAGATCAAAACCAGTATTTTTGATTTGAGATTGGGAATCCATGGATGCGAAGGGCTGACTATATGCACTGTTCCATGTCATTTCATATGAGGGACTCGAGCATCTGCTGATTTGAGTGTCCTCATGAGGTCTTAGAATAAATTCCCTGCTGAAACCGTCATTAACTCAACTGTAGTTAAAATTTTTGGGAATCGAAGTTTTATGTGGATTTTTGACTGCATAGCAATCAGTGCCCCTAACCCCTGCATTGTTCAAGGGTCAGTTTTATATGTATATCTATCTATCTATCTATCTATCATCTATCTATCATCTATCTATCTATCATCTATCATCTCTATCATCTACCTATCATCTATCTATCATCTATCTTGTTTTTCAATTAGATTTGACATTCAATATTATTTTATATTAGTTTCTGGTATACAGAATAGTGATTAGACATTTATATAATTTACAAAGTGATTCCTTGGATAGTACCCACCTGACACTATACATAGTTATCACAATGTTATTGACTATATTCCCTGTGCTGTACTTCACATCCCCGTGACTATTTCACTACCAATTTACACTTCTTAATCCCTTCATCTTTACAACTAGCCTCCCCATACCCCTCCCCCCAACTCTCTCCCACTGGCAATCACCAATTTGTTCTCTGTATCAATGAGTCTGGTTCATTTTGTTCATTTAATTTGTTAAATTCCACATATTTGTGAAATCATATGACATTTTTCTTTTTCTGTCTGACTTATTTCACTTAGCATAATACCCTCCAGGTTTATCTATGTTGTTACAAATGGTAAGATTTCATTTTTTTATGACTGAATAATATTTCATTGTATACATGTACCACTTCTTTATCCAATTGTGTATTGATGGGTGCTTAGGTTGCTTTTATATCTTGGACATTGTAAATAGTGTTGCAGTGAACATATGGTGTGCATATATCATTTTGAATTAGTAGTTTGGTTTTCTTCAGATAAATACCCAGAAATGAATTGCTGGGTAATGAGGTAGTTCTCTTTTTAATTCTTAGAAGAACCTCAAGCTGTTTTCCAGAGTGGCTGCACCAATTTGCAATCCCACCAACATTATACAAGGGTTCCCTTTTCTCCACATGCTTTCCAATACTTGTTTTGATTTGTTGATGATAGTCATTCTGACAGGTGTGAGGTGATATCTCATTGTGGTTTCAATTTGCATTTCTCTTATGAGTAGTGACATTGAGCATCTTTTCATATGTCTATTGGCCATCTGTATGTCCTTTCTGGAGAAATGCCTATTCAGGTTCTCTGCCCATTTTTTAATTGAATTGGGTGTGTGTGGGGGGGGGGGTATATAATTCTTTATAAATTTTGGATATTAACCCCTTATCAGATGTGTCACTGGCAAATATCTTCTCCTATTCAGTAGGTTGTTTTTTCATTCTGTTGATGGTTTCCTTTGCTGGGCAAAAACTTTTTAGTTTGATGTATTTTTTCTCTTGTTTCCCTTTCCCAAGAAAATATATTCAAAAAGAAATTACCGTTAGCAATATCAGAGAGTTTACTGCCTATGTTTTCTTTTAGAAGTTTTATGGTTTTGGGTCTTATATTTAAGTCTTTAATCATTTTGGGTCTGTTCTTGTATATGATATAAAAAGGTGGTCCAGTTTCTTTCTTTCTTTCTTTTTTTTTTTTTTTGCATGTATCTGTCCAATTTTCCCAGTACCGTCTATTGAAGAGACCTGTCTTTACTCCATTGTATATTCTTGCCTCCTTTGTTATTGTTAAGTGAATGTGTAGTCTTGGATTTATTTCTGGGCTCTCTGTTCTCTATTGATCAGTATATCTGTTTTTATGCCAGTGCCATGTTGTTTTGATTACTGTAGCCTTGTAGTATATTTTGATATCAGATAGTGTGATGCTTCCAACTTTGTTCTTCTTTCTCAAGATTGCTGTGGCTATTCGGGGTCCTTTATGGTTCCATATACATTTTAGGATTATTTATTCTAGCTCTCTGTAAAATGCCATTGGTATTTTGATAGGGATTGCATTGAATCTATAGATTGCTTTGAATACTATGTCCATTTTAATGATGTTGATTCTTCCTATCCATGAATGAGAGATATCCTTCCATTTATTTGTATCTTCTTCAATTTCTTATTTTTTTTCAATGAAGTAATCTTCTGATCATAAGTTTTTACTTCCTTGGTTAAATTTTTTTCTAGGTATTTTATTGTCTTTGATGCAATTTTAAATGAGATCGTTTGCTTAATTTTTCTTTCTGATAGTTCATTATTAATGTATGAAAATGCAACCAATTTCTGAATACTAAATTTGTGTCCTGCTACTTTACTAATTTATTTATTAGTTCTAATAGTTTTTTGTGTGTGAAATCTTTAGGGTTCTCTTTATATGGTATCATATTATCTACTTCTTCCTTTCTAATTTGGATGACGTTTTCTTTCTTTTTTTTTGTCTAATTACTGTGGCTAGGACTTCCAATGCTAAGTTGAATAAAAGTGGTGAAAGTGGACATCCTTGTTTCATTCCTGATGTTAAGGAAAATGCTTTTAGCTTTTCCCTGTTGAGTATGATGTTAGTTGTGGATTTGTCATATATGACTTTTATTATGTTGAAGTATTTTCCCACTATTCCAACTTTGCTGAGAGTTTTTATTATAAATGGATGCTATATTCTGTCAATTTTTCTTCATATGTTGATATAATCATATGATTTTTATCTTTCAATTTATTAATGTAGTATATCAATCTATTGATTTGTGGATATTGAACCAACTTTGCATCCCAAGAATAAATTAAACTCGATTCTGGTGTGTGATCTTTTAATGTCTTGTTGAATTCCGTTTGCTAATATTTTGTTGAGGATTTTTGCATCTATGTTCATCAGGGATATAAGTGTATAATTTTGGTTTTTTGTAATGTCTTTGTCTAGTTTGGGAATCAGGGTAATGGTAGTCTCATAAAATGAGCTTGGAAGCCTTCCTTGCTCTTGAATATTTTGAAATAGTTTGAGAAGAATAGGTGTTAATTCTTTAA
The DNA here is from genome assembly GCF_000325575.1 of Pteropus alecto. Lineage (NCBI taxonomy): Eukaryota > Metazoa > Chordata > Mammalia > Chiroptera > Pteropodidae > Pteropus > Pteropus alecto. The sequence goes on along the minus strand of NW_006436298.1, from coordinate 22,624,227 downwards.
ATGTTTGGTAAAATTTACTTGTGAAGCCATCCAGTCAAGGATTTCTGTTTGTTGGGAGTTTTTTGATTCCTGGTTCAATTTCATTGGTAGTAATTGGTCGGTTCAGATTTTCTGTTTCTTCTTGACTCAGTCTCAGAAAATTGTTGTTTCTACGACTTTATTCATTGCTTCCAGATTGTCTAATTTGCTGGTATCTAATTTCTTCTAGGTTTTTTTTTACACTTTGTATTTCTGTATCTCCTCTTTCACCTTTGATTTTATTTATTTGGATCCTTTTTTCTTGATGAGTCTGGTTAAATGTTTATCAATTTTGTTTATTTTTTCAAAGAACCAGCTTTTATTTTCATTGATCTTTTGTGTTGTTATGTTAGATTCTATTTTGTTTATTTCCACTCTGATCTTAATTATTTTCTTCCTTCTACTCACTTTGGGCTTTGTTTGCTATTCCTTTTTCTAGTTCCTTTAAGTGTAAGATTATATTGTTTATTTGAGATTTTTCTGTTTCTTAAGGTAGGTATGTATTGCTATAAATTTCCCTCTTAGAACTACTTTCAGTGTGTCCCATAGGTTTTGGGTCATTGTGTTTATGTGTTTTTTTAAGAAAAGTTTTTAATTTGTTATTCAATTCCAATATAGTTATTCTGGAAATAAAATATTAGGCAGATATACTAAATTGAAAATTATTATGTACAAAACCCACTGTCATTACCAATAAAACATTTAAAATAAGCTGTCTAGATTGATTTTTTTTATAGGAGCAACAGCATTTACAGAAGCAATAGCAAAGACTCTACCTAATCCCCCTCTCATAACAAATGATTAAGGTATATAGAAAATTACTACACCTTGAGAAAATATACCAATTGAATAGATGAAACATCATCACTGAAAATTAATCGCATTATAAGGAATAATTAATTTTAAGAAATCTAAAATTTAAAGACATTAAAATTTCTTTATTATTCTTGTTGTGTGTCAACAAATAGGAAAAATGTAGTCAAACCCAAATGAGCAGAAAAAGGAGAAAGTTGGGAATACAGAGTGAATATGTTAGGAAAAAAATTTAAAGTAAGACTGGGTAATCAGTGTTCTTATTGCTATAACCTCTACCACCTTCTCTTAATATCAAAGTAAAATTGTAGAAATGATTATGTGCTTTAAAAATGAAAGGAGTTTTTTTCTTTGGATCAGTTTATACTTTGAGTCAATAATATATGCAACATATTCAATGAAATGAAATTCTTTTCATACCTTTCTTGTGATCACAGGCATAGATCCATAAGTAATAATCCAGAATAATTGAATTGATCTCTCCACTAGTTTTTTCGCCCTTTTTTTTTTTTTCAATAAGCTCCAGAAGACAATCTTGGATTAGCTCAACATGCCCAAGTAAACACTCTTACCTATTCCCATATGACAGCATTTCTCTTTTGAGGATCTTCTCCAGTAGTACATCAGAATATTTCAGGGTTCCCTAGTGAACAAGAACCTGTGGTAATCTATGGTCAGCAAACATGTTGATGCTGGAGTTGTTATGTAAAGCAGTTGTCTCCTTTTCCCTCTAAAACTCTCCAGGTACATGCCACAAGGATTTGGGCCCATTTGTAAAAAGAAATTCTTTTCACCCACAGACATTCACTCCGATGGAGGGACAGCAGCTGGGGAGGTGCCAGAGACATACAGAGAAAGACTGAGTTGTATGCCTTCAGGGTGAGGCCTGCAGGGACAGCTGCCGTTACCCCTATGTTGAGCCTTCCTCCAGTGTGGCCTATAGGCAGGCACTGTCTTGCCTGTGTTGAGCCCTCCTCCCAGAGGGCCTGTGTTTTCATTTTCATTAGTTTCAGGATATCTTTTGATTTTTTTCCTTTATTTCATTGTTAACCCATTCATTGTTTAGTAGCATGTTATTTAGCCTCCGTGGGTTTATGTGTTTTTCAATTTTTTTCTTGTAATTCATTTCTAGTTTCATACCATTGTGGTTGGAGAAGATGGTTGATATGATTTCAGTCTTTTAAAATTTATTGAGACTTGTTTCATGGCCTAACATGTGGTCTGTCTCAGAAAATGTTTCATTTGCACTTGAGAAGAATTTACATTCTGTTGCTGTGGGGTGAAATGCTTTAAAAATATCAATTAAATCCATCTAGTTTAGTGCATCATTTTGGGCTGTTGTTTCCTTGTTGATTTTCTGTCGGAAAGATCTGTCCATTGATGTCAGTGGGATGTTAAAGTCCTCTACTATTACTGTATTACTGTCAACTTCTCCCTTTATGTTGGTCAATATTTGCTTTATATATTTAGGTGCTCCTTTGTTGGGTGCATAAATGTTCAGTAGGGTTATATCCTCTTGTTGAATCGATCTCTTTTTCACTATATAATGTTCTTCTTTGTCTCTTATATAGCCTTTGTTTAAAGTCTATTTTGTCTGATATAATTATTGCTACTCCAACTATTTTTAAATTTCCATTTGCATGAAATATCTTTCTCTATCCTTTTACTATTAGTCTGTGTGTGTCATTTGATCTGAAGTGGATCTCTTATAGACAGTATATGTATGGATCTTGTTTACTTATCCATTCAGCTGTCCTATGTCTTTTGATTGAAGCATTTAATCGTTACATTTAAAGTGCTTATTGATAGGTACATATTTATCATCATTTTATTATTCATATTTATATTCTTTCTCCCACATCTTTTTCTTAAAAATGTCCCTTTAACATTTCTTGTAATACTGACTTGGTGGTGGTGAATTCCTTTAGTTTTTTCCTGTCTGGGAAGTTCTTTATCTCATTTTCAATTTTAGTTGATAGCCTTGCTGGGTAGAGCAATCTTGGTGGTAGGTCCTTGCTTTTCATCATTTTAAATATTTCATGCCAATACCTTCTGGCTCGCAAAGTTTCTGTTGAGAAATCAGCTGATTATCTTATGAGAATTCCCTTGTAAGTAACTAGCTGCTTTTAGGATTCTCTTATTGTCGTTAACCTTTGACATTTCAATTATGATGTGTCTTGTGTGGGTCTCTTTGGTTTCATCTTGTTTGGGACTCTGAGTTTCTTGGCCTTGTATGTCTACTTTGTTCGTCAGTTTAGGGAAATTTTTAGTCTTTTTTTTTTTCTATCCCTTTTTCTCATCTCCTTCTGGTCCTCCTATGATATGAATGTTGTTATGCTTGATATTGTCCCAGTGGTCCCTAATCTATCCTCATTTTTTCTTTTGATTCTTTTTTCTTGTTGCTGTTCTGATTGGGTGTTTTCTGCTACTTTGTGTTCTAAATTGCTGATTTGATCATCTGCTTCATCTAATCTGTTATTGATTTCTTCTAGAGTATTCTTCATTTCAGTTTTATTGTAGTCTTCATTTCTGACGAGTTCTTTTTTATGGTTTCTATGTTCTTTTTTATGCCTACTCTCTCTTTTTTAAAGTTCTCATTGAGCTCATCTATTCTTCCTCTAAGTTCGTTGAGCAATTTATAACCAGTGTTTTGAACTCTGTCTCCAATAGGTTGATTGCCTCCATTTCATTTAGTTCTTTTTTTGGATTTTCATCCTGCTCTTTTATTTGGCACATTTTTTTTTTTTTTTGTCTTCTCATTTTGGCTGCGTCTCTGTTTGTTTCTATGTATTAGGTAAATTTGCAACATCTCCCAGTTTTTGCTGGGTGGCCTTTTGCAGTAGGTCCTCTGTGTGGCCCAGTGGTGCAGTCTCCATGATCACTTGTGCCAGTTGCTCCAGGACTGTCCCTTCTTTGTATGAGTTGTGTGTGCCTTTCTGTTGGAGTTGAATCTTGATTGCTATTGTCACGTCAGTGATTGGGATTGACTCTCAGCCTGATGGGCTATGTGGATTGGCTACGCCCATAGCATATGAGCTGCTGTGTGGGGGCTGACTCCAGGGAGTGGGATCCCAGCACACTTGTGTGCCTGTTGAGACCACCCTTTTGGTACACTGCTTGTGAAACAAATCAGGTGGTACTCTGTTGTGATCTAAGCCAACTTCTGGGTATGTTGGTTCTAAGGCCCTTTGAGAGTCTCTCATGTAAGCCAAGGTCAGTTGCTACTTGTGACCACCCAGGGCTCCCTGGTAGAAGCTACAAAGCTATTTGCAATCAGTTGCTGCCTTTGCTGGACCTGGAGTCACATGCGAGAGGCCACACTGTGAACTGAGGCTAACTACCACCAGTACTGGGCCTGGGAGAGCTTAGAAAAAAGTTCTAGGCACCCTAAGTCCTGACACTGCCTGCTGCCTTCCCGTAAGGTTCATCAGCTGAAAGAGACTTGGGTGGGAGATAAGTAGGGTGAAGTGGAGTATTGGGGAGTCACCATGGGGCAAGTTGTATTCTCTAGGTTAGTGCAAATACAATTTTGATGCCAGTGCTGAGCCTGTAGCCACTCACAAAAGTCTCAGATCCCATTGAGGCCAGCTGCTGCTTGCCTCAGGCCCACAGATCCCCAAGATTTGTTTAAGAATACTGCAGATCATGCTGGGGCTGGTTGTCTGCCACCAAAGTGACTCTGGAGGTATGAGAGAAGAAGCTTGTTGATTGCTGCTGAAGGAGCCTCTTGCCTATGCTTGGGGTTGTGCTGGTTGCCTATACACGAAAATGCCCCTACCAATGGGTGAGTTGGGTAGAGAGGGGCCTCAGAGATTCACCAGGGTGGAGTTTACCAAGCCAATGCAGATTCATAATTGACCATGTAGGAGGAGGGCTCAGCACAGGCAAAATGATACCTGCCTGCACGATATACAGGAGGACGGTTCAACAAAAGGACAATGGCAGCTAACTCTCCAGCCCTCACCCTGAAGCCACACAACTCAGTCTTTCCCATTATGTCTCTGGATCCTCCTGAGCTGCTGTCCCTCCACTGGACACCAGGGGCATTGCCTGTGAGCAAGTGAGTCTGTGCATGGGCCTTTTAAGAGGATGTCTGGCTTTCCAACATCCTTCTTTCTCACCTAAAAGGTCAGAATCCCTACAGATTTTCATAGCCATATTTTGTGGGGACTCTTCTTAACACTGAAATCCTGGGCTGAGGAGCCCCAGTATGGGGCTGGGGCCCCTTGCTCCTCCAGGGGAAACCTCTTCACTAGACATAACCCTCCTGATGTCCAACCACTACATGTGGATGTGGGTCCAGCCTGTTTTGTGTTTCTGCACCTCTTAGCAGTTTTGATGTGGCCTCTTTATACCTTTAGTTATAAAAGCTCTGTTCAGCTAGTCTTCAGATGGTTCTTCAGATTGATTGTTTTATAATTTAGTTGTAATTTTAATGTGGCCATGGAAGAAGGTGAGCATAGTGTTTACCTACTCCACCATCTTGACTGGAATCTATTTTCTATCTATTAACGCAGATGGCTCTCAGAACACATTTTACCACTTTATACTTTCATCTTTAAATAGTGACAATATATGCCTCATCCTTAACAGTAAAAGACATTATCAACTTTACTAATCTAGGCCAATTTTTTTAAAAAAATGTGTTACTTTTATTTATTGTGCCTATATACAGAGGTTAGTGCCTCTTCATATATTTTATGTTCATTTGTATCTCTCTCTCTTTTTTTTTTTGCAGGGAGGATTGCTTATTTTTTCTTTTTTGTATTTGTAACTTTTTTTTTAAATTTTATATTTTTATGGTGACATTGGTTAATGAAATCCAATAAGTTTCAGCTGTACACTTTAACAGTAAGGCATATATATATTTACACTATGTGTTCACTTCCCATAGTTAGATTTCTTTCTGTCACCACATATTTGACCCCTATACCCTGTCTACCTTCCCCTTCTCCCCTGCCCACTACCCTCTGGTAACCACTAGTCTATAGTCCATGTCCATGAGTCTCTGTTTGTTTGTCCTGTTCATTTGTTGCTTTTAGGTTTCTATCCCACATATAAGTGATATCATGTGATTTTCAACTTTTTCTGTCTTGCTTATTTCACTTAGCATGATTATCTCGAGGTCCATCCATATTGTCGTAAATGGCAGTATTTCATCTCTTCTTATGGCTGAGTAATAGTCCATTGTATATATGTACCACAGCTTCTTTAGCCAGTCATCTATTGTAGGACACTTCGGTTGCTTCCATGTCCTGGCCACTGTGACTAATGCTGCTATGAACATTGGCGTGCAAATAGCTTTTCAGATATGGGTTTTCAAGTTTTGGGGGTAAATATCCAGTAGAGGGGTTGCTGGATCATATGATAGATCAATTCTTAGTTTTGTGAGGAACCTCCATACTGTTTTCCATAGTTGCTGTATCAATTCGTAATTCCACCAGCAGTGTATGAGGGTTCTTTTTTCTCTGCATCCTCTCCAACATTTGTTATTACTTGTCCTGTTCTAACAGGTGTGAGATGGTATCTCATTGTGGTTTTAATTTGGGATTGCCTATTTTTTTGACTTGCTCATTTTTTTCAATTGAGTTTTTCCTAATTTATTAGTTGATAAGATTTATTTACTTATTACCATTATTAATAATTTTCCTCATATTTTGCAAATATTTGTTATAAATTTTTCTTTGATTTAAAATTTTTTGTTTGCCATATAAAAGCATTATATTTTAGGTAATCAAATCTATCAAATTTTCTTTATTGGCTTTTCTTTTTGAAGCTATGCTCACAAAATCCTCCTCTGTCCTAAATTATAAAAATATTTACCTAAAATTTTTTTAGTACTTCTTTCCTTTTAATTTTAATCTTAAATATTCAAATAATTTTTAATTTAGTTTGCTATAAATGGCATGGTAAATATGAACTTTACTTTTTTTCTTTTTATGACTCCTCAGTTCTTCAGCAATAGTGACTGAATAACCTGTTATTTCCCTAACCTAGCTTGAAGTTAACATATACAGTACTACTCTGGGAAAACAGGCATGGATTTCAGCTAATTTTGAAATAATATATTTTTCATAAATCTTTGGTATGATATTCTCATTCTTGACAGACAATTTTATAGTTCTTAATTATTACATATCACTGAAATGAATTAAAAATTAAAGATGAGAACTGTCTCTTCGTCGAGGGACAAAGTAGAAACCTTGTCCCTACATATGTAGATGGATGCTTTACAGAAAGCTATCTAAGAAGAAAGATGTAATGCCCTTTTTTGGTTTTGTTTTTTATTTTGCATAAAATTTTGTTTCATTATTGACTCAGAGTAAATTCTTTTCATTTACCTCTCCTTCTTAGATAGAGTATTTTAAATTAAATGGAAACAAAAATCCCTGCGAATTATGATAGATATAAGAAAACTATGAATAAAAAATAAAAGATTAGCATTACAGTGCTTAAATATAGTATTTCGAGCTGTACATGTTGTCATGACTTAAAATGTATCATAAAATACGTACGTATATTTGAATATAAATTCTAAGGAAAAATTTGAAGTAAGCACTTTTTTTCCAGTCCACGATAGGAAGGATTTTTGGCTTAAAATAATAAATACTGTTATCTATTGAGAGTTTCTATTTGCTAGACACTATTCTGAGCAATTTACAAATGTTGACTCTTTTGAACCTTACAATAAATGTATGATGAATCCACTGAAGCACCAAGAGCTGAGATAACTCTGCTAAGAGCTTACACTTGTAAACGGCAGGGCCAAGATTCACTCCAAGCAGTCAGCTCTCCAGTCCAACCCTTAACTACAACTCTGGCTCTCCAAGGACTTCACTGGTTTCCAATACGCTGCTCCAGTAGTCTTATGCTTGCAGACTGTCATCTCCCTAAACAGATTTAAGTTTCAAGTTTTATAAAAAAGATGAAATATAGACTGCTTTCTTTGCAGAATGACTGAGGATAAAATGAAAATGTCGGGCATACTGTTTACATGTCAAAGCACAATGAAAAATATGAGTTTTTATCAACATTGCAAAAAATGTTCTATTCACTTTTAAGCTATTCTTAATAAAAGTATAGAGTAATGACCCTAGACTTTATGGTCATATATACTTCTCTCATACATTTGCCTAACATTGATTCAAATAATAAAATACATAATGATTATTATGAGCCAGTCTTTATAAATACGGTGATGAACAAGATAGCAAAGGTCCCTACTCTCATGGAACTTCCAGGGCAGTTGGGGTAGGGGTAGAAGACATTGTAGAAAATAAACAACATTTTAGAAGATGTAGAGTCCTCAGATGATGCTAATAAAATTAGTCCAAAGGAAGATAATTTTCTATATTTAACACTGTGAAAATCAATTCAGCTGAAGAAACATTTCATGAAATCCTCTTCAGAATTAAAACTACATCTTGTTAGAAGACAATGTCTTAACATAAGAAAAAAATATTACTTTAATGGTTTTACATCTCAAATCACAATTGATGGAAGTTATATCAATCTAGAAAAAGTGATTCTTAAGAAATAAAACTCAGACTCGGAAGTATAATGTGAAGTATATAACTCATTTTATTTTAGGTCTGGATTAAAGCTAACACTTGAGAACTAAGGTTTTGAAACTTACTATAAACGAAGGATAGCAGTAACCAAGCAAAAATTTTCAGTTTCCAGTTTTTGGAGGAAGCATACAACAGACTATCACCAAATAGATAATTTAGCATTTTTCAATACCTAAGAGTAAAATATTAGATTCAACTAAACTATCAAATAAAATAAACCAATAGGACTTATAATGTCAGTAGTTCTATTTTATCGTGAAATCAATAAACCAAGACATTAATTTAAGCCCAGTCTTTGATTTTATGTTTGCACTCGTCTCCTGGGTTAGACTGTGCTCTAAAGCCAATGTGACTAGAAAAAGAAGGAAGCAGAAGTAGAAACTATGTTCCAGTTGAATTGCAAGATGTGAGAAATCTTTTAAATATTATGGTTAACAGATATCCTGCCTGATGATGAGTCTTTCCTCTTAGCCTTTGATGGGCTTTTTTATTATAGTTTATTTATAATGCATTTATTTGTGTACTTATTTATTCACTTATTTTTCCAGATAGCCAGCAGCATTGGAGCCACACAAACAAAGGTATAAATTTCTAAATTTTAGTATGAAACACATTCTACCAGCTCATCTAAAACCATCCCTAAATCTCATCATCAGCCATTATTTGAACTAGATTAGCTGAGTCAACTGCTTACAAGAAGCCAAATTCCTATATCTACTCTTTTCACGTTCTCTGACCCACTACCCCCAAAGCTGAGTTAATCATCCCCTTAGTTTGCTATCTTAACATGTTGTACTTCCTCCGATGTTGGCCTTTGGCTTTTTGTTCCACAATGACAATGCCCTCGGAGTATAAATAGTATCTTTTTATTTACCATTGCATCAACATCTTACAGTAGGACAGAGATAGAATGAGTGTTTAATAAATATGTATTTCATAAAAGAAGAAAAACTAATAGAAACATGAAAAACATATTCAATTTGATGAGTAAGGTATTTCAAACAGGAAGAATTACATCTAAAATGTTAGCATTCTGTTAATTTTTAAAAAGTTTGAATTCATATGATGTATGGAATGATGTATAAATTAAAGTATTTCATCTTTAAAGGTCCAACAATTCAATAAATGTAATATTTACTAGAAAACTTAGATTGTTGTTGACACTAATAATTATTTGCCTATATATACCCATACACAGTGAGAACTTAGCATTTACAATTTCCAACTATTTCAACACTGCTAAAAGTTTAAGGAGGGAGCTTTTCAGAGATGGAGCCTGTAGAAACTTTATTTCTTATCTTTTAATCAAAGGAAGGATTCATTTCCAAAAGCTGTCCATCTGGTTCCTTTCATGAGCTCTAAATTTACATGATAAAAAAGAAGAAATATAATTAATATATTTTTTCAATAAGAGACAGTTTTAGGCATGTGCTTCAGCAATGAATTGTGAAAGCTTTGACACATCTAATTTTGAAATCTATGTTTCCACCATGGGAGAGGATGAAGGAGAAGGCAGGGCCTTTTGCTTATGAGAAGATCTTTTAGTGATCTATAGCTGCAAACCAGGAGAAGATAGTTTCAATTTTGCTCTTGAAAACATGTATCAAACCCTATTGCCAACACATAGTCTTTCTTGTCACACATTTCACTGATTCTAAATCAGTGAAGGAGCTGTCTTCTGGCAGCATTGCTGCATTTGAATCTCTTCTCTTTCAAATCCAATCTGAAATTGCTAAACCTGGAGATCTGAATTTCAAAAAAAAAAATAAAATAAAATAAGAGGCAGTAACTGTAATAATATTATGCCATTAATATTCCCAAGAAGTAGACTGTCAGGAAAAGGAACTTATATAGTGGAGAGAAAAGAAGCTGTGGGAGAACCTCATAGTATATTTTCAAAAGTGGAGTCTGGGAGAGGAACGAGATCAGATTGTCAGTATTGCAAGGTCAAATACATTGATTTCATCGTACAAGGTCACTAGCAGTATTACTAGTGGCAGAATTATACTAAAAGACAAAAAAAAAGTGTACAGTTGCTGGAAACTCAGGAACTCTGAGTCGTAAATACTGGATTCACTCATAATTGTTGCATGACAAACCATTTAATTTCAGTCAGCATTTTCCATAAAATATTAGACATGGGTTAAATCTACCTAATGAAGTTAGTGCCTGAATTGTTACTTGAGAGGCTATTACAGGAAGGAGGATTATAGTTTGGGGTTTTATTCTGGCTCCTTTTCCACAGATAATTGATGCCTATAAATTGAAAACTAATTTTTCTTGCTGTATGGCTCTTCCAAATCTTATCCAGCTTGGGTGCCTAGGATGCTAGGAGTTTAATGGAAACTTAAGTATTGGAAATGATTCTGTTGGCAGTTTTCACATAATGAAAAGTAAGGTACATAATGAACCACGCCCTTCTTCATTTGGTAAGATGAATTGGTAAAAAGATTTAAAGGTAAGTGTTGTTAAAATATGTTCATAGAAAGAAGATGAATGTCACTTATGTCTACACAACCATGCTAACTTTATATTTTGAGTTAATTGGAGTTCATGTGTGGGATGCCAGTTGGGCACACTGACTGGCAAAATGACCAATGAGAACAAGAAGGAAGAGCAACACGGATATCATTTGCTTTTTTAATACTCTTACATACATTTTTGGTAATTCAAAATGTTTGTGTAGAAATATTCATAAAGTTAGCAGCTTATTTCCAAGTAATGGCAATTTATTTTCTCATATGGCTTAGATGGTACATATCTAAGGATCCCAAGCTTGCATGTCCAGAGAACATTACTCATCTGGTATTGACGGAGAACTTTGAATATAGCCTATAGTCCATCTGGGAAAGACACATATTCATAGAAATTTTAACTTAAACTTGACCAAGGATAGGGAAAACTGATGTATAAAAAAAGTATGACATTGTTAAACATAAACTAATTTTACTTATTAAGTAAGCCGCTTTAGTAAAGAAAGAGAAGTTTTTTTCTAGTTTTTGTAATGAATATTTTAAAAACCTTTTTGAAAAGTCAGATTCATATTAACATGTACATTCATATCACTCCTCTTTCAACATGTGATCGGCTTTGTCAATTTTGAAAGTTTTTTTCCTCAAAATTGCCCAAACGTAAACAATATTTTAAATTAGTTTTTAAAAATATGTGTCCTTATCCCTATCCTGTACATGTTGAAACTGAATCCGAAGAGAGGAGACTGGGAATCTGTTATTTTTAATAAAGAATCGCAAGTGCCCATTCCTCAGCCTAGTGCTCCCACGTTTATATACTCTGATCTCATAGAGACCTCCAGTCCACAGAGGTCCACCCTTTTCAGGCTGGCTTTATGAGCATGCAGTCTGCATAGTTGCACAGGGTCTGTGTTCCTAAAGGCTCGGCACTTGGTCTAATGCTCTACTGTCACCATCTTTAAATTTTTGTAATTTTTCAACAAGAGTTCTTGCATTTCCATTTTGCACTGGGCCCTGCTATTTTTGTAACTGGTCTTCATAACCCATTTCTGTCACTGCAACATTACATTCTTATGATTTGCAGTTATTTCTGCTTAAAATTGTTAATTCAACTCTTTAAACAGCTAGTTGTCTATTTTCTTAAGATCTTAACAAAATTTCACCTTCTTGGACAGGCTTTTCTCAGCCACCATTCCTAAAGAAGTCCTCTCTGTCCAGTTATCTCCATAAATGTCACTGCTTATTATCACTAAAGCACTTATGACAACATAGAGCTATTTAATTTTCTTTGTTTACTTATTTCTCTGTTAAAGGTATATTCCAAGAAGGAAGAGACATCTTATTTAGTCTTATTCAATATTTTATCTCCGTGCCTTACAATATTGAGTCAATATTTATTGAATGAATAAATAAGTGAATGCCTGGAATTCAGTGAATCTGAAGCATAAGAACCATGAAGGAGAGAGATACGAGATAAAACTGTTGAAGTAAGGAAAGACCTCGAGTTAGAGATATTTGTCTTTATCCTCTCAGAGGGGGAGAGTTATAAGTTGAAAAATAGTAATTGTTATTTAATATTATAAAGTTGGAAACTCCTTTTTTTAAAAAAATGAACTTTCCTGAAAATGGCCTATTTCTTATTATCTGAGGAATCATCATCTGTACTGACATTTTACTTAAATAAAAAATAAGAATAATTAATATTTTTAGCATTTTGGACTTCAACTATTTCAATACTCTCCTTAAAAGTACAACACTGTATTCTGAATATATAGATAAAATAGACCAACTGTCCCTAGTTTGGTGCTACCTAAAAATATATAGTGATAATTTTGTTAATATTCCTACCTTTTTTCCAAGGTATCTTTAATTAAAATTTCAAGGGCCATTGTGTATATTGCAAATGTTCAGGTCATTTAGCATATAACGGTGGTCATAGTGCAAAATTATACTATTTTTCTTGTGAATATCTTTTTCTGGGCATGTATCTTTTTCCTGAAAAAATTATATATTCGGTTTAAATGATCTTATAATCAAGTTGAGTAGGTGTACTGAAATGTCAAATAAGAATGACAATATTCCCACCTACCTGCCTTCACAGGATGCTATGAGAATTGATATGAAAATGCCTTTGAAGTGTTTTGAACTTATAAGAAGGATATAATATAAACATAGAATTGTATATTCATTCCAGTGGCCCCTATGATAAATCTTACGACTTTAGAGTTAGAAGAGTTATAGTTACCTTTGAGTCCTAACTTCTCAGTATAGATTCGAAGCCTGAAAAGGTGAATATTTTTGGTGCCACTAACTATAATAACTTTTATTTTTCAAGCAAAAGTAAACATTGATTCGGTGGACATTTAACATTGATTTCATAGCTTTGGTCATTGAAGGATACTGTACTGGTAACACAGTACGTTAGTTTGTTAGGGCAGCTATAACAAGATACACAGACTGAGTGGTTTAAACAACAGAAATTTATTTTTTACAATTCTAGAGGCTAGAAATCTGAGCTTAAGGTTTCAAAAGGGTTGATTTCTTGTGAGGCCTCCCTCCTTCACTTACAGATAGTTATCTTTTTCTTGTATCTTCACATGGTCTTCTCTCTGGGCCTGTTTGTATCCTAATTTCTTTTTCTTATAAGGTTACCAGTCATGTTGAAGTAGCATCCACCTTCATGGCCTCATTTTAATTTAATGACCTCCTTAAAGCCTCAATCTCCAAACACAGCCACATTCTGAGGTACTCAGGGTTAGCACTTTAACATATAAATTTTGGGGGACAGAATTCAAATCATAACATGCAAATACTTGAGTTTGGGCATAGCATAAAGTCACTGATTAGTCACTTTATATACCCACACTTACTGCTTTTTAATGCTTCCTTTTGCTCTTAGAATAAAATGTAAACCCCTTACTACAATCTATATAGCCCTATATCTCTGGCTTTAGTAATGTGCTATTCTCTCTGCCACTCTTCCAGGCATATTGTTCTCTCTGGTTCTCACATGCCCAGCCCTTTCTCTACTATTCTTTGCCCTTGTCTTTGCTGGGTAGGTTATTTTTTATGCTTTTCATATCATTAAGTATATTTCTCCTATTATGAATGTCTAGATGTTTCATTTCTAAATTTTGAGTTAGAAGTTTAACTATACTTTCTATGGTTTACATTTTTTGTGACTTCTTATCTTTTTTCATGAGTTATTGTTTTTGATTTCACATCTTTAAATCCTTTGAGTTCTGAGTTATACATCTAAATCTATGGCAAACCATAGACCTAAAATGCATTGTTTTATCAGAAGGGGAACTTTATTTTATGGAATGTGAACAGTATGTTAAATACTGATTTAATGTTAAAATTACCATTGAGAACAAAGTTTGGAAGTTTTTGTTGCTTTAATTAAAAAGAAAAAGTCTTCAAGTGCCACTTTCAAAATGTGAGAAAGTAACAAAGGAAAGAGAAAAGAAACAGAGTATAGAGTATATCTTCATATTATTGGAAAACTATCCATGACAAGGGCTTAAAATATCCTATGGTAGTTTGTCTCATATTATAGTTTTATTTATTTATATCTCTGTATACAGCAATATGTACTCAAATATTTAGTTTTTTTCTTTTTTTCTTTTTCTTTTTGTAAATTTTGTTTTATTAGTTTCAAGTATACAGTACATTGGTTAGACATTTATACAGTTTATAAAACAATCCCACTAATTGCTCTTTCTCAACCCTGACTCTCCACCTAACCAACACATTAATGCCAACTGCATTCCCTATGCCATGCTCCTCATCTCCATGACCATCTATCAACTACTAATTTGTACTTCTTTAACCCTTCACCCCATTCGCCCAATCCCCCAAGCCCCCTCCCTTGTGTCTGTCACCACATTGTCCACTATATTTGTGAGTCTGTTTTTGATTAGTTTGTTCTTTTTGTTCCTTAGATTCCACATATAAGTGAAATCATATGGTTTTTATCTTTCTCTATCTGACTTATTTCACTCAGCATCATAACCTCTAGGTCCATACATGTCATTGCAAATGGTAGGATTTCATTTTTTTAATGGCTAAGTAATATTCCATTGTATATATGAACCATAACTTCTTTATCCAATCATCTGTTGATGGACATTTAGGTTGCTTCCACATCTTGGCTATTGTAAATTGTGCTTCCATGAACATAGAGGTGCATAGATCTTTACAAATTATTGTTTGGATTTTCTTTGGATCGATACCCAGAAGTGCAATTGCTAAGTTAAAGGTATATCTATTTTTAATTTTTTGAGAAATCTCTAGACTGTTCTCCATCAACAATGTATGAAGGTTCCCTTCTATCTGCATCCTAGCCAACACTTGTTCTTTGATTTATTGATGATAGCCATTCTGACAGATGTAAGGTGATATCTCATTGTGGTTTTAATTTGCATTTCTCTGATGATTAGCGACCTTGAGCATCTTTTCCTATGTCTTTTGGTCATTTGTATTTCTTCTTTGGAGAATTATCTGCTCAGGTCTTCTGCCTACTTTTTAATTGGATTGTTTGTTTGTTTTTGTTGTTGTTAGTTGTATGAGTTCTTTATATTTTTTTGATATTAACCTCTTATCAGATGTATCATTAGTGAATATCTTCCAATCAGTTGGTTGTGTTTTTGTTTTGTTGATGATTTCCTATGCTGTACAAAAACTTTTTAGTTTGATGTAGTCCCATTTGTTTATTTTTTCTTTTGTTTCCCTTGCCAGAGGAGATATATGCTAAAAGAAATTATTGTTAGCAATATCAGAGATTTTATTGCCTATGTTTACTTTTGGAAGTTTCATGGTTTTGGGTCTTACATTTAAGCCTTTCATCCATTTTGAGTCTATTCTTATATACGGTGTAAGAAGATGGTCCAGTTTCTTTATTTTTTACATGTATCTCCAATTTTCTCAACACTTTATTGAAGAGTCTTTACCTCATTGTATATTCTTGCCTCTTTTGTTATTATTAAATGAGCATATAGTCGTGGATTTATTTCTGGGCTCTCTGTTCTCTGTTGATCAATATATCTGTTTTTATGTCAGTACCATGCTGTTTTGATTACTGTAGCCTTGTAGTATAGTTTGATATCAGATAGTATGATATTTCCAACTTTGTTCTTTCTCAAGTTTGCCATGGCTCTTCGGGTCTTTAATGGTTCCATATACATTTTATGATTATTTATTCTAGCTCTCTGAAAAATGTCATTGGTATTTTGATAGGGATTGCATTGAATCTATAGATTGCTTTGGGTAGTATGCCCATTTTAATGATGTTGATTCTTCCTGCCTATGAGCATGGTATATGCTTCCATTTATTTGTATCTTCTTCAATTTCTTTTTTCAATGACTTGTTATTTTCTGAGAACAGGTCTTTTATTTCCTTGATTAAGTTAATTCCCAGGTATCTTATTATTTCTGATGCAATTGTAAATGGGATAATTTTATTAATTTCTCTTTCTGAAAGTTCATCATTAGTGTATAAATATGCCACTGACTTCTGAATATTTATTTTAAAACCTGCTACTTTACTGAATTTATTGATCAGTTCTAATAGTTTTTTGGTGGAATCTTTAGGGTTCTCTATATATAGGTATCATGTCATCAGCAAATAATGAGAGTTTTACTTCTTCCTTTCCAATTTGGATGCATTTTATTTCTCGACTTCTTACCTTATTGCTGCGGCTAAGACTTCCAATGCAGTGTTGAAGAGGAGTCGTGAAAATGGGCATCCTTGTCTTGTTCCTGATCTTAAGGAAAACACTTTTAGCCTTACCCCATTGAGTATGATGTTAACTATAGGTTTGTCATATATGGCCTTTATTAAGTTGAGGTATGTTCCCTCTATTCCCACTTTGCTGAGAGTTTTTATCATAAATGGATGCTAGATTTTGTCAAATGTGTTTTCTGCATCTATTGATATGATCATATGGTTTTTATCTTTTGATTTGTTAATGTGGTATATCACATTAATTGATTTGCGGATATTGTACCAATCTTGCATCTCAGGAATAAATTCAACTTGATCATGATGTATGATATTTTTAATGTATTGCTGAATTCAGTTTGCTGATATTTTGTTGAGGATTTTTACACCAATGTTCATAAGAGATATCAGCCTATAGCTCTTTTTTTTGTAATGTCTTTGTCTGATTTTAAAATCAAGGTAATGGTGGCCTCATAAAAGGTATTAAGGAGCTTTCTCTTTCTTGAATTTTTTGGAATAGTTTGAGAAGAATAGGTGTTAATTCTTCTTTGACTGTTTGGTAAAATTGTTGTTAGAAGCCATCTGGTCTAGGGCTTTTGTTTTTTGGGAAATTTTTGATTACCGATTCCATTTCATTGGTGGTTATTGGTAGGTTCAGATTTTCTGTTTCTTCTAGACTCAGTCTTGGGAGATTGTATGTTTCTAGGAATGCATCCATTTCTTCCAGATTGTCTATTTGTTGGCATATGATTGCTTGGAGTATTTTCTTATAATCCTTTGTATTTCTGTGGAGTCTGTAGTTATTTCTTTTTCATTTCTTATTTTATGTATTTGAGTTCTCTCTCTCTTTTTCTTTATGAATCTGGTTAAGGGTCTGTCAATTTTGTTTATCCTTTCAAAGAATCAGCTCTTGGTTTCATTAATCTTTTGTATTGTTTTTCTAGACTCTATTTTATTTCCACTCTGATCTTTATTATTTCCTTCCTCCTATTTACTTGGGGCTTTGTTTACTGTTCTTTTTCTAGTTCTTTTAAATGTAAGAGTTGAATTGTTTATTTGAGCTTTTTCTTGTTTCTTGAGGTAGGCCTGTATTGCTATGAATTTCCCTCTTAGGACTGCTTTAGCTGTGTCCCATAGATTTGAGGTTGTTGCATTTTCCTTTTCATTTGTCTCTAGGTATCTTTTGATTTCTTTCTTGATCTCTTTGATAACCCATTCATTGTGTAATAGCGTGTTATTTAGCCTCCATGTGTTTGTGTATTTTCCAATTTTTTTCTTGTAGTTGATTTCTAGTTTCATATCATTATGATCAGAGAAGACAGTTGATATGATTTCAATCTTCTTAAGTTTATTGAGACCTGTTTTGTTGCCTAACATGTGGTCTATGCTGTAAAAATGTTCCATGTGCACTGGAGAAGAATGTATATTTTGCTGCTTTGGGGTAAAATGCTCTGAAAATATCTGTTAAATCCATATGGTCTAGTGTATCTTTTAGGCCCATTGTTTCCTTGTTGATTCTTTGCCTGGAAGATCTGTCCATTGGTGTCAATGGGTGTTAAAGTCTCCTACTATGAGTAAATTACTGTTGATCTCTCATTTTATGTCAGTCAATAATTGCTTTATTTGTGTAGGTGCTCCGGTGTTGAGTGCAGATACATTTACTAGGGTTATGTCCTCTTGATTTATCAATCCCTTTATCACTATGTAATGCCTTTCTTTGCCTCTTATTATAACCTTTGTTTTAAAGTCTATTCAATCTAAGTACCACTACCTGGCCTTTTTTTTTTTTTTCCCATTTGTGTAAAATATCTTTTTCTATTCCTTTTTTTTCAGTCTGTGTCATTTGAACTGAAGTAGGTCTCTTGTAGACAAGATATGCATGGGTCTTGTTTTCTTATGCATTCAACTATCCTATGTCTTTTGACTGGAGCATTTAATCCATTTACATTTAAAGTGATTACCGATAGGTACGTAATTACTGCTATTTTATTATTCGTGTTTCTTTATTCTTTTTTCTTTTTCACCCCTTCTCTTTTTACAAAAGTCCCTTTAACATTTCTTGTAATACTGGCTTGTTAGTGATGAATTCTCGAAGCTTTTCCCTATCTGGGAAGCTCTTTATCTCACCTTCTATTTTAATCAAAAGCCTTGTTGAGTAGAGTATTCATGGCTGTAGAGACTTGTTTTTCATAACTTTGAATATTTTTACTAGTCCCTTCTGGCTTACAAAGTTTCCATTGAAAAATCAGCAGACATTTTTGTAGGTATACCCTTGTAAGTAACTAGCTTCCTTTCTAATTTTAATTATGATATATCCTGGTGTGGGTCTGTTTGAATTCCTCTTGTTTAAGACTCTGTGTTTCCTGAACTTGTATGTCTAATTCCTTTGCCAGATTAAGGAAGTTTTCTGTCATTATTTCTTCAAATAGAGTCTCAATCCCTTGCTTTCTCTTTTCTTCTTCAGGTACTCCTATGATTCGGATATTTTTACACTTCATGTTGTCCCAGAGGTCTATTAAACTATCTTCATTTTTTTTTAATCTTTTTTTCTTTTTGTTGTTCTGATTAGGTATATTCTGCTACCTTGTCTTTCAGTTCACTGATTCAATTTTCTGCTTTGTCCAATCTACTGTTGAATCCTTTTAGTATATTTTTTACTTCAGTTATTGTATTCTTCACTTAAGTCTGGTTCTTTTTCATGGTTTCTATGTCTTCTTTTATGCTTACTATCTCTCTGTTGAGGTTCTCATTGTGCTCATCCATTCTCCCCTTACATTCGTTGAACATCCTTACAGTATTTTGAACTCTGTCTCTGTTAGGTTGCTTGCCTCCATTTCATTTAGCTTATTTTCTGGAGTTTTCTCCTGTTGTTTCATTTATGGCATGTTTCTTTGTTTTCTCATTTTATTAGCTTCTCTGTGTCTGTTTCTATGCGTCAAGAATATTTGTTTCATCTCTCAGCCTTGGCCTGATGGCCTTATGTGGAAGGTGTCCTATGTGGCCCAGTGGCACACTCTCCCTGATCCCCTATGCCAGAAGCCTGGACGTGATCTCTGTGTGGGTCCTGTGCGATCTTCTGTTGTCGCCAAACCTTTATTGTTGTTAGTATATCAGTGGATGGGATTAAAGCTCAGGGTGACTAATTGTGGGAATTGGCTGCATTCACAGGGTAAGAGTTGCTGTGTGGGGGCTGATCCCACTGAGTGAAATTTGCCCTAGCAGGCTTGTGTACTTGTTGCAACCACCCTTTGTGTATACTGCTAATGGGGATAGTCAGGATTTGCTCTATTGTGATCTAGTGCCAGCCTCCGGATGTGTTGGTTTTGTGGCCTCTTATGAGAGCTCCCCCATAAGCCAAGGTCAGCTGCTGCTTTTGATTGCTCAGGGCTACCTGGTGGGAGCTACAAAATGATCTGCAGATGGTTGTTGCCTATGCTGGATCTATAGGTAAGTGGAAGAGACAACACAGAGGTCGGTTATCCCCTAGGGCAGTTTAGCAGAGGGACCAGTGTTCCTCAAGGCCTGACACTGCCTGTCAGTTGCCCATAAGTGTCTGAAACTGGAAAAGCCTCTGGGTGATATGCATGTTGGGCGGTACAGGGACCTGGGAGTATCTATTGAATAAATTTCCCCCTGCCACTGCAGTGTCAGTTTATATGCCAGTGCTGTGTCTGTGGCTCCCTGTACAAGTTTCCATTCATATAGTAAGGTCAGCTGCTGCCTACCTCGGGCCTGAATGTGCCACCCCAGGGCAGGGGCAGCTGCCTATCAACTTGTGGTGGGCACTTTGTGTATTGGATGGGTCAGGAGCTCAGGGAGTCAAGGGCTTTCAGGCCAGTAGCCTCAGTTTTCTGCAATTTCTGTGTCTGCGTGTTCCATAGTAGTCACAGATCACATAGAGAAAAGCTGCTGTCTGGGGCAGTCCCACAGACCCCTGCCATCCCCTCAGGAAATATCACAGCTCATACAGGCAGCAGTGGTCTACCCACAACTGTTTTCCCTGAAATGTGCTCACTGCTCCAGCCAAGGTCTGTTGCTTGCACACACTGCACAAACCCAGAGCCAAGCAGGGCAGAGAGGCTGCCTGTCAATGGGATGCAAGTACTTTGTGGCTTAGGTAAAGCGGAATCTCAGGGTGACAAGGGCTGTCAGGCCAATACAGCTTCAGTTTTCCTGCAAGTCTGTGCCCAGGCTTTGCGCTGTAGTCACAGATCACAGTGAGACCAGCTGCCATACGGAGGAGTCCCACAGACCCCTGTGCTCCCCGAATGCAATATTGCAACTCTTATAGGTAGCAGACGTCTGTCTGCAACTGATTTCCATACAGTGCCCACCCCGCGCTAGCCGGTTTGTTGCCTGTGTGGATTGGAAGACTGGGGAGGTGGGGTGGGCAGTGGTGGTTCACTGTCAATAGGTCCCCTGGGACAATTTGTGGGTTGGGTCGGGTGGGGTCTCAGGAAGACAATGGTCCTGAGATAAATACAGTCTCAGTCTTGCTGAAACTTCAGTAACCCTTCCCACATTCCAGCAGAAGTCCCAGATCACAGCAAGACCAGCTGCTGTCAGGGACTGGCCCACAAATCCCCAAGGTCCGGCCAAGTTTGTTTTGGCAGCAGTGATCTGCCTAAAACTGTCTCCAAATTGGGTGCTTGCAGTGCTGGCTGCCAGCTGCAAATGTGTGGTCCTGAATTGGTGCAGGGCGTGGCAGCCATCCAGCAACAAAAGGCCCTGGCAATTGCAGGTTGGGTGGGGCGGGCTGATCTCCTCTGCCCAAGGCTTCCCAATGGCCTGTTGGAGGGGTCTGCACAGTCAAGCTGAAGAGTCTGTAGATTGCCTGGTAGTGGGGCTGGACTAAGGCACAATGGTGGCTGCCCTTCCAGCCCTTGTTTTGGCACCAGGTAATGCAGACTTTCTCTGTATGAACCTGACACGAGCCTCTGACCCACTCCTGGTGTTCAGCGTGAGTGTCCACAGGTCAGAAAGCCTGTGCATGGGCCCTTTAACAGGGCGCCTAAGGTTTCAGTCTCCTTCTGTCTCACCCAGACTGCTGGAATCCCCTCTGGTTTTTACAGTCAGAACTATGGGAAACTCCTCTTTCCTGGGCTGGGACCCTGGATTGGAGAGTCTCCAAATGAGGCCAGGGCACTCCTCTCCTTCAGGGGAGCCTCTGTAGCCTCGCTCTACCTCCTGGTAATCCTACATCATCTGCGGGTGCAGGTCCAGCCTGATTCGTGATGTTGTTCCTCCTACAGGCTTTGTTGTGGCTCCTTTATATTGTCAGACATACATGTAATGATCAGCTGGATTCCACATTGATTATTTTTAATTTGCTTGTAATTTCAATGTGGACCTGGGAGGAGGCAAACCCAGCTTTGATCTAGTCCACCATCTTCTTCTCCCCTGATTTCTAGACCTTTACTTTGTTTTTTAAATCATAATATTTTCCTGGCTCAGATCATTTCTAAACTAGTTAGTTTACTCATTCTCCCATAACTAAAATATTGGAGAAGTAGAAAAAGATGCTAGTGTGACTTTCACATAAAGAAGCAAGCTTAAGGCAGTATTAAGGATACACACGAGTTTTTCTGGCAGGTACTGGTCTAGAGTGAAATTTGTTGTCTCCGAGTTATCTTGCTTTGAGACTAGTAGAAAGAGCTTCTTAACCTGGAGGGTGACAAAGGGATGGTGGAAGGAGTGTTTTAGAAATATCCCTTCTGTGGGTATCCAGAGGAAGAAGGCTATTATATGTTTATTTTCATCAAAGTGTTAGGGGAGAATGCCTACAGTAGAAAAAACTTATTTTCTCTTGTTTCTTTGAGAGTTAAATGTGGGGCACTCATGGCCTAAATCTGGGCAGAAGCGATCAGCTTTTTGGTTGGCCGTGATCTTTTTTCTTACCTCAAGTATTTTGGGGAAGAACAATTAGTAGCTTATATACCTATAATCCTGTGTAATTGCTAGGATTAAACTTAAAAAAATTCTTTATTATGATCTACTTAATCAAATTTAAAAGTATTTGGTTCAGAAATGCTTTGGGAACTTGATTTTTTGAAGATTGGATTAGAATGAAATTATGTTCTCATTTTGCCCCTATCTACTAAATAATTGTTCTAATAGACTCCCCTTTCTTATATACTGTCAACATTCTGGAAAATGGATTTTTTAACAAAATAAAATACGCATTCCTGAAGCATAGCCCATTAACCACTGGGGATTCAGGAAACAGTCTTTTTAAATGTTCATGTTTATAATTGTCAGCTAAATAGTCTGTGATTCATGGATATTTATCCCAATATTCCTCCTCCATCTGTTTTACAAGTATTCGTGTTTGTGCACTTTGTTTCTTGAGTTCAACAAGATTTTACCTGATATTCTCTAGTATGCTTCACATATGAGCTCTTTAGCTATATTCTCTGAAATAAAAAAATAATCTCCTTTAGACATAGTGTTCTATTGCATCACCAAAATTTGTATAATCTTCCAGTATGTATATGAACTTTGAGGATAGTTCTAAAAGCAAGTAATATGCAAAGAAGTTTGTCTGGTGTATTTTTTGCTTCATCTAATACTTTATAAGGAGTCTACTAAAAGATTGATATCTAATATATGAGAAAGTCATATAACTCAGTTGTAAAAAATATCCAAATAACTTAATTAACAAAATTAGCTAAAGAATATAGCTAAAGAACTCATGTGAGCAGAAGACCTGAATAAATATTTTTCCAAGACATATATTCAAATACCTAACAGGTAAATGAAAAGGTGTTCAACATCACTAATAATCAGAGAAATGCAAATCAAAACCATAATAAAATAGTACCTCACACCTGTTACAGTGGCTACTGTCAAAAAGACAAGAGATAACAAGTTTTACCCAGGATGTAGAGAAAAGAGAACCCTTTTGCACTACTAGTGGGAATATAAATTGGTACAGCCACTATGGAGAGCAGTATGGAAGTTCCTCAAAAAATTAGAAATAGAACTGTTATATGATCCAGCAACTCCATTTCTGAGTATGTGTCTAAAGGATATAAATCACTACCTCAAAGAGATATCTGAATCCCTATATTTATTGCAGCATTATTTGCAATAGCCAAGACATGAAAACAACCTAAATGTCCATTGATAGGTGAATGTATATAGAAAATGGGGCATATATGTTTAAATGGAATATTATTCAGCCATAAAAGAGAAGGAAATCCTATCATTTGCTGCAACATAGATGAACCTTGAGGGCATTATGCTAAGCGAAATAAATCAGACAGAAAAAGATGAATATTTTATGATCTGGTTTATATGAAATCTGAAAATACCCAAACTCACAGAAAGAGAACAGATTAGTGGTTGCTAGATGAGAGAGGGTGAGGTAATAGGTTAAGGTGGGTAAAAGGCCTAAACTTCTAGTTATAATAGAAATAAGTCCTGAAGAAGTAACGCACAGCATGGTGACTATCCTTAAAAGTACCATATTGTATTCTTGAAAGTTGCTAAGGGAATGGATTTTAAACATTCTCATCACTAGAAAAAAATGTAACTATTGTGAGGTAATAACTGTGTTAACTTATTGTGGTTATCATTTTGTAATATATATATATCAAATCATTATATTGTATACCATAAATATGTACAATGTTATATGCCAATTTATCTTAACAAAGCTGAAAAGAAAATTAGGATAATAACATGCAAGATTTGAGGGGATTATGCATTATATTAGTATATTGTAAAAAGATGAAAAATGATATTTATTATTACTATTGTTATTACTTGTACATTTTCCATTACTCTAGAGGATCCTGATTTAAACAGCATAAATTATTCACATGATGCTTTATATAAACTAGATGCCAGACCAGAATGAAGTTGGATCAAATCTCTAAAAAACATTTACTTGTTACAGCAATGGGACTGAAATATAGCTCTTGACTAGTGTAATGAGGTAACTATAATCATTCCTACTTATTTTTGGAGAAAGAGTAATATAATATAGATATATAAATATAGAAGTGGGATTTGGTAGATTTTACAGAAATACATGCAAGAAAGAAGAAAAGGTATTTTAAATCTTAAAACTTTTCATTGAGAAAGGGAAAGCTATAGAGTCAAAGCTAAAGCAGTACAAAAGGCAACACTCACCTTTTCAAAATCCATGCCTAGAGAAAAAGCACATCTTTGAAAGCTGAACTGGTTGAATCTTAAGTAGTATTAGACTGTGTTAGTAGCCTTGAAGGTGTTTGCCCAAAGACATTTTGGCATTCCTTCCATGATTTTCATATGCTTCTAATGTACTCTTGAAAAATCAAAGTTCTATTCGGTATTTTATGTTTGTAGTTGACTCTGTGTAAAAGATGAAGCAAAACCATTAGGCTGATTTCTCCTTCCATAGAGTTTTACAATACTCTATTTTGAATAGTGATAATGCTATACAGTATATACTTTTGACTTAATATAAGCAAATGAATTTCCAGAAGGTTGAAACCTGTTTTTATTTTAAACTTCCTTACTTTCTAGTCCACTTTCACATGTTGCCTTTCTTTCTGTAACGGCACCTGCCATACACCTTTCTGAAATTTTTAGAGATAGGAATAATTAAGAGAAATTTGGATCAGTCCTACATATGGTCTAGTGAAGATAAGGATTAACCTCTAGTATTAGCTAATTTGGGGTTGCCCTTAAATGTTGAAGTTTACTTTAAAATGCATGTATGACCATAGTTTCTACATATTTTAATGTTTTGAGAGAAATTTCTTTTGATATATGCTCAGTTTTATAAATATAGAAGATAAATGTGATAGAGAGGAGCCAGAAAGAGAAAGATAAATGTAAATTTGTTTCAGAATATTTTATTTTCACTATGATGATGAAATATGACAAGAAATACATCAGTATGTTTCTTCTATTACTTAGGAATCACAATTAATTTCCCTAAAATGTAATTTTTTTATAACGCATTTTCCAGTACATTGCCTTTTAATCTCAAAAATACATTTCATTTGTAAATCAAGTGACAGTCTGCTTTTCTTTTACTGTGATAATTCACAAACTAGAAATTACCTGATAGGTCTGGCAACTAAGAGACAAAAAAAGAAAATATGATGAAAGTTTCATTTTCTGAAGTTTGCTCTCCTGATGTGTATGCTGATACTTCTAGTTGCAAGTTGACTTTATGTGTATAAAAGGGTGGTTATTTTCAATGGGTGGTTATTTGTGAAAGTATACTGTTTTGTGACACGATAGTATTGCTCCAAAAGAGTCCATAGGTGGGGAGATAGCTTCACTTATTGTTCTATTTAAAGTTTTCAATGGAAAAATTGTGTGAGTAGTTGTTTCATTTGCACTAGAAAATGTAGAGAAATTAGAGGTTTAATAAAGTTTTCATTGATATTACTTGTGTGTATGAAAGAAGTCAGGAGAGCCTCAAGTTATTTATTATTATTATTTTAGAACTTAATATGTGTTAATATGTGTCTTTAGGTCCCTGACAGAAGGAGGACCCTTACCAGGATTGGAGGTAGTATCACACAGAGGGGCAGGGGATGTATTTTATACTCAGCAGTAACCATTCTACTTTGAATTCTGTGGAAAAAAAAGATTTAGCTGTTGATCCAACTGACCACCTATCTTGTATTTTTCAGAAGAAGGTACAAATCTAAATACAGAATTCAGCTTTTGACTGTTGTGAGTAAAATGCTGTTACCTGGAACAAGTTAATTAAAAAAAAAAATAGTGGATTCATTTAAGAAAAAAAGCAATCCTCATAGAATTCTTTTATTCTAAATGGAGAATTAGTCATTGTATTTTATTTTTTGATGTGCTGGCAGTAAGACTCCACACACAGATTCTATTTTGCTTTGCTAATATTCTATCAACTCTGGGACCCACAGATTGAACTTAGATAATGTGGCTCTCAATGCCAAAATGAAGATTTTCCTCAAAGCACCTATCATGTTTCCATCTTTCACTCTGGGGCCTTTTCTTTCCAGAAAAGGTCTCCTAATGGATATTAGATAAAATAATATCATGGCAGTTAAAAATATATTGTTTCTTTTCAAATATTTTACTACAGAGACAAAGATGGTATGCTCATTTCTCTCCTTTTATTCTCATTTAAAAATTTTGGTATTAGCTGAAAACCTGACAGCTTTCAATCAAGTAAACAAATATATCAACAGAGAAATTATTTATAGGATAAAAGTGATCTAAACTGTCACTGTGAAAGACCAAAGCAAAATTCATTTTATGTGGACCTCAAGCAACTCAGTTTTTGAGGGATAATTTTAATAATGGCTTAAACTAAAATGCATATTTTAACAAGGCATGTTTTCAGTACATAATAAATGTTTAAATTAGATTAATTAGTATGTATAGTTGAGGCTTTCTTACTGTTTAGAATTATTTGCCTTGCTAAAATAGTAAATCTAGATGAGCTGAGCACGCAAATGATTCTAATAACACTTGGCATTTGTACAGTGCATTATATTTTCTAAGTACTTTATAATTATAGTATTAATTAGTTAAGTGACACAGTGATCTTGTGAAGAGGTCTGCATCATTCATTATCTCCTTTCACATTTGGAAGAAACTTTAAATTCAAAGAACACAGAAATTCACACTGCAAGTAAATCAGGTTAGTACTAAAAAACCTTCTGTATAAATTGTTCATATCTGATGCTGCATTTTACTAAGAACAATTTATTTTGATGCCATATTCTCTTGGTTCAAGGGGTAGAGATTTCATCCCAAATATACGTTTTCAGAATGCTAGTAGACAAAAAAAAAAAAAAAAAGAATAAAAAATAGGGAGTTCTTTAGTTTCATAGCATTCTGTCTCTCATAAGAAACTTCCATTTCATCCTTTAGTCTGACCTGTTGAGCATGGCACCTTAATGGTAAATTGAGTGGCTTTCTGGAAAGACCCTTGGTCCTCTACTGGAAGGAAATATAGTCTGTGTCCATTTCTGGAGCTTTATGTCAGGTCAAAGGGAAACAATAACTTCCAGTTAATGAGGCTGGGAAATTCACTTAAGTGTCTTTGATTTCTATTTTCAATGCAAATTAAGTATGGTTTCTAAAATATTATAGAGTAATTTTATATTATAAGCAAAAAGCCACAATAAGCATTAATTAATCATATATTTATGTTCTGGTTTCTGAGAGAAAACCTGAAAATTAATAAGACAAGGCTTCTGTACTAAAGTGACTCTTAGTTTAGTAGAATAATATAAACATGTCAACAAATTAGAGAAATATAGAAGAAATGTCTCTTAGACTCTTGCTATCTATCAGGCATAGTTTTAAGAAATACAACAGTGAACAAAACGTAAAAAATCTCTGCCTTTATTTAGCATATATTCTAGTGGGTAAATAAAAAATATTATAGGTACTGTAATAGAAGAATGATAGAATATTTACAGATGTGACATGAAGAAAAAGGTGGGCAATATTTATTTAACTGAGGGGCTGTGTGGTCAGGAAAGGCTTGATGATGAATCATTATTTAAATTAAATGTTGTAAAGTAAGTAAACATTCACTTGAGAGATAGAAGAACTTTAGGGCAGCCAAAAAGATTTGTGGATGGAGGGTGATTGGAGTGACAAATGGTTAGGTGAAGAGAAAATATACTAAATAGAGAAAGTCTGGTGGACAAAGACTTGGACATGTAAAACAGTCTGGTAAACTGCAAGTAATTAGGCCAGGCTAGCACTTATGGTATATTGGGCAGTTGATTTCAAGAATTAGTAGAACACTACAGACCCACACAGTTTGGAAAATTAATACTTTAATTATGGCTGTAAAGTATATTGGCAAAGAAGATGGCTGAGATGAATGGTGCTGGCAAGTGCCTGGCTTGGTTGTAAAGGAGAATAACTTTACAATTCAATAATTCAAAAATAAAAGCTGTATCTAAAAATGAGAACATTTTGAATAGATACTTTTAAAACAAAAGACATACCAATAGAAAATAAGCAAGTGAAAAGATGCTTAACATCATTCATCATTAAGGAAATATAAGTTAAAACCACAATGAGATAACACTAATGCCACTAGAATAGCTCAAAAAAATTTTTTAAGACATAACAAGGACTGGTGAGGATGTGGAGGAACATGGTTTCTCGTTTGTTGCTGATGAGAATGCCAGCGGTTTAAAAAAAATTAAGTAGATTTTATACAGTTAAACTTAAATTTAACTATGATCCTGTAACCCCATCCTAGGTATTCCAAAGAAAAATGAAAATGCTTGTTCTCACAAAGTTTATGTAAATGTTTATAGAACTTTTCTTTATAGTTGATCAAAACTGAAAACAATCTAAATGCCCATCAGGATAAATAAACTGTGGTATAGCCATGTAATGAAATAGGACTCATTAATGAAAAGGAATAAAACACATGTAGCATAATAACTGAATCTCAAAAGCATTTTGCTAAATGAAAAAAACCAGACATAAAAAAGTACATATATACTGGAATCTATTTAGTGACTTTCTGAGAAAGCAATACTATAGGAACAGAAAACATATTGATAGTTCCCTGGGTGAAGGAAACAAGTAAAAAGAGGCATGGGGAACTTCTGGAGTTTAGAAATATTGTATATCTTGATTGTAATGGTAAATACACAACTGTATATATCTCTCAAAACTCATTAAACTATACAATAAGAAGAGTAAGTTTTATTGTGTGCAAGGTATATCTCAATAAACTAGACTTTAAAAATAAATTTAACATCCCAAAAAAGGAGATATAAGAAATTGGAAATTTATGAATTTGATCTCAAAGGCATGGCAAGTAAAAACAGAAATAAGTAAATGGGACTATATCAAACTAAAAAGCTTCTGCACAGCAAACAAAACCATCAATAAAACAGAGGCAACTGACTAAATGGGAAAATATATTTGCAAACAATGCCTCTGATAAGAAGCTAAAATCTAAAATATATAAAGAACTCATACAAATCAACAATAAAAAAAAAAAAATCAGTTACAAAATTAGCAGAGGACCTGAACAGACACTTGTCCCAAGAAGACATATAAACTGCCAACACACATATGAAAAGATGTACAACTTCACCAGCTATTAGGGAAATGCAAATCAAAACCACAATGGGACACTACCTCACACCTGTTAGAATGGCTATTATCAACAGGACAAGTAATAAGTGGTGGAGAGGTTGTGGGTAAAAAGAACCTTCATACACTGCTGATGGGAATGTAAATTGGTACCGTCACTATGGAAAACAGTATGGAGGTTTCTCAAAAAATTAAGACAATTAACATATGACCCAGCAATCCCTCTTCTGGGTATCTACCCCCCCCCAAATTTGAAAACATTTATTTGTAAAGATACATGTACCCTGCTGTTCACTACAATATTATCCACTGTGACTAAGACAAGAAACATCCAAAATGCCCTTTGATAGATGATTGGATATCAAGGATGTTGTACATATGCAATGGAATATTGTTCAGCCATAAGAAAAGATGAAATATTGCCATTTGTGACAACGTAGATGGATCTTGAGATAATCATGCTAAGAGAAATAAGTCAGAAAAAGTGAGAACCATATGATTTCACTCATATGTAGAATATAAAACTAAAAGCTACAAACGAACAAGACAAGCAAAAACTCATAGACACAGACAACAGTTTAGTAATTACCAGAGGGAAAGGGAGGAGGGGAGGAAGTAAATAAGGGTAAAAGGGGTCAAATATATGGTGATGGAAGGAAATTTGACTTTGGGTGATGAACACACAATGCAATATACATATGTTGTATTATTAAATTATAATACAACATAATACAACTTGACACATATCATTTTATTAACCAATGTACCCCAATAAATTTAATAAAAAAAGAAATTGGTTCAGAGCAATAAATTATGGTTGAAAATATCATGGCATTCTATGTAGTTATCAAAAAGAAAAGGTAATTTGTATGTACATTTATGAATAACTTAAGTATGTCATTAAGTTAATAAAAATGTGAGTTGCATACCAAAACTGAATCATGAAGAAATAAAAGCGTGAACAAACTTAAAATTAATACGAGATTGAATAGTAATTAAAAACCTCTCAACAAAGAAAAGCCCAGAACTAGATATTTTTACTGGCAAATTCTACCAAAATTTAAAGAAAAAATAACACCAGTTCTCTTCAAACTCTTCCAAAAAACTGACAATAAGAAACACTGATAAACTAATTATTTGAGGCCAACAACACCCTTATACAAAGCTAGACAAAGACATGATAGGAAAACTACAGACCAATATCCTTGATGAATATTGATGGAAAATCCTCAATAGAATCTTATAAGTCTATATTCAGCAATATAGTAAAAAGATTATACAACATGACCAAATGAGATTTATTTCTAGAATGCAGTATGGCTCGGCATATAGAAATTAACCAATGTAATACACCACATTAACAGAATGAAGGCATATACATACCTGATTATCTCTATTGATACAGAAAAGGCATTTGACAAATTTCAACATCCTTTGATAAGAAAAACATTCAACAAACAAGGAATAGAAGGAAATACCTCAATATAAAAGTTATATATGAAAAGCCCACACTAATAATAAAAGTAACTTAAAACTTTCCCATTAGGATCAGAAACAAGATGAGAATGTTCACTTTGACCACTTTTACTTAACATAGCACTAGGATATCAAGCTAAGGCAATTAGGCAAGAAAAAGAAATTAAAAAAATTCCAAATTGTCTTTTGGAAAAGCAGAAGTAAAATTGTCTAGGTTCACAGATCTTATATTTGGAAAACACTAAAGATTACATATGCATACACACAAACTGTTAGAACTAATAAACAAATTTAGTTAAGTTACAGGATACAAACCAATACATAAAAATCAGTTGCATTTCTGTACACTAACAATGAACATCTAAAGAGGAAATTCAGTAAATAATTTCAATTTCATTTTCAAAAGCATAAAAAAGAATAAAATACTTAGGAATAAACTTAACCAAGGAGATAAAGGACTGTACACACTGAAAACTACAAAATAGGTTCCTGAAATATAGACGAAAATAAATGAGAAGACATCTCTTGTTCATAATTTGGAAGATTTAATATTGTTAAGATCTCAACACTATCCAAAGTAATCTACAGATTTAACACAATCCCTATCAAAATCATAATACATTTTCTGAAGAAATAGAAAAATCTATTCTAAAAGTCATATGGAATCTCAAGGGATCCTGTCCCACACTTCCTGTTTCCAAAACTTACTTCCAAGACATTGTAACCAAAACAATGTGGTACTGGTATAGAGACAGACCTTTAGACCAATAGAATAGAATTCCAAGCCCAGAAATAAACCTTCGTGTAAATGGTTAAGTAATTTTTGACAAGAGTAACAAAGCCATTCAAAGGAGAAAGGACAACTTTTTTAACAAATGACATTTAGACAACTGAATATCCACATGCAAAAGTATGAAGCTGGACCTTTACATTGCATCATACATAAAACTAACTCAATGGTTCAAAGATTTAAACATAAGAGCTAAAACTATAAAACTCAGAATAAAACATGGGAGAAAATCTTTGTGACATTAGGTTTATTGGATACGACACCAAAAACAAAGGCAACTAAAGTAAAAAATAGATAAATTGGACAACATCAAAATTAAATATTTCTATGCAACAAGAGACACAACTGGCATAGTGAAAAGGCAATCTATAGAATGGGAAAAATATTTGTAAATCTTATAACAAATAAGGGATTAATATTCAGAAAATACAGAGAACTCCTAAAATTCAACATAGCAAAAGCAAACAATAATTAAGAAATGGGCAAAGGACTTGAATGGATACTTCTCCAAGGAAGACCTACAAATGGCCAAAAATGCATAAGAAGATGCTTAGCATCACTAATTACCAGGGAAATGCAAATCAAAACCACAGTGAGATACCACTTCACACCCATTAGGATGGCTATCAAAAATACAGAAAGTAACAAGTTTTGGTGAGAATGTGGAGAAATTTTAACCCTGTTCACTATTGGTGTGAATGTGAAATGGTGTAGCTGCTACGAAAAACAGTATGGTTGTTCCTCAAAAAATTAAAAATACAATTACCATATGATTCGGCAATTCCACTTTTAGGCATGTGCCCAAAAGGATCGAAATCAGGGTCTCAGATATTTGTACCTCCATGTTCATAACAACATTATTCAAAATGGACACTTAAGTGTCCATTGATGATAAATGAATTAAAAAATGTGATATATATACATATGTGTATATATACATTATATGTATATATATCATATATATATATACATACACGATATATATATATCATGAGCTATTATTTACCATAAAAAGAAATGAAATCCTAGCATATGCTACAATATGCATGAACCTTGAGGACATTATGCAAAGTGGAATATGCCAGCCCAAAAGACAAATACTATATGATCCCACTATATGAGGTATCTAGAGTAATGAAATTTATATAGAGACTGAAAACAGAATAGTAGTTGCCAGAGATTGGGGAGAGGCAGGAATAGGAAATTGTTTAATAAGTATAGAGTTTCAGTTTTGCAAGATAAAAAAAGTTCTGGAGATTGC
The DNA here is from genome assembly GCF_000325575.1 of Pteropus alecto. Taxonomy (NCBI): domain Eukaryota; kingdom Metazoa; phylum Chordata; class Mammalia; order Chiroptera; family Pteropodidae; genus Pteropus; species Pteropus alecto. The sequence goes on along the minus strand of NW_006436298.1, from coordinate 22,591,040 downwards.
ACAAAATTGAGATTGTACTTAATGCTACTGAATTGTACACTTAAAAATGCTTAAGATGATAAGTTTTATGTTATATGAATTTACCATAACTTAAAAAGTATTTAAAGGTTTAAAAAATCCAGTTGCAGAACAAGTCATTTGTGTAACAAAATTTATATAAATAAAGCATAATTTAAAAATTAGGGCAGAAGAACTGAGGATCAGAGAATAATAGAAAAATTAATTTGTATTTTATTTTTACCTTTGGTATATTTTGGAATTTGAGTATATATTATCTTTGAAAAAAATACTTAGAAAGGTAAATTGACATAGATAGGTAGATATTTAAATAGATGAATAGATTGATATATAGCTGAGATGGTCCATATTAAATTACTGATATTTGATCAAAAACAACAGTCTCATACAATTCAACAAAATATAGGAATTAGTAAAAGAAAACAGAAATAGCTTAATATTTAAAATCCTTTCCAGTTTTGATTTTATAAATAAAAACATACCTCTAAAAAATAAGTCTCAATTTAGTGTTAAAAAGTCAGAAGTCTGTTGAGTTCTTGATATTATAGTCTAAATTGCTTCATTTGAAATTCTGCTTGCAATTATTGATTTTTGTGAAGCATGTTAGCTCGCTCAATTTCTAACATTAGAATTTAGGCCTTACTGTATAGTTTACATATAGTACATTTATCGAGACTTAATATATAGACATATATAACATCTTAAGAATATTTCTAGACAAGTTATATATAGACGTATATAACATCCTAAGAATATTTCTAGACGTCAACACTGTTTGACTATCATAATGTGTTTTTCATGTATTGATTATATTAAGGAAGAATATTTGAATGTCATGAAAGTGGAATTGGCCTTTTTGAATTCACATCAGTGTAAAAGACACTGAGCAGAAAAACCATGATTGTGAATGGGATAAAGCTTATAGTATTTGGTTCAGAAATCTCTCTTTGCCTGTGATGGAACTCATGTTCCTTAGGCAGATAGTGTATAGTAATAGTTGAAGCATATAATAAATATTCTTTCTTACTAATGTATTATGTTTTATTAGCTAGATCAATATTGCTGTAATTTCCACCCATTAGCATCTCATTGCTGTAAAGTACATAAAAATATTTATATTGACACTGATCAAAATTGTAAGTATGTATTAAAATGTGAATGACATATAATCAGAATTTTCTGTTTCTACTGCCTCCAGTTATTTGTGACCCCAGATATAAAGTTCAAGTTTATACTTAATAGCACAATTATGTAAATCTGTAATTCTAACACTGAATTACAGCTGGTAATGATCAATAATTATATTTATGTATGATGTGAAGTTAATACTGCCACCATAGATTAATGTAAACAACGAAATTATTTTTGCAGTCAAGAGCTAACAAATCATCATAAACAAAGAGAACTAAAACAATCTAATCTCTTCAGAGTCTAATTTCTCTAGAAGAGTAAACAGATTTTTTATTCCCAATGAATGTAAAGCCCACAATTAAAGAAAACATAACTATCAAAAACATCATGATGGTTGTTTCACTACACTTTTTAATTCTTATTTCAGTCTTCAGAAAAGAGAAAATATTCTGAAGTATTTGATAAGGCTTTGTTAAGAAGAGCTCTGGAAGAGGTCAAAGACAGAGAAAAAAAGAAATTTCAGAAAAATAAAACGAGCTAATTTAAAAAATATCTTGGAAAATATGTACATCTCTCTGTACCTTATAGAGTTCAAGGTCTTTAAAAAAAAATCTTTACAAATGCATCGGAAAATTATATGTAGCTACTATGTTGTCTGTCCCTTTCCTGACTTACAGCCATAGTTGAAAGAAACAAAAGCTTGAAATATTCTATATAAAAGAGATTTTAGCTTTTAACCATTAGGAATTTCTGAGCTAGGGAGATGACATAAGAATTTTGCTACACATCTTTGCATTGCTTAATGCTGTGTACAAAGTAGACACTGGATAAACATGCAAGGATATAGATGAACCATATTAGAAACCATAAAAAGAACTGAAGAACAGATGCAATATTATAAAATGATTATGATCCTTGCTAAGACTAAAATCAATGTCATATTTTCTATTTCACCAATAAAATTAGAAGCGGGATTGACTATAGGAGGATAGGCACTTTATATCTATTTTATTCATTTATCATTCACTCATTTTTAGCCGACACTCATATAATGCGTCCTATAGGCCAGGCATTATTCTAGGCATTTAGTATATAAAAAATTATTATTTCTCACAATTGCTCTCTGATATAGGTACTATCAGGATCGCAATTTTACAGATGAGAACAATGGGGCACAGAAAGGTTCAAGTTCACATGGTTAATAAGTTGAGGAGGTAGGATATTAACCAGTTTTACCTGAAATTAAAGTCATGTTATTTGCTTCATACTACATTTCATAATCCAAATTATCAGTGTTATGTAATAGAATTGTGTTAAAATACAATTTTTGATATCTTAATTTAAGCCAAACTATATTATTAAGTATCACTCCACTCCATTTCAGGGTTTATCATCTTTAGCACCTTTCACGCTTGGGGGTCAAAAGATTCTTTGTTTTTGTGGCTGTGCATTATAGGATGTATGACAAAATTCCTGGCTTCTTCCCACTAGATGCTATTAGCACCTCCCCACCCAGTCGTGACAACCAAAATGTCCCCTGTGGAACAAAATCACTCTCAGTTGAGAACCACTGAATCCTAGCCAAATCCTAGCCACTGAATCCTAGCCAAATCTTTTCAGTAACCTAGAACACTTATTCAATAAAAGTCAGTTATTACTCTATTCCCAGTCTACCTAGGAAACTGCACATCTTAATTCTATCAAGGATGAATCTGGGAAACGAAAATTGACAAGAGTTAGTCATTGCTATGTAACAACTTATCATAATGATGTTACCAGTGATAGGTGGCCTCCCTGTCTTATATGGATTCTCATCTCTGACATAGCATATTTTTCACTTGTGACTATATTGATGATATATACAGAATTATGGAAGGAGATAATTTCTACTCCTTCTAACCCATTGACACAAATACTTTATAGATCCAAAGATTGACTGCTTCTGAGATTATATATTAAAACCTTCCTTATGAATGTATTTCCCTTCTTAATTTAGATGAAGTTCTGGTTTCTTTTAAAGGTCAACTCAATAGAATAATTCCATTCACTTTCATGCCCAAAATTTTTTTGGATTGGTAGTAAAGAATTATTGGCCAATAGCTTAATTCTCCTAGCCACCATTTTAGCAAAGTGAAAAAAGCAGAATTATTCTAAGCTCCTTTGCAGAAGTTCCTTGTGACATGGTGTTCTCACACTGTAAAATTTCACTCAGTGACCTGGGATGATAGACTCACATTTCCTCCCTGGTGTCTGTGGGACTCTTCAGGCAGCTTAAGCAAGGATAAGTTTGTTCTTTATACCTTTTCAATACAAAAATGTTTCTAAGACTACATTTTTGTAAAATTAATTTATTCAACAAATATATATATGTAGCATTTATTATATGCTAGCCACTGATCTAAGAGATTCACAAATATTAGCTCATTTAACTCTCACAGTATTATGAGGCAGGCACTACTATCTTTACAATCACCTCAGCTTTAAAAACAAAGAAACTGAGGCACAGATTCTTGGCCATGCTGCCACTGCAGAATGTTCTTAATCATTTTTTGAGAGATTCTATTTCTTTTCTAACTTGAAAATACCTCTACATTTCTGCAAAGACAGATTTGCTATTTATTTTTATTCAGATAGTCTCATTTAGCAGAGATCTAAAGTTTTTAGATGAAGTTCTAATCCTGAATTTGAAAATTGAAACCTCTGAACCAAATTTTGCCCACAGAAGTGTGTGTGTGTGTGACCAAAATTATTGTTATTACATTATTTGCCAACATTTAAAGCTTTGGGAAATTTTTCATAAAAATATGGATTTTGGGTTGTTCCTGAAATAATTGTAAGATAAGAAAATAACAGATTTAGTTTTTATATATGGCAACAATCTGTCACAGCTAAGCAGCTGTCCTTTTTACGTGGGACATGCAAGCCCTAACACTCCATTATCTTGCCAGTCTCACTCATGTTTCTTGCTGGTCTTTGTGAATATTTGAGTTTGAGATTCCTACCCTAGTCCCTGGAAGAACTGGAAAGTGACAAAACAGAACTTAGTTCTCAGAGAACTTAGTTGTCTGAGAACAGGTGCCATTTCTAGAATTTGAAAATAAGGTAAAATATTAGGCTCAGAAAAATGCCCAGAGACCAATGATTAAATGTGGGTTACAAATTACAATATTGCAGTATTCTGATTGCTAAAAAAAATTCAACCAAGTAAATTTAAAGATGTTATTGGCTTTATGCAATGATTTCATAAATCCAGCAGCATCCGATCTAATAGAGAGAAAGGAGCTCCAAGGAGCAATAAAAAGTGAAAGACTTTTATAGGCAAAAAGGAGCCAGAATGAGGAAGTTAAAAAGCAGATTGGTTGTGGCAAGGTCGCTTCCTTTAGGGATTGTAGGAGTCTATGGGGCAGATTACTTCATTAGTGCTGATCAGGTAATTCCTGATTGACTGGTTTAAGATTCCACTTCTGGGAGAGCCACAACTGTGATTGAGTTAAATCTTAGTTTGGTGACCTGGCCCTTAGCATAAACAACTTCATTAGGGAGGAAATATGTATTTAGTTATATCTCATGTATATTCTATCTTCAGCCACAGTTCCCGGCTCGCAATTTCCAAGACTTAAAATTTCCTGAGCAAAATGAGCAATGGAAGTATCCTTTGTTATAATATTTGGTCTCCTGTCCTCAGTTCTTGAAAACACTTCAGGACTATAAAAGTGAAATGGCTATCTTGTTATTCATAACAAGCCCCTTTCCACCACAACAGGATTTATGTTAATGAGATGACTTGTGTAAGGCACTTGGGCTGACTTCCAGGGTTATTAACCACCAGTAGAGGAGTGGCCCTTTCAAGTCCACCCCCTGATTTCCAGAGAGGGAATAAGGGCTGGATGTTGAATCAGTCATGCCTATGTAATGAAGTCTTCATAAAAACCGAAAAGGAGAGGGTTCAGAGAGCTGAGTTGATGGAGATGCTGAGAGAGTGGCATGCCTCAAGAGGGCATGGAAGCTCCATGCCCTTTCGCCATACTATGCCCTATGCATGTCTTCCATTTGGCTGTTGCTAAGTTCTATCTTTTTGTAACAAACCAGTGATCTAGTAAGTAAAAAATTTCCTGAGTTTTATGAACCACTCTAATAAATTAATCTGACCTAAGGAGGGGGTCATGGGAATCTCTGATTTATAGCCAGTTGGTCAGAATGCAGGTAACACTGGCATCTGAGCTATGCAGGGGTGGGAGGGATTTGGGGTCTGTTGGGGAGAGCCTTCCTGTAGGACTGAGCCCTCAACCTGTGGAGTCTGACACTCTCAAGATAGATAGTGTCAAAATTGAGTCAAATTCTAGGACGGTCAGCTGGTGTTGGATAATTTCTTGTTGGTGTGGGACACCCCCTCCACTGTAAAACTTGGATTCCAGAACTCTGTTAAATATAAAAATCCATGTCTGACTTTATGTAGAATTATCATTCCATTACTCTAAAGTAGGCACCATATCCTCCCCTTGCTGAGAAATAGGAATTTACTTAGCAAGTGGAGGAGTATTGATCGTTAAGTTGGCCCAGATGTTCAGAATGGACGTTTTCAGGAGGAGGCTCTAATTCTGTTATTCCATTATGCGAAATGTGGCCTACTTAAATAAAAAGATCATAGTATTACTTTGTATATTACCTAACCTTCATTTTGGCCAGCCAAATAATTTTATAAAAATAGAAATTGTTCTACGTGATTCTCTAGTAAACATATATATGTTTTACATGCCATTGGGTTGGCTCCCACTCCTGGTGAGTCTATGAATGAGTGATATCCACAATGTCATGTCCTCAACAGCCCTATGTAGCTCCTGCAGACTCACACCTATGGCTTTTTTTGTAGAATGAATCCATTTCAGATTTTGTAGCAGACTTATCTTCCAAATCACTGATTCGATTCTCTGCTTCATCTAATCTGTCGATTCCTTCTAATGTATTCTTTATTGCAGTTTTTGCATTATTCATTTATGATTGGTTCTTTTTTATGTTTTCTAGCTCCATTTTCATGCTTCCTATCTCTTTATTAATGTTCTCATTGAGATCATTGAGCATCTTCATAACCAGTGTTTTGAATTCTGCATCTGGTACATTGTCTTCATTTCGTTTAGTTCCTTTTCTGGAGCTTTGTTCTTTTCTTTCAATTGAGGCATGTTTCTTTGCCTCCCCATTTTGGCTGTCTCTCTGTGTTTACTTCTATGTATTAAGGTAGAGCTTCTATGTCTCTTGGTCTTAGTAGATTGGCCTTATATAGTAGGTGTCCTCTGGGTCCCAGTGGCACAGTCTCCCTGGTCACCTGAGCCAGGTACTCCAGGCTTATGTCCCTTGTTTGGGCTGTGTTTGCTCTCCTGTTGTAGTTGAGCTTTGATTCCTATTTTCATGTCAATAGAGGGATGACCCTCAGGTTGATTGGTTCTGACGTTGACTACAGTGGAAGAGCTATTGCATAGGGGCTGACCCAAAGGGCAGGATTTGCTTTAGCAGGTCTCCGGTTCCTGCCCAGACTGCCCTTTGAGTGTGTCATTTGTGGAGGTGACCAGGTGGTGCTTTGGCTCAATCCAAAGTGGCCATCTGGCATGCTGGCCCTGTGGCCTCATGGGAAGTGCCCTGTCACATGTCACGTTCAGCTGCCACCTGTGCCCTGCCCGGGGCCACCTAAATGAGCTGCAAATGGAAGATACGCAGATATCTTACACCCATGCTGGGTTTGGTGGTGCCTGGGAGAGGCTAAGCTGCAAATTGAGGCTAACTGCTGCTAGTGCCAGGTTTGGGGCTGTTTAGCAAAGGTACAGGGCATACTGAGGCCAGATGCTACTTGTTTGGGATTTACAAACCTTTGACAAATTTTAGCAAAGTCCTCAGTAGAGCCAAGACAGGCTGTTTTTGTGGAAAAGCCACTGGAAGCAGCTTGAGTGAGCCCATGATTTGGGTGGGGTGAAGTCTCAGGGAATTACCAGGGTGGAGAGGCCAGTGTTAGTCAGGATGATGGAGACTCAAATATGGTGCTCAATTGAGTCTGCACAGAGATGGGGGAGGGTTCAACAAAGCAACAATGCCCTCTGCTAGAACTTTTTTTCTGGGAGAAAACTGTTTCTCCATTCCTCATTCTGATGCCAGACAATTCAGTTTCTCCCTGTATGCCTTTGGAGCCTTTTGAGCTGCTGTCCAAGCACTGGAGCTCAGAGTGAGTGAGTCTGACAATGAGTAAGTCCCTGCACAGGCCCTTTAAGAGGAACTCTTCGAATTTCCACAGCCCCCCAACCCTGGCCCCCATCTCACCTCATCTCACTCAGCCACAAATTCCACTGGTTTTCACAGCCAGAAATTGTGAGGACTTCTCTTCCTAGCATTGGTGTGCTCTGGGCTGGGGCCCCTCGCTCCTCCGGGGGGACCTCTGCAGCTGAGATATCCCTCCCCATCCTCAACCGCCACATGTGGGTGTGAGGCCAGCCTGTTTGTGTCTTTTACCAGTCTGAATATGGCTTCTTCTATATAGCTTTAGTTGTTGGACTTCTGTTCCTCTAGACTTCAGGCAATTCTCATTGATAACTGTTCTGTAGGTTAGTTGTAATTTTGATGTGCTGTACCATGGTGTTTTGATTGATGATATTTATGAAGCTGAGTCTAGGCATTGAGCAATTACATATAGGTCAAGCCTATTCTACAACCAGCGAATCAGTTTGAGAACTAGAAGTTTAAAATGTGATTAGAAGATAAAACCAAACCTGTGCAATAAAAGAAGAGGATTCAAAAAGAATAAATGAAGAGAAACTATTTGAGGATTTCTGGTTAAAGACTTCATCAATACCCAATTAAGGAAAGCTTAGTAGTTGGCCCCCAAACCATAGTACAGTACATTAAGTCAAAATTTTGTGTCTTGTGGTATGACAGCCAATATACATTATAATATATCTTGTTAAATTATTTAATGAATGCTCTATGATTTAAGGTGTAGATTTTGTTCTTATTTATTCATCCTTCTATGGCCATTTGCAAGTGCAGAGTTAATATACATATATATAGTGAAAATTAAAGAGGAAACTCATTGAATCTGACTAAACGATTTAACACTAGTACATAGCCAGAGAAAACCAGGCCAGTGGCATCCCAAATAAGGAGGCAGACAAAAAATAGGTGTGACTGGGCAGAGTTCCCAGTTCTGGATTGGATAGAGAGAGTAGTGGTTCTGAGACTAGATATCCTTACCATGGCTGTAGATCATGAAGATGGCAAAAAATGCTCCTCAAGTTGTGTTTTAATAGCAGATGTTTTAAAAATGTTAGAACTACATAGATTGTCCAAACCAAGATCGTCAATCCAAGGATCTACTGGGGGAGAGAGAGATTAGGTTTTGTATTAGTTATCTACTGTTGCACAAGAACCAACTCCAAATATGTAACTTTTAACAGTAACAATTCACTACCTATCATGAGTTTTGACAATTATTTTGCTGATTTTGCCTCTTGATTTCTCATATGTTTCTGTTTTACTGGAGAAACTACTAGGCTAGAATGACCAAGATAGTAGATGGTGCAGACTGTTAACTGGAGAACCTCATCTTCATGGACTGTTATCCTCCAGGAGTCTAGACTGATTCCCTACATGGCAGTCTGAGGGCAATATTGCCAGAGGGTATCTTGAGTCTCAGGGTTCAGGACTTGTACGACTTCAATTCTGTTACATTTTCCTTATTAAAGCAGGTTGTACTTTAGTAAGTAGTAAGTTGTACTTACTACTTACCAAATTCAGTAGATGAGGAAATAGACTACCTCCTTATGGGAAGAGTTGAAAGAATCTGTGAACACATAATAGACCAGAGACACTGAATCAATAGTGGGCATGAAAACAGCCCAGGAAAAATTTTCTCAGAGTTAGAAAACAGAAAGTCTAACTTGCAAGGCAAAATGCGGATGCCCATAGTGTTTGAAGTGTTATTCAGGTGCTTACTTACATATATGTTTTGGATATGTTTAAAAATGCCTAGAATGAGTGAACACCTATAGTATGTGGCCTAAGTAGAGATTTTTCTGTGGTAGCATGGTTGTGTGTATATGTGTGTGTTTATGTGTGTTTTATGTGCCATTGAGTCAGCACCCACTCCTGGTGACTCTATGAATGAGTGATGTCCACAATGTTTTACACACACACACACACACACACACACACACACACACACTTAAATATATTACTTCTTCAATCCTTTTATTATAAGTTTTTAAGTGCTTTTGTTACAAAATAACTTTCCACGGATACTGGTCTCTGTGTCTTAAACTTACATGAAGAGGGGTGTTACTGAGCATACACTGTTATGTACTTTTCATTAAAAAACTCAGAAAGATTGTTTTCTTAGGATCAGGAGCAGAAGACAATTGTGCATAGATGGATCTCAGAACTCTAGGTGCTCTTTCTCCTATCTTGGAGTTGTAGGTTATCTAATTTTTGTTTTCTAATTGCTACTCAGTGGAAAAGAAACGAGAGGACACAATATTGTTCTGGTGGACGTCAATAAATTAATCATAGTTCTAAGTCTTTCTTATTTTGAGTGTTAAATACATATTTATACAACCACATGAATTGAGGAATGGCTGGTTTGGTATTTTGTGTTGTCCACAACTGGTTAGTGTTATTCCTATGTGATCATTAGACTGCAATAACAAGCATGTATTTTACATAACACAGAACCCCGAATATGTTTCATGAATGAAAGTGATGATTTGATTTTGCTCTTCAAACATCTAGTATACTGTTAGGATGATACAGATATTTCAACCAATGAAATCATGACTTATTTAAGTTTTAATCTTCATTTGACTTCTTAATTATGGCAGATGATAGATCTAAATTACCTTCAAATTATATCAGAAAGATATGGTTAAATCATACTTCTGACCAAAGTATGATTTTTCACTTACTGAAGATCATAAACAATGCCTATGATTCCATTCATGTTAAATTCTAAGTTTCTCTCCACCATGCAAAGGTGAGCTTTATTCCTCTTGTATTTCTTGCAACAGAAAGTGCACCTATATTTGGTATGTACTAGTATCAAATTTAGGTTTGGCTACATATTATATCACTTCTAAATAGTAGTGGGCTAAAAAGTTAATTTTTCTCTAGTGTTTAAGATGTCCTGAGGTAGGCAGAACACGGCTGATCTGACAGCTCCAAAAGTTACTTCAGGTGCCAAGTTCCTTTTAGATCATCCCTCTGTCACTCCTGGGTGTGCCCATAGAATCTAAGGTGGCTAATAGAGCTCAAGTTATCACATGTGTATTCTAGGAAGCAGAGAATGGAAGAAGAGATAAAACTTCCTCCTCTTCAAGTATATAGTACTTCCTTTTAATTTTACTGACTCAATCTCAGTTACATATCTACACCTGCCTAAAAAGCTGGGAAATGTCTTTTAGCTAAATGCATGACAATCCATCAAAATTGGGATTCTAGTGTTAGAAAAGAAAGAGTGAATGGGTATTGAGAGTCAACTAACAGTCTTTTTCACAGTACTTAGTAAGAATTGTTTAAATAGAAACCATCATAAAGAGATTTCTGAAATGTGCTTTGAGAATCACTACTTAGCAAGGTGTTTGAAATCAACAAACTTTTCATTATTTAGTGCTTTGTGCTGTTTAAAGTATTAATCTGAATTTAGATGATCAGAAGATGCTGTAACATCCTAAAGTTAAATCTGTTTATCTTCAATTTCTGTGGCAACAGCTGCATCTTACCAATGAACCCCCATCTGATAGAAACATGTGTCTAATTTCTATTTTAGTTCTGGCATAGTAACTGTGAAAGATTTTGGTTGGCACTTAGTTATATTGCTAATATGTCACCTACTATTATTGCTACTGAACCAGCTTTCCTGTCATCTCCCTTATCATGTAGCATATCTATAATCCTTATAAGTAAGCTAGAATTATATCCTTTCACAAAAATTTACATCTTAATTCTATCCCTAAACATATACACCCCCACTGACTTGAGCATTTCACATTTTGTCTTCTATTTTTACTTAAATTCTAATACCATTATTTAAAAATTGTCAAACAATCAAGACAGACTGAAAAGAAGGAAATCAACTAGAAAATTATACAGTTGGCAACACAGTGTAAAAAATGATAAAACTGTATATGTATAGTACTTTAAAAACAGGTAATAATTATTTTATTTGTTTTCCTTTGGTTTCTTAGAACATTAAATCTTAAAATTCTTACCTGACTCAAAAATTTGTTCATTACTGTATTTAGTTAAAATGTTGTCAGTATTCTGAAATCAGAATTTAAGGAGGTTTAAGAATTTTTTTTGACCAAATGTCCCTCACAGGTAGTAGTATTTCTTTATTATAAAATTTTCTAAGACTATTTAATAATTGTGATTTATTTCATTTTTTTATGTTTTTGAGTCTTATATTTTAAATAGTCTTATATTTTAGATAGACTAGCCTTTCCACACCTATTTAAGAATAAAGCATGCACACACACACACACAAAATCTAATGGGAAACTCAGTGTCTATTGCCAGGGTTTATTGAATGATTGACTTCATACTGCGATTATTGGGAAGAGGCCTGTCAGTTATATTGGAGAAACCTTCAATTGTTGGCTAGTCTTTCCTCAAGGGTCACTCAGTTTCATCAGAAAAGAATCCTTAGGGCTCCTTTCTGGGAGCTATAGACCTGTAGATTTGATTGAATATGTTCTGAGAGTGAGTCCCACACCCTCCCCTCCCCTTCCTTTCCCATATCCCTCCCCATTTCAGTCTCAGTCTCTCTCTACCTCTCCCTTTCCATATGTATTAAAGATTGGAGTTAGCTCACCATTAAGCATGTACACTTTTATTTAATATCTTTTCTTTAGTGTAATAAGTCAGCCTCACCCTTAGCTGTTTCTAATGTCCCTGAATTTACAGGTTCTCTGGTTGAATACCTCCAAAGAATAAATCTCTAGACTCTGTCAGATGAAGGTTAGGCAACTAACTGGCCTTGCCAGTTGGTTGAGAAGTACTTAGGTTAGGTTTTCCATACTCCCATTATATCTTGTGCATAACTCTCACAGCAGTTATTACAGTATATTATACTATGGTGGATGTTTGTCTACTCTGCTCTCTCTAACTATGAATTCCTAGAAAGTAGACTCTACTATTTTAGAAACAGTATTTAATAAATATTTGAAATAATGAAGTGACTGGGCTGATTATTTAACTGAAATGTTTAGGTTTAAAGTTAAGATTTGTAAACAAAAGCATATAGTCTTTGAAACATGTAATGAAAACTCTTTAAAAATATATTAAACATATATACATTTAACCCCTGATTTTTTTAACCAAACTTCTCCAACAAATTTTGATGAGTTAAATATCAGGCACAGTTTTAAGAATTGGTAATACATCAGTCAACAAAAAAGAAAATGACCGGTGCTTTCTGAAACTTATAGTCTAGTGATAAGAGAAAACAAGAATTAAAATAGATATAATAAATATGTAAATTATATAATGAATTAGAAGTTAAGTTCTATGTAAATAAGTAAAAATTAGAGTAGATTGAGGAGAACTAGGAGAGTTGGAAGAATTCAGTTTGCAGTATTAAATGTGTTTCTTAGGCCACACTGGTGAGATTTGAGCAAAGACTTGTAAGAACAGTATTAATTAAATGAATATTTGCAGGAAGAATGGTCCAGAGAAAAAAATAATAAATAGAGCAATGAATGGCCCCAATGTAGAAAAGCAAATAGTTCAATGTGGCGGGAGTGGAATGAGCAAGAAAAAGGAAGAGTAATGGAAAATGTGATAAGAGAGAAAGCAGGCCCAAGTTCATATCGAGACTTTTAGGCTATTACAGAGATCCTGGCTTTTACTCTAAGTGCAATGGTGTCGTTGCTGACTTTTGACAATGATATGACAGGATCACAAGTACATTTTACAGAATCACTCTGCTGTAGTAAGAATGGACTGTAGGGGAGAAGGGTAGAAACAAGGTTGTCTGCTAGAAGGGTCTTACAATGATGATGTGGCAAGGCAGTGATTCAGACCAGAATGGTAGCAGTAGAGGTGAGAGTTGAGAGGTGGTTAGATCCTAGATATCTGAAGGTGCAGCTAATGAGAATTGCAGATGGATTGAACATGAATTTTGGCCTAAATAACCGAAGAATCAAATTGTCATCAACAATGAAGTATAAAAGGCTATTAGTAGAACAGATCTGGGGGGAGAAGATCAGATTTAGACATGTTTTGGATTTGTTTATTAGATATTTACAGATAATAAAAAAATGGCTATGTCAGGTCATCAATTCAGGAGAGATATCTGAACTGGAAATATACAAATATACGTGAAATCACTGAGGAATGGGGCATAGCTGGGAAGGAGAAAGTCAAAGAACGAGTTCTGGGTTATGTTCAAATTAAGAGGCCTCAGAGAAGAGGAAGAACCAGTTAAAGAGACAGAGAAGAAAATAAAACAAGAGCCTGTGACCTGGAAACCGATAAATTGTTTCAAGGAAGAGGAAATAATCGATTCTGTCTATTGCTTGGGAAGTCTAGTAGCACAGAAATCTAGAATTGATCATTTTACTGTCTGTTGCAGAGTTGGGATCAAAGAGGGGAATTTGTGGCAGCAGCAGTGGTGGTGGTGGTGATCTGGACTACGGTGAGTTAAATAAAGAATAAAGAGGAACTGGTCATAGAATAGAGAAGTTTGTTGAGATGTTTTGCCGAAAGGGAACAAAAAATGAAAAAAATAAGTTTGTTTTACATTTTATATATTATATATATAATATTATAATAATCAGCACATTGTTTCCTCTTTGCTGTTGGGAAAGGTCTAGCAAAGAGTGAATAATTGATGCTATAGGAGAAAGTGAAGGGCAATTCCTGGAGCTATGTCCTTGAGTTGGGGGAAAGATGGGAACTTGTGTGAAAGTCTGACTGAGAAAAGAGCTTGGAAACTGCTTGAATGACATCAGGCAGAAAGGCAGAGTATGTGAGTACATGTACTGGTAAATGTGGAGGGTAGATTCTTTGGAGGTTCTTTTCTGATTGCTTCAATTTTTTCACTGAAGGGAAAAAATGTCATCAGCTGAGAGCGAGGACAGGGGAGAGAGTGTTAAGGTTTGAGGAGTGAGAAGACGTGAAATACTTGTCTAGGAAAATAGAAGTGTGAATGTCGTAGAGATGTATTTAATGATTACATGACATCATTAAGGCCCACTGCAGGCTATGAACAGGAATATAAAGTGAGACCAGTCAGCATGAAGGGTGTCGTTTTCTAGCCAGATTCAGCTATATGGATGTGGGAGCAGAGGAGAAGGTTTGGATTTAACCAGAATAAAGAGAGGGCAAAGGAATTAAAGTTATGTGGAAGGAAATGATTATAATGCTTGACTGTGGATTTTAAAAAAATTTTATTTTTAATTTAAATTTAAAGAGAGCAGAATTCTTATTTTTGTAAACCAAGATAATATTCCCTGCAAATGAAATTATAATAATAATGTGCTCATTAATATACCTAATAAAAGTCTAATTTGAAAATTTAACTTAAGTTCAAATGTGTCTATAAAGTTTCTTCATCTCCATTTTAGAACTTCAATGAGATATCACCATTGATATTTCAGCAATTGATTATCTTGTTTCTGTTCTCTGAATAGCAGCATTATTAACTATTATGACAAGTAAAGTAACAAAGTTTAAAAACAAAATCTGTGACTGTCGTTTGAAGCAACTTCTGGATCACATAATCTTTAAGGAAACAATTGGAATAGGAGAGAATAATGGCTAACACACAGAAAAGCTTAAATTCTCTCCTAAATCTCATTTTCAGAATTATTATTAGAATGATACACTTATGTATCCATTACTTAGCTGACCATTAAAATTATGCTGAAAATCTAGAAAAAATAAAAACTGAATATTCAGTGAAGTAGTACATCTTTCACATAAGTATAAAATAGTCTTTCAATGACACCGTCCTAGAAGAGACAACACAAATGAATGTGTATATTCCTTTTGCAAGTTCATGCAGTATGGTCCATATTTGGAAGAAAACATTTAATTGATTGTAACTTTATAAGATGGTTATCTAATTGCTTCTTTTTATATGATTGGCTAGAAACTCTTATAACTTAGCATTCTTATTGGTGCTGAAGAAAGTCTATTTCAAAATAATTATATTAAAATATCTCTTGACCTGATGTACATGAATATCATAGTGTTTGCAAAACTGTGTGTGTGTGTGTATACTTATATACACACTAGTGGATAGAGATCCCTATCTTTTATAAGCTTCTCAAAGAGGTCTTTGACCCTCCAAAATAGTAGTGAGAACTGAGAAGTTCATGATAAAGGAGACACATTTATTCACACAGAGTAAAAACTTGTATGTAGTAGTTCTAATTTGCATATAATGAAACTGGGTTACTGAAAGGACAAGTGAACGTACCCAAATCACCCAGAAGGCAATAGTGTCAAACACAAAAGCCACATTTAAAAAATTGTCTCTCCAATGGACTAACTAGGAGCATGCAGTTTTTCAGCTGTGAGCAATTGGCTACTGATAAACTTGTTCATTAACAAATCAAGCAGCTGTTCAGATCTGCAAAAAAGCCCCCATGTTGTCTCTAAATACTCCAGTACAAAATCAGTGTAAACCAATTAAGTTACATGATGGGAAAAGCATCAGATGTATAACTGATGATTCACTTAACCTCAACTCACTCTTCTTTTAGATTTCAATAATCATCAACCTCCAGAAAATGATAAGCTTTTACATCAAACTTGAATAAGTATTCCAAAGTGACTTCTACTATTTAAAGAGAAACATACATTTTAGAAATTTTTTTTTTGGTGTGGCTATCTTTAATCATTTTGTTACTGGGGAAAAAAAAGAATCTCTGACTAGAAGTAATCTAATGGCCCCAAAGATTGTATTATTTATGTTAGGAAATACTGTTTACACTTAAAAAGTTGTTAAGTATTGATGAAAGTAATGATGGTGATACTATTATTTTTAAATTATATTATCATGATTGAATCAAACTATCAAGATGTACTTAGTTTACATAAGGTATGCCATAAAGAAATCTAAATTAGGATTTAAGGATTGTGGCAAATTTAGCACACAAAATTATACATGTTATTTATTTTTTCATACAAACAAAGCATATGGTCTACTCCAGCCTTTATTGCTATAAGTATTTTAGAAATAATTCAGTCCAAAACTCATTATGCAAGAGTTGAAATTATTTTGCCTATAGCTTTTTAGTTCATCTGTATAACCTATTTCCTATTTTCTTTGTTTGGATAGTATCAAAATTGTGGTAAATATTAATCTTAAAATTATAGAATTTTTAACTTCAAAGGACTCTAAAGATCCCTGTGTCCAACTCCTTTATTTTACTTTCTCAATAAAAACTCATTAGGAAAATAATCCTATTTTTCACATTCATTTCTAAAAGGAACACAGATTTCTATGCTCTCACCCAGCCCAGCTCTCTCAATGAAAGGAGTGACCTTGAATTGAACTGTAGAGAGTAAATGGAAGAAAAGTTTACTGAAAAAGTTTAGTAAGGATATAGGAGATTAATGCATATATTTGTGTTGGACACTCTTCCCTATGCTGCATATTCAAAGTGATGGAATCATGTTATTTATTATATTTTTCAGATCATTTGTGATGTTAATTTATGTGAGTTTGATATCACGTTTGTCTTTTAGTTGTGTGTTATTCTGAGAAATCCCTGGGGAAGCAAAGGATTTATATGCTTTGTGTACACTTTCTGCAGACTAAGCGCTCTGGCATAATTATTTCTGGCACTTGCTAACTGATTAAAACATCCAATTTAACTCATGATCAGTAAGATTAAACCTTTTTAATATACCTCAAAAGTAAATTATCATTTACTACTCAAACATCCTTTTCTGCACATGTCCCTAGTAAAGCTGTTCTTTTTTTGTTAATGTACCTTTTAATGAGGATTCCCTTTCATTTCTTCCTTTGGGCAACACTGCCTTATCCTTTATAGGGAGGTAGAAACAAAGATGAGATGGAGGCTGACTAGATAAGTTCATGGATTTTTAATGTCATAACAATTACAAGTCTTTATTTTTGTTGTATTCTGTAAAGATTTGCTGTTCAAGAAAACCTGTCCCTGCTTTGAGTTTATTTGATGTACAGACAATGGAAACAGTTAGAAGGAAATAATATTTGAAAAAAAATCACTTATATGACTTGGGGAAAAACTCATCTTTTATTTATTTTAAATTAGTTACTTTTAAATACTTAAATGTTACATTTCAATCTTACAGTGAAATCCATTTAGCAGACTATCCAAAACACATTTCAATATTAGGATAATTCGAAGGAAATGAAGATCCCCAAGATTAAAAAAAGTTTGATATAATCCTAACTTAGAATAATTGCAATTTGCAAGTCCTTAAAGGACCTGCTGAGGACCCTCGCAATGGTTTATCACTGTAATGAAGAAGAAAGGAAAATGTAATAGATAACATGCATTGGTTAAGTTAGGGCTTCATGGAGCTTTGAAACAGTCACAGGTGTAAGCATCACACACTGAGAGTGGTAGGGGGGAAATCAGATTAGTAAATCCTCCTCTGTGGATGCTGGAGTGTTATTGTGTACAAATGTTGTGGTTACTGCCTTTTATTCATAGGATTAACATCAAATGAAACAAGAATTATGGAGTAGGGTTTTAGATAGAAAATAGGTCAAGTCAAAGCAATAAATATTCTGTGAGAATTTTGATCCAGATTTACAAATACTTCACCAGATTGCTAATAAGCCTGTAGCTCTGCATGTAAATATTTGAACAGTATGAAAAATGCATCTGAGTTAAACAATACTAATATGCCCCAAATAGGTTGAACTACTGAAATGTTGTCATAAACCAGGCAGAAGGGACACTTTTATGGAGTATGTGGTCGATATACAAAAAGCACTGCCAAAGGTCGTCTCCTAAATTGTCAGGAAATCAAAATCTCAAAATGGGGTAAATATCAGTTACACAAATTCTATGAGCAAGAAGTAAGCTTACAAAAACTTTGTATAGATTTCTCATTCTTGAATCTATACATGTTGGAGTCTGGGAAATAACAAAGAAAAAATTGGCCACTCCTAAAAAGAAATTCTTAAAATTACCATATTTATTGGGTAGTCTCCACTCCAAGATGTAATCTGGACATGAGAATATCTTGAGAAACCACTAATAAATGTGATTTTTTTTTTTTATTAGCTGTGTTTGTGCCAGCACTCTGGACCTTAGGGACTGCACATATGTATAAGCTTAGTTGTCAAATATTCTCTCCATTTCCCCATTTCACATAAAAATGGAGAATAATTTACTGTTGAGCCACAACATTTGAATCCCTAGGTTAGTGTATTAGTTTCAACAGTTATTAAAGGTTGTGTAAGACCTATCGCATTTCCATTGTACCTTTGGAACTAATTTATGGTCTCGATCTTTTTTTTCCCTTAATGTTTTGGTCAAATATGAGACTATAAAGACTTCAAGAAAAGTAAAAACAATAATAAATGTCCTATTTTTTCCTCTAGTTCTAGCAGTGATTATACCAAATTCCTAATGTATTTACTTCATGTTAATTGATGAAATAGTAATGGGCATCCTTTTTAATAAGAAGCAAGTTCAATTATTGATCACACCATCTGTTAAAAGGCAATATTCTATCACTTTCCAAGTGTGTGATTTATTTTTAACTAAGAATGAAAACTTAACTTTGAACGTGGGAGAGGGTAAGCTTGTCGTACTTAAATTTTCATAAATTGGCAACTTTTGGCACAGGTGCCAAAGAGAAAACAAGAATAAATGTCTCAAGCCTTGGTTGTTAGGGTCTGATCATAAGCATTGTGGTGTAGAATTCATGGATTATTCATGTGTAATTACAGATAGCTATTGTGCTCCTTTAAATCATCCCTATGGCCCATTATGGCCCATAACAACTGAAATAGCAATTGTCATAGTAAGGTTTGGGCTCTGTCACAGAGTGTGGACTCTAATCAATAATGATGAATGGTAAAATTTTACATCAAGCAGTCCAAAGTCTGGTTGGCCCTCTCTATAAATCTGTACAAACACCAAACAGAGCAGCTGCAGGTTCTGGAAATTTAAAAGCCAACACTCGCCTTACCCCCTATGTGCATTTACCTCTGTAAAAGTAGAAAAAAAAGATGAGGGAGGGAGAAAAGGAAATGCTTAATATATCAATCCAATAATTCACGTGCTGTTAGAAGAATTTCCCCCTTATTTAAAAGGGAGTGAACCCTAGGTTGTTTTCAAGGTCAATTTCAGGTGAAAGGGGGGTCATCTAGAGGTCACTTCAGCTCCCATGCAGGTCAATACCGCCTCTTCACTTCCATAGTAGACAAGCCGCTCACACCCAATCAATCCACTGAAGCTGCTGCTGCACCCAGCGTAATGAACAGTGAATAAATGTAGCCTATCATCACAAAACATGCTTTTTAAGTACCTTTCCTTTTCATGTAAAACCTCTCGCTGTCAAATTCTACATTCACTCATCCAGCAGTGAGTAGCAAAAGTGAGAAATCAGACTCTCATTGGGGTTGGTAAAAGGTCACAGCTGACAGACACGGAGGTTAAACTGCCGAGTTAAAATACTGTTCATTACCCACTGCAGCTTTTTGCTAACTACACTTCTTTGTGTTATAGTCAAGCAGTACATCAATATGCTCCTCCTCCTAATTTATTGTTGAATTGTATGAGGTGGGGGCTAAAGAGAAATTGATGTCTTATATGTGGCACATATAGAACATATATAAATATACATATTGCTTTTGCTTTTGAATACTTCAAATTTCTTATTTATTTTCATAGCTAGAACCCTATCCAGCGTTGTGTCTACTTGAGATACACCCTAATTATTAGGGGAAACATAAGTCCTAAAATCAGAAGAGGTTAGGTAATCTGAATTTCAAAAGCCCAGAGCCAATTGTTTAGAAACTTTCTTTAAAGATTTTTTTTCTTATAATAATTGTGTATAAGACATTTCGATTTTTTTAATTAAAAAAACTTTGGTTAAATATATGAAAACCTACAACTTACACCAAGACATACAAAAGTGTGTTAAATGTACACAATGTTTTAAAATTCAATTTATTAAAAATTGTAAGCTAGTCTTACACTGACAAGATTAACACCTATCAAACACATTGTCAGGCTAGAATCTGTTATTTTTTTCAGAGAAGGGTGTGATACCTGGATTTTTTTCATTAATTCTGATGTAGTTAAAGAGCCTTTAATAGTGGTGAATAATCACTGGAGTTTGAGTGGAAACAGTACTTTTTCTGAATTCAGTAGATAAATGAAATGGTTTTGGTGTGAAATCTGAATGGATTAGAACAATTTTCCAAAAATAAAATTTCATTCTTTGATTAATTAATACGTAGGTGGAATTCCCTTTATTAAAATGCAGAGGCTTTGTATTTAAAAGTAACAATATGAAAACAAGTCATAGAATGTTCCAGTACAAAATCACAAATCGTGAATAAAATAAAGTTGTATTTACATGCTCTCTACAACAAAAATTTAACTCAACAAAATTACCATTATCTATTTACGTCTTTAAAAAATGCATTCTGAGATTCATTCTAGAAAAATATATCTTTTTCCCCTTCTCGTATGCCTTCTCTCTCTGTGGGACTGAAAATAAAATGTTATGACTTAAATCACAAGAGGCTAACATCATTTTTAGCAACAAGGGCTGCATAATTTCAAGACTATGAGTGAGTGGCTGACTTTAACTAAAATGTTTCAGTTCTCTGCGTATATAGGTACATAAATAATTCAGAATTAATCCCTGCAGAGGGGACAATGGGAATCGTAAATTATCCATGTGCCGTCCTCAACATTAGAGGCAATGAACCTATAGTAACAAACTATGAGTGTTACTCATTACATACATTTCACAGACACCTTAACCTTTTGAATATTAATTTCCCTCTGCTTGTAGCTAGGCAGTATCTTTTTTTATTTTTTTATTTTTTTATTTTCCTTCCCATTCCTCTTGCCTTCATTTCCTTCTCTCTCTCTCTTCCGTTAAATCTCCTAAACCATAGTTAAGCTGCAGCTACTGAATGGATGCATTGGAATACACTGATTTGTCACAGATAGGGTTTTTGGTTTTTTTTTTAGCTATGTGTTTTTTTTGTAAGAATCCCTTAATATTACATGTAGCCCCTCTGTAGAATGTAAGGCGAAGTGTATAAGTCAGACTGTCTTTATGAAGATAAATGAGGTTTGTAAATCTGGGCCAATCTGACTCCACATTTGACAATATCCTTTGAATTTCAAAACGCGTATCATAATTTTTTTAAACTAGGAAGATAATGCAAGATTGTCATAATTTTCATCTGAACATGAAAATAAAGTTAAGAAAGAGGTATGATCGCTCCCAATTATGAAATTTATTACGTCTTAAACTGTGAGTTTATTAAAAAAAAGACAATGAGATATAACAATGGCTATTCTCTTTTTGTTTCTGAATTACATTCCCAATTAAAAATATTCTGATAAGCTTTATAACTCCTATTTTGAATGATATAGAGAGTAAAGAAAGACTTCTTTCTAGTCTAATTCATTATGCCCATTCTTGTCTGTTGGATGAGATAAATTGAATATTCATCATGAAAAACAAAATTCATAATAAATACAATTTTAAAATAAATACATATTTGTATACAAAGATATACATAAATATGTAGATACACATGCCTTGTATGTATTATACATACATATATATGAATTTATATGAACAGAATTATAAATTCCAATATTCAACTGACCTACACATAATATGAAGGGGCGTCAACAGACGTAGCTGGAGTAAAATTCAACAAAATTGTTTCAGCACCAAGTTTTCAGATATTTCAGCATGCCTTTCCTGGCATCGTTGCATGGCTTGTTCCCCAATCTCTTCCAGCTCTTTAATTACCTTTCTGTACCTTCCATCAGTGCCTAATTTAAAATTATAGACCCACCAATATCCAAGATCTCTCTTAGTTTTCTTTCCTTGCTCTATTAGTCTCCGAAGCTCTTTTAGCTTTGACATAATATATAGTGTGCTTTTTTAAAGTAATTAATTACCCGGACTGAAGTTCTTTGAGGATAGGGAGTTTTGTTGACTTTGTTCGCTGCTACATCCTGAATGCCTGAGAAAAAGTAAAAGCTCAAAAAATATGTTGAAGAAATGAAGCATGGTAGTAAATTTGAAGTATCAAGGACTATTTGAAAATCATTCTAGTCCCAGCAAGGCTGGCTAATGGGACTAATTATGACATTAATCTAAGGCAATACTTCCTTCTCTTAAGTGGCGTCCCCTGCCCCATATGTTACCTTTGGGCATCCATTGCCTTCAGGGTCTCCCTGCAACCATTTTTATTAAAATTAAAACTTGCCCTCAGTAAATGTCTGATATTAATCATTTACAAATTACATTGTACTTGCATAAAATGCATTTTAAGCCTTATATTATACGATTAAAAGAATTTGTTTTCTATTAAAGAAATTTCAAGTATAAAGAAATTAGATATTTTACTTTGGTTTTGTGGACTCTAATTTTTTGATCTTCAATTCATGTTTTGTAAATTTCCATTCCTCTCACCTGTATATAAAAACACCTATGGTTTATTTTGTCTATGGTTTATTTAAGTGGACTGGAAATAGCCTTAATACCAGCTGATTTGTGGCCACCAAGCACATGTGAGCATACTTCCCCCTCCTGCCCACACACACTTTTTCACAGAAGGCAAATAACTAAATCTTAGTGTTTTGAATATGACAACAAATTATATTTTCTTATTAAAAAAAGACAGTTCTTCCTAAAGTCCAAAAAATTCTTTGAAATTACTGAAGACCTGGGTTAGCTTTTACTTAGGAAATTTGTGGTGGTGAAGGAAAGAAAAAAGAAGAAACTTTACCTTAAAAACTTTACACAAATGGCCCCAAAAAAGAGTTGTATGTTTCGTAGAACCAAGTTGTACATTTTATCTCATCATTTTGGCATCAACGATATTGATGTAAAATTATGATTATACAATCACGATTCATAAAAATAAATTATGCAACTTTATGACACAATTTTTATGAACAAACCATTGTTGAAACTACAGTGTCAAATAAAACTGTTATTCCCCATATTTTTGTGGGATTCTAAAAGCAAAGGCCCAGTATGTAAAGAAATGTCAGCCGTTCTATACCAAGTTGTATGTTATTTGAATATATCTTTTGGGCCATACACTTTTTTTTAACCCAATTCTTTTTCTATTAATCACAGTTGTGTAAGAAACATAAAGTTTTAATTTTCTATAACTGAACTTAGGTTTTGTTTCAAGTCTTCATTTGGAAGATATTGTCAGCCTTTCAGGTTGCCTTTTACCCATTCCTGTAGGTAGAAATCTACATTTCTGGGCATTATGTAGTGGGAGGTCTTTGTGATAGAGATCAAGCATCTTGCTTACCACCATTGCCATCACCTAACCTGGCACCTGCCATGGCATCTATTTACTTAAAGAGTTTGGTTTTTGGACCAAGCGTATCCCTCCTGTATCATTCCCTTCTGAACCTGCATGACCTCTCTTTCTCTCCTAGCTGCTTTAATGACCTCTTTGAGGCATAAGACATTGCATTTTTATTTATTTATTTCCTTTCTCTAGGGCCATAGAAAACTTTCAGCTGTTCCTTTGATTTACTGGATCATGGGTTGTATCAGGACCATATGATTAGACACCTCATTGAGCCATCTTTACTCTCCCTTTCCTGAACCATCCATGCTGGTTGAGAGCATAACACTAGGGTAGTATAGCTTTTATGACCACTATATTAAATGTGAGCAGTGAGCATCAATCCTCTTTGTCCTTTGATTGTCCCTAATTCATTTGAACATAGTTCTTCCCCTGCTTTCGTCTTCTCTCATTATTCCCTAAAGAGAAGGACATTGAGTCTTAATTGTAAAACACACTTTTAGGATAGAATTACTTTGGGTACATGTAATAATCCCTCATTATGCCATTAGAATTTTTTAAAAAGACTGTTATAGAATGCATGTTTCTATATCCAATTAGCTATTAAATTAAGATGAGTTATCACTGTGTTTGTCATTCCACAATGAGATATAAGACATGTGGGATAGTTACTTCACTTTGGAGCAGAGGATAATAGAGTACATTCTCTTTCTGTAGAAAATAATGAGAGCAGGGGAAAAAGCAGAGATCTCTGTGACTTACCTCAGCATACCCTTGAAGAGTACAGAGTAGTGGGAAATGATTTCAAAATGAGGAAACCAACTCAGAAGAGTTTCAAGTTATAAATTTCTGAGGAGCCAGGTATCCCTTAGTCCAAAGAAAATTATGTTCCTTAATTTTAAGTTTTCTTAAAGGGATCATTTTTAATGATAGCCAGACTTTGATTTAGCAGGCAGAGATCTTCTTGTTAAACATGAGTGTTTACTTTCTCATATAATTATCCTTATTCCACGGGCTGGGGGAAAAGATTAGTGAACATATGTCTTGATTATTCATTTTAATAATTTTTCCTCCTACCCCCAAATATGTGGTTATAGGTGTTGAGTGTTCATTTTTAATATCTTCTTTTAAAAGTTAGTTAATTAAGAGCAAAAAGAGAAAATAGTTACAGGCAAACATGCTATTTAGTGACATTCCATAAGCAAATGATTCATTAATGTGATGAAAACATCCTTACAATCCTTGTAAGAGGACCTGAAAGCGTGAACAAAGGCAATGTCTTTTTCAAAATTAAAGTTGTGATGTATAGTATTATCAAATTATTAAATGTTGTATTCCCATTTAGATCGACTCTATTTCTATAACTAGAACAACCAGCTTAATTTGGAATGCGTAAGGGAGACCTTGTTGCCAAAGAACTCTTTCCGTGTGTAGTGTGAAATCAATACACCAATGATCTAGACATATTCAGTACTTTGCACACAGTGTGTGCTAAAAAATGCTTGCTGAATCACTTTAGAAAACCATCTCTTCCCATACCTATAACTGCTCACAAATTATTTCTTCTTGAAGGATTTTAGGTAAGTTCTAAGGAAATACCATGCTTAGCAATATAGTCTATTAGCTTAAAACATGATGATGTAACAACATA
This sequence comes from Pteropus alecto, assembly GCF_000325575.1. Classification (NCBI taxonomy): domain Eukaryota; kingdom Metazoa; phylum Chordata; class Mammalia; order Chiroptera; family Pteropodidae; genus Pteropus; species Pteropus alecto. Next base: position 22,565,718 of record NW_006436298.1, on the reverse strand, counting down.
ATAAGTAAAATAATATAATAATCTCCAAGTACCTGGCAGAGAGTTAAGATAACCAGCTATACATTTTTTTTTTCTGAAAATTATATGAATAGATACAGGAACATGTGTACTAAGACCATAAAGCTACTAAGCATCTGAAGATGGAAGTGGTACCACAGAGATAAAAAATGTTTTTTGAAAAATGCAGAGGCTGATGACATCAAATGTAACGTTCACTTATTTCTTAATTTTGGTATGCATTATTGTTGTTCCCACTTAGAGGCTAGACAATGAGTACCATCACCTATTTAAAACTTAACTATTCATCCTGTAAAAATAAATATCTGAATTATGCTATTGCAGGGAAATGGATATCAATCAACATAATGTTAACTTAAACAGCAAAATAATTATGTAGACATTGATTATAACCATGAAAAATATAGAAATTGATAAAAGTATCATTTTCTATGCTTATATAATTGTTAAAATAAAATTCTACTCAAAAAAACAAATTTTTTAGCAATGCAGATGCAAAGCAAATCTAGGTGATGTTTTCTACAATGTATTAATGCATTCTTAATATGTTAGAAATAATAAATTACATGAAATACTAGAATAATATGTTTTGTGATAACATTATATGAAAACTTCTTAGTGAAATTTTAAAAAATATGCATTCTTTTAAAAATCAACCTTTTTAAAAAAGAACAAACTAACTTTTGTAATTTTATAGTTGTGACAGGCAACCACTAGGATATTTCTAGAAATGGTATCACACTTAACACCAAATTTTGCCTTGTCCTACTTTTACCCTTTAATCTCATGATCTACCATGATCAAACAGTGTGCCCAAGGCTATTGCTTCTCTGAGATGGTATTTCTGGGAATGACCTTATAATACTATCAGACATATTATTGCTGTCAACACTTGGTAATAATGGCTGAGGACTTTATTGTAGGGACTAGGCAAAACTAATGGAAAATGTTAAAAATTAGAGGCCCCAGAAGTTTAACTCTTCTATTCCTTATGTACGTGTATGTTCACATACACACAAACACATAAAAATTTAGTCACATATATGACTCCAAAAAAATAAACTTCCAGAAGTCAAATACAATATTATATATATGGGAGTACAATTTATTGAATGATTCCTATGTAAAAAGTCTCATATGCATTATATGTGTCTACATGTGTGTAGAGAACTTTGAAGGTTCTCTACAAATTTAACACCAATAATAATCTGCTAATATTGGTGTTACAGAACATCCACATTATAAATTTTTTTCTAGTGCTTGATTTTTGAAGGGCTCAACAGGTCCATTTGAATTCTCCTTTCTTAAAGTTCATGGACCGGCTGAATGATTGAACAATATTTTAAAAGTTGATGAGTCAACTACAGAGAATCTGGTGAAGCAAAGTTCATCTACTCAACATTTTCCATAACCAAACTTGAGTCAAAAAATTGAAAAAGTAGCAAATGCAATAGCTCTTGGGGATATTTCTTCAGGTTGTCATCCGCTAGATAGAAGAAATCAATGTCAATTTATTGAGCTAACAAAAAACCCAAGATGAGTTGAAATTTCAAGAAAAGTTTTGGATTACAACAAATCCTTTAGACTTAAATTAGTTAACATTGCTTCTATTTCCTTAATGGAATTAATTAGACTACAAGTTCCTTCGTGGCAGGAATTTTATCTTCATAGTGGTTACTCCTGGCATCCAGGTCACAGTAGCCATTCAATTTATGTCAGCTGAATTCATGAATAATTGAATGAATAAATGAAAAAGATCTATTGAAATATTTGTTCAGTTCATCATCAAGTTATAAGTACTTTAAGGTTTTGCATAAAAAGACATATCCCCCTACACAACATAATAAAATAGATAAAGATATAATAAATGCAATATTTGTAAATGGTACTTATTCAAAATAAATCTTTGCCTCAAAGGCAAATATGAATCAATTAGTTTTATCTTTTCACAGTGTCGTAATTTACACATTGACTCTCAAATGTTTTATTTGGGGGACAATTTTATTTTTCTTATTCTTGCTCTAGATGTATATTAAAATTAAATACAGAGTACATTTTTATTCAAAGAAATGCTAAGTAAATAGAAAACTATTGTGTGGATTTTCTGGTGAACAAGAATAAAAAAATCTATATTTGAATATTTGGAGTTATGTTAAATGAACACAAGATAATTGTGTGCTTAAAAAAAGTAAATCAAGTAAGCCCACTTGACTGGGATTTACAGATTACATGGTTTTCCTTCTTAGACAAAAAAAATACCCTCAGAAACCACAGTCCAGTTATTCAATTTCACTTACTAATTAAGGAAACTAATAATTTCCTCAAGTAGTAGATAATGCATCTCTGAAGGGTGACACAAACTCTGTCACCACCTATGGCTTGTTTTATGTAATGTAAATGTTTTTGAAAAAAATAAATGTTTTAGAAATTTCTGCATTTGGCATGGTAGAGATATACATCATTCCTGATATGTGAGTTTTGGTTTCATATCCTTTAGATAATGGTGTGGGGTATGCTTTTTCTCCCCTAGGACAGTGAAAAACAAAGAATGATGGCAATTGGAATGTAACTATAGACATGTTTTCTCATAATAAAAACTGTTATCTAAGCTATCAGTGAAATTACAATTAAATTGAGCCAATAGCTCATATTTTTAGAACTATCATTTGAAAAATTATATCTATATTTTTCTTATATGGCACATAAGAGATATTGCAAAATACCAAAATAAACTCTTTTCATACCTTCTCAAATGTCTTCTGCAGGAGCTGAAGATTTAGAGCAAAAGTAAGCTCTTCAAAAGATGTGTTTTAAATAGTTTTAAAGATTATAGAGAGGATTAATGAGATGGTATGTATGGAATGCTTTCCATGTATTCATGTCATCCTGTACTAAATATAGTTGTTATTAAAATTTCAAGCAAGTTTCATAGCTACCATCTCTTATAATATATGAAGTTCATGGGTGTAGAGTTATTGCATAAGAGACGAAGATTTTAGGACATGTTTCCACTTTAACTTAAATATTTACAGATCAAAGCTAGCCCTTATATTTATTTATGGAGTAACTGTTCTTGTCATTTTGGATTCTTTTTCTAGTAGCCCTCAATGAATTGTTTTAAGAACTTCATGAGAAGTTAAGAGCTTAATAAGTTGGCTCTGTAAAATATATTGGTGTACTTTAAAGACAATAATCACAAATAATGAAAATCATACTTTTTATTTAACTATGTAGACAACTTAAGGAGTATGAATTTAAAAGAAATTAGTCATAGCTAATTCTTGTTTATTATTTTTGGTGGATAATATTGGAAACAATTTGAAACAACTAAACTCCAGAATTTTTTTTTATCACCTTCCAAATGTTAGTAAAAAAAAAACCATTTTGTGAATCAAGGAGGGCAATATTTTGAGAATCATGTTTAAATTAAACAGCAGGTCATTTTAAAGATCAAAATGTGAAGTAGTGCTAACAATATTTAAGTATTTAGAACTCAGAAACAAGTCCTGATTGGGCATTTTTAAAGCCAGGAATGTCATATCTATATACTATATATCT
>NW_006436298.1:22554958-22562125 GCF_000325575.1 Pteropus alecto | reverse complement strand
TAAATATATATATATTTATATAGCTACTTGGGCATTCATTTCAACCTTATATATATATATATATAAATGATTATACATTCCCCACTACAGCAATAGGAGAAATTCAAGGGCTAGAGTGTCTGCTTGTTGGATTACATTTTTGTAGAGTATAAACTACGGTTACTTATATAAGTTTCAAAATGACTAGGCAAATCTTAAATAAGGGAATATATATGTAAATTAAATCATTTAGCATAATTCTGCCTACTACATGTTAGGTGAATTGGACTTTCAATGTTTATCAATATAGAATATTTTAGGCCACTTGCATTCTTATAAAACTGATAGAACATCAGTTAGATTTCCTGTCTAAAATTCCCTTATTTCCTTCCATCTTATATTTTAGGCAAAACAAAACATTTTTGAGCTGGAGGGGTGTCATACTAGGAAATCCAACTGATTAAGATCATGTTATTAACATCAGTTAGATCATAAAATAAATGGATACACATGAGTACATCTCAGTCTTTTGTTATTTTTGTGCCCTGCCTTCATTTTATTCATAACACTTACTACTACTTAACATAGTCAATCTTCTCCCATTAGATTGTGTACGCCATGGGAATAAAAACTTCATCTGTTCTGTTCATTTCTGGATCCTCAGAACCTAGTAAGTAACAGACTCTGAATAAATATTTGTAGAATGAAAAATTTGACATCAAAATTCATATAGTTAATTTATAAAAACATCTATGGTCTTATAGATAGTAGAAAAGATATTGACATATATCACTCTCAATGTTTTCCATAGGATTTCTCTTGTAATTCTTCTTTTTAGTTTATATTTATTAATATATATGGATGATTTCCTAGATTTCTCATCTCTAGGGTATGTGGCTCCTGGGTGTGGTAATTCTGTAAAGACCAGCAAAATAACTTTCTTTTCAAAATAGAGCCAAGATTACATTTAATCTAAGGCAGTCCAAGTGAGAATAAAATACTTGTTTAGATGTGAAAAAGAAGAATGCCTAAAGATACGGGAAGATTTTTGGATACTAGATAATAAAACTGACTGTGACTTAAATACTTGTAATATAAAAATTACAAAAAACTTTAGTTCACTAAATATATCATTGATAGTCAATACTCCATTTTAAATAACCACAGACTATAATCTAATAAATGTCTTTCCAATGGATGAATTTCCTATACTTTTTGGTATGATCGTGTGTTCTTTGCCAGTGTTAGAATGTCAGATAATCAGATAATCTTGTTTGAACTTTAGCAATAAGGAATGAAAATCTGTAAATTCAACTTTGGGTAGGAGTAAAATCACATATTTTTCTCTCACTTTACTTAATAATTAAAAGAAAACAAAATTATGTTACCTCAGTAAAATGTAAGTTCCTCATGAATTCCTCTAGAATTGATTTAAAAAAATAAATACCTAATAGTAAAAGTGTAGTATTGATTTTACTGTATGAGAGTTTTTAGCTTTTAAAAATTGTGCCCCAGTTAAAGAAATTTGAAAGTATCCACAAAATGCTAACATTGTCTCAAAATATAAGGCTTTAATTAGGGTTTTATGAAAGAAGACATTACACTATTTTTTTCAATAAATTTAATTCTTTATATCGTTAATCAGTTAATTTGATATCATGAAGATATATCCAAAATGACATGCTAAAGATTATGATAATACTGGAAGTAGACTCAGAATTTTGTGTTTTATAATGAAATTAAGCATAAGAAAAATTAAAGTGGTAATTATTAGCTTTTCCTTTCAATTGTCTGAGTGTCTAGACTAAAAATAATATTTTTACCTTAGTCTTTTTTGACAAATAACTCAATTCTTTTATTGATTTTGAACATAATTCTCATATAAGCAAATTTGTAAAATGTTCTGTAGTCATAATTCAATTGTAATTCAGCCTACAAAACTAGAAAAAGATGCCATTTTATAATAAACATCATTGAGAGGCATTCATTTGATCCACAATTTTTGAATCCCATATGTGGTTAACATTAGTGGTCTAGAATCATGTTTTCTTGTACTGCGTAAGTATACCGGAGGTTTATGGAACTCAAGCAATCATCCCTTTTGTCAACATATACTTTCTAACTTAAAATATCTGTATGATTTCTTTAATCCACTGATTATTATTGTTATTATTTGTTTAGACACTCTTTATGCAAGATTGAAATTTATGCTTCATACCTAGCTACTTGGGCATTCATTTCAACCTTCAGAACTGTTAGCAGAAATATATAAATCTTTGACAACATTAAAAACAACAAAGCGATGGGGGCATTCTGTGCTAATTTTCAGTATTTGACACGAATTTAACTGGCAGCTACTTTAATTAAAAAAGAAAAAAGCTAGGGTAGAAAGTTATTCACCAGGAGGTAAGTGAAGACTACCAGGAATCAGCTAATAACTTGTTCTTACATTAGACTGAACCTAGGTCAGAAAGGTAAGCATCTAGCTATTATACCGCCAACTTTATATCATTCAAGTCAAGCTTGAAAAAGCAGGTTTCAGATGTTGACTTTTGCTTTCTCCAGATATATGTGATCTTTGGAGGAGAAAAGGACAGCTTTAGGCCCTTGGTGCTGGCATTTTCATGTCTTTCTCAGTACCGCAATCATGCTGTGTCCTTTGGAGATGTTCTTTTACTGGACTGTTCCCCAATGAAACTAGGTCTTGAAGTGTCAATGATATCAAGAGAGATCATAGGGTACCCCTCTAAATCTGCCTCTGGTTGATGTCAGTCCTGCTAGCCCTGTGGATTCTGGTCATAGCTGCCAACTTTCTCTTTGAAACTTCTTCCTTTTCATTATGTTTAGGTGCCTCTCAAGTCACTGAGCTTTGGTCCAGACTCAAAATCAAATTTCTTTTTTCTCGTCTCTCCCTGACTGATCTCAGAGATATTACAAAGCACATTAAATCTCCAAAGAGAGACAGCACTTAAAAGTGCTATTTCACTTTTGTGTTAACTCACAAAAGTCAGTATCTCTGACTGATCACATATGAAAGAACCCTTAAAAAGAACAGTATCACATTTAAAAAAATTAAAGCATTTCGAGCTGCTCTTTGGGGTTTATCTTCTTTTAGACACTTCAACCTGATATAATGGTGGGGGTAGGTGGGTGGAAACTTGATCTAAAAAATAATGATTAGCAAATTTAAGAAATTCTTTAAGTTTGGCTGGATACTCTGCTTTCAGAACTACTGTCAGCATGTATATTTCACCTATCATTTGACTAGTTCCAATTACTCTATGAGTTTCTGTTTTCGAAAAACTAGATTTTTTTCCCCTTGGATAAAAGTCATAATATTAATACAGGAGGTAGACACAAAATTCTGTGTTTTCATAAACATAAAATTGAGAAATATTATTTTATGCCCTCTATAAAAATGTTAGGAGAACTAAAAGTTAAATGGTGGTGGAACTTTATCAAAGAAGGGAAAGTTAATCAGGTTGGCTAGTCCATGAAATGATCTCACAGCTGTGATTATGATTTATTTTGCTCTCAGAGAAAAGGATGTTGACTTTAGCATATTTACCAAGATGCTTGAACATCTTGTCAAATAGATAGAATAAAGCCCAAATAAATTAAGCTAGCCCAACCTTCCCCAAATAGTATTTGTTTCTAATATTTACACCATAAGGGTGGATTCTGTCTATCTTTAACCAGCTCTTATAGCACAGAATGGACTACCAAGCAAAGGTGTGTGTTTAATAACCATTCTTATTACATTGAGGGAAAACTAAGTAATTCTCAGTCTCACATACCATTAAGAATCATCTACTTACATGTAAAATCTAAAACAAAAATTTAAAATTAAAAAGCCATACTCATAGAAAAAGAAATTTATGGTCACCAGAGGCTGGAAGAGGATGGGTGGGGTTGGGAGAAGAGGGAATTGGAGGAAGGTGGTCAAAATGTATAAAGTTCTAGTTATAAGATAAATAAGCACTAATGATGTAATATACAACATGATGACTGTAGTTAAACAATTGCTCTATAATATATATAAAACTTGTTAAGAGAGTAAATTCTAAGAGTTCTCATTACAAGGAGAAATACTTTTTCTCTTTTTTCCATATTTTAAAAATTGTTTCTATATGAGGTAGAGATGTGAACTAAACTTATCGTGGTAATCATTTCATAATATATATGTCAAACCTTTTTATATGTAAGTCACACCTGAAACTCTATACAGTGATGTATGTCAATTATATCTCAATACAACTGGAAAAATAATTTTGCTGAACTGAGTTGGGTGGGAGTATCCTTTATGTTACTTGTTCTGCAACTTGATTCCCATAGTCTGAAGGAACTATGGCAGACACTGGGACTAACTCTCCAAATCAAATGTTAGATAAATTCCCGATCCATTCAGCTAATAATATTTGAAGTTTTTTGAAGAGTACAACTATCCCAGACTTTCCTGTGCTTATTTTTTATATCAGAAACTCATCAGATATTATATCTGTCCTAAATTCAGCAGATTCCTCGTACTAAGGACAATTATATCAAAATGCTTGGGATGTGAGAAAATATTTGGTTTTTTTTTTAAATGAATAATAGAAAATCAAATGTTTGATTCATGTTATCATGTGGCATCTATAAACATATTTATGAAACCATATATCTAGTGTCTAGAATTATGCCTGTCACATTATAGGTACTCAATAAATAATTTGTTGAACACTTGAATAAAAAAAGAAGAATCATCAATGTTTGGAAAGTCACATATAGATTTGATTTCCGTAAAATATTTTTTATGATTTAAATCTCCCACACTAGACATGAGAACTTTAGAAACATTTATTTGATTTTAATTTTTCAGAATGCTCTGTGTGTGTGGGTGTGTGTGGGTGTGTGTGTGTGTGAGAGAGAGAGAGAGAGAGAGAGAGAGAGAGGGAGAGAGAAAAAGAGAGAGAGAGAGATGTTTATTTTTTCATTTTCTGGTCTTTGAGAAGGTGAACATACTAGGAAGAGAGAATGTAGAAACCAAATTTTGGAGTAACTGGTACACTTAATGTGAAAAATGACTACTAAAGAATTGGTGCCTCTCAACTAAGTTTCTATTAAAGATTAAAGATTTAATTGAGGTTTCATCATCTTATACATATGAAAGGCAACCAATGACTCAAAATATTCTTTCTTCAATAGTTTTTATTACTAGTGTCAAATTGATATTTCTTTTTCTCTCTCTCTTGGGTGTTAAGCAACTGCTAAAACCTTTTATATTTTAAAACTTGAAGCAAAATGCATATAAGTATTTTTATCCCACAGAATAACTTTTAAACTTTTTATATTATTGGAAAGAATAGATATCATATGTGAGTCTAAGAACACTCTTGTAGCTTAGTAAGTTTTTATACATTTATATAGTGTGAGGGTTTAGTTCATAATTCAATTTGCTCCGAGTCAGCATAGTTCACATTTTGATTTTGATTTTGACATATTGAAATGTTGTTCCAAATTCCACTTTCTAGCTGGCTCATTTGCATTAACTTTTTTAGATGCACAAGAGTGCACCTCATTGACAAGCTTTCCAAATTTTTAGATAAGGTAAATTCAAGATCAAACAAATCTATGGTCTTTTTTTTTTTTTAAATTCTATTTGACAGAGAGCATAATAGAACACAAATATTAGTGTATCACATAGATCAATTATAATATCAGTACACACTAAATAAATAGTTAACATCATTGTATGAATAATATATATGACTTATAAATGCAAAAAATGTTTACCTAGTATGCTACTTAAAACTTATGAAGCTTACTTGTATGATAACCATGTCAGAAAAAGAAATAAATAGATCTAAAGTTATATAATTCAAAACTGGCAGACGTATGCTGTCTTTAATTTGAAAGATTTATAAAATAAAATGTATTCCTACAGGATTGTCCTCTTGGTTATTCTAAAAGGAAATCTATCTTACACACTAAGACAATTCTTCTTGAATTAACTATTTTATATAAAATATATATTTTTATTTTTGAAAAATTAAGTTACTTTTTTTAGATATACTTAGTGAACTAATATAAGCTTATGTTTCTAGCAAATTGCTATTCTCTCCCAAATTAACATGGTAATAGCTAATATTTTTTGAACAATTGTTTTATGTCCAATGCTGTTTTATGCACAAACAAGTATAAACTTATTTAATACTCTCAATAGTTCTGTGTGGTAAATACCATTATGAGATCGATAAGGAAACTGGTATATGGAGTAGTAAGAAAATTTCTCAAGGTTACACAGCTCATATTGGTTAGATTTAGAAACTTTGTCCTTAACCAGTGATTTATATTATCTGTAAAATATTTGTGGGATTTCTTCTGTGTCTTGGATGTCTGTCTCCTCTAGTTTGTGTTGCTTCTCCAGAGAGCAAATATTGAGATGAAAGTGAAAAATTCAGTTTATCATTTGAGAGTTCTGAAATTTTTTTCTAAACAAATACCAGCAAATGACAAACTAATTTCATAATTTGTTTCTGTTGTTTATTTTATTTCATCAAGATTTTTGGTTCTATGTTGACATAACTTTACTTAAGTAAAGGCAAGCATATCCTAGAGAGAAAAGAAAGAATGGTTGTACACCATCATGACTATGTGTATTTGTTTCATAGGAAAATAGGTTTTGTTTTTTCTTTTTTCTCTTAAGTCTTTTCTTAATATATCCTTTAAAAATAGATTTGAAGATATTTTTAGTTGGGAAGCTATGTTAAAATACGTGAAATATTGGGGTGATCAACTTAAATTATTACTTACACTCTTCATATTTATTGTCATACATATGCCTTATAAGATAAAGAGGGAAAAAACATTGTTTCATTATTTCAATTTAGAAATCTATAAAGAAAAGCGTTAGCCTGAGAAGAGCTAAATATGAACATCAGCTCTAGAGGGGAAAAGTGCTGAAATGTACAAAAGTTTTTATCAGGTAGCACATTAAGTTTTATGCAATAAACTAATTAACAACAACAACAACAACAAAAAATAAGCAATTTACACAGATGCCCGTCAAACACTACATGGGAAGCACAGATGGGACACTATCAAGTAGCATAATGCTCTAGTACTCATTTATAAAATCTGCATAATTCTTCCAAACATCTGAAGCCCTGTAAAGAAACACATGCTAAAATTAAAAAAAAATATATATAT
>NW_006436298.1:22517926-22554763 GCF_000325575.1 Pteropus alecto | reverse complement strand
TATATATAAATTCAAACACTCTTTTACAGGCTGCAATGTATTTGAGTGGGTGAAATGCTATTTGTGGGTAGTATTTGCCTTATATTTAGTAAAGTCTGGAAATGAAAACAAATGTACACATACAGGGAATTCCCTTGAACAAGCGTTATATCTGCCCAATATTTTAATGCACACTATCTTTTCAGTGTATTGCTCTTTCCAGTTGGATCAACAGGATATCTTGAGTAGTTGACCCATTCCCTTGTTTAAAGAGAGGTGTAAAATTCAGGAAACTTTACACTGTAGGAAAGATTTATTTTCCTCTTTTAAATTATTTTGTTTTTCAGGCTTCAAAAACTCATTTTATTTAATTCATGCTGATGTTACTTGCGTTATAATGTTTTTTGGCCCGATGTTTGAAGCAAAAGTACCTAAATTTAATAATCACTGCTAACTGCACCCATGCATTTTCCTCTAATGATATTAGTGGGAAAATTTATATTGTTTTGCTTTATGCTTATCTTTTAAAGATGTATTTTTGAAAATGACTCTAGTGCCCTGAGCAGTGTATAGAACAAACATTAACTAAATGTCTGATTCTTCTTTCTCTGACATGTCTTATCATTTCTCCTGCCAAGATTTTTTATGCTCTTTTCTGATTTTATTCTTTTTCTTTTTTGTTTTCTTAATGGTATAAGCCAACACACAAAAAAAGCAAGAAGTGAAGTTGGGGGTTAGGGTTGGGGGCAGGGCATGAAAAGCTTCCAAGAGCATTGCTTTATTTTTTTTCCCCAATCTCTCAGCTACCTTTATTTAAACCATACAATATGCAATCTCGTTGCCTTTGACCTATTGGTTTCCCTTTCGAATGGGCACTAATAATTAATACAAAGCCACTGAATGATGCGAATATATTCTCCATTGCATTGTTGAACATGCTAAATAATTTAAAAGGCACAGAAGACTCAAATGCTTGGTGGGGGAGGTAAAACCATACCCATTTGGTGGGGGCCGGAGATTCGGGGGTCTTTGCCTTTTTTGTTTCTATTGAATGCTTTTCGGCTGTACAGCTGGAAAGGGCATTCCTATAGGACTTTAAAGGCAAAGTAGAAAAATGACATAAAAGCCTTGCTTGGATTTGATTGATGCACTCTCATATTTGAAGTTCACTCAGAGCTTTGTGGTAGAAGGCCTGGGTCACTCTATCCAGCACTCTAATGAGACTGTGTATGAACACTTCCAGCTTTGTAGGCCTTGCTTTAATCAAAGATTGGAAAACACTCCTGACTGATAGGCTCCAGAATCAGATCTAAACAGAAAATAACATGCTCGATTTGGCCTCTGAAGGTGGGTTGAGCAAATCTTTGTGATGTATTGGAGCATTTGCTGAGTGCAAGTGCACGTGGGGTGGTTCCTATTTCTGTCGGCAAATACAAATTTTTCACTCAGCAGGCGTAATCAGAGCTAACTCGAGAGGAGAAATAACAAAAACTCAACAGCCCTTAGCAACTCAGCATGGCATAGAGGGATTTAAGACTTTAGCATTTTATCTCCATCAGTATGAAAATGTATGAGAAAATCCGAACTTTGAAAGTGCAAATAAACACATTTAGCGCATTGCAAGCCACTGATTTTACTGGATCTTTTGCTGGCACTTTCAATTCTTTATCAATTTCATTCAAGATTTTCAAATTTCATAAAACTTGTTTCCTAATTTGCACCATTTATGCAACTGTAGTCATTTGGATAAGCAAAGAATAATGTAAGTAGCACCTCCCAATTGGTTACTAGTGCACAACAATAGTCTGAAGTTTAAAATTGTGTGCTGAATGACAAAAGATAGTGTCATTCACTGATGGGCAAAATTATCCTCATCCTGCATGAGAAATTCTAGAATCCCCAGCAATTACCATTTATAGGAATCTGAAACAGAGATACTTTTTGGAATTCACTTCTGGACTCTTATATACATTTTTAAAAATAATGCAATCATGAAAATAACAAATAAAGATTAAACAGTTTAGCACAGTTATTTTAACCAGCTGCAAAAAGCATGCATATTCAGTGCCTTGTTTACACAATTTTGTTATAAAGTCTCATTATTTTGTAACTTTCTGGCCTTATTAATGTAATTTCTTAGAAGCAGTGAAATATTAAAACTTATAATATTACTGTTTAATATTAAATCCCATGTCCCTTATCATTATGTCTGAAATATGAGATCCTTCTACTCAAGCTTCTGTGGTGCTAAGGTTCTATTAGTGAGGTAACTATGTATTTTATCATCCAAATTTAGGCTTTTAAGAATGAAAAGACACTATTATTAATAAGGTCAAGGCAACAGACATTATGGATTATCTGGAAAAACCAGACCATATGATATTCTACCTACAGCAAACTTTCTTTAAGTGATGTAAAAGTGCTCTTAATAAATCTTAGAATGATAACATTTCCATTACGCAGGTTTTATCATTTTTTGTATAGTTAGTCTACAGGGAACTTTGTTTCCACCAGCACTCTAAAGATATTTGGCACTATATTTTGTAGATTTCTTAGCAATTAAAATTTTAGATGTAATTATGTTTGAGAATCCTAAGGAAATGGTAACAACTGGCAAATACAAGCCAAAGTTCTTTTCTCCCTAATATTCAGCCTGACTACTAGAAGAACTAAAATATGAGTTGTTAAAGAGATACTAATTTTGCTCTGACTGAAAATATTTTATTAATAAAAAAAGTGGGCATTAGAAATCCAAATTAAGAGAAGGAAACTAACAGTTCCATATTCTGTATACTGATTTATGTTCTAACTCCAGCTTGTTTTACTTTTTTCCTTAATCGCTAGGGTTGTTTATAATTAAACCGAAGACACTGCCAGATCAGAGGATTCTGCCTCCACTTCTTTAGGGAGCAGGCATTTACTGTTGTCAGAACTGTAAATTCTGGGATCCAATATTCTAGGGAAATTTCTACTTTCACTATTTCATAGATATTCTCACCTTTTCCCTGGGTCTATTTTTCAGAATACGGGTGAATTATTTGGTGCAAAATAAATTGTCCTGTCTCTCTCTTTTTCCCGCTCTCCTTCTCTCCTTCTCTGCAACAGTTTGAAAATAATAAACCTGGAATAAGGGAATCTTATAAGTCATATAATCCCTTTGACTTTTATATTATACAGTTTGCATAAATGTTTGTATGTATTTCATAAAATAATAGTTTATTGAATAAGTAAATAAGCATAGAACTAAATTAAAAGGTTAATGCAAACATTTCTATGTATACTTATATGAATAATTATGCAAACATGTGTTTGTAAATACATTGATATTTATTCCTAAATTGCTTTTTTTCAACATTGCCATTTATTTTAAAATTGAGAAAAAAAGATTTTAAGTTATTGAGTATTTTCTCAAGATGTCATCAGTTGGCAAGTATTTATGATTCTAAATATGCCAAAATTGTTTTTATTTTTTAACATTTTTGTTTTATGTAATTTTATGTAAAATATCATTTTTTTTTCTAACTTGGAAAGTACTAGTGAAAGTAAAATAGTTACAAAAGAGTCACGCTCTCAATAAAATGAGAAAAAATGATTGCATGTCAAAATACCATGGTGTTCAAGAAGATTATGAAGAATGTATAAATTTGTTAAAGCCATGTGCTTTCTTATGTTATCATTTCAGCATATTTGAGGTTGTAGTCAGTTGGCACATAAACATACATTAAATGTTAGCATTGAAGTAATTTGGTATAATTATTATTTCTATCTTTTACTATTCCTTTTTTAATTTTCTACCACATTCAATCTAAGTCTAACCTCTGTCCATTCTACCTTCTAAATGGCTGTCAGATAGGGCTACTTCTCTCCACAACCCCTTAAACCAATTTAATTTAGACCACCATCATCTCTCCTACACGAACTCCTTACCTCTAGTTTTGTCCCTCTTCAATCCATTCTCCATATTTTTGTGAGAATAAACTTTCTAAAATGCAAATCTTTGATTATTTCCCTGCTTATAACTGTTTGAATGTTCTCTCTTATTCCCAGATAAAGCTGAGCTCATAATGTGGCTAGGAACTTCCTTTATATCCTGGCCTTTGCTAAGCTACCACTCACATACCAGTCCCTCTTCTTTCCTCCATTGTAGTTGTTGATAATTTTTCCTAAACATTCTTTCTTTTTAGCCCCTCCTCTTTTCCTTCTACAATAATTTAGTTCTTTTAATTTATTTATGCCTGTTTGCTACTTCCTCTGAAAACCGTCCATAATTTTTAAAATCTGAGTGAGGCATTTGCCCTATGTGCACCAATAGTTACCTACTCTTACTTTACCATACTTGTCCATTTATTTATCTGAACCCCTGCTATAATGTAAGCTTCATAATATTTTTCACCTCTTTTGTATTATTTACAGTAATAAGACAAATTAAAATATAGTGTCTAGTACATAGTGTGTATTCAATATTTATGTATCTATTTATTGAAACATTAACCTCCGTAAGAATTACTTGATATTAAAGATATATACATTCCCATCTTGTTAACCACATATTCTAACACAAGTCTATGTAAAGATCTGGCTTCAATTAGATGAAGTGCTTCAAAAACAAATTCATCATTTGATTTAGAATTTTTAGCAATAAGTTTTTGTTATTTTCTTCTTTTATTACATACGTCTCTCTTTCTCGCTCTGTGGTCCTTGCTATGTTTCAAAGTAAAATATATCATCATAGAACAAACAGCAAGCCATTTCCATGAAATGCTGGGAATGATATTCCAAAACTCTTGAAGGAAGAATACTGCATGAATTTCTATTCTGTATTAGTAGTCATTAGCCAAGACATTTACATTGAGACATTCTTCTAAGTAAAGAAAAAAAAAGAAGCTATGAATATTTATTGTTTCTTTACTGTCACGTGAATGTAATACTCACTATTAATTTTCTAATAAACTATTTTTAAAATCAGGCATCATACTTTATTTACTCTCATACTTCTAGGTCTGAATCTTACTTTATGTGTCTGAATGCTGTTTATACATTTAATTAATAATTTGGTTGTAATATTTTCCTCTCTGCGATTATGACACAATGAAGTTTATAAGAGGAACATATTTAGTATAATATAATAAATGAAATTCATGAAATGAATATAAATATCCCAGATTTCCTCTCTTTTTACTGTAATTATTTTTAAATTTCTAAAATGACATGGAAGAAATGAGACAGGAATAAATCTACTTATTTTACAAAGCAAATACTAGAATTAGAGGAAATTTCTAAATTCTGGTCAATTTATCTTTGAAAATTAAAAGAAAAAAATTTCAAATATTGAAATAAATGTCACTTATAATATAAATAAAGGGAATATTGGAAAATACGTTTGATCAGAAAGATCAAACACCAAACAGATTAAGGAACTTGAGACAAATCTGCTTCATCTTGAATATAATTTCCAAGTGTATTTTGTTTACTCACAGTCCCAGTTCCTTTTCACTTTGGTTCTCACTTTTTGACCTGATTTGAGGAATTGATATATTTGAGTTAAATTTAATTAGTATTCACAGATGACTTAGAAGTATTTTTTAAAGCAACATTTTTTTCTGTGATGGGACCACAAATGGTTGGCTAAGCATTTCTCTTAAGTGAACAAAATGGCTCTAGTCCTAATGATACAAGGGGAAATTTACATTTCTTTGGCCAGCTCGTGTTCTCTTCCAAAGTGCATAATCCCAAAGCTGCATAATCTGAGCTCCAGACAAGTGTGTCCACTAAATTGTCACATACACAATTTGCACTGTCACTATGGACAGAGCATAAAGGATGCATTTGAGACCCAGACCAGCAACCTCAAGATAGGTTTTACTGAGTAATCCAATAGTTTGCTCTCATAATATTAAATTCTAGAAACTTACAGTTAATATATTTAATTCAAGGTCCTTCTGCTCTATTATTTAATTATATAAATGTTTTAAAGTAAATATTGCTATGCAGATCTGTGGGAGATATCTAGTAGTCTTACACAAACCTCTAGGGATAGTACTATAGGATCAAAAGAGAATTTTAAAGATCTAGTCACCACAGTTTTAGGAAATCCTCTGGAAAGCAAAGATAAATCCACATTTCTAGGCACCACCAGGAATAAAAATCTTATTAAAACACATTTTTCTGTTTTTATTAATACAATCATGTTAGGAAAAGTCAGGGTTGATTAGCTACCATGTCACCTATGTATAGCTTACTTACTAAAATCAAGTGCTTCTGTCTACTTCACTTTTAGTTGTTGAAGTCTGACAAACTAAAATTATTCTAAAAATGTTTTTAAGTGCTTTATATTTCTTCTTATTTGTAGAGATATCAGTTTTCTATTTAATAGTTATATCATTTTTAAAAAAAATGTCCCAAACTGTTTTAGTTTAAACTAGAAATTCAGGATGTTTCCAAAGGTCAATTTGGTTGTGATTGAATTACTCCCCCCTTTTGAAAAAAAACAATATAAAGTAAATAATATTTAAAAAAGTAAATAATACAAACATCATAATAGAATTTGCTTGTATGGGTTAATGAGATAATTTCTTACAAAACGAACTTGACATTTGTTTGGTAAAGTAGTAGGAATTGGAATCAGAAATCATCAATTTTGTTTTTCAAAACTTTGGTTAATTTCTTCTTACTGTTCTTTTTTTTCCTTTTGGAAAAAACAAGTTGTTCTTTTAAATCAAAATACCTTATCAACTGTGTTATAGGATGACACAGAAAAAATAAACTAATGACAAATGAAAGAGCTGCTTACATTTTTTCCTACTAAAATCTTACTAAATATTTCTACTAAAATATTCTACTGCCTTTCAAGATACATTTTAAGTTTTCTCAGTTTCAGGCAAATTGTGGAAAGCAATTAGATTGTGATTGCAAAGGATAAAAAAGATATAAGTGGTAAAATAAAACTTATAACCATTAAATCAGAAAGAGGAGAAACTGAAATAAGTTATTTCCTTTCCAAAGGAAAGAATCTCAATGTTTTTAAATCAAGAAGAAAAAAAAGCAAAGGTCTAACTGCCATGTAAACTCATTTTAAATGTCATGTCTTATTAGGACCTAATAATCAGAATGCCTATTTCCCCCTTTTGCTTGAGCCATCAAATTTGTCAAAATTTTATGATAATTCATTCCATCATTCCTTAGACATTTAAATGACAGACAGTCATAGTACAGGGGAAAAAAGCCTCTGTAATCCTACTCCTCACGTTAAAACTGCCTCCAGAGAGGTTTTAAAATTATTCCATATCATGGCATGAGCAGCCACTAAACTTCTCAATTGCACTTATACTTCCCTGACTTTTTGGAAAATGGCAATAAATTGGCTACCTACCATTCTTGACCTTTTGACTTCCGAACCATGGCTGCCCAACTCTTAGCCTGACTTGTTTAAGTCAGTAGCTCTGATCCTCTCTCAAAGGGTCTGAAGCTTTCTCTCTCCAGAACGGGTAAGCTCCCCCTCTAGTGTTCGCTGCTCATCAAATTATTCCTCCAACAAATAAGACAGAGAACTGCCGGGTATTGGGTTCTCCATAGAAGGACATAGCTTGAAGTGACAGTTATAAGTGTTTAATGGCACAAAGAAAAAAAGGTTAGCATAAATTCTACATTTAAAAAAATATTCTTTCCCTTTGAGCACCTTGAAAGCATCCCAACTGTCTGCCTATGGAACTCTAAGAAATGTTGCTTGTGCTGCCTTGCAAGCGGGATGCGTGGCTGAATAGATAGTATATGTTTGGAAGCTATAAGATGACCTGGAAAAAAAAGTTTTTTCTGTTGGGAAATTTGAAACTTGGTTATGAATAAATGACTTTTCATCAGAAGCTGACATCTAGGACCTCTTTATTTGCGGTCCAATTACCAATTAAAAACAAAACAAAACAAAACAAAACAAAAAACAGAATTGGGGAAGGTAAGAGGTTCCAGGCTCCAGCATTTTTTCCTCTGAGAATTTTGAGAAAAATCAATAAAAGAATTAAATCCCCTCCATTCACTCTTACAAGGAGCCTGGGTAAATAAGGTCCCATACCCTAAAAGGCTTACCCTTACTATATCTGATACAGAAAGAACTATAGAAAAAGTGCAATAGATGTTAGCGATAGTTTTAAAATGTGTTGGGTTCAAAGGTTAAAAGTTCAGCCACTTTATTAAATCTTATGTTAAGGTTTCAGTGAGACATAATCCAGAATTTATCATGAATCTGAAAGTAAAAGAAAGAAAAAACAAAGAAAGAAAGAAAGGTCAAGGAAAAGATGGAAAAAAGTAAAACAGAAATCTGACTGAAATAGTCCTGAAACGCTAAAACTCCACAGTTGGTCATCAAACTAAAATATAAGTTTGTTTATTTTTCATCATTGTATATAATTTTAAACTTAAAAAGAATGCTAGAAAACGTATACCAAATTCTTCAAAGAAGACACAAAGAATTGACTATTTAAGTAATTGCTTCAAACTTTATATCAAAGAATAGCATATGTCTTGGAATAGGTCATATAATTCATTTAAAATTCAGGTTGGAAATACTATGACCACTTAAATTAGCTTTAGCTTTAATCTTCTGAATTTGGGGAATAATGTAAGCCCTCAACCAATAGTTTTCTTAATATAAGTGATTTTAAAAAACATAGTTGTTTAACTTTATTCTTGTGTCATAAGTTAACATATACTTCTTTATGATAATACTAAGACTTTTAAAAATGATGATAAGTAAGATGACCTCCTAAACGCAAGAGAGGAACTTTCTTTTAACGGGTTCTGTTTTCATATTACTTCATAATCAAAATTATTCCTATTATCATCATTATCACTAAGAATGTATCAAGGACCTATAGATTATGTAAACATGCATTCTGTAAAAACCCAACTAAACGTTTATTTTTTTCATGGTGTCAAAACTAAAATATTCTATTTTGGTCTAATAAAGACCTTAAAATACTTTCTAAAGTAAAGTAAATCATTACTTTAAAATATTTCTTACTTTGTTATTGTTTTTCTCTTTACTGGGCCATTTAAAACTGGATTATTTAATACAGCAGCAGAGGAATAATAATGTCTTCAAAACTCTGCAATGTTAGACTACCTTAAGCTTTTCTCATTTTCAATTTTCCTAGTTCTGTGTTTTATTAAATCTCATTTTAGTGCTCTCTTTTTAAAGCTGATTTAAGGGTCTTCTTTAAAAGATCATCATTCATGAACTGATGGGATCGGGTGACTAGGGTCTATCTTTATTTAGCAGGGAACGCTTTGAAGGCTTAAAGGACTAATATGGTCCATGGGTTTATTCAGTTTGAACTTCTTGGATAAGACTGACAGCACGTGGGATAATTATTTCCACTGTGCTGAGGGTTTTTCCAGGTGGACAACTTTTTGCTCTGAACTAGATTGAGATCACACACACTTCTTTCTGAGCAGTTGTTTGACAGGAGTGTCCTTCAAATCACATGTCTCATGCTAGGTTGCATTATGAGACAGTCTTGGACTGGAGGCCAGCACAAATATGAATACTACTTTTTTTTTTTTTTTTAATAAATGGTACAATAAGCCATTAGATCAGGCAAACTTCAAACCATAGGTAAAATTCCAAAGTAAATAAAATGCCATATAAAACAGGAAAATCGAATTTTATGAAATGTTCATAGCTCAACTTTTTAGTACAGTTTTCACATCAAAATTTCTGGTATGAAGGAGGTCATAAGTGATTTCAGCTTGACTAATTTAATTGCTAAAGATTATGCAGCACTGCAAAGGACTGATGAAGGGGCACTATCCATCAAAGTGGTTATATAAAAACAAAAAGAAAAATAAGGACAACAACAAAATAAAAGCACAGAATAAATTTAACTACACAGAACCCTGAGGGTCCTTATAATTTGGACTGATTTATAATAGAATTACAAAATATAAGAACCATAAGGGACTTTAGAGATGATCTCATCTACTTTCATCATTTGCCAAATCTTAGGTCCGGGAAAACTTAGAAAAATAAGTTGCTTGCTTAATATGTGACTACAAAGTACAGAACAGAGCATTGCATCTTGATCGTTGGGTTTTGATTACACTGTTCTTTTCACCAAGAGAGCTTCAGTCATTCCCTGAAGTTGTATAGGGGTGATTTCATAGAAATAGGAAGGAAGAGATATTTTTTAAAAGTTTGGTACAGTAGATGTGAGTTATTCAAGGAGTAAATATTTAGGGATGAGGGAATTTAAATGTTTGATGGAGGTAATAAAGGTACTTGTTACATTCTTAAGACTCATGATCTTGGAATTTACCTTCACTAAAAGAACAACTAGTAAGATAAAATTTGTTATTGAGACTGGGAATTGAAGAACAAATAATAGTTGTTTGAAGAGTGTATACTTCTTAGCAAATATATTGGAAAAGTTTATTAAGGTATCTACTTATTAGGCAAGTCTATAACAAATCTACAGTCTAGGCTCTAACAAATGCATAAACATGGTTCTTATGAATTATGGAGAAAACTTTGGTCAAGTGGGCTCATTTATTTTTAGAATACATATGCATTCATTGATTTGTTAATCAACAGAAATTCCACTGGTGATGAGATAAGAGTAAACTGTTTAATGGCTTTTTAATGATAAAAGTAAGTTGAAAAGAAAGAAGGAAGCGATATAGGGTGGGAGAGAGGGAGGGAGGGAGGAAGGAAGGAAGGAAGGAAGGAAGGAGGAAGGAAGGAGGGAGGGAAGGAGGGAGGGAGGGAGGAAAGGAAGGAAGGAAGGAAGGAAGGAAGGAAGGAAAAGAGCACCAGCACTATTTTCATCCTTAGCTCTGTCATCCTAAGTGGCAGAAGAAATGAAGGTCCTGTTTCACCATAATAAGACAGTCTCTCAAATCAATTTTCTGATCCCCAAAGTGATTAACAAAGTCATACTTCTCACCAGAAAAGTTAGGTAAAATAATCAGATTTTAATTTTTAAATAATTATAATTAGTAAGCAAGGATTAATCATTATTATCTCACTTATGAAAACATATCTTTCTTATCTCAGTTGGATTTTTATAGTTTCACCAAATTCATTCTCTCATGTTTCTATTATATATTTGTGATTAGATTAGAATAATATTAATCTAGTATATATGCATAGAAAAAATAATTGAAAGTATATATATTAAAACATAAACAGTAGTTATGTGTTGGTACTGTGAAATTATGTTTTCTAAACTTTTTCCAATAAACATATATTTATTCTAATTTCAAGTCAACAAATACATACTTTTCAATCTAACTTTAATCTGTCTTACATGTTGTCATTATAAAAGAAAATTAATATCTATTGAAAAGGACACAAAAATCAGAAAAGCATGGAAACCAGCAGAGAACAGTGAGAAGGAATGATATTTTTATGCAAGTGAATATTTATTGAGTGCCTGTATGTGTCTGGAACTGTTCTCAGAATTTGGGATATAACAGTAAACAAAACTAATAAAAAGTTTTGCTTTCATGGAGTTTAAATTTTAGTGGAAACCAACTAGAAAGCATTAGGAAAACAAGGAAGTTTATGAAGATGAGACTAGAAGTTTGCCCATGAAGAGATCCTTGTCAACTGTGTATGTGGCAGCAAGAAAAGTCTTAAAAATACAAAAAGATGATGAAGAAAAATTAAATCACTTTTGAAGATTTTGGTGGTAGTTTTGAAAGCAGTTTAAGTAGGAAAAAAATCTAGATTTTATTAAAAAATGATCATAAGTATAGATAACTTTCAGAGTTTGAAGTAAAGAGGGACACTTACTTGTAGGGAGCAGTAGCTTCAGACTGTGGTTCATTGTTCTCACCGTGCTGCTGAAATATACCAACTAAGTAAGAAAAAAAGAGTATTGTTGGCATTTATATCTAAAACAAAACTCATGACTTAGAGATTGTTCTTTAATATAGGAACAAACAACATAGACATTAAACATGAATCAAATTCCTTTGAATCAACCGCAGTTAGTAGAAATTGGTAGTCCACATGGAAAACAAGTTATAGGCATTCTAGAATTTGATAATCTTGATCATCTTGTATAACTTTTATTTATTTTAAGAACTCAGTTCACTCATTGTCTTCATTTGAAGGCCTTCTTTGTTATCCTTGTCCTTTCTTGCTCTTTTCTTCTTTGCTCTATTAGGAACCTAATTCTGCGCTTTATTTAGATACTATCTTTTTCGACACTCTGCCTCAGCTATAGATTTCCTAATCCTATTTAGCCAGAAAATACTTAAGAGAAATAATTATATCTTTCTTTTCTGCATCCATAGCACCCTGTTCTTGGTGTCTGGCACCTAGTAGGCTCTCAATAGAGTAGTTTCATAAATGAAATCACTGGAGTAAAGATTAAAATCAAAGAAAACTTTGGCTTTCCAGTCTTCACTCTACAGATTGCTTATTATTTTGTGGATACAGCAATAAAATTTCCATGATAGTAAACATTTTTTCAGGGTGAAATGATGTTTTCTAAATTGGAGCTACACATGGAAATTATGACTCAACTTCAACTCTAAAATTCTATAATAATTGTAATACTAATGAACTCTACAATATCAAAATTACACATCTTTTAACAAGTGTCTCTCCAAATAATATATAGGATACTAACTTAAGCATTTTAATATCATTATATTTTCAGTGTTATATTATCCAGTTCATGCCATTCACTCGGAGAATATTTAAGGAATGTTCTGAAAGCACAATAGTAATTGAACATTTTTTTTCTGCATGAAGTTTACATATTAAGATAAGAGGAAGATGATAAAAAGAAAATGTGGTAAAAATGCAATGGAAGAAGAAAACAACAGTAAGGGAGTTAGAGAATGTTAAAAAAAGGTTAATATTTGAAGTTTCTGTATGTCATATGTATGTTGGACTATGTGGCTAGTCACCAAGGCTCTGCCTTTGTTCATGCAAATGTTATTCTGTACAGACAACAGTATGTCAAGTTGTTCTTCCTTAACTTTTTTCTAGAATTTCAATCCAAGAATATCATGGTTAAATTTCAATGTGTTTTCAATTTTATATTTGATGCTACCCATGTTGCTACTGCTTGTGTATTCTGTTGTTGGTTATTCTCTAATCATATTCAGGCCAATATAATTTGTAGTAGAAATGACTTTTATAAGATTTTAGATCAGTGAAATGCACAGAAAATACTATGATACTTAGAGAAATAATGGGAATAATGAAGAAAAAAGTAAAGAGGGTATAGGATGTCCCCAGAAATACTTAGGAAAAATAGAGCAGATGATTTGTTACGAAACTTACACTTTCAGCAAGAAATCAGGTAAATTATACAGGACTTAAAACATAATATTATGCACACATCTGTACAAATTTGACCTAATTGAAGAAACAAAAGGGGATACTATTGCAAATTAGTCATTCTACTTCCAGTAAATTCTATCAACCTTAGACTGGAAATACGGTCAATGGCATTTAAGTAGGAATTAAAAGAAAGAGAACCAACCATGACATAATTATAGAGGCATAGCATTTCAGAGATAAAATAGATCTTAGAAGAACACTTAGATAAATCCTTAACTGTACAGATAAAACTGAATTGAGGGGAATTGTTGAGTACAAGACCACCTTGCTAGAGAGAAGATGTGAATAACTCTGTCAATATAGATTTTAACATATGCTTAGCTCTGTTACTTCTCTCATACATCTTATTACATCATATGAATGTGAATTTCTTGATTGCAGGAGTCATCTCACACATGCCACTGAAATCCTGCTGTTTAGCACACAAGTATAATAGTTCTATTATAAATGCTTGATTACTGCCTTGCTGGCTGAATAAACAAGTGAATATATGGTCAACTCTATGCAGACTATGATGTCAGGAAGCCAAAAACAGAGCATCTGATAAAACTCTACTCAACTTTTGGAAAAATTTTCTCAAACTTTAAGACATAATGAAAAGAATTGCCAGTTCAATCTTAATCCAAATAAAAATGGAGTTAAAATTATTGAGTGCAAATCATGTACCAAACCATTTTACTTGTATTAAGTTGATTTCCACAACAACCCCTCAAGAGACATATCCTCAGTGAAAAGAAAAAGTAACCAAGCCTGAGGGAAATTAAGTAAATTGCCCAAAGTAATGCAGCTTGTAAAAGCAAAGCTAGATCTGAGTGCAACTCTGGCTGCATGTACAGACAATGACCTTTCTGTTTTTTTATTCTCCCTTCTGTTGAAACATGGTTTAGAGAAGTGGTGTTTAAAAACCTAGGAGGGTGTGATATTATTAACTTAGAATTATAATAGCTATGGAAAGGAACATGAACATAATTTAACCTAGACTTTAGGGAAACACATTTCAAAGAGGTTGAGAGAGAAGAGGCTTGATTTCATGGCCATCTATTTTAAAATAGAAGATGGCTTCAGTGTTATAAAAGACTCTGAAATATGAAATTAACAGTAAAATAACTGAACTGCCTTCTAAATCTTGGCTTTGTCACTTACTAATATATGATCTTGAGGATATGACCTTTCTATACCTCATTTTCCTGATTTGTAAAATAGTGATAACAGCAATACTTTTCTTTATAAGGAAATGAGAGAATTATATGAAATATAATTATAAAGGAAAAGTGTTTAGACTAAAGGTTGGTACATTGTAGACATTTAATAAATGTTAGCTATTATACTGAAGATGAAGAAATGCAAAAATGATTCCATGACAAAAGATACAAGATCAAACAAATAGCAGCAGAGAGAAGGAACAAGTTAAGACAGCATGGGACAAAGGTCAGTGGAACCAATTGGGACTGAAAGTCAATCCTTTTTAGGGGCAGAGTTGTAGTAGCAGCCTCATTTTTTGAAGAAAATGAATCTGGAAAAGTTGAATGCAATTTGCCTTGGCTTTGAGTAGCATTAGTGGTTTGGTTTGTGTGGCCATAGGCTTTTCAGAGAATAAAATGATCAGGAATCAAAAAAAAGTTAAAATCTGAGAAAAATCAAAATTCACAGGATTAAATGTAATAAAAATCAATGTAAAGGTCTCCAGTTAGTTTTAAGAAGTCAAAATAATATAGAAAAAAAGCTGGTATTTGTTTATTAAAATTTATTAAAAATTATCTTTAATTTATAATACCACTATTTAATATGTATATTGTATATTTATTTACATGTTTGTCTAAATGTGTACTTACTAGAACATATTTCCAGATACCAGGCAGCTCATGTGTCTTGTCTTCAGATGTCCACAATGTGCTTAGCACAGTGACCAGCACATAGCAGTTACTCCAGAAATATTTTATAACAAAAGTATTGATTTTTAAAATAAATTCCCTTTACCTTACCTTTGTGGGATAAATTATGTAACCTATTAAGCTGCTGAGTCTTCATCTTTAAAATTGTTATAATAAATGAGATAATATACATACAATGCTTGGCCTGGTGCCTGGCACATTGTAGCTTCTCATAAACACTAATTTTATACTTCCTGCTCAGTGCTGCTGTGTAAACAATATATCTTATACCTTGAATAGACATTTCCTGGTATGGAATGACAGAGGACTGGTCTTCTTTAAATAACGTGCTTCATAGATTACGTAACGTTTTAAATATTTTATCTTTCTTAGAACCTTCTAAATAATTTTATAATGAAACTTATTTTTACTATATCTTTAATAATATATTGACAGAAATTTTAAAGAAATTTAATTATATTAAATTCAATAAGCACTTATTGATCTTTATTACTTTATATAAAGATAATAACATCCCTGTCTTCAGAGACAATGTGGTCTAAGTGAGGGGACTTAGATTAAATAGCTACATTATAAGGAATATATAAAAATGTAAAGAGGGCTTCTAGTCATCATTATTTTCAGTATACAATTTTTTTTTAAAAGTTGATATTATGCTCTTAAGACATCAATTTTAATACTAATAATTGTATATTTAGTTTCCTTTGGTTAGACAAAAGCACTACAAAGCAGTAAAACAAATCACAAGGGGGTATTAAGCTGTTTTTTTTTTTTAACTTTAACTCCAAATGAAAACGATTATATTTGAGACATGCATTTAAGAAATTGATGAATCATAAGGTCAAATTATCTTTAAAACAGAATCAAATGACCATTGAAATCTCTTATGAAAGACATTTGGCTTAGAAAATTGTTTTCTTTTATTTGAGACTCAGCATTTATACATTTACTGTTTTAAAATTACTTCTAAAGATTATCTTTGTATTATAATGGGATTGTTGTGCAAATACAGCTTAGTACATAAAATGAGAGCAATTATGGTGTCCCTTATGGTTCCATCATGATCCATAAAGAGTCCTCACAGGTCTCTGTGCAGTCTGCCCTCTGGTGCCTTAGGTCTATGTTGCCACAGTCACATTTTCCTGTTTATCATCCCTGAAGTACAAATTCTGAGCTCAAAAGGAGACTTGATAGATGTAACTAAATTCAATTTAAGAAAATTAAATACTATCAAAGGCTGATTTTGAAAGGCTTTCTAGCATTAAAAAACAAAACAAAAAATAATATTCCTTGGAATGCCAGTTGAACATAGTTCTCATTATCAGGAAAAAAAGCATGGTATGCCAGAAACATTTTCAATATGACGAAGTTAACTTTTGCAAGGTTTATAAATTGATTTTAGAATTTCCAAAGATCAGAGTTTCTATTGGAAAAATGATCTGTACAATAAATACTCTTAGTAATGAATGCAATCTTCATTATTTCACAGATTCCTTAGGGAAAAAACAACAACAACAAATTATAGCCTAGTGTATTTTTTAATTCTTATCGATACTTTTGAAAATTCAACCGAGATTCAAATAAAATCTACTTACTGACTCTATGCTACATGCAAAATTTCTTTTTTTAAGCTTGGTGGCCAAACTCATACTTTAAATAATTATAAATTCTAGGAAAGGAAAAGCATATATTGAAACTCTAAACTATAGCTTAAAGTTCATAGATGATGGAAATTTATATTATTAATCTAAATAAGCTCCTAGATTTTATAAAAGACATCTTCATATTCCAAATTGATATTTAAAATGTGATCTACAGTTTTATTTTAACCTGAAATGATCAAAATCAGGCTACTTAATACTTCATTAGTTATGATTCATTAAAGAAGATATCTAAATTCAGAATCTACTGGTTGAATATATGATAATAGCTTATATTTTATTGTATTAATAATTTATAATAAATGGGTTTTTCCATATGGAATATTATTTATATAATTAATGCTAAACAAAATTCACATCAAAGCAAAGTTTTGTGTCTTGCAGAGGAACAGTTGGCATCTTTTAAAAAATATACATATAGCATTGGAGACCCAAAAATCTGAAAATTATATATTAAAGTTTTATGAATTAATTTGTTAATTGGGAAAGTAGACTTATGGTTGAATTTAGTGATGAGCTATATTGAATTGCTTGCACATTAGCCCATATGTCTTTGATGATATCAACCTCAGAAATGTATCATTTTAAGCAGCAAAGACAGCAATTATAGAAGATATCAAATTACAAAAACTGAGCAATTAGGGCATGATTCAGTGTAGGTATGGGATTTTATAATACTTTCTATCATATCTCTTTATAATAAAATATTTTAACCTTTTTCAAAGATCTCTAGTTTAACTGAATCCCCCTACCAGATATGCAAACTAGAGCCATGCTATTCATTTTGGAATAATGAAAAAAAGGAAGTAATAACGTGTTATGTTAAACTCTACTGTTCCAATTCATTTCAATGAGAATCAGTCAATAAAAAGTCCCTGTTTCAGCAAAGGCTGGAGAAGAAACAAAAGGACTTAATGAAATGATCTGTTTACAAAATGCTAAGTGAGGGTTCTATGAGAAAACAGCATTAAATTCAATTTTGGTTCCTTAATGCAATTTAGTAAATCTCTTATGCTCCCAGTTTTTGCTTGTCTTTTTTTTTTTTTTTCCCCTTGTAAAAAAACTGAGGTATTGTGGTCTTACTTGTCTTAATGTTAATTTTTTCTATAAAAGAAGCTATTTAACTTTTTTCTTTTTAACTTTGCTACAGTATTTCTAAATAGCTCAGAAGAGATAAATCAACTCCTGAACTGTAACCTTACACTTATATACTTGTTAAATGACTTTTTTACAGTCTGTTATTGCTAGAAATTGGATTGCTTTTAAACTAATGCTGTCTGGCGGGCAAAAGTGAGTGAAACCGCAAAGCCTGGAGGAACACTAATTACTTGTTTTAATTAGCAGCAACTTTCACTAGAGTATAATCTCCCTACAGGCCACTTTTTGGTAGGTGTGGGAAAAAAAATCATGTAGGAACAAACTGATAATCTCTTACTTGCCCCGAAATGAGGGCAGAACTTTGCTTCTAGTGTAGACATATCATTCTGTACAAACCCCTAAACCCTCGGGGAACAGGGTCTACCAGGCGAGGCTACCCAATTCAAAGATCTTTAGCAATCAGTTGCACAATAGAGCCCCTTATTTTATGCTACTACATCATAAAAGTGGTCCTTTTGTTACATTTCCATCCTGAAAGGGTCTTAATCCCTTTCTTTTCAAACCAGTCTATGGCAAATTCCACTGGGACATCCCATTCGCCACAAGGACTGAAATGGCCCACTCCAAAAGCAGCATGCGAAGCTTTGAGCCTTTTTTTCCCCTGCCACTCTCCAGAGAACATTAAATCGTACTTTTCATTCCCTTCACCATAGGGGGAACCCCCTTAATGATGACAGAGAAAGAAAAATTCCATCACACTGTCCTATGGTACCATTCTGCTGTCAAGCAGGCGTTTCCCTGGACAGAGAATCAAACATGGCTTCCAGCAGGTGAATGGTGCAGAAGGTCGCAGGCAGCCAAATGCAGAGGTTACACGTGAAGGAAGCACAGGTTCCCACAGCAAATTAAGTCATCTGTGAAGCCTTCTCATTTCCCAGTGACTAAATTTACGACTGCTCTAAAGGGTCATCATTGCTTGCATGCACGTGTGCTTTAATGAAAGTATCTTAGAGTTTAGAAAAGCAGGATCATCCCAATTAAAAACACATGCATGAGCTACATATTAAAAAATGAATGAAATAGTCAAATGTTTTACATATTTTTTAAAAAAATAAAAGCTTCATATTTTTAATAATTTAAAAATAAAAGCTTAATCAGTAGATCGAATGTGGGTATATGTCTAAAGTACAGGTAGAGGTTTTGGGAAAGAGTTTTTTTTTCCTTGATTAAAAAAATACTTTAACTTTTATATTAAAGATACTAAAAAAACTCCACAATATTATAGTTGTGCAATGCTATATAAATCTTGATTACTGTACTATAGTTTCCTATAAAGCTTGAGATATGTTTCATTTTAAAAAATCAAAGCTGACTTAATATAACTTTTTTTATAAAATAAAATGTGTGGAGTAGTAAATTAGTAGATTTCATTGTATTTAATAATATGCACTTGATTAATTTAATTCAAATTAAAAATAAAATTTTCTCATAGATTTTACCAGTATTTAATTTTTTATTATTTAAAGTACCTTTTTAATTATAGTGTAGTTCCTGCTCCAAAGATGAGATTGAATAGAATCTATAAAATAGATTCCATTTTATATAAATGATTCAGAGACTTGTCTAATAAACTTTCACAAATGTTGATTTTTTTCCAATTACAAATAATGATATAATCATAAATATTTCCTTGACCTGATTATGATTTTTAAAAATTAGACGTTGGATATTTTTGTTTATGTTATTGATTAATAATTTAGGAGAGGCCTTAATTTAAAAGCTCCCCACCGCTTTACAGGTATACCTTCTTACAAAGTTACTTATAAATCATTACATATTATAAAAAAAGGTTTTATACATATATATATAATTTCATATAGTAATATCATGTACACATTTATCTCATACTCAAGGATTTAAAAATTTCTGAATTGCAAAAATAAACAATAAATAATACCAAACTCAAAATCAAGTACACCAACTCTAGAATACAACAGATATTTTATTTTGCTATTTTTAAATCACTTAGGTGGTGAAATTTTCCCATGCTTGGTTATTTGAAATATTAAGAGAAAAAAACCTTCTTAAATGTTTACATAATAACTCTCCTTTGTTACTATAGAATTTTTCCCCCCCCCGTGAACTTTATTTTAGCATGCATAAAGATACCTTTAGTTACTGTTTTGTGAAAAATAATAACTCACAAAGCATTTTTACAAAATCATTGAATCCTTGGTCTGGGGTTTGTTTTCTTTAATGGCAGGCTTGTGGTTCAGCTGTGTTCAGGGTCCAGCATTTTGGAGGGCTGGGATATACAGTGCATGAGATAGTAAAAAGAGATCTGAATGAGTAAAAGTAAATATCCTGAATAAAGGAGCAGTAGAAAGGAGCTTTGTGAGCAAGGGGTGTTGCAGTAGAGGAGAATGGGTGAGGGTGGGGCTGCCCAACTCTTTGTTTCCCTTCACAGCAGTGCTTCTGAGGGATCTGCATTGTGCCATGAATGAACTGACCATTTCTCAAACAGGCTAATAGCCACCCCTGTAAGCACATTTAAACTATCAACCCAAATATTTAGAGTTATTTGGGACTCTTTTTTTTTATTAATTAGTGGCTACCTACCTACCATTCTCCCATTTTCTCTATGTTCTTTTTTCCCTAATACTTATAAGACATTCAAAAACCATGGCTGAAAGCTATGCCTCGGACTTTATGCTGATTAATTAAGCCTTAAAAAGAAAAGGTTTATTTTGTAAGATTTATGCGCTGTGTAGAGAACCTGCACATTAAGTGAGATACAGACTCAACCACAATGTATTCTAATTTTAAAGTTTCAATTCTTAAATAGAATGACTTTTTGAGTACAGTTTTATTTTGTTTGCTCTTACGTGGGAAAAGGAAAGCCAGCCATGTCTGAAGAAGTATCTTCAGAATCTACATACCACAGGCGAAGGAAGTTGACTAAGTACAGGTTGAAAAAAGAAACGAAACAAGACAAAACAATAATAAAGGAAACAGCACCCCCCCCCAATAAATATCAAGATATTTGTGTTTTATAACCCTAAAGATTCTCTAGGTAGGTGTTTTGATAGGAAATAAAACTTGAATATCCAGGAAAGACACAACTAGAATTTTCAATTATCATTAACATTTCATTATTAACTTTTTTCAGTGTTGTGACTAGTGATTAGCTTCTTAGGGAAAAACCATTAATAAAATGACTTCTTTTAATTACTGCAAATCTAAGTATAGAATATACTTGTACTTTATTATTACTTATACTACTGTATGTACATATATATTATGTAGCTGATAACTTATTTAATAAGACCTTAAGGAAAGGATAAGTCTTTCTTCTGAGGTAACAAGTGATAAAACCATAAAAAATTTTAATTATTGACTTTTAAAGCAAACATTTATTTTTTGACTCAAAACACTTTCAGTAATATATAAGACAAAACTCTGAAGGTGCTGGTATACTTACCATTTTGGTAATTTAATTCTTTTTATTTTTGAAGAATATTTGTCTTTGACTTTAAAATATAAATGCCAAAACAAAGATAATATTATATTTGAGATGTGATAATATAAATACATATTTTATTTATTAATAATTACAGTTTCATCAGTACATAATATGGATTCTGGTTATACAACTGTGTTTGAATTATAAGGATTAATTAAGCTGACATTTATTGTTTCCTTTTAGTATATATATTTTATTTCAGTG
Source organism: Pteropus alecto (assembly GCF_000325575.1). Classification (NCBI taxonomy): domain Eukaryota; kingdom Metazoa; phylum Chordata; class Mammalia; order Chiroptera; family Pteropodidae; genus Pteropus; species Pteropus alecto. The sequence goes on along the minus strand of NW_006436298.1, from coordinate 22,533,055 downwards.
AATATCTTATTTATATTTTTAAATAATTTCCAGAATTATGGAACTCCAAAAATTACTTTAGAAATTGTTTAATATAGATTTCCCACTAGGTTATTTTTTTTGAATGGACAATTTTATGCCCAGATCTAGGCTAGACAAGGTTGAAGCTTCGGATGCCCTTTTAATACATCTTTAAAGGAAGTACAAATAAAAAATGTGAAAGAATTCTGCAATCCAAAATGTAAATTGTAATTATAGAACATTGTTAAATATTATAAGGAATAGCAAGTTGTATGAAACAAGTTTGCTTACCTCTAAAAACTCAAAATATAGAAAGGAAGAAGTTAGACATAATCTTAAGTAAGTATGCTGGTTCTTTTGACTGAAATACAAAGATCTATGGAGTATTTTTTATTATGTGCTGGCTATTACTCTAAGGGTTTAACTTGAATAATATCATTTATTTTTTACAACAGCCCTGTGAAATAGTTTCTGTTACTTCCACTTTGCAGGTAGAGAAACTTTAAGAGACTTTTAAAAAGCCAAAAATACAAAGTTACTAAATGTTGAAGAATGGATTTTAGTGAAGGAAGTCTGACTCTGGAATCTATAACCTTATCCACTATTTGAGACTAAAATATTCTGTACTTTTCCTGGAAGTCCCCAAGAATGTGCAAGCAAATGTGGAGGTCCTAACTCCTCCAGATGAAAAACACATCAAGTATGAATTAAACAATAATACAATTCAAAATGTTTGTTTCCAACTTGTTCATTTAGAACTTGAAATGGGTTTTCACACAGACATGCTATTACATATTTATTTTCTAGTTCACAAAAATCTGTTTCACTCATGGTTAGGATTTTCTGTGCTAAACTTATGGATTAAATTTGCCGTTCTTTATGTCCAGTGTGTATTTTGTGCCACATCAAAACATTGTATCATGATTATTAGGTGCACATATTCTAACAAAAGAACATGGAATTATTGAATCCATTATGATTAGTCCTATAGTAATACTATTTGCATAGTGTTCTAGGAGTATAGAAAAGTGTGGATTTGTTCTGAATGGCAAATTTGAGAAGACTTCAAATTATAAGTGTTATTGATATTTAATCTGGGACCTAAAAGATAAATAGGATTTGACAGGTAAATAAGAAAGAAAAAGATGTTCCTGTTTTCATATTCCAGATATTCATGTAATAATGTGTATTCTAGGAATAAATACATATACATGTACATATATATACACACACACACACACATATATATATATATATATATATAATTGAATTATAACTGTTAAAGAAAAAATTCCCATTATTTTTTTTATGTCCCTCAAGGGTAGGGCTATGATTTCCGATCCTTCTTTATGCAGAATTCAGCACTGTATTAGAATGTGTGAATATTATTTAGGTTTTATACATGGCTGCAAATTCTTTAACACTTCTCAATGGAGAAGTGGGGTCAGTGTCCCGTCCCTTTCAATTTGGGTGACCATGAAACTACTACGAATAATAGAGTATGCAGAAAATTACACTATAAGACTTCTGTGGCTATTTCACAGAAGGCCATGGTGCTTCTGTCTTATTTGCTAGTACAGAACACTTGCTCTTGGAGCTGTAAGCTGTCATATAAAATGTCTAACCAGAGGCCTCTCCATATTAAGAGGATCCATTCAAGATTCCCAGCTGAGCCCTGCCTTCTATCCATCCCCAACAAGATGATAGAAAGATGAGTGGAGCCATCTTGGACTCTAATGACCAGCCCATCCATCAGCTGAATGTTACCAAGTGACCCACAACCACGCCACATGGAAAAAAATAGGATCACCTAGCCAGGCTCTATTCAATCTTATCCCTCTCTTCTCTCCACTGGAATTATTGAGTGAATGAATAAAAGATGGAATTAAAGAGAGGGGCTTTAACATTAAATAAATAAACAAAAAATAAATCGTTATAAATGCTATGAAGTAACTTAAGGGAGTGTTACGAAAAACAGATATAGGAGAATCTACTCTAGATTAGGTGCTCAGGGAAAATTTCTCTTCAGAAGTGAGATGAAGGATGAGAAGGAGCAGGCAGGAGAAGATTAAAGGAATGAACTTTCTAATAAGAAAGAACAGCTATGTGGTAAATCCATACAATATAAAAGAGCTTGGACTATCCTAGAAACTGATGGAAAAAGAAATAACCATTATAACTGAAACATAAGGTGCAAATAGAAAAACGGCTCAAAATGGTTTTGGATATGTGGCTCAAGAGCCAAATTGTAGAGGAAAATTCCTTTTAAAGAGATTGGATTTAATCTCAAATTCCATGGGAAGCTATGTAAATTCCTTACAGGTATTAACTATTATTATTTCTATTTCTATTGTAAAATATTTATCAGATCTCTATACTACAGTGTTGCATTTATAATAGCAATACATTAAAATTTTAGTATTTTTTTTGTAGAAGTTAATTTTGAATTTTGAATTCCAAAACCAAAGGCATGTTCTCAGCAGAAAGAGTAGTGTCATTTCTTCCTAGAATTTGTACCAGATGGTAACTCCTAAGCAGCCTCTAGAATCTACAATGGCACAGAAGTTAAGTGTAGGAAAAAAAAAAGCTCAAGGGGAATAGAGTTGAAGTTCTATCTGTTTCAAACAATGGAGAAAAAACACTTTTCCAATGGTCATAGTGAGGGCTATAATAGTACTTCTCATGGCATTTATGAGGCTTACATAAAATAATTCATATGTTTTACTCATGACATGGTGTAGAACATACTGAAGTTTTAATAAGTGTTAGTTATTATAGTTATATTTGAGGTGTAAAATCACGGCAAGTCAACTTTTCTCCTGGAATGATACAATGGATGCTTACAAGTTGAGCATCCACATGTCTAGTATTCCTTGTCAATAGTAGCCATTTAGTTCAAAAGGGTAACTTTTCTGTTATGTGCAATATACCAGGTTGTCACTAAATAGAACTATTATTTTGAGACCGAACTAATTAACTAATTTTATAAATAAGCTCGAATAATAAACAACACAAAATTTTATTGCTTCCAAAGGACGTTTTTACCTTTATGTATAATTGCATGCCATCTTCAGTAAAGTTTGAATCCTCAATTATTCTTACATCTAGCCCTCTACCGCTATTATAGTAATTTCGATCTTTAGCCTATTCCCTTGATCATTATTTAAGCAAGTCCATCACAAGGTATTTTGTTCTCAATATGTGCCCAGCATTGTGCTAGGAGGGACTGACTATATCATTCAGAGTCCAGCCAGGAAACAAAAACCACACAGTAATTTGAACAGGGAAATTTTAATAAAAGTGATTGTTAACTATCAAAAAGGATTTAAAAACCTCTAAGGCTAAAGAAAAAGCAGATGCAGAAAGCAACTACTCTATTTAGGGTCGACAGGGAGTGAATAAGAAAGAAGAAAGAAGAGGAACACCCCTCCCTGTCAAATGCAGAGATTCAGACCTTTTTGGAGAAAGCATGACTGACACAAAAATGATGGTGCTTAAACTTGCTGACATGAAAAGTGTCATTCTTAGCTGGCCCCCTAAGAATGACCTGCATGGGGGCTGAGAAAAATGCTCCAAGGTAGGGTAGATTTAACCTTATCTTTAGGAATGTCCCATTGAATGACTGAGAAGCCTGCTGGAGGATTCAGTTAGGCCAGAGCTGGTTCCTACAAAAAGCTTGCCAAGTGTCCAAGAAAACTGCTAGAGGGTATAGGTAGGCTGGTCCCTATGAAAGAGATGCTTTTTTTTTCATCCCCATCTCCTAACCAAGCCTCATATCAAGTCAACTAGCAAAGAAGAAATGTTTGCAGAGTCCAGATATAGTATTACAAAGTGGGGCAAAGAAAAATATATTTAAAGCTGAGAAGCATTAATGTGATAACTAGCTCAGGGAATCAGAGTAACCACAAGGTCCCCATATTCCATTAGCTCAGAAACTACGTGGACAGAGACAAAAAAAGTAAATATTTATAACAGATTTGGATAAGTGCTATGATAGAGGTGTAAAATGTTCATAGGAATATAGAGAAGGTCACTTAATCTATCCTAGGGAAATGGAAGGAAGATCATGGAAGAGCTGACACTTTGACCAAGTTTCAAAGAATGAGTAGACATTAGCTGAATGGGGCATGAGTGAAGAGGAGAAAACTTTCCAGATACAGGAAGCAGCAAAGGCAAAGGGTGAGAGTGAGCTAGGGCATTGCTCATATGATGGATTATAAATTATATAAATTGCAAAATATGGCAAAAATGACCTAATGGGTAAGCATGGGCTAGATCACTAATTAATCTTTCTTTTGTTTTTCAAATGTTATTTTAAGAAACTTGAAATTTATCTTGAAGACATCAGAGAGTAACTGAAAGATTGGAAACAGTTGGTGGAGGGGAGTGTCAGGATCGGAATCACAATACTGAAAATCCATTGCCAGAGTGAACTCGATGTAAGTTCTACAGGGATCTGTGTCTCTGTTCGCTGATGAAGCCAAATACCTATAGGAGTACCTGGTTCATAGCATAGGCTAAAAATCATTCACTGAATCAGTGAATGAGTGAAAGTTAATTTAAAAGATGGTGGCTAATTTGATTTTAGTTAGATGTGACTGAATATTCAATTGAAAGTTTAGGAGCCAGGTGAATATATATCTCTAGTTCAAGAGAGAGTTCTGCAAAGAAATTGAGTTTTGGGGATTGCCAAGATATAGGCAGAAGTTGAGGTCTTGAGTCTACATAAAATCACCTAAAGAGAGTGTAATGGAATGACATGAAAGAAGGTTATGACAGAAATTAAGAAACATCAATAATTAAGACAGGAGCAGAGAAAAAGAAGTCAGAAATAAGATTGAAAAATAACAAAAGATTTTGGAGATCTTGTGAGAGAGGTAATCTAAAGAAAAAAGAGAGAAGGAAGATCAAGAAAGAAACAGTAGACAAATGTATCATAAGCGTCAAGTAAGATTAAAAAGTCATTTTAATATCTTCTTATCTGGCTTTCTCTCCCTAAACCTATAATGTACCTGCATGTTGCTGTATGCTGAGTCTTCCTAAAGTCTAGTCCTAATCATTTAACTCTTTAAAAACTTTTGCTGATTCCCTATTACCCTCAAATCAATTTCAAGAACAATTAACTAGTCCCCACCCTCAGGATGGGGGTGACTGCTACTTTGAACCCCATTGCATTTCACTGGGACTTTTCACATTCAGCCTTTAAAAGATATTTATGCACTTTTCTTATCACACATACAAGACCTGTCAATTGGACTGTAAGTTTCCTGAGAACAAGAACTGTGTCTTAATCTTTGTATCTCTGAAGAATTGGCATGATGCTTAATTAAAAAATAAACAAAATGTATTAAACACTCACATATTTTGAAAACTAAGCTAGATTGCTTTTCCTACGAATTTTATTAATTAACTTTAATGCTTATGTGTTAGGTATGATATTATCATTTTGTCTGCTCAGTGGACTTAAAATTCATTTTCAGATTATTATTACATGGAAAACTGGAATTTGAAACCAGGGCTGTGTGCCTGACAAGACTGTGAAATGCTTTTATAATACTGTGTATCACATTGTAGATGAAAGGACATCAATATTTATTTAATTAAATCGGTTCAAATTTATATCAACCTTGGAAATGGTTACCAATGGTATTGGTAGAGCCATTTGCTTGGTCTTATTGTACTTTTTTAAAATTATGTGATTTGGATGATTTAGAAAGTAAGGGCAAGGGATACAGTGAGGGAGAGATAATAAGTTGTAGATGACAGAATTAGGATCTTAAATGATACTGACAGGTTGAAATGATGTGTTAAAGTAAATGAGTTGAAATTCAACAGGGAGAATTCTGGAGGATGCATTAGTGCAGGGAGGCACGAAAGGTGAAAGAGCAGTTAGGATGGTTTTAAACAGTCCAGGAGAGAAGAAATGAGGACTTGAACGTTGTTAATGGGAATGGATGTGAGTGACACAGAGCATTTAGGATCTATATACCTTGACAAGTGAGTGGATGCAATGATGAGGAAGAGAGATTCAAATCGGACTTTAAATATTCGAGCCCAAATAACCTAGAAAGGATGAAGACATTGGCAGAGACAGACAGGTCAGAAGGAAGACCTGCAAGGAGAATGGAATGAGAGGAAATACAGTGATTTCGACTGTGGGTATGCCACTTATTAAAGTGGAAATAAAATCATTTTCTTTTTTGAAAATTGAGACATTTGATTCATCACAACTCTATTTTAGGCATGTTATTGAACCCATTCATGAGTTTTAAATCCACATAATATTGAGCAACTATTTTGTGCTGGAAACAAAGCAAACTGCTTTATAAGCATCATTTTACTTAATTGTCATAACTTTCCCTGAATGTCCATTTACAGCTGAGGAAAGTGAAGCTGACAACTAGAAAAGATGGCTTAAGATAACCAAAGACATTTTAAAGACATCCAAAGACATTTATGGCATTCATTAAAGTTCCTATTAAATAAATGTGGTGTCTTTTTGTAACATTTCCACCTGATGTGAACCGTTAGTTAAGCCCAGTTTTCATCTCATTAGATTTGTGTTACTGTTTCCTGTTTATCCCCATTTTGGTATATTTTCTCACAGGCTAAATCTATCTGTTTCTGGCCTCCTCCTTTAGGAGGAGCTCTAGCATCTGGAACTAAAGTTCTGAGTCTGATCCATCTAGCTACCCTCAGGTGGACTTACCCCATCCCATAACTTCTTAGAACTCTCCGACACTCTCTGGGCTTTCTGGGATTGTTGTTTGAACTAGTTCTTGAAGGTAGACTGGAAGTTTTGTGAGTGAAGAGAAGAGGAAAGGTATTCCAGACAGTCGAAACAGTGCGAGCAAAGCACAGTGCAGGAAAGGGACAATCAGGCAGAGGTAATTGTCTCAATGAAACTTGTTACATGCTTCTCGAATTTTACAGTGGAGGTTGAAGATGAAGAATTAAGAGATGGATGATTCCATGTTTCACTTTCATCTCCCCAAACCAAGTAGTTAATTTTTGTTCATTTTTGTGTACCACGCAGAGCTAAAGTGGACTTTCCTGTTTCCAGTATTATCCTAAAACTTTATTTCTTGACTTTCTCTTCTTGGTACATGTCTCTGTAAGAACCTCCAATAAAATTTTTTTATACTTTCAAATGAACTCCTAGATGATATATGGCAGTAACTGTTAGTTGTGTCCTTCCAATATTTAGTTTTCCTTTATTTCCTGAGTGATAAATTCTACAAATTTTACCAGGATTCAGAATGAAGACATATTTCTCAACCTATCTTTTAAATATGTTCATGAGCCTCAACTATGGCCAGTTGGATATAAGCAGAGGTTATGTGTGTATAGGAAGTGTCCTTAAAGGAGGGTGACATAATCTTTTCCTTTAATGAAGATGAAATGATTGTAGCTCGAGCAGCTATTTTAGGGCCACTCCAGAAAAGCAGCATCGATAATAATGTCCAGCAGGAAATATAGTATTTACTATGTACCAGGAATTATTCTTCACATTTTGCATATATTAACTTATGCATATTTTATAACAATCATATCAGGTAGAAATCTGTTTCTTTAAATAGTACTTAAGAGCAGAGATCACGTAACCACATTTCCTTGGCTAATGTTTGATGCTGCATTGTCACAAATTACAATACATAGTTCCAATGAACAATTTTCATTAAAGTAATTTATATTAGTGATTATAAATCTATTTACAGATGTAGATATGGAGGCATAGGGAGATGCAATGACTTGCAAAAGATTAAACAAGTATGAAGTTATAAAACTGGACTCTGTATCCATGCTCTTAACTTACTCTATTCTGAATGAAAGGCTGAAAGGAGTCTGGGATCTGTACCAATTTGTGATATTGCTACACTAACCTTAGAGAGCTGACCTCTGGACTTTTTCAGCAAAGAATCAAATCTTATGCACTAAGCCAGTTAATTTGGGTTTTCTGTTGCATGTAGCTAAACTTAATTCTAACTGTATAATGTCTTTTCTTTCAAGGTTGCTTTCAGATCATTAAACAATTCTTCCTTATAGATCAATTCTTGTTGCCCCTTGTATCTTCTGTGAGATAAAATTATCAGCAACATTCGTGAGAAATTTTATGTTCATAGGAAGCTTAAGCTTTAAAGTAGTTGATGTTTCCACAGATATGTGGCTAGATGAAGGCCCCACAGCTACCTTCAGCATCTTCTCCTAGATCTATCATTTGTTGCCTATACTAGGAGATCATCGTTCACATTCTCTGTACGCTCTGTATGCTCAGGAATTCTGCAGTACACTTCCACCTGGGCAGCACTAGTCTCTCTCTCTTTTTAATTCAGCCAGTCTCAAGCATGTGTCTATTGTCAAGATCATGAATTTTAATAGAAATATATGCCTGAATAGTTTATTTCCAAGTCTTCTTGTTACTAAACTTATGATTTTAAGAACAAAAAGCTTTTGAGAAATGATGGACCGCTTTATTTAACAGAAACACTTATCTTACCAATTCTGCTGGGGTTATCTAATGGAAATACGGTAGGATTTGAGTCTTGCTTTTTAATTTTAGCTCTTAGGACCTGTCAAAATAGTTTAGTATAAAATGTCACAAGTAAAAAACAGTGTAAAATTATGAACAAATTATTAAAATTTGAACTAACAAAACATGAGAGCATGGTTGAATCTAATACTTTCTTTTATTAAATTTTATTAAATTTATTGGGGTGACATTGTTTTTTTTTTGTTTTATCTGATGCTGCTGTTAGATTATATTTAGCTGTAGTATAGAAGTTTGTCTATAGCTCTTATCATTTTATACAATTTCAAAAATCTGTTTAGATCTAGAAAATTTACATTAGTATGTATGAATATGTGTTTTTACTTACTTTTTTTTTACTACTCCTCAGAAATGAGACCTGGGAAATTCATAATCAGTGTTTAAGCATTAGGAGAAAAAAAGAATTACATAGTAGAAATATTAGACCAGAATAACTAAATAGAATCTCTTTTGAAAACTAGTCCATCTTTTGTTACTGCCTCTTAAGCAGTCAACCACAAGGCTGATTTTATTTAAACTAGAATCTTCTTAGATATACTTCAAGGTGTAACACTAACACACTAACATATCAGAAAACATTCTTTGCCTTAGAAACATAACTGCTGTCATAATGACCATCTGCTGGCTGTAGGTTTTGAACATCCAGTGACCTCTGACACTTATGACAAATTATGTACCAAAGAGCTAGCAATGCCTTGTTAAAATGAAGCCAGAGGCCCTCAAGTTCTCAACCCCTCTTGTTCTTAAAAGCATGGGTTAAACGGCGGCAAGAGGCAGCTTGGACAGAAAACAGACATGGCAACAGCTAAAAGGAAATGAAATCCTAATCATCTACCCTTTGACTTTTGCAGCTAGCTTCACTGCAATGTGCTTTCAACCATTAAACTACCTTAACCTTCGAAAGAGCCAAACCAGTTAAAATTGACTGAAAATTTGCACATCACCACACAAGATTTGATTGATTCTTATTTGAAAATTGCATGGAGGACAGTTGTTTAGGGTAATATTTTTAACCAATAAGATAAGTTTCTCAGTCACCTCTGATGCACAGTAAAATTGATGTCATATAAAAAGCAATGGAAAGGACACTTTTCAAAGTCAAAGTTAGTCTAGCTGCAAAATATAGTAGTGCCAGTTGAATTTAGAAAGAGTAAGCTATATTGTAAATAATTTTTTAAAGTACATAAAAACCAATTTCACATTTTGATCCCAATTCCAAAGATACATACTAATTTTATGTATGGGGGATAAAAAAAGGTTAGTTAGTATTTATTATAAAATTCTCTGTGTATTTCTATAAGCAATAGTTATTTGATTGTTATTGTTGCAAAAATGGTAAAAATATACGGAAGATAAACTTATACAATGCAATTTCTTCTTAGGAAAGAAAAAAACCATGCAAGGCATTGTTGATTTACTATCCTTTGAGACAAAGTAATGGACTTAGGAGCAGAACTTTAGAATAAGTTAACTTAGTAATTAATAAGCTTATGGGGCATACTATACAAAAGAAATGTATATAAGTCCACATGGAAGGATAACATAAGAATGCTGACATACTGTAAAGTAGTATGACATTTCTTAAGTAAAACTTTGGAGCTCAAGAGCATTCAATTTCTTATCTGGTTTCTGTGTTTTCTTGCCTAATTAATGTAAAACAGTGTGGTCTTTGGAGTAAAAAAATAGAGACTGAGCAAGCAGATCATAGAACATTAAGGCATGCACGTCAGTGATGCAAAAGGCTACATTGTACCCTTATGCTTATCTGAAAAGTAGTTTACCTATATTTTTAAGGAAATGACAACACTTTCGTAGCTTTGTTTTGTTTTGTTTTTTTTTTTGGAGTTATAATTTACACTTTTGAGAAATATTTTAGGTACTATGCTAACTCGTCCAAAGGAGAATTTACGATCTGAAAAATCAACCTGTGATGAAGTTTAATACTTTATATATAGGGATATGAGGTGTTCGTTTAGCAGGTTTGAATTTCCAAATTGGATTAAATGATAAATAAAGTTAATTCTAGAAATGTCCCATCACTGTGCTTCTTCTTTGTGGGCTTTATAAACTGTATTCGGCAATTATTTTTCTTGTATTTTGTTTGGACTACTTTTAGAGGGCATGGGCCAGAGATTTAAATATTTCACCATTCTCTCTTATGCGAATTGTATAAATCATGGGTGCTTTATGAAATATGCTCATAAATATATCCTATAAATACTTATTTTATAATTATAGATTTCTGTCTTTTATTTGACTATTTTAATTGACATTTTGAAAAAAAACCCTGGTCTGAAGCAAAGTTTGTATGCAATATATTTCCAGTTTTGTTCTGTCTTTGCATTTCACCATATTCTTTTATCTTCATCTAGTGCCCTTGTTTATCCTTTTTGCCCCTTCAAGGACCACTACTTCCCTTTCCTACTATTCCCTATCAAAACTGACAGCTATGTTGCAGTCCCCAGAATGTGTTTTCTCACCTGGAAATTAACAAAATTGTACCAATGAATGCAATAGCATTAGGGGAGTTTTCCATGGAGTTAGATGAGAAACTTAGAGATCATGTAACCCAGCGATCTTTTCATAAATGCATTTTTCAAATTAATGGAATTTCTTTTACTTTTCCAAGGATATCTCTGCTTGAAGTTGAAATGAGAGGCAAAGAGCCTTGATTGCTCATCTTGACTTCCTCCTCTCTGAACTGCTGTCCAGCTACCATAGCTTAATCCATAAATAGATTTTGAAAAGCCTTATGTAGCCCACCTATACAGTCATAAAGCTGCGCCTAAAAGAAGTAAAGTAATTTTGGGTTTTTGTCTGAAATGTTTCTCTTTAGTCAACATCTTCATATTTAAAAACCATTTTCATGGGACTCCCGCTTTGTCATTACCTGACTTCTGAATATAAGCATCATGTACTATTTTGTTGCCAGTTTTTAAACAATATTATGCTGCAATTGTTTCTGTATTTCTGTATTTCATGGGGACAGAAACTGTTTAATTCTTATCTCTAGCACCTACTAGTATATGGCCATAGCATGTACTCATTAAATATTAATATAAATCACTATTTTCTTGAGTTGACAAAAGTTATTATACAGCTCGATATTGGAGAAGTATAACTAAAATGACCAGTTCTCCAATCTCTATATCAAGGCTTGGTCTAATATGTAATTTTACTTGAGATTCCTCTCTGAAAATATTGTGTATTAAGACTTTCTTTCAGTACCCAACTTGAAAAGAATAAATGAAATTAGAATTTTGGATACAGAAGCTGTATTTTGCTTTTTACCTAAATTTGTCTGTTAATACTTATAGATACTAAAACTATCTTTTTCAATGCATGTATACTTCCTACGTGCATGCATACATGTTTTCCCGTATGCAAACTTTCTGATCTAGTCTTAGCTGGTGGATTAGGATATTTGCCTTATCTTCCTCACTTGCTGCAACTGGCTGCTTCTTGTTTTGCAGCAAATATGTCTTTCCCACCCAGGTCTTTACAGTTTCACTCTATACCCATTGGCTCAGTATCATGGAGGGGAAATTTGTGGTACTCTAGGACTCTGAAATGGAACGGGTTGTTTTAATTTTAAAATATAAATATTTAGTGTTATTGGTAGGTTTGCGTAGAGGGTGAAATATCTGTTTTCTAGATGCTTAAGAGTGAATTTATCCATAAAGTCATGGATCAAACACATGTCTACACTATTAAATGTACCAATATAGTCAAATCCATATCCAAAAGTTCTGCCTCCTCCCGTTAAAATGTGTTTCTAAGGTAAAGCTCTGCGCTTGTTCCTAATCACATCTCTACTCACCTACTCAAAGACATCACTCCAGCAATTCTTTTTGTCTCCAGAATTTTCAATGTTTCTTTTCACTACACAAATAAAATGTAACATTCTCCATCTTTAAAACAAATCCCTCCCTTGAGCTCTCTCACTCCTTATCTCTGTCTACTTAACCCCACCACACTTCTCTGCCTTGCAGCAAAACTCCTAGAAATAGATTCTATATGCATCTCAATTTCTTCTCTTTCTTTCCTCTTATTTACTCCTGAATCAATGCCAGTCAGCCTTTTTGTTATTCTGAAATTCAAAATTATCTCGCCAAAGGATAGAAGGCTGGAGCATTTGTAATCCTGAGTCCCATCTTCTCATTACTGAGAATCGCCTATGGGGCCCTTGATTCCATACACCACCACAGGGGCTGAGTGAAGTGTTGTGGGTTTTGTTTTTGTTTTTGTTTTGAAAAAAAAAACCTTAAGGCAGTTAAGCAGAAAAATTTGGGAGATTGTTAGCATGGACTGGAAATGTCTACCCAGCTTCTGCTGAGCCTAGAGATTGGCCAAACGGATGTGATGCACAGGACATAAAAAGTGTCTGCTTTGACCTTTTCTCTGTTTGCTATATCTTATTCTCTTTTTATGAATCTTCCTCATTTTCCTAACCTTTAAATTGGCATGCCCTAGGAGTTGATCCTTAGACTGGTCTCTTTTCTAACTATATTGATACTTATCCAAGTTTACACAGTCCAGTCATTTTGAAATTATGTGTATAATGTTAAATTCCAAATTTATATTTGCCTTTTTTGAATTATAGACCAATATATCAGGGACCTATACAACCTACTTCGATGTTACTTCAAAACCAAACTTTTGACATAAATTTGCCATATAACCCAGTAATTATCCTCTAAAGAATCTACCCATGAAAAATAAAAATGTGTGTCCTTACAAAGATTTGTATGTTACTGTTCAAACTGCATTATTTATAATAGTCCCAAGCTAGGAAAAACTCTACTAGTAACACATCCATACAATAAAATGCAACATGGATGAATCTCAAAACACAATATTAAGTGAAAGAAGCCAGATACAAAAACCTACAAATTGTAGGATTATATTTTTATGAAATGTCAGAATAGGCAAATCTACTAAGACAGAAAGTAGTTTAGTGATTTCTGTTACTGGCAGTCAGGTATTTGCATTGTGTGAGAGTCTAGGCTCGGTCCTTGGATCCCCCATGAAAGATTTATGAGGTCTGACACTTGGAGAATAAAGACAGAACTAATGAAAAGTAGCAAACAGAAGCGATTTTATTAAGTAAAGTAGCAGAGTAAAGTACACTTGGAAGAAAGTCCAAGTGGACACCTCAATAGAAGATTGAGGGCCCTCAAGACATTGAGAGTTGGGGTTTATATGGGCCATAGGGTTTCTTTGTTCTCCTTCTTCCCTCCTACCTCAAATGGACTGAATTTTCTGCTCCTCCCTTAGGCTCGCCTACTCCAAGCTGGGGACTTCATAATGTGTGCCCATAGATGGAAACTCATAAACCTGCCTCATGGGAATTTTGAGAGTAGGTGCATGCCCAGTTAACTAATTTTGCCCATTCCAGTTGAGCGCCCCCAGAGTAAGTCATATAATGGTCATTTGCAGTTAACTGACCTACGGAAGCATGGGGGGCCTTGGGGAAGAGTAGGGGGTGAGAAAGGTGCCAGGCACTACTAGGCTTTTTTGAGTGCCTATCTGGCTTCTCACCTTGGGGGAATGAAAGAGGCTCTACAAGCCTGCCAGAGTCCTGGTTGTATATTTTCTTCTGCTGAGCTCATCTGGGGGCCTCATTAATCCTTCATTGTCCCTCTCCCTCCGGATCATATCTACCTATCAACTTACCCTGTCAATTTTCAGGATCTTGAGATATATATGAAGAGTTACTACAAATGTGTACAAAGGCTCTTTTTGGGGATAATGAAACTGTTCTAAAATTAGATCAGATTGATGGTTGCACAAATTTAAATTACTATAACCATTAAGTGATATACCCTTAATGGGTGAAATTTATGATACAGAGGGTACCACTTCAATAAAGTCGTTAAAAAAATAACTTTGATCTGTCTAAATTTTCTTCTGTCTTCTTCATTTTAGAAAATAGCAGCCCTATTTGCCAAAAAAATATTAGAATCATTTTAAATCCTTTTTTATCCATCACAAATCTAATCTGGCACTTCTACTACTAATAAACTTTGTCCCCATTACCACTTTAGTAAGACACCATTATCTCTTGCCTTGACTATAACAAGAGCCGCCTAACCTCCATGCTTTTATTGTTACCACTATAATTTATTTTCCATACAACAAATTATACTACTTATTTGTTCAAAACACTCTAGCACATTTCCTTCTCACTCAGAGTAAAATACAAAGATGTCATTATGGTAGGGTATCCAGATAAAATACAGGAAACCCAATTAAACATGAATTTCAAATAAACAACAAATATTTTTTAAATTATATATATCGTATGCAATATTTTGGATATATATATGTATGTGTGTGTGTGTGTGTGTGTGTGTGTGTGTGTGTGTATGTGCTAGAAATATTCATAGTGTATTTGAAATTAAAATTTCACTTGGCCTTCTATATCGTTATTTGTTAAATTTAGCAACCCTGAATCAAAATTGCTTCATGATCTCTCTCTCTCTCTCTCTCTTCTCTTCCTGTTTATTTATTTATTTATTTATTTATTGGTCACTGAGTCTTTTTTTTTTAACCACTTTCAAAACAAGAATATTCTAACC